>NC_134562.1:1924797-2660863 GCF_025594145.1 Primulina tabacum | reverse complement strand
ATTTTTCTATATCAAAAACAGAAGATTTAAATTTAAAATCCTTATATCTGGAGGGGATTGAATAGAAGAAGTAGCAATAGAAACAATATTAGTTTCTTCTTCTTTTGTTTGGATATGAACATCTGGTTTAATTTGATTGATAGCCAGAATAATTTTATCAATACGATCCTTAAGAGAAACTATCTCTTTTCCTATTATCTTAAGATACAAATTTGTATAATTTTGTTTTTCAATTATCTGATTAATATGTTTAACAGTAATTTGTAACATATTCAAATAATTTTGAAAAAGCAGTAAAATTAAAATTTTATTATTCTTTTCTATAATAAAAGATTGTTGAGGAGGATAAACAGATTTTTGAATCTGTCCAGAAGAAAGTTTATAATTTCTTTCAAGAATAGAAATATAATCTATGATAAAAGTTTTAAAAAACCAAGGAACAAAATGTATCAATTTATTCTGGTTTTCACAATATTTATAAAATTCTGAAACAATATATTCAAATTCATCTTCAGAAAAACTTTTAAAGTACCAATTTCTGAAAGATTCCCATTTGGGTAAATAAAATTCTGCATTGATTCTTGCTCTAGCAAGAGATCCTTTAGTAAAATCAATTTTAGTTTTATTATCCATTAAATACTAAAATTCATCTTTGAAACTGTATCAGTTTCTCTAACTTTTTGAAAGTTACTTTTATGAACAATATTGTTTTGATTAATGATTAATTCATCTACTGTATCTTGTACAGGAGACTCAACATCTTCTTTTATCTGAGAAGTAGAAGCTCTAGAAATCTGAGGAATATCCACCAAATAATCTAAAGGCGAACTAAAATAATGACTAGATCTTGATCTAGCATAGATAGAAGATGGCGATAATGTTCTTTGTTCATTATTAAACTGTATTTGAACAGATCCTTCATTATTCTGAAATCTGAGGTTTGTGATCAAAATGAGGAATCTGATACGTGGCATTGTTTTACCAAACTTTTCCTTAGTGGCTTTCGCACAAATGGAGGTTATTGGTTTCCTCATTTTGATCCCAAGCCTCAGATGGTATCAGAGCCATGGAAATAGTCTGGATAATAATTTAGCACTTTTTATTCAAATGAATATTTTCAGTTTTAAAGAAACTGTTCAAAACAGTTTAAATGAAGAATATGATTTACCTGAGAATTTAGATTTATTGAATAAATGGACTATTCCTAAGATAGAGTCTAAAATGATCTATAAGTTAGGAACTTTTGAAAGAATTGGTTTTAAACAGGTAGTTAAAACTACAGAATCATCAGTACCACTTCATAATAATGAAATGGTTATTAGATTGTTAAACAATAAAGATATTTTACCTTATAGGAAAAATTATAGATTTATGCGTATAGGTTTAATTCAAATTTCTTTTAGACCTTTAACATTAGAAGGACTACCAGAAAGCTTCATAGCAGCTTTAAGAGATGGTAGAAATTTGAATTGGAAACAATCCCTTATGAGAATAATTCAATCAAGTCTGGCACATGGTCCAGTATATTTTGATGTTTATCCGAATTTATCTTTATCTTTATCTGATATTAATATATTAGATTCTTAAAACTCATGTTTATAATTATACTCCTAGTACAGAAGTAATATGTATCTGTTATCGTATTTATTATAAATCATTATTTACACTGAATCCTATGTGTAAAAGAATAGATAAAAAATAAAATGAAACTATTTTAATAGAAACTAATTTTAATAGATCTAATATTACAACTCGTAGATCTATAAAATGAGAAGAAATTGAATTTCCAGAAAACTGGATAATTGAACAAGCTTTTCCTAGAATTCCTATAATAAATAGGGATTTGCAACAAGTTATTCAGAACAATGAAGGATCTGTTCAAATACAGTTTAATAATGAACAAAGAAGATTATTGACATCTTCTATCTATGCTAGATCAAGATCTAGTCATTCTTTTATTTCGCCTTTAGATTATTTGGTGGATATTCCTCAAACTTCTAGAGCTTTTACCTCTCAGATAAGAGAAGATATTGAGTCTCCTGTACAAGATACAGTAGATGAATTAATCATTAATCAAAACAATATTGTTCATAAAAGTAACTTTCAAAAAGTTAGAGAAACTGATACATTTTCAGAGATGAATTTTAGTATTTAATGGATAGTAAAACTAAAATTGATTTTACTAAAGGATCTCTTGCTAGAGCAATAATCAATGCAGAATTTTATTTACCCAAATGGGAATCTTTCAGAAATTGGTACTTTAAAAGTTTTTCTGAAGATGAATTTGAATATATTGTTTCAGAATTTTATAAATATTGTGAAAACCAGAATAAATTGATACATTTTGTTCCTTGGTTTTTTAAAACTTTTATCATAGATTATATTTCTATTCTTGAAAGAAATTATAAACTTTCTTCTGGACAGATTCAAAAATCTGTTTATCCTCCTCAACAATCTTTTATTATAGAAAAGAATAATAAAATTTTTAATTTTACCGCTTTTTCAAAATTATTTGACAATGATATGTTGCAAATAACTGTTAAACATATTAATCAGATAATTGAAAAACAAAATTATACAAATTTGTATCTTACGATAATAGGAGAAGAGATAGTTTCTCTTAAGGATCGTATTGATAAAATTATTCTGGCTATCAATCAAATTAAACCAGATGTTCATATCCAAACAAAAGAAGAAGAAACTAATATTGTTTCTATTGCTACTTCTTCTATTCAATCCCCTCCAGATATAAAGGATTTTAAATTTAAATTTTTGTTTCTGATATAGAAAAGTTATTAGAAGAAAAATTTTAAAAATCTTAATTTGAATACTCTTAATGAAAAGTTTGATAATGATGAGAATCATTCTGAAGAAGAAATTAATAAAATTAAATGGGCAGATAGACATACCCAAATAAATATTATTATAATAAACCTACTCCATGGATGTTCTTATTGAAGAACAAGAATATATATTTGCTAATAGTTATAATTGGAAAAGTATTTATGAATGAAATATTGATGATTTTAGTGATAAGCAAATTTATAATACTGCTCACAGAATGCTTATGTATAGTACTGTGTGTAAAATTTCAGGTAATACTGATAAAAATATTGCTAAGATGATTATATCAGGATTTAATGGCCAACTTAAAGGTTGGTGGGATAATTATTTAAATCAATTCCAAAAAGAAGATATTATTAATTCTATAAAAATTGAGAATAATATTCAATCAGAAAATGTTGTATATTCATTAATAATGACAATGATTGAACATTTTACTGGTAAATTCACTGATAATAGTGAAAAGATTCGTACTTTATTAAGTAATCTAAAATGTAAAACACTTCACTGATTTTAGATGGTATAAAGATACCTTTTTATCTCGAATTTATGAGATATCAGATTGTAATAATAGTTTCTGAAAAGCCAAATTTATAGATGATTTACCTTTTCTATTTGCTGAAAGAATTAGAAAAGTATTAAGAAAAGATGATATTAATATTCCATATGATAATTATACTTATGGAAATTTAATTAATACTTGCATTAAAGAGGGTTTAGCTCTCTGTAATGAATTAAAATTAAATAATCAAATTAAAAGACAGAATTTACTTGAGAAAAAACAATTAGGTAAATTTTGTGATCAATTTGGTATGGACTTACCTAATAAAAGGTAAGAAGAAAATTAAAGAAAAAGATGAAAAACCTTATAGAAAGAAAAGACATTTGTCTGATAGGCAAAGAGATAAAAAGAAGAAAAGAAAAGAAAGTCCGTGATTTATGGAAAGAAGAAAAATACAAAAACAAATTAATAATTTGTAGAAAATATAAAAAGCCAGGTCATTATGCCAATCAATGTTGGATTAAAAACAAAATTAATAATTTAGACATAGATGATAATCTAAAAGAGACATTATTTAAAATAATAATGGATTCGAATAATAATTCTGACACAGAAACTGAGAATTCTTCAGAATCTTATATTTCAGAAGAAATACTAGATAGTGAATCAGAAATTTCTGATAATTTAGAAGAATGTAATAATTGTATACAAGGAAAATCTTGTATAAATCATATAGAAGATAAAAATGATGAATTTTATAAACTTATGTCTCAATTTAAGATTTAAATATTAATGTGTTAACTAACAATAATATTTTAGAATTCCTTAAAATGATTAAGGATGCAGTATTAAAATCTACAATTATAGATCAAATGGAAAATACTGCATCAACTAGTAGTAATTATAATAATAACATTCTTGTTAAACAAGAAAGAGTTTATTCTATGAAAGAAGTTAAAAATCTTTTACAACAAAAATATAGTAAACAAAATCCAGTTACTATACAGGATTTAGTTAAAGAAATAGAAAATCTTAAAGAACAAGTAAAAATTTTACATCATAATAATAATAGTTTAAATTATCATATTTCAATTATTGAAACTAATAATAATAATTCAGTTAATAATTCTGATAGTTTTGATAATCTTCAAGATATTTCTTTTCCTGATCCAAATAAAAAATATTTATCTGTTTTAAGCATGATTATATCTCAAAAACGGTATCCTAATATTACTTTGTTAATTGAAAATTCTTATAAGAAGAATTTTATTGCTATGATAGATAGTGATGCAGATTTAAATATTATACAGGAATGATTAATTCCTACGAAGTATTTTCATAAAACTACTCATTCTCTCTCTCAAGCAGGAGTAGAACTTTTATAAATAAATTATAAATTGCCAAAAGTTTATATTTGCAAAGATAAAAACTGTATTCAAATCAGTTTTTTATTAGCAAAAGATATTTTTAGCCGACCTATACTTGGTCTTCCTTTCATTTATCAAATTTATCTTTAACTTATGTTGATGAAACATGTATTATAGGAACTTTTCAAGGTAATCATATTTCTTTTAAGTTCATAACTAAACCTGTTCATAGAATTTTAAATGAATTACAAGAAAAGATTGATAGGAAAACTTTTCAGATTAATTCTTTAAAAGAAGAAGTTAATATATTAACTATAGATGATAAATTAAAAAATCCTAAATTACAGGAAAAAATCAATCTTATTTATAATAAGTTCTCTTTAGAAATTTGTAATGATCTTCCAAATGCTTTTTGGAATAGAAAGAAGCATATTATATCTCTTCCATATGAAGAGAATTTTGATGAAAAGAATATTCCAATCAAGGCTCGTCCTTGCCAAATGAATTCTGAATATTTAGAATTATGCAAGAATGAAATTCATTCTTTATTAGAAAAAGGTTTGATAAAACCTTCTCAATCTCCTTGGTCATGTACTGCATTTTATGTTAATAAACATTCTGAACAGGAAAGAGGTGTTCCAAGATTAGTCATAAATTATAAACCCCTTAATAAGGTTTTGAAATGGATTAGGCATCCTATTCCTAATAAAAAAGATTTATTAGATAGACTTGTAAATGCAATTATATTTTCAAAATTTGATTTAAAATCAGGATTTTGGCAGATTCAGGTAAAAGAATCTGACAGATATAAAATTGCTTTTAATGTTCCAATAGGACATTATGAATGGACAGTAATGCCATTTGGCCTTAAAATGCCCCTTCAAAATTTCAAAAAATTATGAATGATATTTTTTATAATTACAGCATTTTTATAATTGTTTATATTGATGATATCTTAGTGTTTTCTAATGATATTGAAACACATTTTAAACATTTAGATATGTTTAAAAATATTGTTATTCAAAATGGTCTTGTTATATCAAAATCTAAAATGATTTTATTTCAAACTAATATTAGATTTCTTGGTCATATGATTGAGAAAGGTAAAATAATTCCTATACAGAGAAGTATAGAATTTGGTTCTAAATTTCCTGACATTATAACTGATAAAACTCAGTTACAGAGATTTTTAGGAAGTTTGAATTATATTTCTCCTTATATTAAAGATCTTACTAAAGATTCTGCTATCTTATATGATAGATTAAAGAAGAATCCTTTACCTTGGTCTGATAGACATACTATAGCTGTTAAAAATATTAAGGAAAAGGTTAAAAACCTTCCTTGTCTTATGCTTGCTAATCCCCAATGAGATAAAATTGTTGAAACTGATGCTTCAGATATAGGTTTTGGAGGAATCTTAAAACAGAAAGATCCCCAAAATAAACAAGAATATCTTATTAGATTTTATTCTAGTAAATAGAATAATATCCAGAAAAATTATTCCACAGTAGCAAAAGAAATCTTAGCTATTGTCAGATGTATTTTAAAATTTCAAGATGAATCAAAAGTTTATTATAAAAACTGACTGCAAATCTACAAAATTTATGTTTAATAAAGATTTTAAACAGTGATGTTTCTAAGCAAATGTTTGCAAGATGGCAGGCTCATTTAGCTCCTTTTGATTTTGAAATCATTTATAAGAAAGGTGAAGATAATCATCTACCTGATTTCTTAACTAGAGAATATTTATCCTAATGTTTTCATTTACAGATATGTATTCCCGAGGAAGAGGAGAGTCCTCTTATAGAGGGCGAGAAGGTAGGGGAAAACCCCCTAATATCATTGCACAGCATGGCAAACAGAGGCTTATAGCCCAGAACTTATCTAGTTCATCAGCCTAGTAATACTGAGCAAAATAATGAGTTATACAATGAGTTTCAAGAATTTTTGAAACAAAAACAGAGATGTAATACAGATTCTTAATCTTCAGCATCATTTGCTAACATCATCAAAGAAGATGATAATGATTCAGCTCTATATACAGAGACAAAACATCGAGAATTGATTCTTCTTATAGAAGAAAAAGATACCCAATGGGAAAAAACTCCATGGACTATCATGGAAAGATATCTAACCAATACATCATATGTATATGGTTCTTACAAGCAAAGAGGATTTTATTAAAATCTTCTGATATCAACAAAAAGGGTTGATATAACTCACTTTTTCAGTAATACTCAGCAGAAAGGAAATTATAACTTCTCAAAGTTTATCATCAAGAAGATCATATCTATTGAAGAATGGGGTATATCTCCATTAGTTGAAAAAGAATTTTATTCTGAAGATCATAAAATGAGTTTTAAATTTAATTTTTGAGATTATATTGAAAGTTTTAATAAAACCTTGTTTTATGAAAATGAAAAAAGAAAACATACTTGGTTTTTAAAGATTTGTGAAAATGTTTTTCACTATCCAGTTCCAAATTGGTTTTTAATCCGGTGGAAGATATTTGGTCCATCTGCAAATATTTTGCCAGAGGTTTTTATAAAACCCATGAATACTTGGTTAAATGTTTCCCCAAGTATTAAAAAATCATTTTCTGAACATTGGATCGATGGAAAGACTCTATGTCTATTTTTCATGGAATTTGGAATCCCATGGATCTGGAAATGGCAGCCAGAATTCGGTTACACTGATGAAGGCATCCCTTGCATATGGAGGGTCAGTTCCACAAAATTTTGGGACAAATTATTAAGAGATGATCCAGAAACTGGAAAACCATATGGTTATGAAACTCTTCATCAAATGGAAGAAAAAATTTCTTTAAACCAGAAAGAAATTAATAATCAACAAGAAAAGAAAAAAGCCTCTATGAGTCCTTTCAAGATTCTTACTCAAAAATATTCTGATATATATTCAAAAGAAAAAATGATAGAGATCTATATTGAAGAAATGAAAAAAGATCTTTTCCAGAATATTGGATGTTCTGATTCAAAATCAGATAAATCTATGGCGTCAGAATCTAGTGAAAATCAATTTATTCATCTAATGAAGATGCAAGATGCTCAAGACCCTGAGGATGATATTCCTCAATTTTCTCAGATAGATGACATTTTTGAGAATTTGAAAAATTCTTAAAAGACAATATTAAAGATGATTAAAATCATCAGAAGAAGAATCTGCAGTCGGTGGAATATCACATCTCATCATGGCATATCGTGACAAAAAATGGGTGGCATATCACTTTTACTTTTTGAATTTTGTAACCATGTTACTATTTACTTTAATAAGCATTTACTATTTTTATTTTAAGATGGAATCCGAGGTTTGATGTCCGGCTCTTCTATCTATATATAGGTTCATTCTGTGTCTTTAGAAGGACGCGGTTGAGTTTGCTCCCGTCTCTATTATCTCTTGTAAAAACCCTTCTGAAGTTTATCAATAAAAGTTTGCAGTTCTGATAACAACTTTGTAAGTTCTTACTGTTTTTATTTTCTGTTTTTATTTACTATTTTAAATTTTTATATTTCATAAGTTTAGCCTGAATGACAGGCTAAAATATTCGTGCTAAATTATTACCTTACTATGACATGATCTATATTTATTTGTTTTTGGAATCAGATTGAGATAATAAAAGATCTATTTAAATTTTTGGAATTTAATGTAATATAAGAGTCTTTGGTTAGAACATAAGGTAAAAAGATGAACCAGGAAATGGTAAACACAAGGTTCGAGTTTAACCAGGAAAAATAAATTCATGTTGTAGCCCTTTAGCCTGCTTAGCCGAGAGATGGCGTTTAAGGCATTCATGGGTGATTTTTATGAATTTATGATTCTGAGGTGGACCTCGGTAAAATCCTTTGTTGTTTAATTTCTTTGGTATATCTTTTATAAATCCTTTTATGTTTTGTAAAAGTTCCAAATATGAATCTTATATTCATTATTATTCAGGGATTTAAATTCTTCCTTTTCTTAGCTCAATAAGAGTTGAAGATGGTATATAGGCTGTAAACCAATAACCTCCATGTGTGCGAAAGCCACTAAGGAAAAGTTTGGTAAAACAATGCCACGTATCAGATTCATCGTTTTGATCCCAAGCCTCAGATGGTATCAGATTCCTCATTTTGATCCCAAGCCTCAGTTGGTATCAAAGCCATGGAAATAGTCTGGATAATAATTTAGCACTTTTTATTCAAATGAATATTTTCAGTTTTAAAGAAACTGTTCAAAACAGTTTAAATGAAGAATATGATTTACCTGAGAATTTAGATTTATTGAATAAATGGACTATTCCTAAGATAGAGTCTAAAATGATCTATAAGTTAGGAACTTTTGAAAGAATTGATTTTAAACAGGTAGTTAAAACTACAGAATCATCAGTACCACTTCATAATAATGAAATAGTTATTAGATTGTTAAACAATAAAGATATTTTACCTTACTAGGAAAAATTACAGATTCATGCATATAGGTTTAATTCAAATTGTTTTTAGACCTTTAACATTAGAAGGACTACCAGAAAGCTTCATAGCAGCTTTAAGAGATGGTAGAAATTTGAATTGGAAACAATCCCTTATGGGAATAATTCAATCTAGTCTGGCACATGGTCCAGTATATTTTGATGTTTATCCGAATTTATCTTTATCTTTATCTGATATTAATATATTAGAATCTTTAACATTAAATGTTAAAACTCATGGTTATTGTGAGAACCCGGAATTTCGACCGAAGCAAATCAAGTAAGTAATATGAAAATTACATAAAATAAGTTCAGCAATTTTCGTTTCAATTAAACAACTTGAATAATAACTTAAATTTGATCAAATTTAACTCGAGAAAGTAGATTCTAAGCTCGAGGATTAGTTCATCGGGATGCTAAGCTGCAACTAACCGCATCCATCGAAGAGTTTTCACGGGAGGAGTAAAACCCCAGCTCAAGGACGCAAACTTCCAGCTCGAAGAAGCTCAACCAAGCTTGTCCTAACAAGACCATAAAGGGAGCTAAAAGATGAGCTAAAGATTTGGACAAATTAAGTATGCAAGAAAATGACTCTTGAGTAAACCCATAAAGGAGCTATGGGATTAAGCTAAGGGTTAAGGCAAAGTTATGGTGTAAGAAATGATCTTTGGAATGCTCAAGGTGACTCATGGGGATAACCAAACCATAATTACTTTTCTTGGGGTGCAAGGTGGTCGACCAAGGGGTAAGGGAAGGGTCATTTCCTTGCCTATAAATACTACATCAAAGGGGTGGAAAAATGCTCTCAAAATACATCAAACTTTCGGCCATTCCCTCCCCTCACTCTCCAAACTTTCGGCCCTCCCTCATCATCCACAAGTCTCGGCCGAAATTCAAGAGAGAAAAAGGAAATCCGTTCGTGCATTCCAGTGTTGGAATTCTGGGTCAGAGTGCTGCCCAATCGAAGACAGTATTTATTGGAGTTACGCCGAAGTGCTGCCGAATTTTTGGAAAGAAAAAAACTGTAAGTGGGCTTTTGTTACTTAGTTCATTTCTATTTTAAAATTTTAATAATGTATGGTGCCATGTATGTTTTCTCGAAAACACTATGAGATGCATGTCCACCTATTTTTCGAAAATCAGTGTTATGATTTGAAACTTCGATCGATTATATGTTTTCTTCTGTTCTTCGAATTCTTTGATTCCGCTGCATCTGTCTGAAATTCTGATAAGTTCTGTCCGTTAAAAATCTGAAATCTTTGTTACACTGTTACGAGTCAATTGGAAATGGGACGAGAATTGTGATTCTGTCTGGCCCCCAATGGTGGGTATAAAACCATTTCTGTTTGGCCCCCAATGGTGAGTATAAAACCATTTCTGGCCTCACCCCTTAGAGGAGTAACATATTGGGGACAATTTGACCATGGAAATGAGATGAGTAACAGTGTTTTGTTTGTTCTGATATGATCTATTCTGAGGAATCTGTTTCGTTCTGAAATATCAGTCTCATGTCCGTTTCTGTTATGATAAGTTAAGTAGTAAGATTTGAAAGATTGTTAAAGAATTGTTTTAAAGACTTATGTTCTGTATGTATCTTTGGAAATCGATCGGCCCCCCACTTGCTGAGTGTTTCCCAAAACACTCACCCCTTACAATTTCAGATAAAAATGAAGAACAACTGAATGAGGAGGAGCAGGAAGCGTTCTGGGGATGGTGATCGAAAGAAAAGTTCAAGAACTGAGAATCTTATTCTTTTCCTCTGTTTCGTTTCCGCAAAACTCTGATGTATTTTTATTTCTATTGTCAATGTAAAGACAATGTTTAATTTATGAAAAAGACTGGTTTTTGACATTTCGATACGAGGCTTAATTTTTTTCAAGTAATTGTTAAACAATGCCGGATGTCACCGATGCTTCGGACTCGTGGCGTGACATTTAAGTGGTATCAGAGCCGCCAGGTTCATAATCCCGCTGGGATTTTGACAGACTAATTTTGGCGAAGTCAAATTTTGGCAAAAGCCTAGTGTATCTCAATTCGAGTCCAACTTTCATCTAATCCTGAAGTCTAACTTTCTTCCGTTTCCTAAATTCGAATAGACTTCAAAAATGTATCCCTTCAATCGTTCTGAAATCTCTTAGTATCGAAAATTTTCCACGATCGCTTTGTTTCTATTATTTGTTCTTTTCCACCCTTTTATACAATTCTGATGCTTTACCTTCCATTTTTATCCTAGGAAATGGCTGCCCCTCGTACTCGCGCACAGGCTGCTCTCCGTATGCGTCAGCTTACCATAGATAATCAAACTAGGGAGATTGCGACCTTGAAGGCGCAACTGGCAAAGGAAAAGCTGGAGAAACTGGAGCTTAGTGAGACTAGTCACATACTTGAGACCGAGATACAGCGGTTGTCCCATCATCTAGACTTGGCTGAGAGCCAGCTGCTGCAGATATCGACCGACTCCGCTCGCATCACGCGCTTGGCTACACTTAACAGAGACTTATTGGAGAGAGTGGAGATAGAGCGAGGGCGCGCTGCTCAGACCCGTCAGCGCCAGGAGGAGTTCATCGCCAGGCAGGACCGGTATATTTCAAAGATCCACGGAGCTATGGACAGGCTTCAAGAGCAAAATAACTACCTACATTCAGTGATAGAGAATATGGAAGAGGAAGAAGTAGCACCGATGGAGGTCGTTGGAAACGACAGTGCCAGTGACAGCGATGGCGGAGAGATGTTAGATAAGATTAGCATTGTAATAAAATATTCGATTGTGGAAAAAAAAATGTGGCTAAAAAAAAAAATATTATATGAATCAAATTATTTTGAAACTTTCTATTATTGCACATTAACAATTTGACGAGTATCTTATCTATAAAAATGTTTTTTTTTATAGGAAACCAGTATGGATCTCCAAAGTGTTATAAATGAACTTCAAAAACAACTTCAGGAAAAGGAGTCAGAAATTAAAATACTGAAAGAAAAGAATGAAAAACTCGAAAGAGATAATTACCAGTTAGATGGGAATAACGTGTGCATGGGGGAGGATCTTGGAGAGGCCAAAGTCGAAGAGAAGAAACTACGCGAAGACGTTAGACGTTACGCAGCTTATCATCTGGAGTCGGAGCGTCAGCACGAAATCACCAAGCAAGAGTTGAAGAACGCGCAAGATAGGGTTTTTACGCTTCAAATTCAGAAAGATAGTCTTCTCAAAACTCAACGCCGTCTTCAAGGGCGGATTGAAGAGCAAGAAATCGATGAGAAAGTAAGCCAATCAACAATACAAGAGCTGCAGGCAACAAGTTAACCACCTTGATCATCAAAATACACAACTGCAGAATTTCATTGAGCATCTGCAAAATGAAATGATCAATATGGAGGAACTAATGGAGCAAATGGAAGCCAACCCAGCGGAGGAAGAAGTTAATGAAGCAATAGGAGATGGGGAAGTGTTAGACGAATAGAGAGAGAGAGTTTTAGGAATAGGCTTCGATTGCATCTAGAAACATTGGATTAAACATTTGTTTGAAAAATATTTGGTTGTATGAAAAATCTTACAATTTAATGAAATTATTTCTTTGATTAGATATGGTGGCAAACAAATTAATAAAATACATGTTTATAGGATATGGCAGGCAGACCTCCCCGTCACAACCGTAATCCTCGTGGCGACAATCAAAACGAGAATCCGCCACCACCACCACCCAGGGTGAACCACAGCCAAGAGGATATGATGGCAATAGCAACTATCATAGCCGCTACATTGCAAGGAATTGTGAATCCCCTTGCCAATGCCATACAGCCACCACCTGAACCACAACCCCGTGGAGTTAAGTACCATTACAAATCTCTCAGGAGGAACCGAGTTCCGACCTTCGATGGAAACCCAAACCCAGAAGTCAGTCATAACTGGCTTAAAAACGTCGAATCACAACTACACTTACTGGAGGTACCTGAAGAATTGAGAGTAGAGGTTGTGGCACCGTTTCTAGAGGATCAAGCTAGGAAATGGTGGGAGACTGTGTCACCATCTTTGGCGGAAGTGGAGGAAATCACATGGCAGATTTTTAAGAAAGAATTTCTGAAGCAATACTATCCGGCCGAGTTTCGTCTTCAAAAGCTGAATGAATTTGAAAATTTCAGACAGTCACCGGACATGACGGTAATGGAATACACATCGAGATTTAATGATCTGGGAATTTATGTCCCCACAATTATGTCTGACGAAACCATGAAGATGCATCGTTTCAAAAAGGGGACTCAACAGCCGAATTCAGTCGGCACTGGCAGTATTCAAACCTAGCAGTTTTGCAGATTTAATGGGAGCTGCAATGAGCGCAGAAACTGATATCAAGAGGCGAGATGAAGAAAACAAGAACTAAAGGCCGATGATCAATCAATCTATTCAGAACGGTCCCATGTTTAAGAAAACAAACTATTCATGAGGGTCTTTCAAAGGGAGTTCTGGCAATACTGGCAATAGAGAAGGGAAGTGGTGTGACACCTGTAAACAGTATCATATCGGAGAATGCTATCGGAAGTCAGGGGCATGTTTTAAGTGCGGAAAAGTGGGCCATCGAATTAGAGATTGTCCAGACAACAAGGACAAAGGGACGGGGCCTAGCAAACAACAAGAAAACAAGACTAATGCTCGGGTCTATGCAATAACCCAAGAGGAAGCCGATAACAGCAACGAAGTGGTGGCGGGTACCAGCTTACTCAAATAAAATGCCTACATATACTTTGTTTGATTGTGGTGCCACACATTCATTTGTGTCTAGAAGATTTGCCAAGAAGCTTAAACTTGAGCATGATATTCTTAGTGAACCGTTAAGAGTAGCAACACCTGCCAGCAAAACAATTGAAACTCAGAAAGTGTATCGAAACTGTGAAATTTGTATCAATGAACAAACTTTTGAAGTGGAATTAATTCAACTCAATATGGTTGAGTTTGACATTATCCTCGGAATGGGCTGGTTAGCTAAAAACCATGCCATTGTGGACTGTCAAAAGAAAGAAATTAGACTTCAGACTCCTACTGAAGAGGAAATCTTATTCCACGGGAAATCCAAAGAAAGAAAATTCCTACCTGTCAGCTTCGCAAGCCTGGAAGGCTATAAAGGGAGGAGAAGAAATTTACCTGGCAGTAATCAATGAAGTCAAAGAAGAAGAAGTCCCAAAGTTGGAGGAAATTCAAATTGTTCAAGAATTTTCAGATGTTTTTCTTGAGGAACTACCGGGTGAAATACCCGATAGAGAAATAGAATTTGAAATCAATTTGGTCCCTGGTGCTGCACCAATATCAAAGGCACCATACCGAATGGCTCCAGCTGAATTGAAGGAGTTAAAGGAGCAACTCCAAGAATTGCTGGACAAGAAGCAGATTCACCCCAGTACATCCCCGTGGGGAGCCCCAGTGCTTTTTGTAAAGAAAAAGGACGGAAGCATAAGACTATGCATCGACTACCGGGAGTTGAACAAGATCACCATAAAGAATAAGTACCCACTCCCAAGAATATATGATCTTTTCGATCAGTTAAAGGGAGCCAAGGTCTTCTCAAAACTAGATCTGAGATCTGGTTACCATCAGTTGAAGGTCAAAGCGGAAGACATCCCTAAAACTGCTTTTAGGACGAGATATGGACATTACGAATTCACGGTAATGCCTTTTGGTCTAACAAATGCTCCTGTAGCATTCATGGACCTTATGAATCGGGTATTCAAACCATATCTCGATAATTTTGTAGTTGTCTTCATAGATGATATCCTTGTGTACTCACCAAATGAAGAAGAACACAAAGAGCATCTGCGTCTCACTTTGCAGACACTTCGAGAAAAGGAACTATACGCCAAATTCAATAAATGTGAATTTTGGTTAAAAAGTGTGGCTTTCTTAGGACATATAATTTCTGAATTAGGAGTGTCAGTAGACCCTAAGAAGGTAAAGGCAATCAAGGATTGGCCACAACCAAAGACAGTGACTGAAGTAAGGAGTTTTCTGGGATTAGCGGGCTATTATAGAAAATTTGTGGAAGGATTTTCTTCGATAGCCATTCCACTGACCAAACTTACTCAGAAAAATTCGAAATTCATTTGGAATGAAGCTTGTGAAAAGAGTTTCGAAACCCTGAAGACAAAACTCGCATCCACACCAGTACTCATTCTTCCCAAGGATGGTAAGAATTTCACTGTATACAGTGACGCATCAAAGGAAGGATTGGGGTGTGTGCTTATGCAAGAGGGTCAGGTAATCGCTTATGCCTCACGGCAATTGAAACCATATGAGCAGAATTACCCCACTCTTGACTTGGAGTTAGCCGCAGTAGTATTTGCGCTTAAAATCTCGAGGCACTACCTTTATGGAGTAAAATGCGAAGTTTTTACTGATCACCAGAGCCTCAAGTACATTTTCACTCAAAAGGAATTAAACATGAGACAAAGAAGATGGATGGAACTTCTCAAAGACTATGACCTATCAATCAATTACCATCCGGGTAAGGCAAATAAAGTGGCAGATGCGTTGAGTCGAAGGAACCCTGGGATGGTGAACTTAAATTCCCTATCAGTGCAACCAAATCTCCGAGAGACCATCAAGTTGAAGCAGAGTCAAGACACCTCCATCCTGAGAATTAAAGAACAAATCCAAGGAGGAAAAGTTCCAGAATTTCAAATTGATAATGATGGTATCCTTTGGATGAAAGGACGATTGTATGTACCAAACATCGATGGAATTCGAGAAGAGGTAATGGCCGAGGCACATAAATCAAGATTTTCAGTACATCGAGGGAGTACCAAGATGTATAGAGACTTGAAGAATAATTACTGGTGGAACGGTATGAAGAAAGACGTAGCTGTCTTTGTTGCAAAGTGTTTAGTCTGTCAACAAGTCAAGGCGGAACATCAAAGGCCTGGAGGACTTTTACAGCCATTGGAGATACCAGAGTGGAAGTGGGATAACATCTCTATGGATTTCGTAGTAGGACTACCACGATCAAGACATGGTCACGATGGGATCTGGGTAATCATTGACAGATTGACCAAGTCTGCCCATTTCTTGCCAGTACGGATGAATTATAATCTGGAAAAATTAACCACTTTGTATATGGACAATATAGTGAGGCTACATGGAGTCCCGACAAGTATACTGTCTGATAGAGACCCAAGATTTGTATCAAGATTTTGGAAGAGTTTTCAAAAGACTATGTGAACCAAGATTACTCTCAGTACAGCCTATCATCCTCAGACTGATGGCCAAACTGAGAAGACAATTCAGACCCTTGAAGACATGTTGAGGGCATGTGCATTGGATTTTCATGGAAATTGGAGTGAGCAGTTGCCGTTGATAGAGTTTGCCTACAATAACAGCTACCACAGTAGCATCGGAAATGGCTCCGTACGAGGCACTGTATGGTCGAAAATGTAGATCCCCCTTATACTGGGATGAAGTCGGAGAAAAAGCTATTACCGGGCCAGAGCTCATTCAAATAACTGTTGATAAAGTGGCCATAATCAAAGAAAGACTCAAGGCAGCTCAGGACAAACAAAAGAGTTGGGCTGATTTGAAAAGAAGACCATTGGAACTAGAGATCGGAAGAAAGGCTTATGTCAATGTCTCACCAATGAAAGGAGTGGTACGTTTCAGTAAATCTGGGAAGTTAAATCCAAGGTATGTGGGACCATTCGAGATACTGGAGAAGGTGGGAACTTTAGCTTATCGACTGGCTTTACCACCTGAGATGTCCAGAGTACATAATGTTTTCCACATCTCACAACTACGGAAATATGTCCCGGACCCGATTCATGTACTTAAAGTTACACCACTAATGATCAAAGGTAATCTGAATGAGGAACTCAAATATGAAGATGTCCCTATTCGAATAGTGGACACAAAAGACCAAGTGTTGAGACACCGGACCATCCCATATGTCAAAGTACAGTGGTCAAATCATACCGAAAGGGAGGCCACTTGGGAACTTGAAGAAAAGATGCGCTCACAATACCCTTATTTATTCAACAGTTCAAGCTGATCCAAGTTTCGAGGACGAAACTTTCAATAAGGAGGGAGGGATGTGAGAACCCAGAAATTTCGACCGAAGCAAATCAAGTAAGTAATATGAAAATTACTTAAAATAAGTTCAGCAATTTTCGTTTCAACTAAACAACTTGAATAATAACTTAAATTTGATCAAATTTAACTCGAGAAAGTAGATTCTAAGCTCGAGGATTAGTTCATCGGGATGCTAAGCTGCAACTAACCGCATCCATCGAAGAGTTTTCACGGGAGGAGTAAAACCCCAGCTCAAGGACGCAAACTTCCAGCTCGAAGAAGCTCAACCAAGCTTGTCCTAACAAGACCATAAGGGGAGCTAAAAGATGAGCTAAAGATTTGGACAAATTAAGTATGCAAGAAAATGACTCTTGAGTAAACCCATAAAGGAGCTATGGGATTAAGCTAAGAGTTAAGGCAAAGTTATGGTGTAAGAAATGATCTTTGGAATGCTCAAGGTGACTCATGGGGATAACCAAACCATAATTACTTTTCTTGGGGTGCAAGGTGGTCGACCAAGGGGTAAGGGAAGGGTCATTTCCTTGCCTATAAATACTACATCAAAGAGGTGGAAAAATGCTCTCAAAATACATCAAAGTTTCGGCCATTCCCTCCCCTCACTCTCCAAACTTTTGGCCCTCCCTCATCATCCACAAGTCTCGGACGAAATTCAAGAGAGAAGAAGGAAATCCGTTCGTGCATTCCAGTGTTGGAATTCTGGGTCGGAGTGCTGCCCAATCGAAGGCAGTATTTATTGGAGTTACGCCGAAGTGCTGCCGAATTTTTGGAAAGCAAGAAACTGTAAGTGGGCTTTTGTTACTTGGTTCATTTCTATTTTAAAATTTTAATAATGTATGGTTCCATGTATGTTTTCTCGAAAATACTTTGAGATGCATGTCCACCTATTTTTCGAAAATCAGTGTTATGATTTGAAACTTCGATCGATTATGTGTTTTCTTCTGTTCTTCGAATTCTTTGATTCCGCTGCTTCTGTCTGAAATTCTGATAAGTTTTGTCCGTTAAAAATCTGAAATCTTTGTTACACTGTTACGAGTCAATTGGAAATGGGACGAGAATTGTGATTCTGTCTGGCCCCCAATGGTGGGTATAAAACCATTTCTGTTTGGCCCCCAATGGTGGGTATAAAACCATTTCTGTTTGGCCCTCAATGGTGGGTATAAAACCATTTCTGGCCTCACCCCTTAGAGGAGTAACATATTGGGGACAATTTGACCATGGAAATGAGATGAGTAACAGTGTTTTGTTTGTTCTGATATGATCTATTCTGAGGAATCAGTTTCGTTCTGAAATATCTGTCTCATGTCCGTTTCTGTTATGATAAGTTAAGTAGTAAGATTTGAAAGATTGTTAAAGAATTGTTTTAAAGACTTATGTTCTATATGTATCTTTGGAAATCTATCGGCCCCCCACTTGCTGAGTGTTTCCCAAAACACTCACCCCTTACAATTTCAGATAAAAATGAAGAACAACTGAATGAGGAGGAGCAGGAAGCGTTCTGGGGATGGTGATCGAAAGAAAAGTTCAAGAACTGAGAATCTTATTCTTTTCCTCTGTTTCGTTTCCGCAAAACTCTGATGTATTTTTATTTCTATTGTCAATGTAAAGACAGTGTTTAATTTATGAAAAAGACTGGTTTTTGGCATTTCGATACGAGGCTTAATGTTTTCAAGTAATTGTTAAACAATGCCGGATGTCACCGATGCTTCGGACTCGGGGCGTGACAGTTATAATTATACTCCTGGTACAGAAGTAATATGTATCTGTTATCGTATTTATTATAAACCATTATTTACATTGAATCCTATGTGTAAAAGAATAGATAAAAAATTAAATGAAATTATTCTAATAGAAACTAATTTTAATAGATCTAATATTACAACCCGTAGATCCATAAAATGGAAAGAAATTGAATTTCCAGAAAACTGGATAATTGAACAAGCTGTTCCTAGAAATCCGATAATAAATAGGGATTTACAACAAGTTATTCAGAATAATGAAGGATCTGTTCAAATACAGTTTAATAATGAACAAAGAAGATTATTGCCATCTTCTATCTATGCTAGATCAAGATCTAGTCATTCTTTTATTTCGCATTTAGATTATTTGGTGGATATTCCTCAGATTTCTAGAGCTTCTACTTCTCATATAAGAGAAGATGTTGAGTCTCCTGTACAAGATAAAGTAGATGAATTAATCATTAATCAAAAAAATATTGTTCATAAAAGTAACTTTCAAAAAGTTATAGAAACTGATACAGTTTCAGAGATGAATTTTAGTATTTAATGGATAGTAAAACTAAAATTGATTTTACTAAAGGATCTCTTGCTAGAGCAAGAATCAATGCAGAATTTTATTTACCCAAATAGGAATCTTTCAGAAATTGGTACTTTAAAAGTTTTTCTGAAGATGAATTTGAATATATTGTTTCAGAATTTTATAAATATTGTGAAACCAGAATAAATTGATACATTTTGTTCCTTGGTTTTTTAAAACTTTTATCATAGATTATATTTCTATTTTTGAAAGAAATTATAAACTTTCTTCTGGACAGATTCAAAAATCTGTTATCCTCCTCAACAATCTTTTATTATAGAAAAGAATAATAAAATTTTAAATTTTACTGCTTTTTTAAAATTATTTGACAATGATATTTACAAATAACTGTTAAACATATTAATCAGATAATTGAAAAACAAAATTATACAAATTTGTATCTTACGATAATAGGAGAAGAGATAGTTTCTCTTAAGGATCGTATTGATAAAATTATTCTGGCTATCAATCAAATTAAACCAGATGTTCATATCCAAACAAAAGAAGAAGAAACTAATATTATTTCTATTGCTACTTCTTCTATTCAATCCCCTCCAAATATAAAGGATTTTAAATTTAAATCTTCTGTTTCTGATATAAAAAAGTTATTAGAAGAAAAATTTAAAAATATTAATTTGAATACTCTTAATGAAGAGTTTGATAATGATGAGAATCATTCTGAAGAAGAAATTAATAAAATTAAATGGGCAGATAGACCTACCCAAAATAAATATTATTATAATAAACCTACTCCCATGGATGTTCTTATTGAAGAACAAGAATATATATAATGGGAAAAGTATTTATGAATGGAATATTGATGGTTTTAGTGATAAGCAAATTTATAATACTGCTCAAAGAATGCTTATGTATAGTACTGTGTGTAAAACTTCAGGTAATACTGATAAAAATATTGCTAAGATGATTATATCAGGATTTACTGGCCAACTTAAATGTTGGTGGGATAATTATTTAAATCAATTTCAAAAATAAGATATTATTAATTCTATAAAAATTGAGAATAATATTCAATCAAAAAATGTTTTATATTCATTACTAATGACAATGATTGAACATTTTACTGGTAAATTCACTGATGATTGTGAAAAGATTCGTACTTTATTAAGTAATCTAAAATGTAAAACACTCACTGATTTTAGATGGTATAAAGATATATTTTTATCTCGAATTTATTAGATACGAGATTGTAATAATAATTTCTGGAAAGCTAAATTTATAGATGGTTAACCTTTTCTATTTGCTGAAAGAATTAGAAAAGTATTAAGAAAAGATGATATTAATATTCCATATGACAATTATACTTATGAAAATTTAATTAATACTTGCATTAAAGAGGGTTTAGCTCTCTGTAATGAATTAAAATTAAATAATCAAATTAAAAGACATAATTTACTTGAGAAAAAATAATTAGGTAAATTTTGTGATCAATTTGGTATGAACTTACCTAATAAAGGTAAGAAAAAAATTAAAGAAAGGGATGAAAAACTTTATAGAAAGAAAAGACATTTGTCTGATAGGCAAAGAGATAAAAAGAAGAAAAGAAAAGAAAGCCGTGATTTATGGAAAGAAGAAAAATACAAAAACAAATTAAAAATTTGTAGAAAATGTAAAAAACCAGGTCATTATGCCAATCAATGTTGGGCTAAAAACAAAATTAATAATTTAGACATAGATGATAATCTAAAAGAAACATTATTTAAAATAATAATGGATTCGAATAATAATTCTGACTGTGAAACTGAGAATTCTTCAGAATCTTATATTTCAGAAGAAATACTAGATAGTGAATCAGAAATTTCTGATAATTTAGAAGAATGTAATAATTTTATACAAGGAAAATCTTGTATTAATCATTTAGAAGATAAAAATGATGAATTTATAAACTTATGTCTCAATTTAAGGATTTAAATATTAATGCGTTAACTAACAATAATATTTTAGAATTCCTTAAAATGATTAAGGATGCAGTATTAAAATCTACAATTATAGATCAAATGGAAAATACTGCATCAATTAGTAGTAATAATAATAATAACATTCTTGTTAAACAAGAACAAGCTTATTCTATGAAAGAAGTTAAAAATCTTTTACAACAAAAATATAGTAAACAAAATCCAGTTACTATACAGTTAATAATTCTCATAGTTTTGATAATCTTCAAGATATTTCTTTTCCTAATCCAGATAAAAAACATTTATCTGTTTTAAGCATGATTATATCTCAAAAATGGTATACTAATATTACTTTGTTAATTGAAAATTCTTAAAAAAAGAATTTCATTGCTATGATTGATAGTTGTGCAGATTTAAATGTTATACAGAAATGATTAATTCCTACGAAGTATTTTCATAAAACTACTCATTCTCTCTCTCATGCAGGAGGAGAACCTTTAAAAATAAATTATAAATTGCCAAAAGTTTATATTTGCAAAGATAAAAACTGTATTCAAACCAGTTTTTTATTAGCAAAAGATATTTCTAGCCAACTTATACTTGGTCTTTCTTTCATTTATCAAATTTATCCTTTAACTTATGTTGATGAAACAGGTATTATAGGAACTTTTCAAGGTAATCCTATTTCTTTTAAGTTCATAACTAAACCTGTTCATAGAATTTTAAATGAATTACAAGAAAAGATTGATAGGAAAACTTTTCAGATTAATTCTTTAAAAGAAGAAGTTAATATATTAACTATAGATGATAAATTAAAAAATCCTAAATTACAGGAAAAAATCAAACTTATTTATAATAAGTTCTCTTTAGAAATTTGTAATGATCTTCCAAATGCTTTTTGGAATAGAAAGAAGCATATTATATCTCTTCCATATGAAGAGAATTTTGATGAAAAGAATATTCCAACCAAGGCTCGTCCTTGCCAAATGAATTCTGAATATTTAGAATTATGCAAGAATGAAATTCATTCTTTATTAGAAAAAGGTTTGATAAAACCTTCTCAATCTCTTTGGTCATGTACTGCTTTTTATGTTAATAAACATTCTGAACAGGAAAGAGGTGTTTCAAGATTAGTCATAAATTATAAACCCCTTAATAAGGTTTTGAAATGGATTAGGCATCATATTCCTAATAAAAAAGATTTATTAGATAGACTTGTAAATGCAATTATATTTTCAAAATTTGATTTAAAATCAGGATTTTGGCAGATTCAGATAAAAGAATCTGACAGATATAAAACTGCTTTTAATGTTCCAATAGGACATTATGAATGGACAGTAATGCCATTTGGCCTTAAAAATGCCTCTTCAGAATTTCAAAAAATTATGAATGATATTTTTTATAATTACAGCAATTTTATAATTGTTTATATTGATGATATCTTAGTAGTTTTCTAATGATATTGAAACACATTTTAAACATTTAGATATGTTTAAAAATATTGTTATTCAAAATGGTCTTGTTATATCAAAATCTAAAATAATTTTATTTCAAACTAATATTAGATTTCTTGGTCATATGATTGAGAAAGGTAAAATAATTCCTATACAGAGAAGTATAGAATTTGGTTCTAAATTTCCTGACATTATAACTTATAAAACTCAGTTACAGAGATTTTTTAGGAAGTTTGAATTATATTTCTCCTTATATATGATAGATTAAAGAAGAATTCTTTACCTTGGTCTGATAGATATACTATAGCTGTTAAAAATATTAAGGAAAAGGTTAAAAACCTTCCTTGTCTTATGCTTGCTAATTCCCAATGGGATAAAATTGTTGAAACTGATGCTTCAGATATAGGTTTTGGAGGAATCTTAAAACAGAAAGATCCCCAAAATAAACAAGAATATCCTATTAGATTTTATTCTGGTAATAGAATAATGCCCAGAAAAATTATTCCACAGTAGCAAAAGAAATCTTAGCTATTGTCAGATGTATTTTAAAATTTCAAGATGATTTATATAATCAAAAGTTTATTATAAAAACTGACTGCAAATCTGCAAAATTTATGTTTAATAAAGATTTTAAACATGATGTTTCTAAGCAAATGTTTGCAAGATGGCAGGCTCATTTAGCTCCTTTTGATTTTGAAATCATTTATAAGAAAGGTGAAGATAATCATCTACCTGATTTCTTAACTCGAGAATATTTATCCTAATGTTTTCATTTAAAGATATGTATTCCCGAGAAGAGGAGAAGTCCTCTTATAGAGGGCGAGGTGGTAGGGGAAAACCCCCTAATATCATTGCACAGCATGGAAAACAGCGGCTTATAGCCCAGAACTTATCTAGTTCATCAGCCAGTAATACTGAGCAAAATAATGAGTTATACAATGAGTTTCAAGAATTTTTGAAACAAAAACAGAAAAGTAATACAGATTCTCAATCTTCAGCATCATATGCTAACATCATCAAAGAAGATGATAATGATTCAGCTCTATATACAGAGACAAAACATCGAGAATTGATTCTTCTTATAGAAAAAAAAGATACCCAATGGGAAAAAACTCCATGGACTATCATGGAAAGATATCTAACCAATACATCATATGTATATGGTTCTTACAAGCAAAGAGGATTTTATGAAAATCTTCTGATATCCACAAAAAGTAATGATATAACTCACTTTTTTAGTAATACTCAGCAGAAAGGAAGTTATAACTTCTCAAAGTTTATCATCAAGAAGATCATATCTATTGAAGAATGGGGTATATCTCCATTAGTTGAAAAAGAATTTTATTCTGAAAATCATAAAATGAGTTTTAAATTTAATTTTTGGGATTATATTGAAAGTTTTAATAAAACCTTGTTTTATGAAAATGAAAAAAGAAAACATACTTGGTTTTTAAAGATTTGTGAAAATGTTTTTCTCTATCCAGTTCCAAATTAGTTTTTAATCTGGTGGAAGATATTTGGTCCATCTGCAAAGATTTTGCCAGAGGTTTTTATAAAACCCATGAATACTTGGTTAAATGTTTCCCCAAGTATTAAAAAATCATTTTCTGAACATTGGATCGATGGAAAGACTCTATGTCTATTTTTCATGGAATTTGGAATCCCATGGATCTGGAAATGACAGCCAGAATTCGGTTACACTGATGAAGGCATCCCTTGCATATGGAGGGTCAGTTCCACAAAATTTTGGGACAAATTATTAAGAGATGATCCAGAAACTGGAAAATCATATGGTTATGAAACTCTTCATCAAATGGAAGAAAAAATTTCTTTATACCAGAAAGAAATTAACAATCAACAAGAAGAGGAAAAAGCCTCTATGAGTCCTTTCAAGATTCTTACTCAGAAATATTCTGAAATATATTCAAAAGAAAAAATGATAGAGATCTATATTGAAGAAATGAAAAAAGATCTTTTCTAGAATATTGGAGGTTCTGATTCAAAATCAGATAAATCTATGGCGTCAGAATCTAGTGAAAATCAATTTATTCATCTAATAAAGATGCAAGATGCTCAAGACCCTGAGGATGATATTCCTCAATTTTCTCAGATAGATGACATTTTTGAGAATTTGAAAAATTCTTAAAAAGACAATATTAAAGATGATTAAAATCATCAGAAGAAGAATCTGCAGTCGGTGGAATATCACATCTCATCATGGCATATCGTGACAAAAAAGTGGGTGGCATATCACTTTTACTTTTTGAATTTTGTAACCATGTTACTATTTACTTTAATAAAGCATTTACTATTTTTATTTTAAGATGGAATCCGAGGTTTGATGTCCGGCTCTTCTATCTATATATAGGTTCATTCTGTGTCTTTAGAAGGACGCGGTTGAGTTTGCTCCCGTCTCTATTATCTCTTGTAAAAACCCTTCTGAAGTTTATCAATAAAAGTTTGCAGTTCTGATAACAACTTTGTAAGTTCTTACTGTTTTTATTTTCTGTTTTTATTTACTATTTTAAATTTTTATATTTCATAAGTTTAGCCTGAATGACAGGCTAAAGTATTCGTGCTAAATTATTACCTTACTATGACATGATCTATATTTATTTGTTCTTGGAATCAGATTGAGATAATAAAATATCTATTTAAATTTTTGGAATTTAATGTAATATAAGAGTCTTTAGTTAGAACATAAGGTAAAAAGATGAACCAGGAAATGGTAAACACAAGGTTCGAGTTTAACCAGGAAAAATAAATTCATGTTGTAGCCCTTTAGCCTGCTTAGCCGAGAGATGGCGTTTAAGGCGTTCATGGGTGATTTTTATGAATTTATGATTCTGAGGTGGACCTTGGTAAAATCCTTTGTTGTTTAATTTCTTTGGTATATCTTTTATAAATCCTTTTATGTTTTGTAAAAGTTCCAAATATGAATCTGATATTCATTATTATTCTGGGATTTAAATTCTTCCTTTTCTTAGCTCAATACGAGTTGAAGATGGTATATAGGCTTGAAACCAATAACCTCCATGTGTGCGAAAGCCACTAAGGAAAAGTTTGGTAAAACAATGCCACGTATCAGATTCCTCATTTTGATCCCAAGCCTCAGATGGTATCAGAGCCATGAAAATAGTCTGGATAATAATTTAGCACTTTTTATTCAAATGAATATTTTCAGTTTTAAAGAAACTATTCAAAACAGTTTAAATGAAGAATATGATTTACCTGAGAATTTAGATTTATTGAATAAATGGACCATTCCTAAGATAGAGTCTAAAATGATCTATAAGTTAGGAACTTTTGAAAGAATTGGTTTTAAACAGGTAGTTAAAACTACAGAATCATCAGTACCACTTCATAATAATGAAATGGTTATTAGATTGTTAAACAATAAAGATATTTTACCTTATAGAAAAAATTACAGATTCATACATATAGGTTTAATTCAAATTGCTTTTAGACCTTTAACATTAGAAGGACTACCAGAAAGCTTCATAGCAGCTTTAAGAGATGGTAGAAATTTGAATTGGAAACAATCCCTTATGGGAATAATTCAATCTAGTCTGGCACATGGTCCAGTATATTTTGATGTTTATCCGAATTTATCTTTATCTTTATCTGATATTAATATATTAGATTCTTTAACATTAAATGTTAAAACTCATGGTTATAATTATAATCCTGGTACAGAAGTAATATGTATCTGTTATCGTATTTATTATAAACCATTATTTACACTGAATCCTATGTGTAAAAGAATAGATAAAAAATTAAATGAAACTATTCTAATAGAAACTAATTTTCATAGATCTAATATTACAACCCGTAGATCCATAAAATGGAAAGAAATTGAATTTCTAGAAAACTGGATAATTGAACAAGCTGTTCCTAGAAATCCTATAATAAATAGGGATTTACAACAAGTTATTCAGAATAATGAAAGATCTGTTCAAATACAGTTTAATAATGAACAAAGAAGATTATTGCCATATTCTATCTATGCTAGATCAAGATCTAGTCATTCTTTTATTTCGCATTTAGATTATTTGGTGGATATTCCTCAGATTTCTAGAGCTTCTACTTCTCAGATAAGAGAATATGTTGAGTCTCCTGTACAAGATACAGTAGATGAATTAATCATTAATCTAAACAATATTGTTCATAAAAGTAACTTTCAAAAAGTTAGAGAAACTGATACAGTTTCAGAGATGAATTTTAGTATTTAATGGATAGTAAAACTAAAATTGATTTTACTAAAGGATCTCTTCCTAGAGCAAGAATCAATGCAGAATTTTATTTACCCAAATGGAAATCTTTCAGAAATTGGTACTTTAAAAGTTTTTCTGAAGATGAATTTGAATATATTGTTTCAGAATTTTATAAATATTGTGAAAACCAGAATAAATTGATACATTTTGTTCCTTGGTTTCTTAAAACTTTTATCATAGATTATATTTCTATTCTTGAAAGAAATTATAAACTTTCTTCTGGACAGATTCAAAAATCTGTTTATCCTCCTCAACAATCTTTTATTATAGAAAAGAATAATAAAATTTTAAATTTTACTGTTTTTTCTAAATTATTTGAGAATTATATGTTACAAATAACCGTTAAACATATTAATCAGATAATTGAAAAACAAAATTATACAAATTTGTATCTTACAATAATAGGAGAAGAGATAGTTTCTCTTGAATATCGTATTGATAAAATTATTCTGGTTATTAATCAAATCAAACCAGATGTTCATATTCAAGAACCAGAAACTAATATTGTTTCTATTGCTACTTCTTCTATTCAATCCACTCCAGATATAAAAGATTTTAAATTTAAATCTTCTGTTTCTGATATAGAAAAGTTATTAGAAGAAAAATTTAAAAATCTTAATTTGAATACTCTTAATGAAGAGTTCGATAATGATGAGAATCATTCTGAAGAAGAAATTAATAAAAATAAATGGGCAGATAGACCTATCCAAAATAAATATTATTATAATAAACATACTCCCATTGATGTTCTTATTGAAGAACAAGAATATATATTTGCTAATAGTTATAATGGGAAAAGTATTTATGAATGGAATATTGATGGTTTTAGTGATAAGCAAATTTATAATACCTGCTCACAGAATGCTTATGTATAGTACTGTGTGTAAAACTTCAGGTAATACTGATAAAAATATTGCTAAGATGATTATATCAGGATTTACTGGCCAACTTAAAGGTTGGTGGGATAATTATTTAAATCAATTCCAAAAAAAAGATATTATTAATTCTATAAAAATTGAGAATAATATTCAATCAGAAAATGTTGTATATTCATTAATAATGACAATGATTGAACATTTTACTGGTAAATTCACTGATGATAGTGAAAAGATTCGTACTTTATTAAGTAATCTAAAATGTAAAACACTCACTGATTTTATATGATATAAAGATACATTTTTATCTCGAATTTATGATATACCAGACTGTAATAATAGTTTCTGGAAAGCCAAATTTATAGATGGTTTACCTTTTCTATTTTCTGAAAGAATTAGAAAAATATTAAGAAAAGATGATATTAATATTCCATATGATAATTATACTTATGGAAATTTAATTAATACTTGCATTAAAGAGGGTTTAGCTCTCTGTAATGAATTAAAATTAAATAATCAAATTAAAAGACAGAATTTACTTGAGAAAAAACAATTAGGTAAATTTTGTGATCAATTTGGTATGGACTTACCTAATAAAGGTAAGAAGAAAATTAAAGAAAAGGATGAAAAACCTTATAGAAAGAAAAGACATTTGTCTGATAGTCAAAGAGATAAAAAGAAGAAAAGAAAAGAAAGCCGTGATTTACGGAAAGAAGAAAAATACAAAAACAAATTAATAATTTGTAGAAAATGTAAAAAGCCAGGTCATTATGACAATCAATGTTGGGCTAAAAATAAAATTAATAATTTAGACATAGATGATAATCTAAAAGAAACATTATTTAAAATAATAATGGATTCGAATAATAATTCTGACAGTGAAACTGTAAGGCCCGAGATAATAAAGATGATATTATTTTAATCCGAGAGTATGTAATTGGAAATTTTGGAGTGTTGAATTATATTCCAAGATGTTTGCAATTATTTAGGATTGAAATGGAATTATTTAGGATTGAATTGAATTAAAAAGATTGGGCGGGGGCAAATTTGCAATTAATGAAAAGTTGAGGGACTAAAGTGCAAATATGAAAATTTAAGTGGGACACTTGTCTTGGTCACCTCTTGAACGTGGCATTCCCTTCCAATTTTCATTTTTTTCATGGATGCCTAGCTTGGAAGGGTGAAAACGTGAGTTTCCATGGGTTCCTTCAAGGATTTTGATCTTCAAAAATTCATATCTCAACATCCAACCATCAACTTATTAATTCAAGTATAGATTCTTGATCCTTACCTTAAGAGCTTCAAGGGGAGGTAATTTTCATCCATTTCCAGCATGTTTCAAAATTTAGATGTTGGAGGATTTGTGATTTAATTGTTGATATGTGTTCTTGAGTATATAGAGATTATAGAACCGTAATCGGATCGAAGAACGGACATCATATGAATTGGTTTGAAAAATCCAGCATGTTGTTCGAACCTAGTAGGTGCAGATTTTATTATGTTGTGGTTGATATTGTGAGGTTTTTAGTCGTTGGCATCAGATTAATGATGTTTGAGTTGCCGGGTATATCGAATTTGCGCCGTTATGCCGCCGAAATTGATATAGATTGAGTTTTGAGCAAACCAAGTCTTACTTTGAATTATTGGATTTAGATGGATCAGATTCAGTATTGATTTAGATTGATCAGATATGATAATGATTGAGATTACATTGATATTGACCAGATTGTGTATTGAGTTGAGTATTAATCAGAACAGATTGTGTATTGAGTTATTCACTGATACAGTGTATTCGATATTGTCATTTCAGATTTGATATGGACAGATTTGAATACAGGTCATCGTCTTCGTCAGACCGAGACGACAAAGGTATAATTCATGTGATATTCGGGAAGACACGACTCAAATAAGATCCTATTTGAGTTTCCCAACAAAATCACATACTAGATTATTGTTATATTCTGATATGAATATGTTTTGTTTATGTGTTGATATGCTATGCTTTAATTACAGATTGTTATTTATTGCATTTAAGATAGGGAGTCTTGACAGATCAGTCAAACTTCTAGATGTTCGGCTATATCACAGCGTAGGGGAAGATCAGTCTCCTATTGTAGATGTGGATATAGATCAGGCCGAAGTCTAGGAATAAGACGTACCATCACCCCGATTGGGAGGGTAGGTGATAGATCGTCTTATTCATACCGGGATCCCTAGAGTTATAGTTGAGTCGAGTCTAGACATGATTTGACTAGAACTGCATGCGTTTATGGATGTGGTTTCATAGACTATGAAACCCATCTTTATTGCTTTCAGTCATGATAGTATATGTTTATGATTTGATTAAACTGCATGTTTATCTGAATTGAGTTGCATGCTTATTTTGATTTGATTTTATAGATTATGAAATCTATTACTTTTAAATATGTCCATGATAGCATCTTTATAATTTAGATTGTTTATATGCATGCTTACCATGTTTTATACTGGGATTTATTCTCACCAGAGTATCCGGCTGTTGTCTTGTTTTGTATGTGTGCATGACAACAGGTGAGACAAGATCGGGGTCGAGAAGATGATGAGAGAAGACGAGTTTAGCGTGGTGATTCCGGACTTGGATAGATTTGGTTTTATTACTTGAACTTTAGTAGTTGAACCTTAGATTAATTGAAAAGACTGTTGTACATTATTGTACCTTTATACTGAAATGTAGTTTTATACAGATATGTATATTATGTAGATGCCATTACCTTCCGCACTTTATTTTAAAAAGAAAAATTTTTAGACCCTGTTTATTTTAATTGATAATTAAATCCCAAAGATGATTAAGAAGAAGATCAGCGTCCGGGTCCCCACAACAGGTGGTATCAGAGCGATAGATCCTTTAGATTGAGATAGTCAGAGTTGATAGATTCTTTAGACTGAGATAGAAAAGAATGAGCGGGGTAGATTGAATTTTCTTTCCTTGCATGTGATTGCTAGCATGAGAATTATTTCAATGTTGACCTACATTGTGTGTGCTAGCATAATTTATTGCTTTCCCTATTACATGTTGTTTGTTATCTGAGTTGATTACAGCATGTAATTATCAAGACTGAATCAGAACCGAGTCTGAATCAGAGGTATATGATCAGAGGAGGGCTGAGACAGATTATATAGATTGTGTATTAATTTGTTGATGTTCAGATATACCTCCACGGCGAATTCCAGAAAAGGGTAGTATTTCATCTGAACAGATAGATGCATCAGAAACTCAGATGGAAGTAAAGTTAGCAGAACTTCAGTTATTTCAGCCGCCGATTCTGAGTGGTATCGAGACATGCGAAGATTGTCAGAACTGGGTTGATGACATAGAAATAATGTTCGATTTACTTGCTTGTACAGATGAACAGAGAGTTAAATTGGTATTTCACCAGTTACGAGAGGCTGCCAGAAGTTGGTGGATTACAATCAAATGAGTCTTAGCACAACGTGGTACTGTGATCACGTGGGAAATCTTCAAAACCGAATTTTATCAAAGATTTTTCTCAGCCTCGTACCGAGAGGACAAGAAAGCAGAGTTTGAGAATTTGAGCCAAGGGCAGCTGAATATTGAAGGATATGTGGCTAAATTCTCTACTCTACTGCGTTTTGCTCCTAATTTAGCTGAAAATGATGAAGCTGTAGTGAATCAGTTCATCAGAGGGTTGAATTCGGAGGTAGTTGCATTGATGAATTTGCAGCGACCTTACCATTTTGCTGATATCTTGAGTAGAGCGAAGAGAGTGGAGGCGAGTCTGATTAGACAATTAACAAGGTTGTGTGTGAAGCAACCCCAGACACAGCAATCCCCTCTCCGAATTGAGCGCGGCAGTACGAGTGGGAAGCAAGATTTTCTGAAAGCTCGAAAGAAGCCATTCAAGAAGTTGGGAAGTGGTTCCTCTAGCTCAAGTGGTTCCAGTCCAAGTCATACTGAGGTCTATTGCAGGACTTGCGGAGGGAGACATTCCTCAGAGCAATGCCAAGGAGTGCTTGGTAGATGCAATATTTGTAGACAGCCAGGGCATTTTGCTAAGGTTTGTCCACAGAGAGGTTCCCGCAGATCTTAGAGGGCTGGACCATGTGGATATGTGATCGAAGGACAGACCCAGGAACCACTAGGTGACATAGTGACAGGTACTAATCTTTTATGATTATGTTGCATATGTATTGATTTATATACAAATGCACTTGCTATGATTATCTTTGAATGAGTTGCATGGAGATATGCATTATCTGTTGGGTCTGTATTACTGTAATATTGATGTCTTTGCTTGTTGAGAAAGAAAGATTGATATCAGAGATTTTTGTGACATCTTGTATACTACAGTAAGATGAAAATAAGATCGAGTTAGAATATGATGTACTTGTGTTTTCTGATTTGACTGCATTATTGATGTTAATATGCTGAACAAGTACAGAATTATTATAGATTCCTTTCAGGAGAGTATAAGATTCAGACCAGATATGGTTGGTGACTAGAGATTTCACAGTATTCTAGATTTAGAATTCCTGTGATATTTAAATTGTCTATGACTCGATTAATACAGAAAGGAACAGATGGTATCCTTATGTATTCAGTAGATTTACTGAAATCGAGCATAGCATTGGCAGATTTGTCAATGATATATGAATTGACTGATATTGCCCAGATAAGATTTTAGATTTGCTTTATATCAGACAGATAGATTTCATAATTGAATTCAGATCAGATACTGATTGTTGTTTTAGAATTCAGTACAGAATGATATTGAATGTACATAATGATACAGAATGAATTGAAAGAATTGAAAGATTAGTAGAAAAGTATCAACCAGGAGTTACATTTGATTTAGTGTTCCTCTTTGGCATGTGTCAGTATATTCAGAGATGTTCTGATGATTCTATACTTGTTATATCTATGAGATTTTGGTATAAGTGCAGCATCTGATTGATGGAATAGAATATCTGGAGATTGTATTGAATATTCTGAGAACTGTGATGATTGTATACAGAAATTGTTCAGATAAGAATCTTGCTTGAAACAGATTGTATTCAGAGTATGCGTTATCTGAAGTTCGTATACCGATTGATTTTGACACCGTTGAGATTGTGATCAGTGACTGCTAAGATACCGATATCAGAAAGACCAGAAAGTTCAGAAATGTCAGAAATATAGTTTGTCTGATTTGGCAGATTATTTTATTCGACTGTTGCTTTATATCTGCTGAGTATTGTTATTGTTCTAAATCAGTATTTGAGACATCTTATATTGTTTTGGGGAGCATATTTTATTTGCAAATGAGATATAACAGTTGATCAGAATGACATGAAGATATTGACCAGAAATCATTGTTTTATGAGTTCACTGAACTCACTAGATCTGTATAGGATATTGATATTTCGTTTCTGATTTGGTATTATTGTTGTTTTTGAATCCGTATATGCTACAGATTATTGTGAACCGGTGAGAGTATATATAGTTCAAACCGAATCAGAGCTGAATTCGAGAATTTCAGTAATTCAGAAATGGGATCAGAATGTTCAGAATTTGATTGCAATAATCAGAACAGAGTAACAGATATGTGATTGTGTTTTATATGAGATTGATTATCTTATGATGTCAGATGTGTCAGAATTGTACAGCAAAGCTTGATATCGATAGTCAGAGCTGAATACCAGGTAGGTATTTCTTCTTTAATTTATGTTATTAACTGATTCGTTTATACCGAGAAAATTCAAATCTGAAATCACAGATAGGGTCAGAAATGCACCGTAGTGGATTCAGTTTTCAGTTGATGATTGAGAATGTATTGTATTTGAGCAGATAATGTTGATATAGACAGATTAGATCAGTTATGATAGAATTTGTATTGAAATGTTGGCAGAATTTGTACTGATATGTCTACATTGTCAACAAATGAAGACAGAAAGATAAAGATCAGAAGATTTCTTACAGAATTTGTATAGTTTTGACGAGAAATGGGGAGTATGATTCGATGAGTCTCGTAATGAGATTACTGCAATACTTCCAGATTATGATATGAAATGATTGTGATTGACAGATTGTTCAATCTATATCTATTAGTTTGTACCAGATAACGTACACAGATGACCAAATGACACAGATCGATGTCAAAGAAGTGGTCAGAAAGATCAGAATGCCACAATAGATTATATTAGATTGTAATTTTTGATTGATTTTATACTTGTGACCGAGTATATCACGAGCTCTCTCTTAGCTTGTTTTACAGATTAACAGACTGTCAGATGGTATTATCCAGATATTAGAAGATGTTGGTACAGCTTTAGTGCTGGATGTTAGCACTAGTTGTTATGACTTATTGTCACTGTATGAATTACTATATGACAATAGTTATTAAGACATTTCAGAATGGACAGATTTAAGAAACCAACGTCGGAGGATGACGATTGGTATTTGAAGCTGAAGATTGTATATGTCTTTGTTTGAGATAAACAGATTTGATAACAGCTGATGGTACTGATATGTGATGAGCTGTAGATTGGTTTATACGAATGTTGTATAGCCAGTAATGCGAGATTGATTCTGTCAGAAGGATTGGAGAAGTATTATGACAATTATACTTAGTGAAATTTTATTCCAGACTGGAATCAGATATTTAATTCTTGGTTTAAACTCTGTTATGCATTTCTTCTGATATCTCTGAATGGATTATTATGAGTTCGAGGACGAACTCAGATCTAAGAGGGGGAGAAATGTAAGGCCCGAGATAATAAAGATGATATTATTTTAATCCGAGAGTATGTAATTGGAAACTTTTGGAGTGTTGAATTATATTCCAAGATGTTTGCAATTATTTAGGATTGAAATGGAATTATTTAGGATTGAATTGAATTAAAAAGATTGAGCGGGGGCCAATTTGCAATTAGTGAAAAGTTGAGGGACTAAAGTGCAAATATGAAAATTTAAGTGGGACACTTGTCTTGGTCACCTCTTGAACGTGGCATTCCCTTCCAATTTTCATTTTTTTCATGGATGCCTAGCTTGGAAGGGTGAAAACGTGAGTTTCCATGGGTTCCTTCAAGGATTTTGATCTTCAAAAATTCATATCTCAACATCCAACCATCAACTTATTAATCCAAGTATAGATTCTTGATCCTTACCTTAAGAGCTTCAAGGGGATGTAATTTTCATCCATTTCCAGCATGTTTCAAAATTTAGATGTTGGAGGATTTGTGATTTAATTGTTGATATGTGTTCTTGAGTATATAGAGATTATAGAACCGTAATCGGATCGAAGAACGGACATCATATGAATTGGTTTGAAAAATCCAGCATGTTGTTCGAACCTAGTAGGTGCAGATTTTATTATGTTGTGGTTGATATTGTGAGGTTTTTAGTCGTTGGTATCAGATTAATGATGTTTGAGTTGCCGGGTATATCGAATTTGCGCCGTTATGCCGCCGGAATTGATATAGATTGAGTTTTGAGCAAACCAAGTCTTACTTTGAATTATTGGATTTAGATGGATCAGATTCAGTATTGATTTAGATTGATCAGATATGATAGTGATTGAGATTACATTGATATTGACCAGATTGTGTATTGAGTTGAGTATTAATCAGAACAGATTGTGTATTGAGTTATTCACTGATACAGTGTATTCGATATTGTCATTTCAGATTTGATATGGACATATTTGAATACAGGTCATCGTCTTCGTCAGACCGGGACGACAAAGGTACAATTCATGTGATATTCGGGAAGACACGACTCAAATAAGATCCTATTTGAGTTTCCCAACAAAATCACATACTAGATTATTGTTATATTCTGATATGAATATGTTTTGTTTATGTGTTGATATGCTATGCTTTAATTACAGAATGTTATTTATTGCATTTAAGATAGGGAGTCTTGACAGATCAGTCAAAATTCTAGATGTTCGGCTATATCACAGCGTAGGGGAAGATCATTCTCCTATTGTAGATGTGGATATAGATCAGGCCAAAGTCTAGGAATAAGACGTACTGTCACCCCGATTGGGAGGGTAGGTGATAGATCGTCATATTCATATCGGGATCCCTAGAGTTATAGTTGAGTCGAGTCTAGACATGATTTGACTAGAACTGCATGCGTTTATGGATGTGGTTTCATAGACTATGAAACCCATCTTTATTGCTTTCAGTCATGATAGTATATGTTTATGATTTGATTAAACTGCATGTTTATCTGAATTGAGTTGAATGCTTATTTTGATTTGATTTTATAGATTATGAAATCTATTACTTTTAAATATGTCCATGATAGCATGTTTATAATTTAGATTGTTTATATGCATGCTTACCATGTTTTATACTGGGATTTATTCTCACCAGAGTATCCGGCTGTTGTCTTGTTTTGTATGTGTGCATGACAACAGGTGAGACAAGATCGGGGTCGAGAAGATGATGAGAGAAGACGAGTTTAGCGTGGTGATTCCGGACTTGGATAGATTTGGTTTTATTACTTGAACTTTAGTAGTTGAACCTTAGATTAATTGAAAAGACTGTACATTATTGTACCTTTATACTGAAATGTAGTTTTATACAGATATGCATATTATGTAGATGCCATTACCTTCCGCACTTTATTTTAAAAAGAAAATTTTTTAGACCCTGTTTATCTTAATTGATAATTAAATCCCAAAGATTATTAAGAAGAAGATCAGCGTCCGGGTCCCCACAGAAACTGAGAATTCTTCAGAATCTTATATTTCAGAAGAAATACTAGATAGTGAATCAGAAATTTCTGATAATTTAGAAGAATGTAATAATTGTATACAAGGAAAATCTTGTATAAATCATATAGAAGATAAAAATGATGAATTTTATAAACTTATGTCTCAATTTAAGGATTTAAATATTAATGTGTTAACTAACAATAATATTTTAGAATTCCTTAAAATGATTAAGGATGCAGTATTAAAATCTACAATTATAGATCAAATGGAAAATACTGCATCAACTAGTAGTAATAATAATAATAACATTCTTGTTAAACAAGAACAAGCTTATTCTATGAAAGAAGTTAAAAATCTTTTACAACAAAAATATAGTAAACAAAATCCAGTTACTATACAGGATTTAGTTAAAGAAATAGAAAATCTTAAAGAACAAGTAAAAATTTTACATCACAATAATAATAGTTTAAATTATCATATTTCAATTATTGAAACTAATAATAATAATTCAGTTAATAATTCGGATAGTTTTGATAATCTTCAAGATATTTCTTTTCCTGATCCAAATAAAAAATATTTATCTGTTTTAAGCATGATTATATCTCAAAAATGGTATACTAATATTACTTTGTTAATTGAAAATTCTTATAAGAAGAATTTTATTGCTATGATAGATAGTGATGCAGATTTAAATGTTATACAGGAATGATTAATTCCTACGAAGTATTTTCATAAAACTACTCATTCTCTCTCTCATGCAGGAGTAGAACTTTTAGAAATAAATTATAAATTGCCAAAAGTTTATATTTGCAAAGATAAAAACTGTATTCAAATCAGTTTTTTATTAGCAAAAGATATTTTTAGCCAACCTATACTTGGTCTTCCTTTCATTTATCAAATTTATCCTTTAACTTATGTTGATGAAACAGGTATTATAGGAACTTTTCAAGGTAATCATATTTCTTTTAAGTTCATAACTAAACCTGTTCATAGAATTTTAAATGAATTACAAGAAAAGATTGATAGGAAAACTTTTCAGATTAATTCTTTAAAAGAAGAAGTTAATATATTAACTATAGATGATAAATTAAAAAATCCTAAATTACAGGAAAAAATCAAACTTATTTATAATAAGTTCTCTTTAGAAATTTGTAATGATCTTCCAAATGCTTTTTGGAATAGAAAGAAGCATATTATATCTCTTCCATATGAAGAGAATTTTGATGAAAAGAATATTCCAACCAAGGCTCGTCCTTGCCAAATGAATTCTGAATATTTAGAATTATGCAAGAATGAAATTCATTCTCTATTAGAAAAAGGTTTGATAAAACCTTCTCAATCTCCTTGGTCATGTACTTCTTTTTATGTTAATAAACATTCTGAACAGGAAAGAGGTGTTCCAAGATTAGTCATAAATTATAAACCCCTTAATAAGGTTTTGAAATGGATTAGGCATCCTATTCCTAATAAAAAAGATTTATTAGATAGACTTGTAAATGCAATTATATTTTCAAATTTTGATTTAAAATCAGGATTTTGGCAGATTCAGGTAAAAGAATCTGACAGATATAAAATTGCTTTTAATGTTCCAATAGGACATTATGAATGGACAGTAATGCCATTTGGCCTTAAAAATGCCCATTCAGAATTTCAACAAATCATCAATGATATTTTTTATAATTACAGCAATTTTATAATTGTTTATATAGATGATATCTTAGTGTTTTCTAATGATATTGAAACACATTTTAAACATTTAGATATGTTTAAAAATATTGTTATTCAAAATGGTCTTGTTATATCAAAATCTAAAATGATTTTATTTCAAACTAATATTAGATTTCTTGGTCATATGATTGAGAAAATGTAAAATAATTCCTATATAGAGAAGTATAGAATTTGGTTCTAAATTTCCTGACATTATAACTGATAAAACTCAGTTACAGAGATTTTTAGGAAGTTTGAATTATATTTCTCCTTATATTAAAAATCTTACTAAAGATTCTGCTATCTTATATGATAGATTAAAGAAGAATCCTTTACCTTGGTCTGATAGACATACTATAGCTGTTAAAAATATTAAGGAAAAGGTTAAAAACCTTCCTTGTCTTATGCTTGCTAATCCCAATGGGATAAAATTGTTGAAACTGATACTTCAGATATAGGTTTTGGAGGAATCTTAAAACGGAAAGATCTCCAAAATAAACAAGAATATCTTATTAGATTTTATTCTGGTAAATGGAATAATGCCCAGAAAAATTATTTCACAGTAGCAAAAGAAATCTTAGCTATTGTCAGATGTATTTTAAAATTTCAAGATGATTTATATAATCAAAAGGTAATAAAAACTGACTGCAAATCTGCAAAATTAATGTTTAATAAAGATTTTAAACATGATGTTTCTAAGCAAATGTTTGCAAGATGGCAGGCTCATTTAGCTCCTTTTGATTTTGAAACCATTTATAAGAAAGGTGAAGATAATCATCTACCTGATTTCTTAACTCGAGAATATTTATCCTAATGTTTTCATTTAAAGATATGTATTACCGAGGAAGAGGAGAGTCCTCTTATAGTGGGCGAGGTGGTAGGGGAAAACCCCCTAATATCAACCATCTGAGGCTTGGTATCAAAATGAGGAATCTGATACGTGGCATTGTTTTACCAAAATTTTCCTTAGTGACTTTCGCACACATGGAGGTTATTGGTTTCCAGCCTATATACCATCTTCAACTCGTATCGAGCTAAGAAAAGGAAGAATTTAAATCCCTGAATAATGAATATAAGATTCATATTTAGAACTTTTACAAAACATAAAAGGATTTATAAAAGATATACCAAAGAAATTAAACAACAAAGGATTTTACCGAGGTCCACCTCAGAATCAAAAATTCAGAAAAATCACCCATGAACGCCTTAAACGCCATCTCTCGGCTAAGCAGGCTAAAGGGCTACAACATGAATTTATTTTTCCTGGTTAAACTCGAACCCTGTGTTTACCATTTCCTGGTTCATCTTTTTACCTTATGTTCTAACCAAAGACTCTTATATTACATTAAATTCCAAAAATTTAAATAGATCTTTTATTATCTCAATCTGATTCCAAGAACAAATAAATATAGATCATGTCATAGTAATGTAATAATTTAGCACGAATACTTTAGCCTGTCATTCAGGATAAACTTATGAAATATAAAAATTTAAAATAGAAAATAAAAACAGTAAGAACTTACAAAGTTGTTATCAGAACTGCAAACTTTTATTGATAAACTTCAGAAGGGTTTTTACAAGAGAGAATAGAGAGGGGAGCAAACTCAACCGTGTCCTTCTAAAGACACAGAATGAACCTATATATAGATAGAAGAGCCGGACATGAAATCCCGGATTCCATCTTAAAATAAAAATAGTAAATGCTTTATTAAAGCAAATAGTAACATGGTTACAAAATTCAAAACGTAAAAGTGATATGTCACTCACTTTTTGTCACGATATGCCATGATGATATGTGATATTCCACCGACTGCAGATTCTTCTTCTGATGGTTTTAATCATCTTTAATATTGTCTTTTAAAGAATTTTTCAAATTCTCAAAAATGTCATCTATCTGAGAAAATTGAGGAATATCATCCTCAGGGTCTTGAGCATCTTGCATCTTTATTAGATGAATAAATTGATTTTCACTAGATTCTGACGCCATAGATTTATCTGATTTTGAATCAGAACCTCCAATATTCTGGAAAAGATCTTTTTTCATTTCTTCAATATAGATCTCTATCATTTTGTTTTTTGAATATATTTCAGAATATTTCTGAGTAAGAATCTTGAAAGGACTCATAGAGGCTTTTTCCTCTTCTTGTTGATTATTAATTTCTTTCTGGTATAAAGAAATTTTTTCTTCCATTTGATGAAGAGTTTCATAACCATATGGTTTTCCAGTTTCTGGATCATCTCTTAATAATTTGTCCCAAAATTTTGTGGAACTGACCCTCCATATGCAAGGGATGGCTTCATCAGTGTAACCGAATTCTGGCTGCCATTTCCAGATCCATGGGATTCCAAATTCCATGAAAAATAGACATAGAGTCTTTCCATCGATCTAATGTTCAGAAAATGATTTTTTAATACTTGGGGAAACATTTAACCAAGTATTCATGGGTTTTATAAAAACATCTGGCAAAATCTTTGCAGATGGACCAAATATCTTCCACCAGATTAAAAACCAATTTGGAACTGGGGAGTGAAAAACATTTTCACAAATCTTTAAAAACCAAGTATGTTTTCTTCTTTCATTTTCATAAAACAAGGTTTTATTAAAACTTTCAATATAATCCCAAAAATTAAATTTAAAACTCATTTTATGATTTTCAGAATAAAATTCTTTTTCAACTAATGGAGATATACCCCATTCTTCAATAGATATGATCTTCTTGATGATAAACTTTGAGAAGTTATAACTTCCTTTCTGCTGAGTATTACTGAAAAAGTGAGTTATATCAACACTTTTTGTGGATATCAGAAGATTTTAATAAAATCCTCTTTGCTTGTAAGAACCATATACATATGATGTATTGGTTAGATATCTTTCCATGATAGTCCATGGAGTTTTTTCCCATTGGGTATCTTTTTCTTCTATAAGAAGAATCAATTCTCGATGTTTTGTCTCTGTATATAGAGCTGAATCATTATCATCTTCTTTGATGATGTTAGCATATGATGCTGAAGATTGAGAATCTGTATTACTTTCTCTGTTTTTGTTTCAAAAATTCTTGAAACTCATTGTATAACTCATTATTTTGCTCAGTATTACTGGCTGATGAACTAGATAAGTTCTGGGCTATAAGCCTCTGTTTGCCATGCTGTGCAATGATATTAGGGGGTTTTCCCCTACCACCTCGCCCTCTATAAGAGGACTCTCCTCTTCCTCGGGAATACATATCTGTAAATGAAAACATTAGGATAAATATTCTCGAGTTAAGAAATCAGGTAGATGATTATCTTCACCTTTCTTATAAATGATTTCAAAATCAAAAGGAGCTAAATGAGTCTGCCATCTTGCAAACATTTGCTTAGAAACATCATGTTTAAAATCTTTATTAAACATAAATTTTGCAGATTTGCAGTCAGTTTTTATAATAACTTTTGATTATATAAATCATCTTGAAATTTTAAAATACATCTGACAATAGCTAAGATTTCTTTTGCTACTGTGGAATAATTTTTCTGAGCATTATTCCAGTTACAAGAATAAAATCTAATAAGATATTCTTGTTTATTTTGGGGATCTTTCTGTTTTAAGATTCCTCCAAAACCTATATCTGAAGCATCAGTTTCAACAATTTTATCACATTGGGGATTAGCAAGCATAAGACAAGGAATGTTTTTAACCTTTTCCTTAATATTTTTAACAGTTATAGTATGTCTATCAGACCAATGGTAAAGGATTCTTCTTTAATCTATCATATAAGATAGCAGAATCTTTAGTAAGATTTTTAATATAAGGAGAAATATAATTCAAACTTCCTAAAAATCTCTGTAACTGAGTTTTATCAGTTATAATGTCAGGAAATTTAGAACCAAATTCTATACTTCTCTCTATAGGAATTATTTTACATTTCTCAATCATATGACCAAGAAATCTAATATTAGTTTGAAATAAAATCATTTTAGATTTTGATATAACAAGACCATTTTGAATAACAATATTTTTAAACATATCTAAATATTTAAAATGTGTTTCAATATCATTAGAAAACACTAAGATATCATCAATATAAACAATTATAAAATTGCTGTAATTATAAAAAATATCATTCATAATTTGTTGGAAATTCTGAAGAGGCATTTTTAAGGCCAAATGGCATTACTGTCCATTCATAATGTCCTATTGGAACATTAAAAGCAGTTTTATATCTGTCAGATTCTTTTACCTGAATCTGCCAAAATCCTGATTTTAAATCAAATTTTGAAAATATAATTGCATTTACAAGTCTATCTAATAAATCTTTTTTATTAGGAATAGGATGCCTAATCCATTTCAAAACCTTATTAAGGGGTTTATAATTTATGACTAATCTTGGAACACCTCTTTCCTGTTCAAAATGTTTATTAACATAAAAAGCAGTACATGACCAAGGAGATTGAGAAGGTTTGATCAAACCTTTTTCTAATAAAGAATGAATTTCATTCTTACATAATTCTAAATATTCAGAATTCATTTGGCAAGGACGAGCCTTGGTTGGAATATTCTTTTCATCAAAATTCTCTTCATATGGAAGAGATATAATATGCTTCTTTCTATTCCAAAAAGCATTTGGAAGATCATTACAAATTTCTAAAGAGAACTTATTATAAATAAGTTTGATTTTTTCCTGTAATTTAGGATTTTTTAATTTATCATCTATAGTTAATATATTAACTTCTTCTTTTAAAGAATTAATCTGAAAAGTTTTCCTATCAATCTTTTCTTGTAATTCATTTAAAATTCTATGAACAGGTTTAGTTATGAACTTAAAAGAAATAGGATTACCTTGAAAAGTTCCTATAATACCTGTTTCATCAACATAAGTTAAAGGATAAATTTGATAAATGAAAGGAAGACCAAGTATAAGTTGGCTAGAAATATCTTTTGCTAATAAAAAACTGGTTTGAATACAGTTTTTATCTTTGCAAATATAAACTTTTGGCAATTTATAATTTATTTCTAAAAGTTCTCCTCCTGCATGAGAGAGAGAATGAGTAGTTTTATGAAAATACCTCGTAGAAATTAATCCTTCATGTATAACATTTAAATCTGCACCACTATCAATCATAGCAATGAAATTCTTTTTATAAGTATTTTCAATTAATAAAGTAATATTAGTATACCATTTTTGAGATATAATCATGCTTAAAACAGATAAATGTTTTTTATCTGGATCAGGAAAAGAAATATCTTGAAGATTATCAAAACTATCAGAATTATTAACCGAATTATTATTATTAGTTTCAATAATTGAAATACGATAATTTAAACATTATTATTGTGATGTAAAATTTTTACTTGTTTTTTAAGATTTTCTATTTCTTTAACTAAATCCTGTATAGTAACTGGATTTTGTTTACTATATTTTTGTTGTAAAAGATTTTTAGCTTCTTTCATAGAATAAGCTTGTTCTTGTTTAACAAGAATGTTATTATTATTATTACTACTAGTTGATGTTGTAACGACCCGAAAATCAGACTATGTATAAGCCATGCATAATTATTACTATTTAAATTTAAAAATGATTTATATATATATATATATATGAAGGGTCTAATTTATTTTGATATTTGACAAGTCATAACTATTTATTTTAAATGCAAAAGTTTAGTTTTATCTTTTCGGTTAAATACGCGAGGACGGACCGGAGTTTGAAGATTAGAGATAAGATTAATAATAAGAAAGACATTCCTAAATTTAAGTTAAGTCAAAGAATAATTTAATTTAAAGAAAAAGAATGTCCTTGGGATTTAATAAATTAATTAGAGTTAAGTTGGTAAATAAGTTCTTTTGGTTAATATTTAATTAAAGCTTAAAAAAAATATGTAAATAAATGGAGGATGAATTAAGCTAGGTATAAAATAGTCAAAAAGTTTAAACATAACATTTAAATACATAAATTTTAAGTCAAGCATGCCATGCAATGTTCTATTCTAAATTAAATTGTAATTCATTAAAAATATATATAATAAGTGTATTAAACCTTAAGAATTTAAAATGCAAGATTTAAAACACTATTATACCATGCAAGAAGTAGTAATAATATTTGGTTAAGACAATTCAAAAATTGTAGTAGACCTCATTCAAAGTTAACACTAAATGGTTTTATGGTGCATTCACTTTCTACCTTTAAGCTCCATAGTTATGGGTAATTCAAACACCATAATTAACCTTAATCCTTCCTCAACAAGTTACAAGCAAACTCACGTGTAATGCAACAAAAACAAATGCAGGAATCCATCGGCAACAAGGAAGGAGGAGAATTTCAAACTATTCAACTTCTTGCACTTGTAACTCCCCACCTAAATGCATATTATGACCCCTTAACACCTCCTATATCATTCACCTTCATCCCTAACATCATCTACACTAATATGCTCGAAATTATAAGAAGAAACACAGCTGAAAATCGTGCATAGCAGCAGAAATAAAATAGGAAACAAAGCAAACACAACTCCGACTCCGTCGCTCGTATTCGTCGTATTGGTTTGTTTTCGTGTCAAAGAAATTTCCAGGCATGTATATATTGTTTCTTTGCTCTTCAATCAAGTCATATTAGATAATTTTAAGCAGTATATGTTCATGAATCAAGCAGCATCACGAAAATGACAGCAACATTTAAGCAAAAATCTGCACAAAATTTCTTGGCTCTCTTGTTTTTCCACATTACGGTTTGGTGTGTTTTGGTTGCTTACAGAGAGTTGCTCGGTTCCAGGCACACATGGCTGCTACTGGGCATGAATTAGATTTTGTTAGAGTGTTATTGGTTCATTGGTTTACATCCATACACGCACCAACAAAGTAGTGACAGCAACTTTTCCTTAAGTGCAGAATTTGAGTCCAAGGTTTTATCATTTGGTGGTTTAAGGTGAAAGTTCGAATCATGGCTGTCCTAGGGACTGTAGCCACGGTTAGAACCCTTCCATACCATGTCTAGGACGTGACCAAGGTGTCCTTTCAAGGTTTGGTTCATGGTTCCCTCAAAATTTTTAAAACAACAACACAAGTGCATAGTTCGAATTTTCCATTTCCTGTATTAGTGTGTCTTCAGTTTTGTGGTGTGTTTTGGATTGTGGTTGGCTTTTATCCCTTAGCCATGGTTCAAGCCATGCCTTAGGATGTTGGTAAGAGTTCTTGGGAGGTGGTTCAAGCCATTGGTCAATAAATTTCAGAGTTTACACCACAAACGCACAAGTTGCCACTGCTGTTTTTTTTTGACAGCAACTTTCATCTTTGGTTTTGAGGTTGGTTTGAGTTCTTGGTTGGCTTTTAGCCCATGGCCTTGGACTGGAAAATACCTTAATGAGTTAGAAAAGTCGTGTTTTTGGCCGTTCGTGATTTGGTCGAGTTTAGAGGTCGTACGAGAATTTACGGTGAAAGGTGCCAAAATGACTCTCGAAAGAGTGTTTTATGTTCTTGGATTCCTTTCACCTATTTTCGTGTTTTACAGTTATTATGCATATTTTTCAGTATGTTTGGGGTATTTTAATCATGATTAAACGTCGGTTTATTGTTGGTTCGGGTTGTACGAAGCCATGGTTAAAAATCAAGTTATTGGCTCTAATCGTCTCGTTTTTGGTTCTATTGTTAAGTTTTTTTTGTCAAGTTAAGATTTATTGCATGTGTCACATATTAGTAGTAAGTCGCAGCAGGCCTGGGAGCGATCCAACTCATCCGGTAAAAATAAGGTTATAATTTTATTACGTGCATAAAAATATAAAATGTTTATTTTTGAGATATATGCTATATGTCTTGTGGCCACCTTATGCTTATGGGTTTGGAAGTCGGTAGGCGCAACCGAGGACCTCTCCGCCCGGGGACTTACGACCTGTTTATGATTATGTATGGGTACAGACATTCAGTCCAAGGGTGTGATTGATCTCTACCGCCCAGTATACTGTGGTTTAGTCTGATCAGGCGCTTACGTTATGTTATGGGCCACTTGATTAGAAACATTATCTCTACCAGAAAATTATGATATGACATGACAGAACTCTATTGAGCAAAGCTTTTACGTATGATTTTCAGATATGCACGTAGTTATTATTATTCATGATGCTATTTTCACCGTACGCTTTACGATACATTATTTTTACGTTGCATGCGATTTTATGATATATTTACTTGTTATTTACGATATATACATGTTGAGTCTTTAGACTCACTAGACTTGATTGTTGTAGGTGTTGATGAGGTCGAGATCGCGGGCGGAGACCAGTGAGCGATCTTGGGACAGGAGTAGTAAACCCGAGGACCTCATGATTTCATGATTTAATTTATGCACCTTTTATTATTCAAACTCAGTTTCAATACATTGGATTATTTTTAAGTTGATGTTTACGTTGGATTATTTTTAAATTGTTGGTTGAAAACAATATTTGCTTCCGCTGTTATTTTAAAGTTAAAATTATTTACATGTTTATTTTATAAATTGGACAAGTTATTTATTCATTTAATTATTCATTTAGAAAAATATTAATAATTTCGCAAAATTATGAATACGAAATACGGGCCTTGACAGTTGGTATCAGAGCCTATGTTCTTGTAAAGGGTTGTACTACTACTGACCTTGAGAAGCTCACGAAGTCACGCCTTCGGTCTGTAAGTTTTACGTTTACGCACTTTGTTTAAAGCATGAAATATTTTAACAGCATGTTTTCATGAAATATTTTACGTTCAGATTTTGATTATGCAGTATTTATTTAAATTTAAAGAAATAATGTAATTATGCATGTTGGTTACGTTTGGAATTCGAAATGTCTAAGAATTTGAATATTGGGCTTTAGGAGAAGTTGAAAATGATTTGACTATATTAATTTTTTAGGTCAGTAGTACTGATTTCCTTCTTATGGGTCATAAGTTAATCTTGAAAATTATGAATGCTTTTGGGACTTGTAGAATTTATAAGAAATTATTGATTGTTCTTGGTTGCTAGTCGAGTAAATTTTTGAGGATTTCATATAAGCAATAGCGATTCGAAGACTACGACAATCTTTAAGATTATAAATGTACAATTTGAGGATTTTAAGTATCTATGAAAATGTAAGATTAATTATGAGAATTTATTTAGGATGCATGCTCTACATAGTTGGATTTAAGGATTGAATTGCAGGAATTGAGAATTTTAAAGATCTGATTGTAATTATTATTAATTTGAGGACCTAAGTGCAAAAAAAAATTCTAAGGGACTATTTTCGAATTTACCAAATTTTGGGGATTAAATTTTGAGTTCGAGAATTTAAAAGTTTAATGAGGTAAAGATGAAAAATTTTATGGGGACAATAATGCAAATTTCGAAGAGTTATAGGACCAAAATGTAAATTTGGAGAACTGTAAGGGCCAGATTGCAATTTTCAAAATTTTTAAGGATTAAATGCGAACTTTTGAGGAACACTTGGGATTATAAGTATTTATAGAAATGTAAGACGTGTTATGGGAATTAATTTTGGGTTTAATAAACTTAAGACTATTGAACCTTATGATACGGGAAATCTATAAAATGAAATTGGAAATACTGAGTACTCATGGGTAATTGTGGAATTTTCGAGATTTAGAAAAAAAAATTGGACGATATTCGAGGAAAGTAAGAATTATTTTTACAATTTTAAGAAATTTGAGAACTTATCTAGTAGTAAGTGAGAATTGAACGGTTTAAATGGTAGGAATTTTCGGTTATTTAGGCTCGAAGGAAATATAGAATATTTAGATATTTGGATTATAATGTTATAATGAATGGTAACCAAGGACATTGTAGGATGAATTAATCTTAGGCATGAAAATTTAAGCGTTAGTGAAATCATGTTGTGGCAAATTAAGGATTTAAAGTGATGCCGATTTAAGGTAAAATTTGATCGGTTAGTTAAGTTATAAGGATAAACATTGAGTTAGAAATTTTTTTTGGGAATTTAAGTTTGATGTGTCGTAAGTTTTAACCAGGATCTTAACAGTTAGAATTATACCTTTGGGGGAATTTGATTTTTCTAGAAAGTTGAGTATGATGGATGGTTAGGTTACTCGATAGACGCATAAGAATTGAATTAGACACCTTATCTTGAGGAATTTTGAAAGTCATTAAGAAATTTGGGACTAAGCGGATATGTGGGCTGGAGTTATACTATCTAATTATTTGGGTTGCATAAGCTTGAATTTCGAGATTTATAAGATAGGTGTTCATACATAAGTTTTGGGTGAAATAAAAAAAAGAATTAGAGGCGTTCAACATAGAGTACCAATGAACTAACATTAAGATTTTAATTTAGTAAGAAATTCGAAATCTTGATATGGGAATTTTAGAACTCTATGGGTGATATGAGCGAAGTTGAATTATTAGAGTAAGTTTATCGCTAACATGAGATAACTTATTAAGTTTTATACAGTAGACTTAATTAAGCATTGATGATACTTAAGAATGCGACATTTGTTTCAATGAGGAATGTCCAGAGTCTTAGGCCTCAACTATATTGTAATTGGAAAGAAAATGGTTTAAGCATATAATTGAGACTTGAAGGGCTTTAAAATATTGGTAGAAGGTCGATGTTGTATAATTGGGTTTTATGGATTAACGTTATTTGAGGTTTAAGATTTGCAACAATTTTATATTTGGGGTATACTCGTAAATAGTTAAGTTATATAAGTTTGGGCTGTAAGATAAAGATTCGATTCAAGGATCTTAGACTAATATTTTTATGGAGCTGAGATAAGATTTAACTTTTAAGTGTATCACCGAGGATAGAAGTTGATCAGTAACCTTTGGTGCTAAGAGTCTTTAAAAGTTGAACTGCGTAAATGCTAATGTAATAGGTCGTTGAACATTACGGGTATAGTATAAGGAAGGTAAGACATAATAAGTTTGAACCACCAATTCTAATATTGGGAACGATGAGAAAAGTCAGAATTCGAGGTCATAGTAAAGTAAAGCTAAGTTACTATAAGTCGTTTTAAGTTGCGATTCGCAATGAGATTTTTGGTAGGCAATCTAATTAGGATTGAAGAAACGTAAGGATAGCCTATGACTTAATTTTTATCAGAGTAGCGCAGCGGTAGCGTGGTTGTTGGGATAGTAAAATTAAGAATCTAAACTTTTGGATTATCGAGGATTAGCGAATTTCGGGGACGAAATTCAATTTAAGGGGGGAAGATTGTAACGACCCGAAAATCAGACTACGTATAAGCCATGCATAATTATTACTATTTAAATTTAAAAATGATTTATATATATATATATATATATATATATGAAGGGTCTAATTCATTTTGATATTTGACAAGTCATAACTATTTATTTTAAATGCAAAAGTTTAGTTTTATCTTTTCAGTTAAATACGTGAGGACGGACCGGAGTTTGAAGATTAGAGATAAGATTAATAATAAGAAAGACATTCCTAAATTTAAGTTAAGTCAAAGAATAATTTAATTTAAAGAAAAAGAATCTCCTTGGGATTTAATAAATTAATTAGAGTTAAGTTGGTAAATAAGTTCTTTTGGTTAATATTTAATTAAAGCTTAAAAAAAATATGTAAATAAATGGAGGATGAATTAAGCTAGGTATAAAATAGTCAAGAAATTTAAACATAACATTTAAATACATAAATTTTAAGTCAAGCATGCCATGCAATGTTCTATTCTAAATTAAATTGTAATTCATTAAAAATATATATAATAAGTGTATTAAACCTTAAGAATTTAAAATGCAAGATTTAAAACACTATTATACCATGCAAGAAGTAGTAATAATATTTGGTTAAGACAATTCAAAAATTGTAGTAGACCTCATTCAAAGTTAACACTAAATGGTTTTATGGTGCATTCACTTTCTACCTTTAAGCTCCATAGTTATGGGTAATTCAAACACCATAATTAACCTTAATCCTTCCTCAACAAGTTACAAGCAAACTCACGTGTAATGCAACAAAAACAAATGCAAGAATCCATCGGCAACAAGGAAGGAGGAGAATTTCAAACTATTCAACTTCTTGCACTTGTAACTCCCCACCTAAATCCATATTATGACCCCGTAACACCTCCTATATCATTCACCTTCATCCCTAACATCATCTACACTATTATGCTCGAAATTATCAGAAGAAACACAGCTGAAAATCGTGCATAGCAGCAGAAATAAAATAGGAAACAAAGCAAACACAACTCCGACTCCGTCGCTCGTATTCGTCGTATTGGTTTGTTTTCGTGTCAAAACAATTTCCAGGCATGTATATATTGTTTCTTTGCTCTTCAATCAAGTCATATTAGATACTTTTAAGCACTATATGTTCATGAATCAAGCAGCATCACGAAAATGACAGCAACATTTAAGCAAAAATCTGCACAAAATTTCTTGGCTCTCTTGTTTTTCCACATTACGGTTTGGTGTGTTTTGGTTGCTTACAGAGAGTTGCTCGGTTCCAGGCACACATGGCTGCTACTAGGCATGAATTAGAGTGTGTTAGAGTGTTATTGGTTCATTGGTTTACATCCATACACGCACCAACAAAGTACTTTTCCTTAAGTGCAGAATTTGAGTCCAAGGTTTTATCAATTGGTGGTTTAAGGTGAAAGTTCGAATCATGGCAGTCCTAGGGAATGTAGCCATGGTTAGAACCCTTCCATACCATGTCTAGGACGTGACCATGGTGTCCTTTCAAGGTTTGGTTCATGGTTCCCTCAAAATTTTTAAAACAACAACACAAGTGCATAGTTCGAATTTTCCATTTCCTGTATTAGTGTGTCTTCGGTTTTGTGGTGTGTTTTTGGATTGTGGTTGGCTTTTAGCCCTTAGCCATGGTTCAAGCCATGCCTTAGGATGTTGGTAAGAGTTCTTGGGAGGTGGTTCAAGCCATTGGTCAATAAATTTCAGAGTTTACACCACAAACGCACAAGTTGCCACTGCTGGTTTTTTTTTGACAGCAACTTTCATCTTCGGTTTTGAGGTTGGTTTGAGTTCTTGGTTGGCTTTTAGCCCATGGCCTTGGACTGGAAAATACCTTAATGAGTTAGAAAAGTCGTGTTTTTGGCCGTTCGTGATTTGGTCGAGTTTAGAGGTCGTACGAGAATTTACGGTGAAAGGTGCCAAAATGACTCTCGAAAGAGTGTTTTATGTTCTTGGATTCCTTTCACCTATTTTCGTGTTTTACAGTTATTATGCATATTTTTCAGTATGTTTGGGGTATTTTAATCATGGTTAAACGTCGGTTTAATGTTGGTTCGGGTTGGTACGAAGCCATGGTTAAAAATCAAGTTATTGGCTCTAATTGTCTCGTTTTTGGTTCTATTGTTAAGTTTTTTTTGTCAAGTTAAGATTTATTGCATGTGTCGCATATTAGTAGTAAGTCGCAGCAAGCCTGGGAGCGATCCAACTCATCCGGTAAAAATAAGGTTATAATTTTATTACGTGCATAAAAATATAAAATGTTTATTCTTGAGATATATGCTATATGTCTTGTGGCCACCTTATGCTTATGGGTTTGGAAGTCGGTAGGCGCAACCGAGGACCTCTCCGCCCGGGGACTTACAACCAGTTTATGATTATGTATGGGTACAGACATCCAGTCCAAGGGCTGTGATTGATCTCTACCGCCCAGTATACTGTGGTTTAGTCTGATCAGGCGCTTACGTTATGTTATGAGCCACTTGCTTAGAAACATTATCTCTACCAGAAAATTATGATATGACATGACAGAGCTCTATTGAGCAAAGCTTTTACGTATGATTTTCAGATATGCACGTAGTTATAATTATTTATGATGCTATTTTCACCGTACGCTTTACGATACATTATTTTTACGTTGCATGCGATTTTATGATATATTTACTTGTTATTCACGATATATACATGTTGAGTCTTTAGACTCACTAGACTTGATTGTTGTAGGTGTTGATGAGGTCGAGACCGCGGGCGGAGACCAGTGAGCGATCTTGGGACAGCAGTAGTAAACCCTATGACCTCATGATTTCATGATTTAATTTATGCACCTTTTATTATTCAAACTCAGTTTTAATACGTTGGATTATTTTTAAGTTGATGTTTGCGTTGGATTATTTTTAAATTGTTGGTTGAAAATAATATTTGCTTCCGCTGTTATTTTAAAGTTAAAATTATTTACATGTTTATTTTATAAATTGGACAAGTTATTTATTTCATTTATAAAAATTTTAATAATTCCGCAAAATTATGAATACGAAATACGGGCCTTGACAGATGCAGTATTTTCCATTTGATCTATAATTGTAGATTTTAATACTGGATCTTAATCATTTTAAGGAATTCTAAAATATTATTGTTAGTTAACACATTAATATTTAAATCCTTAAATTGAGACATAAGTTTATAAAATTCATCATTTTTATCTTCTATATGATTTATACAAGATTTTCCTTGTATACAATTATTAAATTCTTCTAAATTATCAGAAATTTCTGATTCACTATCTAGTATTTCTTCTGAAATATAAGATTCTGAAGAATTCTCAGTTTCTGTGGGACCCGGACGCTGATCTTCTTCTTAATCATCTTTGGGATTTAATTATCAATTAAGATAAACAGTGTCTAAAAATTTTTCTTTTTAAAATAAAGTGCGGAAGGTAATGGCATCTACATAATATGCATATCTGTATAAAACTACATTTCAGTATAAAGGTACAATAATGTACAACAGTCTTTTCAATTAATCTAAGGTTCAACTACTAAAGTTCAAGTAATAAAACCAAATATATCCAAGTCCGGAATCACCACGCTAAACTCGTCTTCTCTCATCATCTTCTCGACCCCGATCTTGTCCCACCTGTTGTCATGCACACATACGAAACAAGACAACAGCCGGATACTCCGGTGAGAATAAATCCCAGTATAAAACATGGTAAGCATGCATATAAACAATCTAAATTATAAACATGCTATCATGGACATATTTAAAAGTAATAGATTTCATAATCTATAAAATCAAATCAAAATAAGCATGCAACTCAATTCAGATAAACATGCAGTTTAATCAAATCATAAACATATACTATCATGACTGAAAGCAATAAAGATGGGTTTCATAGTCTATGAAACCACATCCATAAACACATGCAGTTCTAGTCAAATCATGTCTAGACTCGACTCAACTATAACTCTAGGGATCCCGATATGAATATGACGATCTATCACCTACCCTCCCAATCGGGGTGATGGTACGTCTTATTCCTAGACTTCGGCCTGATCTATATCCACATCTACAATAGGAGACTGATCTTCCCCTACGCTGTAATATAGCCGAACATCTAGAAGTTTGACTGAATAAATTGCAAACATCTACAATAGAAGACTGATCTTCAATCCTAAATAATTCCATTTCAATCCTAAATAATTGCAAACATCTTGGAATATAATTCAACACTCCAAAATTTCCAATTACATACTCTCGGATTAAAATAATATCATCTTTATTATCTCGGGCCTTACAGTTTCACTGTGAGAATTATTATTCGAATCCATTATTATTTTAAATAATGTTTCTTTTAGATTATCATCTATGTCTAAATCATTAATTTTGTTTTTAGCCCAACATTGATTGGCATAATGACCTAGCTTTTTACATTTTCTACAAATTATTAATTTGTTTTTGTATTTTTCTTCTTTCCGTAAATCACGGCTTTCTTTTCTTTTCTTCTTTTTATCTCTTTGTCTATCAGGCAAATTTTTTTTCTTTTTATAAGGTTTTTCATCTTTTTCTTTAATTTTCTTCTTACCTTTATTAGGTAAGTCCATACCAAATTGATCACAAAATTTACCTAATTTTTTTTCTCAAGTAATTCTGTCTTTTAATTTGATTATTTAATTTTAATTCATTACAGAGAGCTAAACCCTCTTTAATGCAAGTATTAATTTAATTTCCATAAGTATAATAATCATATGGAATATTAATATCATCTTTTCTTAATACCTTTCTAATTCTTTCAGCAAATAGAAAAGGTAAACCATCTATAAATCTAGCTTTCCAGAAATTATTATTACAATCTAGTATCTCATAAATTCGAAATAAAAAGGTATCTTTATACCATCTAAAATCAGTGAGTGTTTTACATTTTAGATTACTTAATAAAGTACGAATCTTTTCACTATCATCAGTGAATTTACCAGTAAAATGTTCAATCTTTGTCATTATTAATGAATATACAACATTTTCTGATTGAATATTATTCTCAATTTTTATAGAATTAATAATATCTTCTTTTTGGAATTGATTTAAATAATTATCCCACCAACCTTTAAGTTGGCCAGTAAATCCTGATATAATCATCTTAGCAATATTTTTCTCAGTATTACCTGAAGTTTTACACACAGTACTATACATAAGCATTCTGTGAGCAGTATTATAAATTTGCTTATCACTAAAACCATCAATATTCCATTCATAAATACTTTTCCCATTATATATATTCTTGTTCTTCAATAAGAACATCCATGGGAGTAGGTTTATTATAATAATATTTATTTTGGGTAGGTCTATCTGCCAATTTAATTTTATTAATTTCTTCTTCAGAATGATTCTCATCATTATCAAACTCTTCATTAAGAGTATTCAAATTAAGATTTTTAAATTTTTTTCTTCTAATAATTTTCTATATCAGAAAAAGAATATTTAAATTTAAAATCCTTTATATCTGGAGGGGATTGAATAGAAGAAATAGCAATAGAAACAATATTAGTTTCTTCTTCTTTTGTTTGGATATGAACATCTGGTTTAATTTGATTGATAGCCAGAATAATTTTATCAATACGATCCTTAAGAGAAACTATCTCTTCTCCTTTTCAATTATGTGATTAATATGTTTAACAGTTATTTGTAACATATCATTGTCAAATAATTTTGAAAAAGCAGTAAAATTTAAAATTTTATTATTCTTTTCTATAATAAAAGATTGTTGAGGAGGATAAATAGATTTTTGAATCTGTCCAGAAGAAAGTTTATAATTTCTTTCAGGAATAGAAATATAATCTATGATAAAAGTTTTAAAAAACCAAGGAACAAAATGTATCAATTTATTCTGGTTTTCACAATATTTATAAAATTCTGAAACTATATATTCAAATTCATCTTCAGAAAAACTTTTAAAGTACCAATTTCTGAAAGATTCCCATTTGGGTAAATAAAATTCTGCATTGATTCTAGCTCTAGCAAGAGATCCTTTAGTAAAATAAATTTTAGTTTTACTATCCATTAAATACTAAAATTCATCTCTGAAACTGTATCAGTTTCTCTAACTTTTTGAAAGTTACTTTTATGAACAATATTGTTTGGATTAATGATTAATTCATCTACTGTATCTTGTACAGGAGACTCAACATCTTCTCTTATCTGAGAAGTAGAAGCTCTAGAAATCTGAGGAATATTAGATCTATTAAAATTAGTTTCTATTAGAATAGTTTCATTTAATTTTTTATCTGTTCTTTTACACATAGGATTCAGTGTAAATAATGGTTTATAATAAATACGATAACATATACATATTACTTCTGTACCAGGAGTATAATTATAACCATGAGTTTTAACATTTAATGTTAAAAAATCTAATATTTTAATATCAGATAAAGATAAAGATAAATTCGGATAAACATCAAAATATACTGGACCATGTGCCAGACTAGATTGAATTATTCCCATAAGAGATTGTTTCCAATTCAAATTTCTACCATATCTTAAAGCTGCTATGAAGCTTTATGGTAGTTCTTCTAATGTTAAAGGTCTAAAAGCAATTTGAATTAAACCTATATGCATAAATCTATAATTTTTCCTATAAGGTAAAATATCTTTATTGTTTAACAATTTAATAACCATTTCATTATTATGAAGTGGTACTGATGATTCTGTAGTTTTAACTACCTGTTTAAAACCAATTCTTTCAAAAGTTCCTAACTTATAGATCATTTTAGACTCTATCTTAGGAATAGTCAATTTATTCAATAAATCTAAATTCTCATGTAAATCATATTCTTCATTTAAACTGTTTTGAACAGTTTCTTTAAAACTGAAAATATTCATTTGAATAAAAAGTGCTAAATTATTATCCAGACTATTTCCATGGCTCTGATACCATCTGAGACTTGAGATCAAAATGAGGAATCTGATACGTGGCATTGTTTTACCAAACTTTTCCTTAGTGGCTTTCGCACACATGAAGGTTATTGGTTTCCAGCCTATATACCATCTTCAACTCGTATTGAGCTAAGAAAAGGAAGAATTTAAATCCCAGAATAATAATGAATATAAGATTCATATTTGGAACTTTTACAAAACATAAAAGGATTTATAAAAGATATACCAAAGAAATTAAACAACAAAAGGATTTTACCGAGGTCCACCTCAGAATCATAAATTCATAAAAATCACCCATGAACGCCTTAAACGCCATCTCTCGGCTAAGCAGGCTAAAGGGCTACAACATGAATTTATTTTTCCTGGTTAAACTTGAATCTTGTGTTTACCATTTCCTGGTTCATCTTTTTACCTTATGTTCTAACCAAAGACTCTTATATTACATTAAATTCCAAAAATTTAAATAGATATTTTATTATCTCAATCTGATTCCAAGAACAAATAAATATAGATCATTTTAGACTCTATCTTAGGAATAGTCCATTTATTCAATAAATCTAAATTCTCAGGTAAATCATATTCTTCATTTAAACTGTTTTGAACAGTTTCTTTAAAACTGAAATATTCATTTGAATAAAAAGTGCTAAATTATTATCCAGACTATTTTTATGGCTCTGATACCATCTGAGGCTTGGGATCAAAATGAGGAATCTGATACGTGGCATTGTTTTACCAAATTTTTCCTTAGTGGCTTTCGCACACATGAATGTTATTGGTTTCCAGCCTATATACCATCTTCAACTCGTATTGAGCTAAAAAAAGGAAGAATTTAAAAAATTAAATGAAACTATTCTAATAGAAACTAATTTTAATAGATCTAATATTACAACCCGTAGATCCATAAAATGGAAAGAAATTGAATTTCCAGAAAACTGGATAATTGAACAAGCTGTTCCTAGAAATCCTATAATAAATAGGGATTTACAACAAGTTATTCAGAATAATGAAAGATCTGTTCAAATACAGTTTAATAATGAACAAAGAAGATTATTGCCATCTTCTATCTATGCTAGATCAAGATCTAGTCATTATTTTATTTCCCCTTTAGATTATTTGGTGGATATTCCTCAGACTTCTAGAGCTTCTACTTCTCAGATAAGAGAAGATGTTGAGTCTCCTATACAAGATACAGTAGATGAATTAATCATTAATCAAAACAATATTGTTCATAAAAGTAACTTTCAAAAAGTTAGAGAAACTGATACAGTTTCAGAGATGAATTTTAGTATTTAATGGATAGTAAAAGTAAAATTGATTTTACTAAAGGATCTCTTGCTAGAGCAAGAATCAATGCAGAATTTTATTTACCCCAATGGGAATCTTTCAGAAATTGGTACTTTAAAAGTTTTTCTGAAGATGAATTTGAATATATTGTTTCAGAATTTTATAAATATTGTGAAACCAGAATAAATTGATTCATTGTGTTTCTTGGTTTTTTAAAACTTTTATCATAGATTATATTTCTATTCTTGAAAGAAATTATAAACTTTCTTCTGGACATATTCAAAAATCTGTTTATCCTTCTCAACAATCTTTTATTATAGAAAAGAATAATAAAATTTTAAATTTTACTGCTTTTTCAAAATTATTTGACAATGATATGTTGCAAATAACTGTTAAACATATTAATTAGATAATTGAAAAACAAAATTATACAAATTTGTATCTTACGATAATAGGAGAAGAGATAGTTTCTCTTAAAGATCGTATTGATAAAATTATTCTGGTTATTAATCAAATCAAACCAGATGTTCATATTCAAGAACCAGAAACTAATATTGTTTCTATTGCTACTTCTTCTATTCAATCCACTCCAGATATAAAAGATTTTAAATTTAAATCTTCTGTTTCTGATATAGAAAAGTTATTAGAAGAAAAATTTAAAAATCTTAATTTGAATACTCTTAATGAAGAGTTTGATAATGATGAGAATCATTCTGAAGAAGAAATTAATAAATTAAATGGGACAGATAGACCTACCCAAAATAAATATTATTATAATAGACCTACTCCCATGGATGTTCTTATTGAAGAACAAGAATATATATTTGCTAATAGTTATAATGGGAAAAGTATTTATGAACGGAATATTCATGGTTTTAGTGATGAGCAATTTATAATACTGCTCACAGAATGCTTATGTATAGTACTGTGTGTAAAACTTCAGGTAATACTGATAAAAATATTGCTAAGATGATTATATCAGGATTTACTGGCCAACTTAAAGGTTGGTGGGATAATTATTTAAATCAATTCTAAAAAGAAGATATTATTAATTCTATAAAAATTGAGAATAATATTCAATCAGAAAATGTTGTATATTCATTAATAATGACAATGATTGAACATTTTACTGGTAAATTCACTGATGATAGTGAAAAGATTCGTACTTTATTAAGTAATCTAAAATGTAAAACATTTACTGATTTTAGATGGTATAAAGATACCTTTTTATCTCGTATATATGAGATACCAGATTGTAATAATAGTTTCTGGAAAGCCAAATTTATAGATGATTTACCTTTTCTATTTGCTGAAAGAATTAGAAAAGTATTAAGAAAAGATGATATTAATATTCCATATGATAATTATACTAATGGAAATTTAATTAATACTTGCATTAAAGAGGATTTAGCTCTCTGTAATGAATTAAAATTAAATAATCAAATTAAAAGACAGAATTTACTTGTGAAAAAACAATTAGGTAAATTTTGTAATCAATTTGGTATGGACTTACCTAATAAAGGTAAGAAGAAAATTACAGAAAAGGATGAAAAACTTTATAAAAAGAAAAGACATTTGTCTGATAGGCAAAGAGATAAAAAGAAGAAAATAAAAGAAAGCCGTGATTAACGGAAATAAGAAAAATACAAAAACAAATTAATAATTTGTAGAAAATGTAAAAAGCCAGGTCATTATGCCAATCAATGTTGGGCTAAAAACAAAATTAATAATTTAGACATAGATGATAATCTAAAAGAAACATTATTTAAAATAATAATGGATTCGAATAATAATTCTGACAGTGAAACTGAGAATTCTTCAGAATCTTATATTTCAGAAGAAATACTAGATAGTGAATCAGAAATTTCTGATAATTTAGAAGAATGTAATAATTGCATACAAGGAAAATCTTGTATTAATCATTTAGAAGATAAAAATGATGAATCTTATAAACTTATGTCTCAATTTAAGGATTTAAATATTAATGTATTAACTAACAATAATATTTTAGAATTTCTAAAATCATTAAGGATCCAGTATTAAAATCTACAATTATAGATCAAATAGAAAATACTGCATCAACTAGTAGTAATAATAATAATAACATTTTTGTTAAACAAGAACAAGCTTATTCTATGAAAGAAGTTAAAAATCTTTTACAACAAAAATATAGTAAACAAAATCCAGTTACTATACAGGATTTAGTTAAAGAAATAGAAAATCTTAAAGAACAAGTAAAAATTTTACATCACAATAATAATAGTTTAAATTATCGTATTTCAATTATTGAAACTAATAATAATAATTCAGTTAATAATTCTGATAGTTTTGATAATCTTCAATGTATTTCTTTTCCTGATCCAGATAAAAAACATTTATCTGTTTTAAGCATGATTATATCTCAAAAATGGTATACTAATATTACTTTGTTAATTGAAAATTCTTAAAAAAAAAATTTCATTGCTATGATTGATAGTGGTGCAGATTTAAATGTTATACAGGAATGATTAATTCCTACGAAGTATTTTCATAAAACTACTCATTCTCTCTCTCATGCAGGAGGAGAACCTTTAAAAATAAATTATAAATTGCCAAAAGTTTATATTTGCAAAGATAAAAACTGTATTCAAACAAGTTTTTTATTAGCAAAAGATATTTCTAGCCAACTTATACTTGATCTTCCTTTCATTTATCAAATTTATCCTTTAACTTATGTTGATGAAACATGTACTATAGGAAACTTTTCAAGGTAATCCTATTTCTTTTAAGTTCATAACTAAACATGTTCATAGAATTTTAAATGAATTACAAGAAAAGATTGATAGGAAAACTTTTCAGATTAATTCTTTAAAAGAAGAAGTTAATATATTAACTATAGATGATAAATTAAAAAATACTAAATTACAGGAAAAAATCAAACTTATTAATAATAAGTTCTCTTTAGAAATTTGTAATGATCTTCCAAATGCTTTCTGGAATAGAAAGAAGCATATTATATCTCTTCCATATGAAGAGAATTTTGATGAAAAGAATATTCCAACCAAGGCTCGTCCTTGCCAAATGAATTCTGAATATTTAGAATTATGCAAGAATGAAATTCATTCTTTATTAGAAAAAAGTTTGATAAAACCTTCTCAATCTCCTTGGTCATGTACTTGCTTTTTATGTTAATAAACATTCTGAACAGGAAAGAGGTGTTCCAAGATTAGTCATAAATTATAAACCCCTTAATAAGGTTTTGAAATGGATTAGGTATCCTATTCCTAATAAAAAAGATTTATTAGATAGACTTGTAAATGCAATTATATTTTCAAATTTTGATTTAAAATCAGGATTTTTGCAGATTCAGGTAAAAGAATCTGACAGATATAAAACTGCTTTTAATGTTCCAATATGACATTATGAATGGACAGTAATGCCATTTGGCCTTAAAAATGCCCCTTCAGAATTTCAACAAATTATAAATGATATTTTTTATAATTACAGCAATTTTATAATTGTTTATATTGATGATATCTTAGTGTTTTATAATGATATTGAAACACATTTTAAACATTTAGATATGTTTAAAAATATTGTTATTCAAAATGGTCTTGTTATATCAAAATCTAAAATGATTTTATTTCAAACTAATATTAGATTTCTTGGTCATATGATTGAGAAAGTTAAAATAATTCCTATACAGAGAAGTATAGAATTTGGTTCTAAATTTCCTGACATTATAACTGATAAAATTCAGTTACAGAGATTTTTAGGAAGTTTGAATTATATTTCTCCTTATATTAAAGATCTTACTAAAGATTCTGCTATCTTATATGATAGATTAAAGAAGAATCATTTACCTTGGTCTGATAGACATACTATAGCTGTTAAAAATATTAAGAAAATGTTAAAAACCTTCTTTGTCTTATGCTTGCTAATCCCCAATGGGATAAAATTGTTGAAACTGATGCTTCAGATATAGGTTTTGGAGGAATCTTAAAACAGAAAGATCCCCAAAATAAACAAGAATATCTTATTAGATTTTATTCTGGTAAATGGAATAATGCCAAGAAAAAGTATTCTACAGTAGCAAAAGAAATCTTAGCTATTGTCAGATGTATTTTAAAATTTCAAGATGATTTATATAATCAAAAGTTTATTATAAAAACTGACTGCAAATCTGCAAAATTTATGTTTAATAAAAATTTTAAACATGATGTTTCTAAGCAAATGTTTGCAAGATGGCATGCTCATTTAGCTCCTTTTGATTTTGAAATCATTTATAAGAAAGGTGAAGATAATCATCTACCTGATTTCTTAACTCGAGAATATTTATCCTAATGTTTTCATTTAAAGATATGTATTCCCGAGGAAGAGGAGAGTCCTCTTATAGAGGGCGAGGTGGTAGGGGAAAACCCCCTAATATCATTGCACAGCATGGCAAACAGAGGCTTATAGCCCAGAACTTATCTAGTTCATCAGCCAGTAATACTGAGCCAAAATAATGAGTTATACAATGAGTTTCAAGAATTTTTGAAACAAAAACAGAGAAGTAATACAGATTCTCAATCTTCAGCATCATATGCTAACATCATCAAAGAAGATGATAATGATTCAGCTCTATATACAGAAACAAAACATCGAGAATTGATTCTTCTTATAGAAGAAAAAGATACCCAATGGGAAAAAACTTCATAGACTATCATGGAAAGATATCTAACCAATACATCATATGTATATGGTTCTTACAAGCAAAGAGGATTTTATGAAAATCTTCTGATATCCACAAAAAGTGTTGATATAACTCACTTTTTCAGTAATACTCAGCAGAAAGGAAGTTATAACTTCTCAAAGTTTATCATCAAGAAGATCATATCTATTGAAGAATGGGGTATATCTCCATTAGTTGAAAAAGAGTTTTATTCTGAAAATCATAAAATGAGTTTTAAATTTAATTTTTGGGATTATATTGAAAGTTTTAATAAAACCTTGTTTTATGAAAATGAAAAAAGAAAACATACTTGGTTTTTAAAGATATGTGAAAATGTTTTTCACTATCCAGTTCCAAATTGGTTTTTAATCTGGTGGAAGGTATTTGGTCCATCTGCAAAGATTTTGCCAGAGGTTTTTATAAAACCCATGAATACTTGGTTAAATGTTTCCCCAAGTATTAAAAAATCATTTTCTGAACATTGGATCGATGGAAAGACTCTATGTCTATTTTTCATGGAATTTGGAATCCCATGGACCTGGAAATAGGCAGCCAGAATTCGGTTACACTGATGAAGGCACCCCTTGCATATAGAGGGTCAGTTCCACAAAATTTTGGGACAAATTATTAAGAGATGATCCAGAAACTGGAAAACCATATGGTTATGAAACTCTTCATCAAATGGAAGAAAAAATTTCTTTATACCAGAAAGAAATTAATAATCAACAAGAAAAGGAAAAGCCTCTATGAGTCCTTTCAAGATTCTTACTCAGAAATATTCTGAAATATATTCAAAAGAAAAAATGATAGAGATCTATATTGAAGAAATGAAAAAAGATCTTTTCCAGAATATTGGAGGTTCTGATTCAAAATCAGATAAATCTATGGCGTCAGAATCTAGTGAAAATCAATTTATTCATCTAATGAAGATGCAAGATGCTCAAGACCCAGAGGATGATATTCCTCAATTTTCTCAGATAGATGACATTTTTGAGAATTTGAAAAATTCTTTAAAAGACAATATTAAAGATGATTAAAATCATCAGAAGAAGAATCCGCAGTCGGTGGAATATCACATCTCATCATGGCATATCGTGACAAAAAGTGGGTGGCATATCACTTTTACCTTTTGAATTTTGTAACCGTGTTACTATTTGCTTTAATAATGCATTTACTATTTTTATTTTAAGATGGAACCCGGGGTTTGATGTCCGGCTCTTCTATCTATATATAGGTTCATTCTGTGTCTTTAGAAGGACACGGTTGAGTTTGCTCCCCTCTCTATTCTCTCTTGTAAAAACCCTTCTGAAGTTTATCAATAAAAGTTTGCAGTTCTGATAATAACTTTGTAAGTTCTTACTGTTTTTATTTTCTGTTTTTATTTACTATTTTAAATTTTTATATTTCATAAGTTTAGCCTGAATGCCAGGCTAAAGTATTCGTGCTAAATTATTACCTTACGATGACATGATCTATATTTATTTGTTCTTGGAACCAGATTGAGATAATAAAAGATCTATTTAAATTTTTGGAATTTAATGTAATATAAGAGTCTTTGGTTAGAACATAAGGTAAAAAGATGAACCAGGAAATGGTAAACACAAGGTTCGAGTTTAACCAGGAAAAATAAATTCATGTTGTAGCCCTTTAGCCTGCTTAGCCGAGAGATGGCGTTTAAGGCGTTCATGGGTGATTTTTATGAATTTATGATTCTGAGGTGGACCTCGGTAAAATCCTTTGTTGTTTAATTTCTTTGGTATATCTTTTATAAATCCTTTTATGTTTTGTAAAAGTTCCAAATATGAATCTTATATTCATTATTATTCTGGGATTTAAATTCTTCCTTTTCTTAGCTCAATACGAGTTGAAGATGGTATATAGGCTTGAAACCAATAACCTCCATGTGTGCGAAAGCCACTAAGGAAAAGTTTGGTAAAACAATGCCACGTATCAGATTCCTCATTTTGATCCCAAGCCTCAGATGGTATCAGAGCCATGGAAATAGTCTGGATAATAATTTAGCACTTTTTATTCAAATGAATATTTTCAGTTTTAAAGAAACTGTTCAAAACAGTTTAAATGAAGAATATGATTTACCTGAGAATTTAGATTTATTGAATAAATGGACTATTCCTAAGATAGAGTCTAAAATGATCTATAAGTTATGAACTTTTGAAAGAATTGGTTTTAAACAGGTAGTTAAAACTATAGAATCATCAGTACCACTTCATAATAATGAAATGGTTATTAGATTGTTAAACAATAAAGATATTTTACCTTATAGGAAAAATTACAGATTCATGCATATAGGTTTAATTCAAATTGCTTTTAGACCTTTAACATTAGAAGGACTACCAGAAAGCTTCATAGCAGCTTTAAGAGATGGTAGAAATTTGAATTGGAAACAATCCCTTATGGGAATAATTCAATCTAGTCTGGCACATGGTCCAGTATATTTTGATGTTTATCCGAATTTATCTTTATCTTTATCTGATATTAATATATTAGATTCTTTAACATTAAATGTTAAAACTCATGGTTATAATTATACTCCTGGTACAGAAGTAATATGTATCTGTTATCGTATTTATTATAAACCATTATTTACACTGAATCCTATGTGTAAAAGAATAGATAAAAAATTAAATGAAACTATTCTAATAGAAACTAATTTTAATAGATCTAATATTACAACCCGTAGATCCATAAAATGGGAAGAAATTGAATTTCCAGAAAACAGGATAATTGAACAAGCTGTTCCTAGAAATCCTATAATAAATAGGGATTTACAACAAGTTATTCAGAATAATGAAGGATCTGTTCAAATACAGTTTAATAATGAACAAAGAAGATTATTTCCATCTTCTATCTATGCTAGATCAAGATCTAGTCATTCTTTTATTTCGCCTTTAGATTATTTGGTGGATATTCCTCAGATTTCTAGAGCTTCTACTTCTCAGATAAGAGAAGATGTTGAGTCTCCTGTACAAGATACAGTAGATGAATTAATCATTAATCAAAACAATATTGTTCATAAAAGTAACTTTCAAAAAGTTAGAGAAACTGATACAGTTTCAGAGATGAATTTTAGTATTTAATGGATAGTAAAACTAAAATTGATTTTACTAAAGGATCTCTTGCTAGAGCAAGAATTAATGCAGAATTTTATTTACCCAAATGAAAATCTTTCAGAAATTAGTACTTTAAAAGTTTTTCTGAAGATGAATTTGAATATATTGTTTCAGAATTTTATAAATATTGCGAAAACCAGAATAAATTGATTCATTTTGTTCCTTGTTTTTTTAAAACTTTTATCATAGATTATATTTCTATTCTTGAAAGAAATTATAAACTTTCTTCTGGACATATTCAAAAATATGTTTATCCTCCTCAACAATCTTTTATTATAGAAAAGAATAATAAAATTTTAAATTTTACTGCTTTTTCAAAATTATTTGCCAATGATATGTTGCAATAACTGTTAAACATATTAAGCAGATAATTGAAAAACAAAATTATACAAATTTGTATCTTACGATAATAGGAGAAGAGATAGTTTCTCTTAAGGATCGTATTGATAAAATTATTCTGGCTATCAATCAAATTAAACCAGATGTTCATATCCAAACAAAAGAAGAAGAAACTAATATTGTTTCTATTGCTACTTCTTCTATTCAATCCCCTCCAGATATAAAGGATTTTAAATTTAAATCTTCTATTTCTGATATAGAAAAGTTATTAGAAGAAAAATTTAAAAATCTTAATTTGAATACTCTTAATGAAGAGTTTGATAATTATGAGAATCATTCTGAAGAAGAAATTAATAAAATTAAATGGGCATATAGACCTAACCAAAATAAATATTATTATAATAAACCTACTCCCATGGATGTTCTTATTGAAGAACAAGAATATATATAATGGGAAAAGTATTTATGAATGAAATATTGATGGTTTTAGTGATAAGCAAATTTATAATACTGCTCACAGAATGCTTATGTATAGTACTGTGTGTAAAACTTCAGGTAATACTGATAAAAATATTGCTAAGATGATTATATCAGGATTTACTGGCCAACTTAAAGGTTGGTGGGATAATTATTTAAATCAATTCCAAAAAAAAGATATTATTAATTCAATAAAAATTGAGAATAATATTCAATCAGAAAATGTTGTATATTCATTAATAATGACAATGATTGAACATTTTACTGGTAAATTCACTGATGATAGTGAAAAGATTCGTACTTTATTAAGTAATCTAAAATGTAAAACACTTACTGATTTTAGATGGTATAAAGATACCTTTTTATCTCGTATATATGAGATACCCGTTTGTAATAATAGTTTCTGGAAAGCCAAATTTATAGATGGTTTACCTTTTCTATTTGCTGAAAGAATTAGAAAAGTATTAAGAAAAGATGAGATTAATATTCCATATGATAATTATACTTATGGAAATTTAATTAATACTTGCATTAAAGAGAGTTTAGCTCTCTGTAATGAATTAAAATTAAATAATCAAATTAAAAGACAGAATTTACTTGAGAAAAAACAATTAGGTAAATTTTGTGATCAATTTGGTATGGACTTACTTAATAAAGGTAAGAAGAAAATTAAAGAAAAGGATGAAAAACTTTATAGAAAGAAAAGACATTTGTCTGATAGGCAAAGAGATAAAAAGAAGAAAAGAAAAGAAAGCCGTGATTTACGGAAAGAAGAAAAATACAAAAACAATTAATAATTTGTAGAAAATGTAAAAAGCCAGGTCATTATACCAATCAATGTTGGGCTAAAAACAAAATTAATAATTTAGACATATATGATAATCTAAAAGAAACATTATTTAAAATAATAATGGATTCGAATAATAATTCTGACAGTGAAACTGAGAATTCTTCAGAATCTTATATTTCAGAAGAAATACTAGATAGTGAATCAGAAATTTCTGATAATTTAGAAGAATGTAATAATTGTATTCAAGGAAAATCTTGTATAAATCATATAGAAGATAAAAACGATGAATTTTATAAACTTATGTCTCAATTTAAGGATTTAAATATGTGTTAACTAACAATAATATTCTAGAATTCCTTAAAATGATTAATGATCCAGTTTTGAAATCTACAATTATAGATCATATGGAGAATACTTGTAGAACCCGTAAATTGGACTGCGTATAAGCCATGCATAATTCTAGTATTTAAAATTAAAATGATTTTTTTATCGTATGAGTATTTAATTTCTTTTCTTTAAATTTATTTATTTTACGCAGTAGTGTAATTGTTATCTTTTCAGTTAAATAAGTGAGGCCGGACCGGAGATGAAGTATTAAGATAAGTTAATAAAGACTTATTTAAGAAGTGGTAATTTAGCATGTTAGTAAATATATTTTAAAAAGTTGGCATGCATGCAAGTTATTAAACTTCTTTGGTATTTTATTTGATTGTTTTTAAAGCATTAAATGAATGTTTATTTCATTAATTATGTGATTAATTATTTTATGCATTTCATGCATAATTTATGCATGATAGAATTTAATTCATGAAATTTTAAAAGCTCACGCATTAGAGTTTTAGGTGCATTTCACGTTCGGACGAGGATCGGAGATCGGAGAATTTTCAGAAAAATTATTTTATTACACGATTTATTTTTTTTGTTATTAATTTAAAGCAATATTTTTTTTAAATATATATTTTTCGAAAATTGGAGTTTTGGGTATTTTTACCCGCATCATTTTAATTTTTAGCGGTACGATAATTTTATCGAATCGGGGGACTTTTTAAGGATTCTTCTAATATTTTCAAAATCTTTTCAATTCGAAATATTTTTCGGGAGTGGGTTTGAGCTTAATGGACCTACTTTTGAGTTTATAGGGCTTAATTAACTTTTAATCTTTTAATTAAACAATTTAGGCCCATAAACTATTTTGTTATCTATATAATTAAGCTCTTAAGCACCATTAACCCTAAACCTAATCCCACAAAGCAGCCGACACCCCACTTTCAGAGTTCATCACCCTCGGTTTCGGTGAAGTCACGAGCTGAAAGTTTCGGTGAACCCTAAACCTAGTGTTTTTATTTTTTTTCTTCATACACGTCTTAAATATGCTGGTTTTGATTCATTTGTATGAAAATTCTTTGATCTACATCATGCTTGCATTTTCAGAAAAATTGGCATGAAAAATTCGGTCCCTTGCATGTTGTTCACGTTTTCTTGTAAGTGATGCGAGGGCTGCTGTTTTCAGTGCATGCAAGGGGTCGTTCACGGTGTCAAGAGTGTGTCTCAAGGTTGTTGTAGAGGTCTAAGCGAGTGAAGGGAGGAGCTGCACGGCGCTTTGCTGAGACGCGACCGTGTGATGCGCTCGGGTTAGGTGCTCGATTGTAGGCGTGCAGCTGGTGGTGTAGGGGCGTGCATGGGAGCGGTGGCTTGTGTCGGTTGAGTACATAGGTGCTGATCTAAGTCCCTGGTGTGTGGGCTCGTGATTGGTGCGTCGGTTTGAGTGTAGGGGCGTGAGTTTTGGGCAAGGATAATGCATAAGGTGGCATCCCAAGAAAGGCCGAGAGCTTTGTCCTCATTCTGAAATTAATAGCCGAGAGTTTTGGGCCTAATATTATGGTATTATGAGCTTCATAGTGTTTTTAAGATATAGTAGTAAGTTGGGAAAATTTCGGTTAAGATTCGAGTCGATTCGGATTAAAATTGGGACTCGGTCCAAGTTTTTAAAACGAATCAATTAAGTTCTGATTTTTTGGCTTGGGTTTACGTCTAGGAACGCTTTTAAAAATGTTATGGGACATTTTAAGAAGTTTGGTAAGCTTCGGGTCAATTTTAGAGGTCCAGGGTTGAAACTGACAATTTTTGGGTTTATAGGGGCAAAATGGTCATTTTGTACCCGGGTGAGATTTTGGTCCTAGCAGCGCCCTGAGCACAAATCATGATATTTTTAAATGTTCATGCATCACGATTACGATTTTTTACGCTATTATAATAATTATGGTGCATGCTTGGTTTAAAGGAATTAAGAGAGAAAAAGTGAGAAAGTGAAGAGCACTCTGTCTCCGCCGCGCCGCGTCGTTATTTCGTTTGTTTTCTGTCAAAACAAACCAAGACATGTTTATATCTACTTTCACTCTTCAATCAATCCATATAGGTATTTTTAAATATCGCAAGTACATGATTTTAATGCAAGAAGATCGAAATTGTTCATATTTAATTATGTTGGTTAATTATATTACGTGCATAGAAAATATTCATTTTTCAGATTTATGCGATATTGCTTGTGGCCATCTCACTATCATGGGAGCATTATTTCACCCGGTCGCCAGTTACCGGTCAGTTCAGTTGTTTCACCCAGTACTGTGGCAGTGGTCTGATCAGACTACATTACTAAGTCCTGTCGCCAGTTACATGCCCGGTCGCCAGTTACCAGTCAGTTCAGTTCAGGGACCACTTGCGTAGACCATAATCTCAACAGAAAATTTATGACATGCTATTTTATTAAAGGGCTCCAAGGAGCAAACATTTTCACTATGATTTTCAGTTCAGTTATGCACGTATTATAATTGCTCATGACTAGTTATTTTCACATTATGCCTCATGACATGATATTTTTATCCCATGCAAATTTTTACTATATTTACTCGTTTTTTACGATATATGCATGTTGAGTCTTTAGACTCACTAGACTTGATTGTTGTAGGTACTGATGATGCCGAGGCCGAGGGCGGGGACCAGTGAGCTAGCTTGGGTCGGCAGTAGTGGCACCCAAGGACCTCATTTACAGCACTTGCCATATTTTTATGCTCAAACATTTTATCAGTTGTTGGATACTCTAACTTGTTATTTTGACGAGTAATAATTTCTTCCGCTGCTATTTTGAACATTTAAACTTGATTTATCAGTTGATTTTGTGAATGAGGCAACTTTGATTATTTTAAAATGAAATTTTTTAATTTTTCCGCAAATTTTGAAACAAGAATTTTCGGGCCATTATAATACTGCTTCAACTTATAATAATAATAATAACATTTTTGTTAAACAAGAACAAGCTTATTCTATGAAAGAAGTTAAAATCTTTTACAACAAAAATATAGTAAATAAAATCCAGTTATTATACAGGATTTAGTTAAAGAAATAGAAAATCTTAAAGAACAAGTAAAAATTTTACAACACAATAATAATAGTTTAAATTATCGTGTTTGAATTATTGTTGAAACTAATAATTCAGTTAATAATTTTGATAATCTTCAAGATATTTCTTTTCCTGATCCAGATAAAAAACATTTATCTGTTTTAAGCATGATTATATCTAAAAAATGGTATACCAATATTACTTTATTAATTGAAAATTCTTATAAGAAGAATTTTATTGCTATGATAGATAGTGGTGCAGATTTAAATGTTATACAAGAAGGATTAATTCCTACGAAGTATTTTCATAAAACTACTCATTCTCTATCTCATGCAGGAGGAGAACCTTTATAAATAAATTATAAATTTCCAAAAGTTTATATTTGCAAAGATAAAAACTGTATTCAAATCAGTTTTTTATTAGCAAAAGATATTTCTAGCCAACTTATACTTGATCTTCCTTTCATTTATCAAATATATCCTTTAACTTATGTTGATGAAACATGTACTATAGAAACTTTTCAAGGTAATGCTATTTCTTTTAAGTTCATAACTAAACCTGTTCATAGAATTTTAAATGAATTACAAGAAAAGATTGATAGGAAAACTTTTCAGATTAATTCTTTAAAAGAAGAAGTTAATATATTAACTATAGATGATAAATTAAAAAATCCTAAATTACAGGAAAAAATCAAACATATTTATAATAAGTTCTCTTTAGAAATTTGTAATGATCTTCCAAATGCTTTTTGGAATAGAAAGAAGCATATTATATCTCTTCCATATGAAGAGAATTTTGATGAAAAGAATATTCCAACCAAGGCTCGTCCTTGCCAAATGAATTCTGAATATTTAGAATTATGCAAGAATGAAATTCATTCTTTATTAGAAAAAGGTTTGATAAAACCTTCTCAATCTCCTTGGTCATGTACTTCTTTTTATGTTAATAAACATTCTGAACAAGAAAGAGGTGTTCCAAGATTAGTCATAAATTATAAACCCCTTAATAAGGTTTTGAAATGGATTAGGCATCCTATTCCTAATAAAAAAGATTTATTAGATAGACTTGTAAATGCAATTATATTTTCAAAATTTGATTTAAAATCAGGATTTTGGCAGATTCAGGTAAAAAAATCAGACAGATATAAAACTGCTTTTAATGTTCCAATAGGACATTATGAATGGACAGTAATGCCATTTGGCCTTAAAAATGCCCCTTCAGAATTTCAACAAATTATGAATGATATTTTTTATAATTACAACAATTTTATAATTGTTTATATTGATGATATTTTAGTGTTTTCTAATGATATTGAAACACATTTTAAACATTTAGATATGTTTAAAAATATTGTTATTCAAAATGGTCTTGTCATATCAAAATCTAAAATGATTTTATTTCAAACTAATATTAGATTTCTTGGTCATATGATTGAGAAAGGTAAAATAATTCCTATACAGAGAAATATAGAATTTGGTTTTAAATTTTCTGACATTATAACTGATAAAACTCAGTTACAGAGATTTTTAGGAAGTTTGAATTATATTTCTCTTTATATTAAAAATCTTACTAAAGATTCTGCTATCTTATATGATAGTTTAAAGAAGAATCATTTACCTTGGTCTGATAGACATACTATAGCTGTTAAAAATATTAAGAAAAATGTTAAAAACCTTCTTTGTCTTTTGCTTGCTAATCCCCAATGGGATAAAATTGTTGAAACTGATGCTTCAGATATAGGTTTTGGAGGAATTTTAAAACAGAAAGATCTCCAAAATAAACAAGAATATCTTATTAGATTTTATTCTGGTAAATGGAATAATGCCCAGAAAAATTATTCCACAGTAGCAAAAGAAATATTAGCTATTGTCAGATGTATTTTAAAATTTCAAGATGATTTATATAATCAAAAGTTTATTATAAAAACTGACTGCAAATCTGCAAAATTTATGTTTAATAAAGATTTTAAACATGATGTTTATATGTATTCCCGAGGAAGAGGAGAGTCCTCTTATAGAGGGCGAGGTGGTAGGGGAAAACCCCCTAATATCATTGCACAGCATGACAAACAGAGGCTTATAGCCCAGAACTTATCTAGTTCATCAGCCAGTAATACTGAGCAAAATAATGAGTTATACAATGAGTTTCAAGAATTTTTGAAACAAAAACAGAGAAGTAATACAGATTCTCAATCTTCAGCATCATTTGCTAAAGACGTATACCGACGTTAAAATTTTAAATAGTATATATTATATTATATTATATTATTTTATTAATATAATATAATATAATATTTAAAAAAATAAAAAAAAGGATAAATTCAAACTTCCAGTTCATTCACTGAAAGTTTGAAGAGAGAGGCGAGAATAATAATCATTTTGATTTTTCTTTTCGGCCGTGCGACTTATCGGTTTATCCAATCGACGAACCGACTTCAGATCTGGGGTCGTTGACACGAGGTCTTCGATTTGAGGTAAATTTCTTCTAGTTTCAGCAGTTCTAAATATGAAAGTGCTGAAATAGCATGTATTTGAAGTCGAGATTCCTATATGTGGTAGAGTAACCGACAAGAAACTCGTATTCGAAGTCGGAATTGAATTATGTTATGATTTGGATTTAATATGAATTTTCAAAGTTTCAAAAGATATTTGAAACTCATATTAATGATTTTGGATTATGTTATTGATTGGAATGAGTATGTTATTGATGTAGATAAAGTATTAACCGATATCTTCAGGCTACATCAACTGGAAACGGAGAAATTGAGGTATGTTGCGACCGGGTAACATACGACATGTATCTGTATTATATGATATATGTTGGATTGGTTTGATTGATTGGAATGAGAATACATGTTTATATGCCTTATTTTTTGAGTTTATGTGGCATACATGACATTGTGATTTGAATATCGATGTATAAAATAAATGTTTTGTTAACACACATCGTTTGATGCATACATCGATACATGACATGCACGTTGAGCTATGATCCTTGTATACCCTGATATGATTTGATTGGATTCTGGGGTTTGTGAACACAATGCTATGTTTGGTATTACATGACCCTTAAAGCATAGACATTTGTGGCCCCGATGATTGGATATGAGATTTGGGATTTGATGGCGCTTTGTCGACGCTATCATACGAGTATCCCTTATTGAGGCCGGTGTGCCAGCTCGAGCATTGATTTGATAGCGATTCGTTTGATTCTGACATGTGCTCAGTGGATGGGCATTTGACCTGAAACCTCCACGACATACATGCATTGCATATCATATATCATTGTTTAGATACTTGTGGTATATATGATTGGTTGTTCCATACGGAGCTTTGCTCACCCCCAAGAGGGGCTGTTGTTGTCTTTGTGTGTGGACAATGGCAGGTAGTCCAGGATATCAGGAGACCGGAGAGGGTACTTCTGGAGGGAGCCACAGCTTGGGCTGAGGTTTTATGTTTATGTCTTGTTCCCAGTATATATGTATATGTATCTATATACCGGGGCATGTCGCGAGGATATGAGTTGTTTGTATATGATTGGTTATGATTTCGTGAGGCCATGTTTATGATGTGAGATTAAATACTATTTTTAGTATTTAAATTATAGAAGAAATATTTCGGGCTCATTGTAAAGAAAATTTAAACTCGTTTTCCGCTGTAATTAGTTAACCCTAATCAGATTGCATTGTAATAACGATTAGGAGCTAAGGGCCCCACACATGAGTTGTATCAGAGCATAGCTGGGAATGCTCGATTGAGTTTTGTGTACACTTGAATAGGCACAAATGAATTGTGCGTATGTGTTTGATTTATTTGTATTACTTGCTCTTACTTGATTTGATTTGAGTAAGTATCTGATGAGATTAATGATATGAGATTATGATGAAGTGAAATTGATATTGATTTGTGATATTCATCCCTTGATTTGTAGATGGATCCCATGAATGAAACTGCGAGTAGCAGTACTCAGAGAATAGTTGGGCAATTTGAAGGATTTTCCATGGATGTAGTGATGACTCGATTCCAGGATCTAAAACCACCGAGGTTCTTTGGCACTGAGAGTGCTGAAAGAGCTGAAGCCTGGTTGAAGGATATTGAGCATCTGTTTAATGTTGTTGAGTATTCCAAGGCTCGGAAACTGAAACTTGCTCTTTATCGGTTAAAGGACCGAGCTAAATCTTGGTGGGAAGCTGCTGAGATTGGACTGAAAAAGGCCGAAATTGAAGTCACATGGAATGTCTTCAAGGCCCAGTTTTTGGAGCAGTATTCCCCTCCTTCGTATTATACTGCTCAGGAGAATAAATTTAATAGTCTGCAGCAGGGAACGATGACTGTTGCGGAATATGCTTCGAAGTTTTCGACTTTGTTGAAGTATGCACCTCACGTAGCTTCGAATGCAAAAGCGAAATATAACAGGTTTGTGAATGGTTTACATCCTGCTATATATACTTTTGTTGTTTCTGGTTTGCCTACCAGCTACGCAGAGGCAGTTGAACGGGCAAAGGCAGCCGAAGCTGGACTAAAACGAGGAGGTCCTCAGTATACTCCTTCACCTCCTGTGACAGCTCAGCAGCCTACTTTGCGTCCGAGAGGTAGGAAATTCAAGAAGACTGGTTCTGTTGTGTCTTCATCTTATTCGAGTTCCAGTGGATCCCAGAGAGGGAGTCCAGTGATTGCTCCTTATTGTAGTCATTGTGGAGGCAAACATACTATCGAGCAGTGTCGAGGTATATTTGGTACTTGTTATCAGTGTGGACAAGAAGGCCATTTCTCTCGTGTATGTCCGAATAGGGGTACGACTTCGTCCCAACCCCAGCCAGGATTTAGAGGTGACCCCAGTATGATGAGACCTGCTGTTCCTATTCCATCTTTTCAGCAGTCGAGTGTCCCACGATATCGAGGACCGGGTGGTCAGAGTGCCCAAGTTCCTCCTCAAGTGACAGTGTATGCCATGACTGAGGATCAGGCGAGAGAAGCTCCTGGAGGCGTGATTGCAGGTAATTGCACGCTTTGCGATTATCCTGCACGTGTTTTATTTGATACAGGAGCATCTCATTCATTCATATCTCATGCATTTGTTGCATCTCACGATATTGAGTGTACCCCGTTGTATGATACCCTATCGATAGCCACGCCAGCAGGGAAGATTATTTTGTCTGAGCAAGTTGTGCATAATTGTGTATTAATATATGAGGATAATGTGATGTTCTTGAATTTGATTGTCCTCCCAATGCACGACTTTGATTGTATTGTTGGCATGGATATCTTGACGACAAATTGAGCTACTGTTGATTGCTGTCATGGAGTGGTTCGATTTCAACCGATTGATGGACCCAAGTGGAATTTTTATGGCAAGGGTTCCCAAGCCAAAATTCCATTGGTATCTTCCTTGGAAATGTCCCGATTGTTGACTAGCGGAGATGAGGGTTATCTTATCTACGCTATTGATATTTCGAAGAAGGAGTCTTCTTTATCTGAGATTCCTGTTGCGAAAGAATTCCCAGATGTATTTTCCGATGAGATTCCTGATTTTCCTCCTCATCGAGAATTTGAGTTTAGTATTGATCTTATGCCAGGGACTGCTCCCATATCTAAAGCTCCCTATCGCTTGGCACCTCTTGAACTGAAAGAACTGAAAGAACAATTACAGAATCTTCTCGATAAGGAATATATTCGACCGAGTGTATCATCTTGGGGAGCTCCGGTTTTATTTGTTCGAAAGAAAGATGGTACGATGCGAATGTGTATCGATTATAGACAATTGAATCGGCCTACTGTGAAAAACAAATACCCAATTCCTCGTATTGATGACTTATTTGATCAGTTTCAGGGTACTTCTGTATACTCGAAGATTGATCTTCGTTCTGGGTATCATCAAGTACGAGTTCGAGACGAAGATGTGCCCAAAACTGCTTTTCGTACGAGGTATGGCCATTATGAATTTTTGGTTATGCCTTTTGGTCTCACGAATGCTCCTGCTATCTTTATGGATCTAATGAATCGTGTCTTTCGAGATTATCTTGACCGATTCATTATTGTATTTATTGATGATATTCTTGTGTATTCGAAATCGAAAAAGGAGCATGCTGAATATCTGAGACTGGTACTTCAAACTCTTCGCAATAGACATTTATATGCTAAATTGTCCAAATGCGAATTCTGGATGAATAGAGTGGTATTTTTAGGCCACGTCATTTCGAGAAATGGCATATCTGTTGATCCTGCTAAGGTTGAAGCCATATTGAATTGGCCGAGACCTACGAATGTTCTTGAGATCCGTAGCTTCATGGGTTTAGCTGGATATTATCGTCGTTTTATTGAAGGGTTTTCGATAATAGCTAAACCTATTACTCAACTGACACAGAAGAATCAGCGATTCATTTGGTCAGATGAATGTGAAGCTAGTTTTCTTGAATTGAAGACGAGATTGACCAAAGCACCTGTGCTAACTATTCCCTCGGGTACCCGAGGATTTGTGGTATGTACAGATGAGTCTGGTAAAGGTTTGGGCTGTGTTCTGATGCAACATGGCAAAGTGGTTGCTTATGCGTCTCGTCAGTTGAAATCTCATGAAACACGTTATCTTGTTCATGATCTTGAATCGGCCGCCATTGTGTTTGCTTTGAAGATCTGGCGCCATTATTTGTACGGAGAAAAGTTTGTTATCTATTCAGATCATAAGAGTCTGAAATATCTCTTTTCTCAATCTGATTTGAATATTAGGCAACGCAGGTGGATGGATCTCCAGAAGGATTTTGATTGTGAGATTCAATATCACCCTGGATCGGTGAATGTTACTGCGGATGCCCTTAGTCGGAAAGTTTATGATTCTGTTTTAGCCTCTGTTTGTGTTGCCAAAGTACACGAGGATATATGTACTTCTGGCTGGACTTTTCACCCGAATTGAAATTATGTCACTGTCTCAGCATTGCTAATTGAGCCTAATTTGATATTGAAAATACGAAAGGCCCAACAAAGTGATGCTCAGATCCAAAAGTCGAAAGAACTTGTATCTGCAGGACATCAGTCTGGATTCCAGATTTCTTCTGATGGTTCTTTACGTCTTAATGGTCGGCTGGTAGTCCCTAATGATTCTGATTTGAAATATGTCCTTCTTCGAGAAGCACATTGTAGTAAATACAGTATTCACCCTGGAGGTCGGAAGATGTATTTGACATTGAGACCTCAATTCTGGTGGAAACGTATGAAGAAGGACATTGCTGAGTTTATTTCGAAATGTCTTGTCTGCCAGCAAGTGAAAGCCGAGAGAATGAAACCTGGAGGATTGCTCCAGAGTCTTGAAATCCCGAAATGGAATTGAGAACATATTGCTATGGATTTTGTGACTCATTTACCTCGTTCGCCCAAGGGCTGTGATGCTATTTGGGTTATTATTGATCGACTTTCGAAATCTGCACATTTCATTCCATATGAGCGGACTTATCCTTATAAGAGAATGACCCGTTTATACATTGAGAATATTGTGAGACTGCATGGTGTTCCAATCTCAATTGTATCTGATCGTGATCACATATTTGCTTCTAAATTCTGGGGTAGTTTTCAGGAAGCGATGGGTACGCGTTTGGCTATGAGTACTGCTTATCATCCTCAAAGTGATGGCCAGACCGAGCGTACGATTCAAACGTTAGAGGATATGTTGCGTGCTGTTGTGATGGACTTCAGAATGGGATGGCAAGATGCCTTACCATTGGTCGAATTTTCTTATAATAATAGCTTTCAGACGAGTATCGGTATGGCACCGTTTGAAGCTTTATATGGGAGACGATGTAGATCACCGTTATTCTGGGATGAGATTGGTGAGAGACAATTGACTGGACCTGAAATGATACAGAAAATGAATGATAAGGTTCAGTTAATTCGGCAGCGGATGAAAGCTGCTCAGGATCGTCAAACGAGTTATGCGAATAATCGAAGAGGACCCTTGGAATTCTAGAAAGGTGACAGAGTATTTTTGAAAATATCTCCCTTTAGAGGCACTGTTCGATTTGGCATGCGAGGGAAATTATCTCCTTGTTATGTTGGTCCATACGAGATTCTGGATCGAGTTGGTGATCTTGCGTATCGATTGGCATTGCCACCAGCTCTATCTGCTATTCATGATGTGTTTCATGTTTCTATGCTGAGGAAATATGAATCAGATCCATCACATGTACTTGCACCTGATGAGGTTGAACTTGATCCTTCTCTTTCCTATGTCGAACAACCTGTTCGTATTATGGATCGAAAGGAAAAGATATTGCGAAATAAGTCGATTCCTCTAGTTCGAGTGCAATGGACACGACATGGTGTTGAAGAATCAACGTGGGAATCGGAAAGCAAAATGCGAGATTCGTATCCGCATTTATTTGATGCTAGGCCATCTGTTCCATTGTATTCGATGTATATTGATATGTTTACTGATTTTAGATTTGATATGTACTATAACTGGTGACATATATCTGTTTGCCAATGTTATGTATATAGAGATGTTTGAGATTTCGAGGACGAAATCTTTTAAGTTGGGAAGAAATGTGAGACCCCGAAAATAAAATAGCATTGATGGTATTTTTGTAAATAAGTTGAAAAATATTCAATTTATTTTGATGACAATTTCGTAAATAAGTTGAAAAATAATAAATTAATTTTTAAGAATAAAATATGACATATCTTGGTCATATGAAGTCCAAATGGTTTGAGATTTGGATATAACGTAGAAAACTCAAAGACATAGAAGTTTCATGTTTTGAGTTTTGGAAAATTGTATCGTTTGACTAGTCCAAAGACGTATACCGACGTTAAAATTTTAAATAGTATATATTATATTATATTATATTATTTTATTAATATAATATAATATAATATTTAAAAAAATAAAAAAAGGATAAATTCAAACTTCCAGTTCATTCACTGAAAGTTTGAAGAGAGAGGCGAGAATAATAATCATTTTGATTTTTCTTTTCGGCCGTGCGACTTATCGGTTTATCCAATCGACGAACCGACTTCAGATCTGGGATCGTTGACACGAGGTCTTCGATTTGAGGTAAATTTCTTCTAGTTTCAGCAGTTCTAAATATGAAAGTGCTGAAATAGCATGTATTACTTGCTCTTACTTGATTTGATTTGAGTAAGTATCTGATGAGATTAATGATATGAGATTATGATGAAGTGAAATTGATATTGATTTGTGGTATTCATCCCTTGATTTGTAGATGGATCCCATGAATGAAACTGCGAGTAGCAGTACTGAGATAATAGTTGGGCAATTTGAAGGATTTTCCATGGATGTAGTGATGACTCGATTCCAGGATCTAAAACCACCGAGGTTCTTTGGCACTGAGAGTCCTGAAAGAGCTGAAGCCTGGTTGAAGGATATTGAGCATCTGTTTAATGTTGTTGAGTATTCCAAGGCTCGGAAACTGAAACTTGCTCTTTATCGGTTAAAGGACCGAGCTAAATCTTGGTGGGAAGCTGCTGAGATTGGACTGAAAAAGGCCGAAATTGAAGTCACATGGAATGTCTTCAAGGCCCAGTTTTTGGAGCAGTATTCCCCTCCTTCGTATTATACTGCTCAGGAGAATAAATTTAATAGTCTGCAGCAGGGAACGATGACTGTTGCGGAATATGCTTCGAAGTTTTCGACTTTGTTGAATTATGCACCTCACGTAGCTTCGAATGCAAAAGCGAAATATAACAGGTTTGTGAATGGTTTACATCCTGCTATATATACTTTTGTTGTTTCTGGTTTGCCTACCAGCTACGCAGAGGCAGTTGAACGGGCAAAGGCAGCCGAAGCTGGACTAAAACGAGGAGGTCCTCAGTATACTCCTTCACCTCCTGTGACAGCTCAGCAGCCTACTTTGCGTCCGAGAGGTAGGAAATTCAAGAAGACTGGTTCTGTTGTGTCTTCATCTTATTCGAGTTCCAGTGGATCCCAGAGAGGGAGTCCAGTGATTGCTCCTTATTGTAGTCATTGTGGAGGCAAACATACTATCGAGCAGTGTCGAGGTATATTTGGTACTTGTTATCAGTGTGGACAAGAAGGCCATTTCTCTCGTGTATGTCCGAATAGGGGTACGACTTCGTCCCAACCCCAGCCAGGATTTAGAGGTGACCCCAGTATGATGAGACCTGCTGTTCCTATTCCATCTTTTCAGCAGTCGAGTGTCCCACGATATCGAGGACCGGGTGGTCAGAGTGCCCAAGTTCCTCCTCAAGTGACAGTGTATGCCATGACTGAGGATCAGGCGAGAGAAGCTCCTGGAGGCGTGATTGCAGGTATTTGCACGCTTTGCGATTATCCTGCACGTGTTTTATTTGATACAGGAGCATCTCATTCATTCATATCTCATGCATTTGTTGCATCTCACGATATTGAGTGTACCCCGTTGTATGATACCCTATCGATAGCCACGCCAGCAGGGAAGATTATTTTGTCTGAGCAAGTTGTGCATAATTGTGTATTAATATATGAGGATAATGTGATGTTCTTGAATTTGATTGTCCTCCCAATGCACGACTTTGATTGTATTGTTGGCATGGATATCTTGACGACAAATTGAGCTACTGTTGATTGCTGTCATGGAGTGGTTCGATTTCAACCGATTGATGGACCCAAGTGGAATTTTTATGGCAAGGGTTCCCAAGCCAAAATTCCATTGGTATCTTCCTTGGAAATGTCCCGATTGTTGACTAGCGGAGATGAGGGTTATCTTATCTACGCTATTGATATTTCGAAGAAGGAGTCTTCTTTATCTGAGATTCCTGTTGCGAAAGAATTCCCAGATGTATTTTCCGATGAGATTCCTGATTTTCCTCCTCATCGAGAATTTGAGTTTAGTATTGATCTTATGCCAGGGACTGCTCCCATATCTAAAGCTCCCTATCGCTTGGCACCTCTTGAACTGAAAGAACTGAAAGAACAATTACAGAATCTTCTCGATAAGGAATATATTCGACCGAGTGTATCATCTTGGGGAGCTCCGGTTTTATTTGTTCGAAAGAAAGATGGTACGATGCGAATGTGTATCGATTATAGACAATTGAATCGGCCTACTGTGAAAAACAAATACCCAATTCCTCGTATTGATGACTTATTTGATCAGTTTCAGGGTACTTCTGTATACTCGAAGATTGATCTTCGTTCTGGGTATCATCAAGTACGAGTTCGAGACGAAGATGTGCCCAAAACTGCTTTTCGTACGAGGTATGGCCATTATGAATTTTTGGTTATGCCTTTTGGTCTCACGAATGCTCCTGCTATCTTTATGGATCTAATGAATCGTGTCTTTCGAGATTATCTTGACCGATTCATTATTGTATTTATTGATGATATTCTTGTGTATTCGAAATCGAAAAAGGAGCATGCTGAATATCTGAGACTGGTACTTCAAACTCTTCGCAATAGACATTTATATGCTAAATTGTCCAAATGCGAATTCTGGATGAATAGAGTGGTATTTTTAGGCCACGTCATTTCGAGAAATGGCATATCTGTTGATCCTGCTAAGGTTGAAGCCATATTGAATTGGCCGAGACCTACGAATGTTCTTGAGATCCGTAGCTTCATGGGTTTAGCTGGATATTATCGTCGTTTTATTGAAGGGTTTTCGATAATAGCTAAACCTATTACTCAACTGACACAGAAGAATCAGCGATTCATTTGGTCAGATGAATGTGAAGCTAGTTTTCTTGAATTGAAGACGAGATTGACCAAAGCACCTGTGCTAACTATTCCCTCGGGTACCCGAGGATTTGTGGTATGTACAGATGAGTCTGGTAAAGGTTTGGGCTGTGTTCTGATGCAACATGGCAAAGTGGTTGCTTATGCGTCTCGTCAGTTGAAATCTCATGAAACACGTTATCTTGTTCATGATCTTGAATCGGCCGCCATTGTGTTTGCTTTGAAGATCTGGCGCCATTATTTGTACGGAGAAAAGTTTGTTATCTATTCAGATCATAAGAGTCTGAAATATCTCTTTTCTCAATCTGATTTGAATATTAGGCAACGCAGGTGGATGGATCTCCAGAAGGATTTTGATTGTGAGATTCAATATCACCCTGGATCGGTGAATGTTACTGCGGATGCCCTTAGTCGGAAAGTTTATGATTCTGTTTTAGCCTCTGTTTGTGTTGCCAAAGTACACGAGGATATATGTACTTCTGGCTGGACTTTTCACCCGAATTGAAATTATGTCACTGTCTCAGCATTGCTAATTGAGCCTAATTTGATATTGAAAATACGAAAGGCCCAACAAAGTGATGCTCAGATCCAAAAGTCGAAAGAACTTGTATCTGCAGGACATCAGTCTGGATTCCAGATTTCTTCTGATGGTTCTTTACGTCTTAATGGTCGGCTGGTAGTCCCTAATGATTCTGATTTGAAATATGTCCTTCTTCGAGAAGCACATTGTAGTAAATACAGTATTCACCCTGGAGGTCGGAAGATGTATTTGACATTGAGACCTCAATTCTGGTGGAAACGTATGAAGAAGGACATTGCTGAGTTTATTTCGAAATGTCTTGTCTGCCAGCAAGTGAAAGCCGAGAGAATGAAACCTGGAGGATTGCTCCAGAGTCTTGAAATCCCGAAATGGAATTGGGAACATATTGCTATGGATTTTGTGACTCATTTACCTCGTTCGCCCAAGGGCTGTGATGCTATTTGGGTTATTATTGATCGACTTTCGAAATCTGCACATTTCATTCCATATGAGCGGACTTATCCTTATAAGAGAATGACCCGTTTATACATTGAAAATATTGTGAGACTGCATGGTGTTCCAATCTCAATTGTATCTGATCGTGATCACATATTTGCTTCTAAATTCTGGGGTAGTTTTCAGGAAGCGATGGGTACGCGTTTGGCTATGAGTACTGCTTATCATCCTCAAAGTGATGGCCAGACCGAGCGTACGATTCAAACGTTAGAGGATATGTTGCGTGCTGTTGTGATGGACTTCAGAATGGGATGGCAAGATGCCTTACCATTGGTCGAATTTTCTTATAATAATAGCTTTCAGACGAGTATCGGTATGGCACCGTTTGAAGCTTTATATGGGAGACGATGTAGATCACCGTTATTCTGGGATGAGATTGGTGAGAGACAATTGACTGGACCTGAAATGATACAGAAAATGAATGATAAGGTTCAGTTAATTCGGCAGCGGATGAAAGCTGCTCAGGATCGTCAAACGAGTTATGCGAATAATCGAAGAGGACCCTTGGAATTCTAGAAAGGTGACAGAGTATTTTTGAAAATATCTCCCTTTAGAGGCACTGTTCGATTTGGCATGCGAGGGAAATTATCTCCTTGTTATGTTGGTCCATACGAGATTCTGGATCGAGTTGGTGATCTTGCGTATCGATTGGCATTGCCACCAGCTCTATCTGCTATTCATAATGTGTGTCATGTTTCTATGCTGAGGAAATATGAATCAGATCCATCACATGTACTTGCACCTGATGAGGTTGAACTTGATCCTTCTCTTTCCTATGTCGAACAACCTGTTCGTATTATGGATCGAAAGGAAAAGATATTGCGAAATAAGTCGATTCCTCTAGTTCGAGTGCAATGGACACGACATGGTGTTGAAGAATCAACGTGGGAATTGGAAAGCAAAATGCGAGATTCGTATCCGCATTTATTTGATGCTAGGCCATCTGTTCCATTGTATTCGATGTATATTGATATGTTTACTGATTTTAGATTTGATATGTACTATAACTGGTGACATATATCTGTTTGCCAATGTTATGTATATAGAGATGTTTGAGATTTCGAGGACGAAATCTTTTAAGTTGGGAAGAAATGTGAGACCCCGAAAATAAAATAGCATTGATGGTATTTTTGTAAATAAGTTGAAAAATATTCAATTTATTTTGATGACAATTTCGTAAATAAGTTGAAAAATAATAAATTAATTTTTAAGAATAAAATATGACATATCTTGGTCATATGAAGTCCAAATGGTTTGAGATTTGGATATAACGTAGAAAACTCAAAGACATAGAAGTTTCATATTTTGAGTTTTGGAAAATTGTATCGTTTGACTGGTCCAAAGACGTATACCGACGTTAAAATTTTAAATAGTATATATTATATTATATTATATTATTTTATTAATATAATATAATATAATATTTAAAAAAATAAAAAAAAGGATAAATTCAAACTTCCAGTTCATTCACTGAAAGTTTGAAGAGAGAGGCGAGAATAATAATCATTTTGATTTTTCTTTTCGGCCGTGCGACTTATCGGTTTATCCAATCGACGAACCGACTTCAGATCTGGGATCGTTGACACGAGGTCTTCGATTTGAGGTAAATTTCTTCTAGTTTCAGCAGTTCTAAATATGAAAGTGCTGAAATAGCATGTATTTGAAGTCGAGATTCCTATATGTGGTAGAGTAACCGACAAGAAACTCGTATTCGAAGTCGGAATTGAATTATGTTATGATTTGGATTTAATATGAATTTTCAAAGTTTCAAAAGATATTTGAAACTCATATTAATGATTTTGGATTATGTTATTGATTGTAATGAGTATGTTATTGATGTAGATAAAGTATTAACCGATATCTTCAGGCTACATCAACTGGAAACGGAGAAATTGAGGTATGTTGCGACCGGGTAACATACGACATGTATCTGTATTATATGATATATGTTGGATTGGTTTGATTGATTGGAATGAGAATACATGTTTATATGCCTTATTTTTTGAGTTTATGTGGCATACATGACATTGTGATTTGAATATCGATGTATAAAATAAATGTTTTGTTAACACACATCGTTTGATGCATACATCGATACATGACATGCATGTTGAGCTATGATCCTTGTATACCCTGATATGATTTGATTGGATTCTGGGGTTTGTGAACACAATGCTATGTTTGGTATTACATGACCCTTAAAGCATAGACATTTGTGGCCCCGATGATTGGATATGAGATTTGGGATTTGATGGCGCTTTGTCGACGCTATCATACGAGTATCCCTTATTGAGGCCGGTGTGCCAGCTCGAGCATTGATTTGATAGCGATTCGTTTGATTCTGACATGTGCTCAGTGGATGGGCATTTGACCTGAAACCTCCACGACATACATGCATTGCATATCATATATCATTGTTTAGATACTTGTGGTATATATGATTGGTTGTTCCATACGGAGCTTTGCTCACCCCCAAGAGGGGCTGTTGTTGTCTTTGTGTGTGGACAATGGCAGGTACTCCAGGATATCAGGAGACCGGAGAGGGTACTTCTGGAGGGAGCCACAGTTTGGGCTGAGGTTTTTTGTTTATGTCTTGTTCCCAGTATATATGTATATGTATTTATATACCGGGGCATGTCCTGAGGATATGAGTTGTTTGTATATGATTGGTTATAATTTCGTGTGGGCATGTTTATGATGTGAGATTAAATACTATTTTTAGTATTTAAATTATAGAAGAAATATTTCGGGCTCATTGTAAAGAAATTTTAAACTTGTTTTCCGCTGTAATTAGTTAACCCTAATCAGATTGCATTGTAATAACGATTAGGAGCTAAGGGCCCTACAAAAACTCTCGGCCATCCCTATTCTATAATCACATGACAACACATGTCTCCCATCTCATAACCTTTCGTTCCTCTAATCCCACCACCTATCCAACCTTTAAGACACACCATTAGGAACCTAATGACCACTTCTAAACTAATCCAAACCCAAACAAAAGCTGATGCACGAAACCATGGCATAAAACGGCCGAGCCTAACCCATTTTCTCTCGGCTAAGTTCTATCTCCCATGACCGAGCTTCTCCCTCAACCAAACACCCATGGCTCACATCCAACATCTTACTAGACTCTACAAGGTCTGAAACGTGGCTGGGTTCGAACCCATGCACAGCCGAAGCCTCCATACCTCGATCAACCCATCACCGAATCAATAGATAAGAAATGAGACCACCCTTACAAAATGCTGTGATGATCTCGTTCCCAGCCTACCATTCCACTCCCCACGGTGATAACAGCCTTCAAACACACCCTACAGAAGACCCCCTTGCACAAACTGAAGGAAAACGTGAGTGTCAAACCAAAAGGATGCAAGAAACATTTGAGAAATCGAACACAATGCGCACTCACGCTTGGATCGGAATATTCACAGTCAAATATACATGTTACAGCAAGTATATAGCGTGTATGATGCGTAAAAGGATGGTAACGTGTGTGCCTTGTGATGTTTGAAGATCAAACAAGAAAAGAGTGAGGCTTCCTTTGAAGAATAAGAGACCACCAAAGTTTTCTTGAAGAACGGCACTGAACCTGAGAGAGAACAACTGGGGGAGGGGGGTGTCGGCTGTTAAAGAATTTAGGTTTAGGTTAAATTGAGTTTAGGTGGTTAATTAAATAATAAACAAATGGTTAATGGGCCCTAAATCATGTAATTAAAAGATTAAAAAGATATTTAAGCTCAACAGCTTAAAAGTAGGCCCGTTAAATCTAAACACAGTCCCAAAAAATATTTCGTGTTGGAAAGATTTTTGAAAATATTAGCCGAACCCTCAAAAAGTCTCCTGATTCGATAAAATTTTGCGTACCGATAAAAATAAAGTCATGCGGGTAAAAATATCCAGAAAAATCTCATTTTTAAAAAATAAACTTAAAAACATCTTATATTAATTAATAAAAATAAATCATGTAATTAAAATAATTTTTCTAAAAATTCTCTAGTTTCCGATCCTCGTTCGAGCGTGAAATACATCTAAAAACTCTAATGCATGAACTTTTAAAATTTCATGAATTAAATCCTATCATGCATGAATTATGTATAAAATGCATAAAATAATTAAACGCAAATTAATGACATAATCATGCATTTAATGCTTTAAAACAATTTAATAAAATACCAAAGAAATTTAATAACTTGCATGCATGTGGTTCACGTGGACCTTCAAATTTTCGGGACGTTACACATATATTCATACACTTATCAAATGGGGAAAGAAAGAAGCAAAATCCTGTAACCCTTCCCTTCCCAAATTCCTATCACCATTGTAGCAGTTGCCGTAGAATCGCTGTAACTTCTCCGTCCAATGTCGAAACTCAAAAATTCTTAAAGGGCTGTATTCTTAACATCCTAAGCTTCGATTCAAGCCATAAATCAGTGATTTTGAGCAAGTATTCAGCTGGATCGAAGCTGCTGATTTTAGGTCGTTTCTGCATAGCTTCTTCTCCGATTCGGTGAGCTTTTGGCTTTGATTTCTTGGTTGAATAATGGTATTTAATGAGAATTTGTAGTTTTTACCGAAATAGAACTTGTAGTGCTTGGTGTTGATTGTCCTTGGCCGCTAAAATAATCGAATTCCAGTTAGTAATGGATTTGATATGAATTTTCTACCAAAATTTGTCAAAAGCACATTCTGTGTTTGAGGTGTGTAGCAAAGCTACTGTATTTTAGGCATATGACCTTTGTGCATTCGGATTCTGGACTTTTGGTTCAAATAAAAGTTCTAGATCTATGAATTATCTTTGAAATGCGACTAGAATAGTTTAATTCTATTAAGTATTGAGAGAGTTATGTATGTTTTCCTGACACTGCTCTGCTGCTGGAAATCTGTTCGAGAACAGAAGAATCCATTGGGTTCAATTAAATTCTAGGCGCAAACGATTGAGAATTTGAATATGGTTTCAATTGGACAAATTTAGATAATTGATTTCTTTCATTTCCAATTGGCGGATATTTATTTGAGTCAATAATGAGTTAGATATGAATTTTATGCTCTTAGGTGCCGAATCTGGAACAATAACAAAATCTAATTTTCATGGTTTATGTTTTTGGGCGTAATTGTGTCGAGATTATCGAAATTCTTGTCGAGGTCTTCTTATGAAATATGGAAAATTAAGTTAGGATTCCAACTATATATTGTAAGTTTATTTAGGATAAGTATGTGATGAATTATGACCCAAAAACTGAGCCTAGGTAAAAGTTGAAAAATGATAAAATATAAAATTTTGACGAAAAGTTGATTATACGAAATTTCTTAGCCTTTAAATATGATTATTGAGTTAGAAAATAATCGTAAGTGGAAAATTGAAGATTTTGGATAATAAATGTGTCATGTTTGGATTTTGGAAATAACAATTGAATTATTGTCAGATGGATTGGAAATTTACTCGACTTGCTATATTATTTACTTTGTAGGTCGAAGTGACAAATTTGGAAGTTAAAGTTGATTATTTTTATCTTCGTGGAAGGATAGGCATGTTAAAGTTCGGTAACATACAAAGGTAACACTTAAATTATGTTTTAAGCATATTTATGTGTTGTTATTGTTGGTTTTGTGAATTTTTTGAGTTGTTAAATGCTTTATTGAGTTATATGTTCAGTTATATGGTATTTAGTCTAGGCATACTGTTATGACATGCATCTCAAGACTATCGTTCTTGTTGACAAGTTCCTGTTATTCGGCACTAGTTGTTGTATAACTCAGGATTAGGGAGTGGCTGATAGGATTATATTGATGCACCAGAAATCGTAGTTAAGATTGATAAATCCCGTTGTTAGTGTAGCCCTCGGGGTGAGCGCTGTGATTGTGAGATCTAGTTCTGTTTGTTTGTGTCATTCCTGTTATATATAATTACAGCTGTATGGAGTCCCAGTTGGGGGGTGTTGTTTAGCACAGCTTGGCATACCTCGCATACTTTGCAGGGCGGTTTAGCTGCATGACAATATAGCTCCCTTGTGTGTTGCTCGAGCATTATTCTTGTTGATCGTAACGTTCGTTTGGTTTACCCCGTTGATATTGAACCATGTTCATGCATTTCACATTTCATCTACATATATTGATGCATGATTTATGTTATTGTTATGTTTGTTGAACTGTTTCATACAAGAATCCTAACCTCAGATGTTTACTAGGGGGCTGCTGTGGTTACCTTTGGGCACCATGGTAAATCTCCCAAGTAGTTTTGCAGCACCAGATGGAGGTTCCGCTGGCGGAGCTCGTGGTTGAGGTTGGATTGTTTGGTTTTGGTTCTTCGGAGTTTCCAGCTAGCTATATATATTTTGAGTTATGGTTAGTTTTTTGTCGAGTTTTATTAGCCAAGGAGACGCCCGGTGTACCTGTATATGCATTTGGATTGATCGTTGCTTGTTTGAATTTAATTTATGTTGTTTGGGAGCCTTGCCGGCTTATTTGATTTTCTGTCTGTGATATTTATGTCTTGTGCCTAGCCGGCACTTCCATGGGTTTTTTATGTATACCGCAGCGTCGTCCTTGATTCATTTTTCTTTTGCATGTATTTTAAATTTTTGGTATGTCCTATTTACAGAGAGGTCATGCTAAATTTTTTCCAAGCCCTGAGGTCCATTTTTAAATATTTTAAACTAATTTTCCGCTGTAGATTTAAATAAATTATTTTTTTAATAATTAAACATAATTTAAGTTATTGAGCCTCACATCATGGTATAAGAGCGTAATCTGGGATACGCTCAAACTAGAGTCTAGGACACTCGAGTCTCGGCACTAAAATGTTTGTTGTGCTTGTGTGTTACTACTTGCTAGCATGTTTATGTGTCTACGTGTTATGTTTACTTTCGTTCTATTTATTGTTTGTTACATGTTATAGAATGAAAGGAGCAAGTGAAAATACTGTTGGTAGAAGTCGTGAACATGGTTGTGGTAGAGCTCGTACTGTTGTTAATGATGAGGATGTTACTCAAGCTTCTGGTCAGTTAGAGAATCTTAGGATAGATGAGTTAGTTGTCTGTTTCCATGCTATGCATACACCTCAATTTAGTGGCACCGAAGGAGCAGAAAAAGCTGAATTGTTGGTTGTTGAGATTGAGGATTTGTTTGAGTTGATTGAGTATCCACACCAGCGTTGTTTGAAGTTAGCACTCTATCAGTTGAGAGATCGTGCTAAGATGTGGTGGTCTACTAATTTGATGACTTTAGAGTCTCAGAGGATTGTTCCATCTTGGGATATTTTCAAGTTGAAATTCCGAGAGAGTTATTGTACACCGTCATTCTATAGTTCCAAGGCTTATGAATTTCACAATCTGAAACAAGGTGATAAGTCTGTTGAGGAGTATGCTGATACCTTCTACGTTATGTTGACGTATGCTCCTCACGTTGCTGCCAGTCAAGGTGTGGTTGTTAAGTTTCGTCGAGGAATTTAATGACCGTCTTCATCCTTTTGTTTCTACTGGAAGACCGATGAGTTATCCTGAGGCAGTGGAACTTGCTAAGAGAGTTGAGGCTAGTTTGAGGAAAAGTTTCAATCGAGCTCCTATTCACCATTATCACTCTGGGAGGCAACATTTTAGTCCATCTGGTACTGCATCCTTTTGTCCTAGAGGGAAAAAATTCAAGAAATCGGGTTCTACTTCTTCAAGTTCTAGGAGTTCTGAGACATAGTGAACATCATTATTCTGGCCCTTATTGTGATCACTATGGAGGCAAGCATTACAGCAATCAGTGTGTGGGAGTTTGGGGAGTTTGCAATGTATGTGGTAGACCGAGTTATTTTGCTAGATTCTATCCAAGTCAGACGGGAAAATGAGCCCAGGCAGTTAGTGGGGAACAGAGTTCCAACACTGTCTCATTCTTCTCACCAGTCTAGCCGACCTGCGCATCAATTTAGAGGTCAGGGTGGTCAGCAACAAAATCAACCACCGGTTCGTGTATTTGCTTTGACTGAGGATGAGGCTCAGGACGCTCCAGGTACTGTTATTACCATAACTGAAATTTGTGTGTTTTTTCAGCACGAGTATTGTTTGACACTGGCTCATCTCATTCTTTTGTTTCACATGCATTCGTTAACTCCCATGATATTTGCACTGCTATTCAGAATTTTCATCTGTCTTTTGCTACTCCGATGGGTAAAGTCATTCTATCTGATAATGTGGTGTTCAATGCGGTTTTGTTTCATGATGATAATGTGTTGTATATGAATCTCATAGTCCTATCGATGCACGATTTTGACTGTATTGTGGGTATGGACGTTTTGACTGCTAACCGAGCCACAATTGACTGACATCGAGGCATATTTTTGTTTAGGCCAAATTTTGCACCTAAGTGGAATTTTTATGGTCGTGGTTCTCGAGCTAAGATTCTTTTAGTTTCCTCCATCGAGATGACTCGTCTATTAAATTCTGGTCAAGAAATATTTCTTGTCTACACTATTGATCTATCACAAGATGAAAGACATATATCTTATATCCCGGTTGTCTGTGAATTTCCTGGCGTGTTCCAAGAGGAAATTCTTGGTTTTCCACCAGAACGAGAAGTTGAGTTTAGCATTGATTTGATGTCAGGTACCAGACACATATCTCGAGCGCCGTACCATTTAGCTCCTATCGATTTGAAAGAGCAATTGCAGGATATGCTGAGTAAGGGTTACATCCGTCCGAGTTCATCACCTTGGGGTGCTCCTGTTCTATTTGTTAAGAAGAAATATGGCACTATGAGGATGTGTATTTATTATCGGCAATTGAATAAGTCTACTGTCAAGAATAGATATCCACTTCCAAGGATCAATGATTTTTTTGATCAATTGCAAGGCACTTCAGTCTATTTTAAGATTGATCTTCGTTCTGGATATCATCAGGTGCGAGTCAAACAAGAAGATGATCTGAAAATAGCTTTTCGCACCAGATACAGACATTTTGAATTTTTGATTTGACTAATGCTCGTGCCGTGTTTATGGACTTGATGAATCGAGTATTTCGTAATTATCTAATATTTAAAATATGTGTTTATTGATTTTTTTTATGCATATAATGCATGGATATTGCATGAGTAGGGTTCATTTCATGAGTTATTTTAAAGTTTTATGCATTAGGATTATAAGTTGTATTTCACGCTCGAACGAGGAATGGAGACTGGGGAAAGTCAAGGAAAATATTTTTATTGAATGATTAATTTTAATTAATTAGTATGAAGTGTTTTAAGGGTCATTTTTTGAATATTGGGCCTTGGTGGGTATTTTTACTCGCCGAGTAGTATTTTTAACCGGTACGCAAATTTTAGCGATTCAGAAGACTTTTTGAGGGTCCGGGCAATATTTTCTATAACATATCAAAACGAAATATTTTTTGAGAGTGTGTTTGGGCTTGATGAATTTATTTTAATGCTTAGTGGGCTCAAAACCTTTTTGTTAATTTATTTGAATTAATTAGGGCCCATTTATGCATGCACTTTCTATTTAAAAGCCTACCCCTCAAACCCTAACCCTACTCCCCAAGCTTTGGCCTCCCCTACCCTCCATCAGCAGCCTCCCACGTAAAAAAACCAGCAGAAACTTGCTGCAAGTTGGCCTACTCCATTCTTTCTTTCAAATAAGCTTTCTCCACACTCCTCCGGTGCTTCTCCGACGCGTGTTCTTTCGAGTTTTTGAGCATCTACACATCAAGGCACGTCATGAATCTTTATTTTTGCATCATTCACGCTATATACTTGCTGATATTTGTGACGTTTATGTAGGCTCCATAATCCTTGCATGATTGTTACGCTTTTTCTTTGAAGGTTGTGAAAACGATTTCTTCTTGTGCCTAACTCACGCTTTCATGATTTTCGTGCAATGGGCTGCTGCATTGTCGAGAAAAAGGGGTTGTGCATGATGGCAAGGGTTGTCATAAGGCTGGAGTCGAGGGTAGGCGTGTCATGTTAAGAGCCGAGGGGTTGTGTTGAGCGGTTGGCTCGTTTTCGTTAGGGTTTGGGTGAGAGGCTGAGTCGGCTGTGCAAGGGTCATTCCTAGACATGAACCAACCTTTGTGGGTCGAATTCATGGTCCAAGATGGCTTGAACACGGCTGGAGCTGGTCTCGAAGACAACCGATCGCAGAGTAGTCTTGGCCGCAAATTTGGTGCATTGGGCATTCTTCGGGTGTGCGGGTGTTGGGGCGTTTGTGGGGCTGAAAGTCACGGTGAGTTGGGTCCAGTAGGGCCCGGTATTAGTCCTAGATGGTCTGGTTCTGGACTAAGGTTTCCACGTTTAGGGGCTGGAATTTCAGTAGATTGCATGAAGGTTTTGGGAGATATTAGGTGGCTCAAAGTAGAGGGTTTTAGGTCTAATATGATGATATTAAGTTGTGTTTTAAGTTTGGAAAGATTTGGTTGCCTTTCGGGTTGATTCGGGTTAAAACCGGGACCCCGGTCCAAGTTTTAAAATGAATCGTGTAAGTTTCGAATCAGGCTCTAGTTTACGTCTAAGGAATGCTTGTAAATATGTTTTGAAATGTTTTAAGGAGTTTGGTAAGTTTCTGGTAAAAATTTAGAGGTCCAGGGGTAAAATGGTCATTTTGAGTTTCTAGAGGCAAAATGGTCATTTTGTACCTGAGTTGAGATTTTTGTACTGGCAGTGCCCTGAACACAATTTGTCATGTCTTATTTAAATTTTTTTGTTTAACGAGCATGGTTTTTATGAATTATGAAAAATACGTTGCATGCTTGGTTTTAAGGAAAAATTACGTATATGCATGATTTTGATAAATGATGAAAATGATGGATGATGCTTTTGAAGGATGATAGTTGGTTGTGACTGACGATGATGAGGCCTAGGCACAGTGTATGGGTAATACTGTCACTGATGTCCGACAGTCACCGGGTACCACAGTTGTACGTAGATGGATCCATCGAGTAGAGCCGATATGATAGAGCTGATACGAAAGTCACAACTAATGAACTAAATTCAAATAAATAAATGTTTAAGTAATGATGATATGATGAGCTATTTTGACACGCATGCTTTTACGATATGTTTACGCTTACTTTTTTAAGATCATGAAATGTATTTTTATTACAGTACCTTTCACTGTTGCTTGTTATGTACACGTATTTGCTATTAGTGGTACATGTGTGTTGAGTATTTAGACTCACTAGACGTGTACAATGCAGGTGAGCAGATCGTTGAGGAGGCTGAAGGTGCCGAAGTCTGAGTAGGCAGGGCTGGATGTGCGCACATGATCCGAGGACCATATTTCCGCACGTCACGTTTTTATGAGTTAGAGTGGGAATTAATATTTTTATGCACTGGTTTGACATGTTGATGGTTATTAGGATTTTTACAATGTTATTTTTATGCACATTTTTGGATTGACGAGTTGGTCATTTTTAACTTTAGTGTTTTTTTTGTTATTTAATTACAATCATTTTTAAAAGGATATTTTTCAGCAATGTCGCATGCATGCAACTTATAAAACTTTAGAAAATGATCTTGTAAAAAAATAGCAGTATTTTAAGAAGTAGACGTTTCAATCTCTATTGATCCGAGTAAAGTTGAGGCAGTTCTGAACTGGGTACGACCGACTAGTGTGCCAGATATTCGTAGTTTTATAGGTTTAGCTGGTTATTACCGTATATTTATTGAAAATTTCTCAAGGATTTCTAGGCCTGTCATTCAACTGACTCAGAAAAATCAGAAATTCATCTGGTTTGATGAATGTGAGTCAAGTTTTGTAGAGTTAAAAAAGAGATTGACTTCTGCACCAGTTATCACCATTCCAAATGGTTCTGGAAGATAAGTTGTTTGCACTGATGCATCGAATCGAGGTCTAGGGTGTGTTCTGATGCAACATGGCCATGTAGTAGACTATGGTTCTCGTCAGTTGAAATGGTTCTCGTCAGTTGAAACGTCACGAGTCTAGATATCTTGTCCATGACTTGGAATTGGCTCCCATCGTTTTTGCTCTCAAGATTTGGAGACATTATCTTTTCGGTGAGCAATTTGTGATTTATTCAGATCATAAAAGTCCGAAATATATTTTCTCCCAGTCAGATCAGAATATGAGACAGAGGTGTTGGAAGGATTTGTTGAAAGATTATAATTGTGAGATTCAATACCAGCCAGGAAAGGTGAACGTCATTGCTGATTGTAATGTCCAAAAGTCAACACACTTAAACCACATGCATGAAAATGATTTAAATTGCTTAATTGATTTATTTATTTGATTTTAAATGCTGAAATGATACATATTATATGATTGAAGGTCTTATTACATGATTTCATGAAAACTGAAGAATTTTTCCTAATATTCGATAATAGGTTGGGGAAAGAAGACCGTGGACGACCTAGATAAAATATTTTTCGATAAATATTTTTAGGCTTAATAATATGATTATATATGATCAAAATTTTCTAAAAATATTGGAGCCCAAATTATTTTACGAGACGACCAAATGAAGGACTTTTAAAGGCCCAAAAATTATTATTTTTGAAAATAAATTTTGTAAAATTTTATTTTACAATTAAATATGTATTAATGGGTCTAATTTACCTATGATTGTTGGGCCTAACCATTCCAAACTAAAAATCTCAAAAACCCTAACCTTTAAACATCAAATTTTCGAAAATTATAAAAGAAACCTAGGGCTCTTGAGACTCCGTTCAGCCGAAATTTACACACAAAACACACAAAAGAATTCTAAAATTTCAAGAGGAAAATTCAAGGATCGTTCGTAGCACGTTCGTCCCCCTTCGCCACCAACCCCAACGATCGAATATTCGAGCATTTTTAACGCAAAGACACGCTTCTAAACTCTTTTGATGTACCATTCAAATCATATTATGCATGATTGATGTTTGTTAGAATGAAAATTATTTGAGTACAAATCGCTTAACGTTTGTTTTGATGATTATTTTCAAAGTTTTGATGATTTTACGATTTGTTTGAGAATGTTATGAATTATAAGGGACATGTTGCCAATACATGATATTTAAGGGATGGAAATAGAGTCGTTTAAAGGTTGAACGTAGGCTAGAACCGAGCTTGGCCAAGGATGGATGAACCTAGGGTTTGAAGGGCCACTCGAAGGGTTTAAGGGGCAAGGTGGCTCGGCTAGGGGGAGTCAATGCCTAGGGCTTGTTTCAAGGCCTGTGTGTGGCTTGGGTGAGAGGCTAGGAGGAGTCCATGGGGGCTGGACTCGTGGCTCGGTGGGCTGAAGCCATGCGCAAACCTTAGGGAGAATTAGAACTCGCGCAAGGCTTGATCTTGCAGCGAGGGGAACGCGGCTGGTCTAGGGGGCTAGGCTGGTCCAGTAGGGTATAGGAGGATGGCTTGGGGTTAGGACATGGTTTGGTACCGCATGGTCCATGGTGGCTTGGGTTGTTGAGGGCCCCGACGTTTGGAGCTTAAGGGAAAAGGGCGCGCGGATTGTTTTGATGCTAGGGGCTAGGAGCGCTGGTCCAAGATGGTTCAGGGTGGTCTAGGAGTTCCTGGACATGGTCTGGTCCCAGGTGGCTCGATAGTGGTTCGAAGGTTTTGGGGGAAACATGACTTAGGAAGGGTCTAGGGTTCGGTTATAGCCTAGGGAAGAAAGTGGCTTGAAGCATGGCTCACAGGGGATGGTTTAGATATGAAAAGCTTATGTTTAAAATTTGAGAAGAAAATATTAAGTTTGAGATTTATTCGGGATTAAAACGCTTCACGGTTTAGTAATTAAGTCAATAAATCGAAAGGCTTAGGTTTACGTCTGACAAAAATATTAGAAATCAATTTTTAAGCTTATATGATGGTTTGGACAGGCTCGAGTCGATAAAAGTAAGAAAACGTCAAAATCGAGAATATTAGAGTCCAATGGTAAAATGGTCATTTTACGTTCCGGGTAGTACGAAAGGTCTGGCAGTGTTCCGAAGAATCATAATACATGATAGGTTAAAATTTTAGAATGTTTATGATGAAAATATGAAATTTTATGATTTATGCTAAAGTTGTACGATTTTTAATGTTAAAATGCTATTTTACGAATTTGGAAAGGACACGATATTTTATGAATAAAAAAGAAAGGAAAATATTTTGAAGGATGTAAATTGACTGTGATAATTATGATATGATTGGGAATATCGTGAAGGAGAAGGCCCATAAAGAGCCCGTTTACGGGAGAAGGTCCCAGAGGGAGCCCGACGATCGTATTTTCATTTACGGCGGTGCCTAGTGCCCGTCCCCATGCGTAATGGTGAGCTAATACTAATCAGTCGACAACATGATATGATTACAGCTAGTCACTTTCAAGGATCAAACTTTACCCAAAAATGATATATGATGATGGAAAGCTTTACGATTAAATGATTTATGATTACAAGCTTAATTTTAATAAAAATATGTTTTCGCGCATGTGCATGTATATATATTATTTGTTACTCATGGTTGAAACATGCTGAGCCATTAGACTCACTAGGTTTGGATGGTTGCAAGTGAGGATTATATTGAGTGAGGCTCTGACGCTTGAGTTGATCGAGTCCGGCAGTACACTCCCGAGGGACACTTATTTCCCTATTAGCTTGATAGTTGAAGTTTTGAGATAAAGATTTTGAGAATTATTTATTTAGAGATTTTTATGCTTTGTTTTGAAGTTTAGTTTTGATCATGTTAAAGGTTGACGTAGGTTTTTTGTTAATTGACGACTTAGGGATTTTTATGCGTTTAAGATTTTTAAATGTTAAATTAATTATTGGATTTTGAAAATGTTGAGTTATTTTAGTATGCAATTTTTGAGGTTTATTAAAAAACAAAACAAAACAAAATTTAGTAGGATTTTAAAGTTAAAAAGTAGTTAACGTTTCAGTTGGTATCAGAGCTAAGGATCCCTAAAGGGTTGTGTTACTGCCACTCCGAGAAGCTCGAGAAGTCACGCCTCAAGTCTGTGAGTTTTTACTGCTTTAGATTTTATATGCTGAAATTTTAAATGCTTTTATTGTGCATGAATTAAGAGGTCAGATATATGTTTTTAAAATGTTAAATGAATGTTGGTTACGTGGTTTGGACAACATGTAAATAGATGCCTCCTAGACGTGTTCTTCGCAGAGATAGTGAGGATAGGCAGGAGGAGGAGGTTCTACCGCCTCCACCTAATCAGGATGCTAGAGCTCGTGTGCTAGCTGGGATGACTCAATTACTGGAGCATCATATTGGAAATGCTGCGAGGGTCCGACTCGAGGCTATTTATGAGCGATTTAGGAGGATGGATCCTGAGGATGTTTTTGGCACTACTGATCAATTCATGGCTGAGAGACGGATTAGGTCGTTGGAGGTGATTTTTAGGTATATGGATTTGGCGGACGCTGACCGGGTTCGTTGTACCATTTATTTGTAGATGGGTGACGCTTCCTTATGGTGGTAGGGAGCGGAACGAAGAGTGAATCTGGCGACTTTGACTTGGGAGGGCTTCAAGAAGGTATTCTATGATAAATATTTAACTACCGACGTTCGTTCGAGGTTGAAGAGAGAGTTCACGAGTCTCCGTCACGGGGATTCACATGTTGCTGAGTTTGTTCGTAAGTTTGATAGGGGCTGTCATTTTGTGTCCTTGATTGCAAATGATGTTGCGGAGAAGCTACGACATTTCTTGAATGGTTTGAGGCCGACGATCCGTCGAGATGTGATGCTGACAGATCCTATTGACTATACTGCTGCTGTTGCTAAAGCCTTTCGAGCAGAGCAGTCTCTGAAGGTACATTGACTAAGATATGCAGTTCAAGAGGAACCGTGCCCAGCAATCAAGTCAGCAGAACAAGAACCCGTCCACGGGACCACCGAAGCGGCCAGGACAACATAAACTGCAAGGACAGTCACCTAAAGAAAACATCCTGAAGACTGAGGAGAGGCCACTTTGTAAGGAGTGCAATCGCCGTCACTATGGCAAGTGCATGTGGGGCACCTACAAGTGCTTTAGGTGCGGAGGAATGGGGCAAAAGGCTGCTGATTGTCCAAAGTATAAGCAGCACGCGACTAGAAGGGCTTACGTGATGCATGCTGAGCAAGCGGAGCCATACACTATGCTTATTTAAGGTACTCCGACTATTTAAGTGTTTCATATTGCCTTATTACTTGAGCTAATAAGCATGAATGCTAGAATTCAATTGAGGTACATTGAGTTTGATTATTTAGAATTGCATGTTTTAAATTCTAAGGCTTAAGGAATTGAATTTTTGCAAATATTAACTATGTGGATCAAATTGTAGAAGATTGGAAAATTTAGGGGACTAAATGGGAATTTTCGAAAAAAATATTGAGGAAATTCGGGAATTTTTAGGACTTAATTGCATAAATTCGAAAATTTTGGAGGGGTTAAATAGCAAAACATAGGCTGAATTTGAAGAATTCTAGAACATTTGGGCTAAATTGCAATTTATCGAAAATTTTAAGGGATTATTTGCAATTTCGAAAATTCAAAGGGTTGAATTGCTAATATGAGAAACTAGAAGGGCCTAGATGATAGGAATTTCTCAAATTTATGGCCTTGTTTGATTTTAATGCAAATATTATCACATACAGAATTTCGTTAGCGGGCATAGCTATTTACGCTTTGCTAGATTCTAGAGCAACGCATTCTTTCATATCTGATTCCTTCATGAAACGATTGGAAATTTTACCTGAGGTCATAGAGTCGGGATTCAGAGTTACAGTGCCTTCGGGCGAACATATGGTCTCTACAAGCATGGTTAAGGATGTGGAGCTCAAATTGCAGAGGAATGTCGTTCGAGCAGACCTTATTGTATTGCCAATGCCCGAGTTTGACATTATTTTGAGCATGGATTGACTCACACTGAACGAAGCCACTATCGATTTTGTTGGAACATTTCATGTACGCAATCTTTATTTTGATGTTAACAAAACTTGTCATTGTGTTTCTAACATATTTACTCAAGTGTGAAGTTATTAAAACAAGAAGCAAGCTGAAACTGAATTCTGCACAAACTGAATTTCTGGCAAGTTTTGGTGTTTTTATGATATCTCTCAATTGGATGATTCAAATTACAATCTGCTAAATTTCCCGATTAAAAAACCTAATTTGGAACAAGTCGTATTTCACGTCAGTTGGGCAACTTCGGATGTTACCAAGGTCTAACTGATCGCTCAAGTACCGAACAGATTGCACGAAAACAGCAATCAGTTAGGAATGAGCCGTTACAGCACGTTGGCCATATCTCTCAGCTCGGTTATTGGAATAAAGCGATTTTGTATGCTTTGGAAAGATAAGACAATGATCTACAAATAATATTCAGAAGTCAAAGTCTAAATCAAAGCTTAAGATGCTGATAAATGATAATGAAATTACTGGTTCTGCACAAACTGAAATCAGCTAGGCTGATTTCAGCTTACCAACTGAACTGAAACTGAAACTGAACCAGACCAACTGAAGACCATTTGAACTGAATCCAAATGAAATTGAACCAGACCAGCTGAAGACCAGTTGAACCAGACCAGCTGAACTGAACCAACCAGACCAACTGAACCAGCTGAACTGAACCAAACCAGAAGTTGTCCAACTGAATTGAACTGAATTGAATGACCAGTTGAGTTGACCAGTCGGGAAAAAGTCCAGCAAGAGGAATTTGATCGTTGCAATATCAGAAACAGTACAGAAATTTTCCAAACGGTCATATTCTTGTGTCTAACGTATATCATTTTTGGGGCCTATAAATACATTATCTAGAAGATCAAACAAGAGCTTTTGAAGAGGATTCAAAGCATGAGTAGTTAGCATGAATAAATCAGCTAGTTGAGAGCACAAACCCTTGTGTGAGGATACATTTGATATGTAGTCTTTGCATATGAGACATTAAACGATATGCTGATTGTGAGGTGCTGCCTACAATCTTGAGTGCTAGGAGTTCAGTTATGCAGTAGCGTAAGTCCTAGCTGAATGGGTTTGTACAAAGAGTTGTATAAATCAAATTCTTATAGTGAATCCTTTCCAAGGGGAAGAAGGGGTGACGTAGGAGCATTTGAAGTCTCCGAACATCCATAAACAAATTCGTGTCTATTTGTTTATTGCATTTACATTGTTTAAGGATGCATTGTTGAAGCATTTTATGTGTCCTTCAAATACAAAAATTATTGCATATCAAGTGTTTGATAAATTGCTTCAACCAAATTATTTTTTACTCATTCAACTTGCATATATTTTAAATGATTTACAAAATATTTAATCGGTTTCTACGAAGGATTATTTCGAGTATTTTCCGCTTGGTTTGAACACTAAACTCGATTTAACATCGGTATTCAATATTTCAAGAACCGAGCTATTGTAGCTCAACGATTTACCCCCTAATCGATCCTGTCAATTGGCAGCGGAGGCCAGTATCTATTAGACCGCCCAAGGGGAGAGCCTTCATCTTTGAGGCGGTGCAAACTATCAAATGCCGCACATTATTTCATGCATTTGTGCCAAGAAGCTTATCCGGAGAGGCTGTCTAGGTTTTTGTGCTAGTATTATATCCATACCCGACACTGAGAGTCGATCGATCAAAGATGTGGAAGTTGTCAAAGACTTTCCGAATGTGTTCCATGACGATGTTTCTGGCATCCCACCCAAGAGAGAGGTGGAATTTGCATTTGAGTTTATGTCTGGTACTGTGCCAATCTCTAAGGCACCATATCTCCTAGCACATGTTGAGATGAAAGAATTAAATGATCAAATTCAAGAGCATCTAGAAAATGGATTTATTCGCCATAGTTTCTCTCCATTGGGCGCGCCAGTGCTGTTTGTGAAAAAAAAAGATGGTAGTATGAGACTATGTATCGATTATAGGGAGCTGAATAGGGTGACAGTGAAGAATAAGTATATGTTACCCTTAATCGAGGATTTGTTTGATCAACTGCAAGGAGCATCGATATTTTCAAAGATAGATCTTCGGTCTGAATATCACTAGTTGAGAGTAAAGGATGCGGATGTGCATAAGACGGCTTTCAAAATGTGTTCTGAGCATTATGAGTTTTTAGGGATGCCTTTTAGACTGACTAATGCTCCGGCGATCTTCATGGATATCATAAATCACGTCTTTCAGCCGTACCTCGATCAGTTTATTATTGTCTTCATTGATGATATTTGATATATTCCAAGAACCGAGAGGAGCATGATCAGCACCTGAAGACGACCTTGCGAGTTTTATGGGATCGGAAATTATATGCAATGTTCAGTAAGTGCGAGTTTTGGCTAGAGAAGGTGGCATTCTTAGGTCACATCATTTCGAGAGAAGGAATAGAAGTCGACCCATCTAAGATCGAGTCAGTTAAAGAGTGGCCAGTGCCTGAAAGTGTAACAGAAATCCGCATGTTTCTTGGGTTTAGCTGGCTACTATCGCAAGTTCATCAAGAGTTTTTCAACCATTGCAATACCCTTGAAATCTTTGACAAAGAAGAATGCGAAATTTGTATGGGGACCGGAGTGTCAAAACCAGTTTTGGTCAATTGAAGCAAGATCTCACTACCGCGCCAGTTCTAGCTATGCCGACAGAGCAAGGGGATTATGTGTTATTTACCGACGCTTCGAAACTAGGATTAGGCGCAGTTCTCGCTACACGATCAAGTCATAGCATATGAGTCTAGACAGCTGAAAACACACGAGAAAAATTATATGATGCATCACATTGAGCTTGCAGCAGTCGTATTCGCGCTAAAAATTTGGAGCCACTACTTATATGATGAGAAATGCAAGATCTTTACGGGCCATAAAAGCCTCAAGTATTTCTTCACCCAAAAAGTGTTGAACATGAGACAAAGAAGATGACTAGAACTTGTAAAGGACTACGACTGCAACATTAGCTATCATCCCAGCAAAGCTAATGTAGTGGCAGACGAGTAGAAAATGTCTAGTCTTGGCCCATTTTTCAGTGCAGAAACCTCTACAAACCGAAATTCAGATGTTTCATCTTGAAGTTTATGCTAGGGTAAAGACCCTTAATCTCTCTACTTTGACGATACAGCCTACTCTACGAGATATAATTCGAGCTGGACAGTCTAATGATGAGCAACTGCAGAAATGGAGACAGCGAGATGAATTGAAAGGTAGCGTGTTATATGTAGTCGATGATCGCATTGTCAAATATCGAGGTCGACTATGAGTTCCTAGTGGAGATTCACTTAGAGTTGACATTATGGCTGAAGCCCATAGTACCCCTTATTTTATTCATCCCGGAAGTACAAAAATATAAAAATGACTTGCAACTTTTATATTGGTGGTCGAGAATGAAACGAGATATTATGCACTTCGTTGACGTCTCAACAAGCAAAGGCAGAGAATCAAAGACCCGCAATAATGCTCCGACCACTTCCCATTCTCGAGTGGAAGTGGGAGAACATTACTATGAACTTCGTGGTAGGATTTCCAAACACGGTGAAAGGATTCAACGCCATTTGGGTAATAGTGGACCGCCTTACTAAGTCAGCACATTTCTTACCAGTAAAGACGACTTTTTCTATGACACAGTATGCAGAGCTATATTCGAGAGATAGTCAGACTGCATGGAATTCTCGTCTCTACAGTGTCGGCCAGAGACACACGATCACTTCATCATTCTGGAAAATTTTACATGCGATCTTAGGAACCAAGCTACTATTCAGCACCGCATTTTATCCTCAGACAGACGGTCAGTCTGAGAGAATCATACAAATTTTGAAGGATCTACTTCGAGCATGCGTGATTGATTTCCAAGAGAGTTGGGAACCGAAGCTACCTCTAGTGGAGTTCACTGACAACAACAGTTATCAGTCATCTATAGGAATTGCTCCATGTGAGGCACTCCACGGAAGAAAATGTAGATCACCTATCCATTGGGACGAGGTAGGAGAAAGAGCTACGATGGGACCCGAGATAGTTCAGCACACCGCATAAATGGTTGCCAAAATCCGAGACAGAAAGAAAAATGCTCAGAGTCGACAGAAGAGCTATGCGGACAAAAGAAGACGAGATCTCGAGTTTGCAGTCGCTGATCACGTATTTATAAAGATAGCACCTATGAAGGGTGTTATGAGATTTGGCCAGAAAAGCAAACTTAGTCCGAGATTCATCGGACCATTCAAGATACTAGAAAGAGTGGGAGTATTAGCATATCGAGTGGTGTTGCCACCTAATCTTGCAAGAATTCACAATGTCTAAAATGTATCGATGCTCTACAAGTACATGTAAAACCCTTCACGTGTACTGAACTTTGAGCAACTGCAACTTACGCCCTACCTGTAGTATGAGGAGAGGCTTACTCAAATCTTGGACAGACAAGAGAGAAGGCTGCAGAACAAGGTGATAAAGATGGTCAAGGTAAAATGAATAAATCACTCGGAAGAAGAAGCTACTTGGGAGACCGAGTCAGAGATGAGGAGTCGTTTAAGGTTTAATAATATGATTATATATTATTAAAATTTTCTAAAAATGCTGGAACCCAAATTATTTTACGAGACGAGCTTGATATTATCCGAGAAGCCGATTTTAGCCAAACGAAGGACTTTTAAAAGCCCAAAAAGTTATTATTTTTGAAAACAACTTTTATTTTACAATTAAATATGTATTAATGAGCCTAATTTACCTATGATTTTTTGGGCTTAACCATTCCTAAACTAAAAAGCCCAAAAACCCTAATCTTTAAACATCAAATTTTCAAAAATTATTAAAAGAAACCTAGGGCTCTTGAGACTCCATTCAGCCGAAATTTACACATAAAAAACACAAGAAGAATTCGAAAATTTCAAGAGGAAAATTCAAGGATCGTTCGTCCCTCTTCACAACCCACGCCAACGAACGAATATTCGAGCGTTTTTAACGCAAAGACACGTTTATAAACTCTTTTGATGCATCATTCAAATCATATTATGCATGATTGATGTTTTTTAACATGAAAATTATTTGAGTACAAATCGCTTAACATTTGTTTTGATGATTATTTTCAAAACTTTGATGATTTTACGATTTGTTTGAGAACATTATGAATTATAAGGGGCATTTTGCCAATAAAAGATATTTAAGGGATGGAAATAGAGTCGTTTAAAGGTGGATTGTAGGCTGGAACCGAGCTTGGCCAAGGATGGATGAACCTAGGGTTTCAAGGGCCACTCGAAGGGTTAAACGGGCAAGGTGGCTCGGCTAGGGGGAGTCAATGCCTAAGGCTTGTTTCAAGGCCTGTGCGTGGCTTGGGTGAGAGGCTAGGAGGAGTCCATGGGGGGCTAGACTCGTGGCTGGGTGGGCTGAAGCCATGCGTAAACCCTAGGGGAATTAGGGCGCGCGCGTGGCTTGATCTTACAGAGAGGGGCACACGGCTGGTCTAGGGGGCTAGGCTGGTCCAGTCGGGTCTAGGGAGGATGTATTTGGGTTAGGACACGATTTGGTACAGCATGGTCCGTGGTGGCTCGGGTTGTTTAGGGCTGCGACGTTGGGAGCTTAAGGGAAAAGGGCGTGTGGTTTGTCTTGAGGTTAGGGGCTAGTGGCGCTGGTCCAGGATGGTTCAGGGTGGTCTAGGAGTGCCTGGACGTGGTCTGGCACCAGGTGGCTCGATAGTGGTTCGAAGGTTTTGGCAGAAACATGGCTTAGGAAGGGTCTAGTGTTCGGTAATAGCCTAGGGAGGAAAGTGGCTCGAACCATGGCTCACGGGAGATGGTTCATGGCTCAAGGGGGTAGTTTAGGTATGAAAAATTTATGTTTAAAATTTGGGAAGAAAATATTTGGAATTTATTCGGCATTAAAACGCTTTTCGATTTAGTAATAGTAACGTCCAAAACCAACCTACGTAAACCACATGCATGCAAACGATTTAAATTTCTTGTGTGCTTCACATGATTGATTTTAAATGCTTACGTGATGAATATTATATGATTAACGGCATGACTGCATGATTAAATGATTTAATGTCATGATTTCATGAGAATTGTAGATTTTATCCGAATATTCGATAATAGGCTAGGGAAAGGAGAACGGGGACGACGAAGATATGATTGCAATAAATATTTTCAAGGCTTCTTAATACGATTAAAAATGATTAGATTTTTCTAAAAATGATAGAGTTCAAATTATTTTACGAGACGAGCACGATTTTATACGGAAAGCCGGTTTTAGGCAAACGAGGGACTTTTTAAATATCAAATGCATTATTTTTGAAAACTAATTTTTACAAACTTTTATTTTTCAATTAAATAGGTATTATGGAGCCCAATTTAACTATTTTGAGTTGGCTCAATTGCTCCGATACTTGAAATCCCAAAACTCAAGCCCATTATCATGCAAATTAAATCTATAAAAATACTAACATAGGTCTTTTGGGACTCACATCAGCCGCCCCACGCACACACCAACACACACTAAATTTCAAGAAGTTCATAGGGAAGAAAGATAGGGTTCTTCATTTCCCGTTCGTTCCTCTTCATGCCTCTCGCCTACGATCGTATATTCGAGCGTTGTAAAACGAAAAGGCACGTTTTCTAAACCTTTTGACGCATCATTCAAACCATAATATGCATGTTTTAATTATGTTCGCATGAAAAATATATATGTTCGATGATTTAATGAAACAACGATTATTTTCGAACGTTTGACGATTTTACGCTTGTTTATTTAGCGTTACTATTTCTAAGGGACGTGCTGCCAATTTAGAACTTTAAAGGGCTAGGAAAATGTCGTGTTAGGAGTGAAACGAGGGCTGGACATGAGTTGGAAGGGGTTGTGGATGTTGGAGGGTAGAATCCTAGGGTTTTCATGGGAAGTGTGGCTTGTAGGGGTTCGACTATGAAGGGGACGCACCAGGGCGGTGTGCGCAGATCAGATACGTGGCTAGGAAGAGTCCTAGTAGGGCTGGACTCTAGGCTGCACAAGGAAACATGAGGGCACTAGGGTGAGGCTGGCCAGGCATGGTCCAGGATGGGTCTGAGGGTGGTCCAGGGATGGTCCAGAGGGATCCTAGGCGCATAAGGGATCCTAGGCGCATAAGGGAGGGACTCGTGCGGCTGTTGCTGGTGCAGGAGGCTGCAGCATGGACCAGGGGCTCGGGGCTGGCTCGGTTGGGGCTGAGACTGGTCCAGAGTCGGCTAGGGTCAGGTGTCATCAATGGCTAAGTAGTAATAAAAGTCCTAGTTCGAGAATGAGTCCTAGGGAAACTAGGAGACTTGCGCGGCTCGTGATCTTGCGGGTAGGGCTTGTGCGAAGTTTAGGGGCTGGTTAGATGGGTCAGTAGGGTCCCTAGGTGGGCTGGTCACGTGAGGGTTGAGGAGGCTCGGGCATGGATCGATAAAAACACAATAGGGCTCGAAGGAAGTGGCTTAGGATCGAGTTAGTGTTAAGAAGAAGAGAAAAAGGGTCGAGCAATTGTCCATAACATCCCACTTTACGTCTAGGGGCAAAACAGTCATTCTACACTTGGGTAGTATGAAAAGGGTTGGCAGCGTCTCGATGGGTCATAACACATGTTAAATGATATATTTTGATGATTTTGATATAAAAAAATATGATATTTTATTATTTATTGTAAAGCTGTAAAATTTTGATTGTAAAAATGCTATTTTTGAAAAATCATGATATTATATGAAATAAAAGGAAAAATATTTGGAATGATGTTAATTGACTGTGACAAAGATGATCGAAGATATGTGGGGGATCCGTTTTAAGAAGAAACGGTGAACTTACAATTTTATTGGAATATTGTGATGGAAAGGCCTCAGAGGGAGGCCGTTTACGGGACAAGGCCTCAAACCTCAAAGAGAGCCCGACGATCGTATTTCAATATTTTTACGTCGGTGACTAGTGCCCGTCCCCATGCGCAATGATGAGCTGAGACTGATTTTTCGACCAGAGGATAAAAGGCTATTCACTTTAAAGGATCAAACTTCACCCAAAATGATAAATGATGCAAAACTTTATGATTTCATGATTTTACGATATATGATTTATTTATGCTTAAAATTATTTTAAATAAAAATATGATTTTAATGGCATGTGCGTATATGTATTACTTGTTACTCATGTTTAGGACGTGCTGATTCATTAGACTCACTAGGTTTGAATGCTCTAGGTGATGATGATATTGAGGGAGACGCTAACACTTGAGTGGATCGAGTATGGCAGTACACTCCGGAGGGACTTTATTTTCCGCATTAGCTTGTTAGTTAAAAGTTATAAAGGATTTTTGTTATGGATTTTATATGAGATTTTATGCTTTATTTCGAAGTTAGTTTCGATAAAAATAAAAAAAATTCAAAATCGAGAATTTTAGAGTCCAAGGGTAAAATGGTGATTTTACGTCCCCGGGTAGTACGAAAGGTCTGTCAGTGTCCCAAAGAATCATAATACATGCTAGATGATATTTTAAAACGTTTATGATGAAAATATAGAATTTTATGATTTACGCTAAAGTTGTACGATTTTTCATGTTAAAATGCTATTTTATGAATTTGGAAAGGACACGATATTTTATGAATAAAAGGAAATGAAAATATTTTGAAGGATGTGAATTGACTGTGAAAAATATGATATGATATTATATGATATGTTATGATATGATTGTGAATATCGTGAGGTAGAAGGCCCAAGAGGGAGCCCGTTTACGAGGAGAAGGTCCCAGAGGGAGCCTGACAATCGTATTTTCATTTACGGCGGTGCCTAGTGCCCGTCCCCATGCGCAATGGTGAGCTAAAACTGATCAATCAACCAAATGATACAATTACAACTTGTCACTTTCAATGATCAAACTTCACCCAAAAATGATATATGATGATGGAAAGCTTTACGATTAAATGATTTATGATTACAAGCTTAATTTCAATATATATATATATTATTTGTTACTCATGGTTAGAACGTGCTGAGTCATTAGACTCATTAGATTTGGATGGTTGCAAGTGAAGATGATATTAAGGGAGACGCTGACGCTTGAGTGGATCGAGTCCGGCAGTATACTGCCAAGGGACACTTATTTCCTCATTAGCTTGATAGTTGAAGTTTTGAAATAAAGATTTTGAGAATGATTTATTTAGAGATTTTTATGTTTCGTTTTGAAATTTAGTTTTGATCATGTTAAATGTTGACATATGATTTTTGTTAATTGATGACTTAGGGATTTTTATGCACTTAAGATTTTTAAATATTAAATTAATTTTTGGATTTTGGAAATGTTGAGTTATTTTAGTATGCAAGTTTCAAGGTTTATTAAAAAAAACAAAATTTAATAGGATTTTAAAGTTAAAAAGTAATTGACGTTTCACTAATGCTTTGAATCGTAAGGTTGTTGATGTTGATATATTTTATATTCATATTTCTAAATTGTATGAGGTTATCTGCACATCTGTCTTGATTTTAGATTCAAGAAAATGTGTTGGAATATTATATGTTTTGGAGTTTGACAAATTAATCTTTAAGAGAACAGAAGAATCTAACTAATCGAATAATCGAGTAATCATAACTGAAGACTTCGTATGAGCTGAACTAGAAAAAACATTATCAATTGAAGTATTTTTAATTGATAGGACATCAGTTAGAACTGATAATGTCTAGCTGAACTAATCGTCTGATCAGTTAACTTCTAATCAGTTGGCCACGTCATCAGTTGAAGTATCAGCAGACAGACTGATAGGTCGTACCAAAGCAGAACAGATGAATCAGAACAGAACACTCTGAATACCTCGTACTAGTGTCATATAAAGTAACTAGACGAAAATTCAACGAATATTTTTCATTAAATGCATTCAATACGACCATTGAGATCGATGACTATATATAGCTGATCGAATAAGTTGAAGATAAGTAATGAAGTGCTGAAAGAACACACAAACAATCAGTAGCGATACATTCTTCGAGTATTTTCTCAATATTACAATCACACATTCAAGCTCTAAGTTCACTGTATTAATCCGTAGAATTCAGGCTACCAGTTAGAGCAAATCAGTTATTCACTATAAAGTATTGATTGACTAAGAGTTTCAGTTTGACAGTGTTTAAAATCAACTGAAGTGGATTATTACAATTTGTTGTAATATAGTTAAATTATATTCTCGTAGTAGAAAGAGTGACGTATGAGCATTTGAAGTCTCTGCACATCCATAAAAATTCTCGTGTTCATTTCAGTTATCATTTCAGTTTTACACTATATTTTTCATAAGTATTCAATCTATATTTCAGTCTAATTCAACATTTTTATCAGCTGACTTATTTATATTGACAAACAAAATTTTAGGATCAGTTCCTCAAATAACTGATTCATATTTCTGGAAAGGAACCAAAATAACCTAAGTGTTTATTCAACCCCCGTTCTAACACTTAAACTCCTTAACCAATCCTATCAAAATGCTATATGTGTGTCCCATATTTCTATTGAACCAGAATTGATACATATTGTTAAGTCAACTCAGAAATCAGACGATCAAATTCAGAAATCGTATAAGTCAGTGTCTCAAGGATACCTATCTGGGTTTACAATTCATTCGGATGATTCTCCTTGTTTAAATGGAAGATTGGTTGTTCCAGATATGGAGGATTTGCGTACAACCATCCTTAAGGAAGCCCATTGCACTTGTTATAGTATCCACCATATCCCGGTTAAATCTGAAACTATTTGTATATCGAGAGTTATATGTGAATACGATAACGATGTGATGTATTTTTGAATAATAACATTGACATGATATGTGCAACTGAGGAAACACATTTCCAAAATTCACATGTCTTACTATGACCAAAGATTTCGTGCATTATTAAGTCATCAGATTACATATAATATCTTCACCCACAGGCAAGATGAATCTCCGACCACAATGTATTGGCTACTTCGTATTTCAAAACTATACTCAACCTCGCCATCTGATGATCATCAATGAAATTGGTAAACGGATCAAAGTGCATGCTAATACCTATAGTCTCTACATTGTCTCAGGTCAAATGAATAATTGTGTACAACCATAATCGCATATTATTTCAGTCGATAAGTGATAACCACTTGAACAGTCCGAGGGAGGGATATTCAGTGCATCATCAAATGATCATACATCTGTATGAAGTGACATATCCATGTCATTACTAATTAAACATGACGTTTACATCACATATGCTAGTCTCAAGCTCAAGCGACCTTTATCTTTATTTTAGCTGCTGATTCAACTAGAAACATGCTTAGAATATACAGGATATTTCCTAAGAGTCAATAAGGCATAAGCCACAAGTTGGCTCGCTAGAAACCTACTCTAACTAATTCATCCCATTTACTGGATTCATCTTGATTATCTTTCGCGAAATCTTTCCTCTGCCAAACATCATGTTCGAGCAACTGACAATGCAAATGGGATGTTTTCTTGAATCAACTTCTTACCAAACTACTTCGATTTTGTATTACATCAAAGCCTGAATATAACTTAAGTAAACCAATATTTGTGGCTAGAGGTGCAAACGAGTACTCCTTTTTCAAGCTCGAGTATTCTTTTTTCAAGCTCGAGTTCGACTTGTGAAGATATGAATTTACTCGACCTCGATATTGTACGTAGCATAATTTTAGTGTTTGAATTTTATATTGATACTATCAAAAATAGTGGTGTTCAAACTTCGGATAAAATCGAAAAAACCGAAAATCTAAACCGAAAAAACCGAACACTGAATCGAATCGAAAACCGAATTTTATAATTCGTATACAAATGTTAAAATCAAAATTTATTTGGTTCGATTTCGGAATATATATATCAAAACCGAACCGACCGAAAAGACCGAAATTTCATTAAATTAATAGTTTTATTTTTATTATATATTTTTTGAGATGATATCAGTGAATGATGAATTATTTTGAATAATATTTAGTTGATTGTTATTTATGTAATTCATTTTAAACTTTATATTTAGATGTTTTACTAAGAAATCATGTTAAAAAATAACATATTATATTTTACAATATATTTATCTTATTAATTTAAATAATTGTATCAAAACCGAAATAACTGACCGAAAGGGTCTAAAAAACTAGTCCTCGGGAGCATAGCCAGAACCATATGAAAGAGAGCTCACGCCTAGAAATTTCATGTGACAAACAAAATCAGTTTGAATCATCTAGAAGTCTACTGATCCAGCTTGTTTAGAGGCACAAAATTTTGTAAACCCACCACTTTCTCCTATAATCACTGCAGTAGATGTTGAAACAGGCTCAATCAAGAAATAAGAAGAAATTATATCAGTATGACTTCTTGATGAAGGAAAGACGAATCAACAGAAACCATAATCACACTATTCATTTGTCAAGCTCCATGCCCTCAATTAGAACCGATGTCGACACCATTTTCTTCCAAGAATTCCTTTGCTTCTATGATATCCTACATGACAAAACAACCTGTGAAATCTTCTTTCAAGAATTCCTTTGTTTCTATGATATCCTACATGACAAAACAACCCGTGAAATCTCTAAGCACGACACAATTTCAGCTTATACACAAGTAAAAACATAAGAAATCAAAATTCATAAGTCATTATTCTAATTCGGTGGCACGTAGAAACCATCATCCTTCTTCATTTTTCCATAGGTTCAGGTATTTTAGATACTCCATCATAAATAAAAACATGACTTGGCCTCCCATATATTTTCTGAATACCATATATTTTCTGAATTTCAAACTTTGTACCTCTACAAGAACCTTGTGGCTCCTAACTATCACCAACAATCAACAAACTAAGGAACAAAAGATCTTCCACCATAGAACAAGAATCATGATCCATAATGGTAAGTTTGTGTGAAATTTGGTACATACCTGTTGCAACAGAATTGCCTCATGCGGGCAAGTTGGAAATAGCATCAAGCCAATTCCAACCATTAATAGGCCATAGCATCCAAGGGATACAATGGAGTACATAGGCAGCTGTTACATGTAACCGGAAAGAATGAAACAGAATGTATGATTGAATAATACGAGAGAGAGCATGTAAGAAGCTTACCAACCAAGTGTAGCTCCTTGGAATTATGGATGCCTGAAGTAGGCCAACCCAAAGAGCTGATAGGGTTACAAGCAACGTCAAAATTTTTACAATGTGCTTCATTGGATCTGCAACTAGAAAATTAATTCACTTCAATCTTTCTAACCGCAATGCGAACATAAATCACAAAATATAATTCTGCAGTAAATATCTTGGAAGATCAGACACCTACCGTTGCATCATAGGCTATAGTTATAGCAACATTGTAACTCAAATATTTTATTTTGTAGAGTAGCTCAAGCGCCACTGGCCCACTTTTTAATCATTGTCAAATGAGTAGCCACACAGAATTGTTGATATTATGAACCAAACAATCTCTCCTAACAATTGCTCCTAAAACTAATGAAAATTGAGCCCATAACTTTAACTCTAACAACACTTATAGGATCATTCATGCCACATGATCAAATGTGATGCTAATAGTAATGGTGTGATTCAAATATTTTAAACCACACATTATTCCAAACACTATGTTTAAATCAATGTATTATATGAACAACCAAATAAGACATTGGGCTCAAGCATACCCAGCATTTCTTTTGTGGGAGACGTTGGAGAAGCTATGCAACTCATTCACTCAGTTTTGGATCCACTAAACCCACCATCAACTCTTAAAAATTTGCATTGCCATAAGAAGGGATAAGTATGCTGGTAATGTCGCTACCCCTTCCCACGCCTGCATATTCCAGGGAGAAAACCAATGCTGTGGTGCAATTTCTAAACCTTAAATGGCAGTTTAACTTAATCCTCAGGAAACTTTATTCGTGCAAACATGGAGGCATAATTCCTTTTCAAATCCTCATCTCTTAATGATAGATGCTACTGAATTATTTTGGACAAAGGAATAATGTAGATTGCTAGACAAGATTTCACATCAAACCATTTCAAAATCCCATATCATGTTGTAAATTTGATGGTGGAAAACAGAAGGCGAGAAGGCGCCTACCGAACTAATTTGACACTGATTGAAATTAAAAACACCCGGTAATAATACCATTACCAATACATCTGATAAAAATTACAGACCAACAAAAGATTAAATTTTTCTTAAGAAGCAGCATCCGGAAAAACACTGTCACAAAACAAATCAACAAACTGAAAATTCGATTAATTTCATAACATAATCATTTAGATCGGTATTCATTATCACAACTGGAAAAAGTCAAACCAGTAATTCCACAAAAAAATCCTACCCAGAAAAAATCCGAGAAAAACGAACAAAGCCATTCATGATCAGCACAAAAAACTCGACGCATACATGCTAAATTACAGGGAAACAAAAATTTGACAAACCAAACAAAGGAGGCTTACCTTAAAGAGAACAGAAACAGGCTAACACAAGGGCGCCGGTAGCATATCAAAGTGATGGGTTTCTTTTGTGGGGTAACCCGATACGGTGAGAATCTTATAAGGTGGCGGAGGTAGTGGTGGCGCGGCCCTGTATGAGCGGAAGGCTGTCCATTTTTTTTTACATTTAATTCAACAATTAATAATTACTTTTTTATATTATCTGCTTTACATGTGTTGATATTAGTAACATTGATTTTAGCAAATATTCTCTATGTTGTTTTGTAAAAAATTAAATTTTAATGAGAATATTGGAAATCGTTTTACACACTAGTACTAATGCGATAAGTGAATCTATAATAAAATTTAGTGTCGAATAATTTTTGTGAAAATTTTATATATTATATTAAAATTAAAAACTATAAAATGGTTTTGTATAATAAATTCGTGAGACGGATATCATATCCGACATGACTCATTAAAAATATTATTTTTCACTTCAATATTGATCGGATCAACTCGTCTCATATGATAGCTACTATTTTCTTGAGTAGGTATCTTGTGATATGATTTCACAGATCTATATATGTGAGACGGACTGACTCGCTTCATCTCTAAAATGAAAAATAATATTATTGACATAAAAATCAATATATATTTTCACTGGTCGAGTGTGAGATTTGTCTCATAAAATTGATCCGTCAGATGGTTTGTTGGATGTAATAATTATCCCTACTGGAAGAGCGATCGAACCGTGGTGCTTGAGTTAATGTGCGGTTTAAAATATTTGAGTTGCACAATTACCACCAGCTATAGCTTATAGTAAAGCGGTAAGCCCTCGGTCCTACAATTGATATCAGAGCCAAGGTCACGTGTTCGATTATCATGAATTGCAAGGAGGCGCAACTATTGAGATGGAGATTGTTGGGTGCAATAATTTTCTCTACTGGAAGAGCGATCGAACCATGATGCTTGAGCTGGTGTGCGGTTTAAAATAATTGAGTTGTATCATTACCACTAGCTATAGCTTTTGATAAAGCGGTAAACGCTCGGTCCTACATGGTCTCATAAGATTTTTTGTGTTTTTTATGTTATAAATGATATGATAATTAAAATTCAAAAATATAAATAAAGATAAAAAAATATTTTATTAAGAAACTTCTCGGATTCAGGAAGAGAATAACACACATCTTTCTGGTGCAGTTGGCCCGCCACCCACTGGTCCCCGGCCTACTGTTAACTTAACACCTGAAGAGTTGGCCAAGATTATATCTGATGCTGTAGAGGCAGCCTTGGCAAAGAAACCCCTCGCTAACCATTCTACCCGACCAAAGCAAAAACAGGTGCGTGTACGGGAAAAGCAGGAGAAAGAAAGGAGGAGGAAAGGGAGTCGAGTGCTGGTTCCAAATCTCCTACTGTGGCAGAAGAACTAGAAGAGTTGAGGAAAAATGTGAAAGTGTTGGAAGGACAAGTCGATTCTAGGAGCAGTACTCGAGTTGTTGTCAAGGTTTGCACATTCTCTGATGTCATCGTCCAAGAGCCACTTCCCGGGCACTTCAAATCAGCCAGGATAAGGATTATGACGGGAGTTCTGACCCTGAAGAGCATCTCGCCAGATTCGAAAACATGGCCATGCTACATTGTTATGAGGACCAGATTAAATGCAAAGTGTTCATGACCTATCTTGATTGACTCCGCCCAGAGGTGGTTCGAGGGATTGGCGCCTCAAAGTATCCAATCTTTTGAAGATTTTCAAAAAGTGTTCTTGCACCAGTTCAGCAGCAAAAAGAAATATAAGAAGATTGCTTTTAGTCTGTTTGAAGTAAAGCAGGGCCAGGATGAAACTTTAAGAGCATACATCAAAAGATTCAATCGTGTAGTTTTGGACCGCCTGAGCCCTCGAGACAAAAACTACTGCCTTCATGCAGGGGTTGTGGGAAGGAGATTTCTTTCGATCTTTAACAAAGAAGTTTCCCGGAGATTTCGAAGATCTCTTATCTCAGGCGGAAAAATACATCAATATGGAAGAAGCCCAGAACCAAAAAAGAGAAGCTTTGAAGAGAGCCCGGGGAGATCGGGTTGTCAGGCCCGAGGAGAGAGCTCCTAAGAAGAGTAGTCCAGGGCATTTTTCTCATATCCCCTTGAGAATCGCCCGAGATCTGGAAGTCCAAGAATGCAGCTCAGATTTCGCCCAGCACTCGAGTTCAATGGCACGATTTCGAAACCAGAGAAGAAAGGGTTTTGTACCCTCTATAAAGAATGTTCTCATGACACTAGTGAGTGTCGAACTTTGAAAAAAGAGTCTCATCGACGTTCTACACCAGTATCTCATACATACATTGAACCAAGGCAACCACCCAGGTTAGCCCTGCGCCCCGGGCCTAACACTTCTAGAAGATCGGCAGAGGTCTCGAGTGGGAGCAGGAGAGAGGAAGGAAAGCTCCCGGGAGAAGAGAAATAAACAACCAGAAAAGAAAGACTCCTCCCCAATTCGAGGAATAATAAAAATGATTTCGGAAAGGTCCACAGATGGCGACTCCAATCGGGCTCGGAAGGCAAGAAGTAGAAGAGAGTGTCTGAAAATTGATGGGAGGGAAAGAAATGAGCCGATCATAAGTTTTTGCCCGAAAGACCTAAGAGGAGTCAGTCTACCCCATAATGATGCTCTTGTCATCCAAGCTAGGATTGCCAATTATGATGTATTAAGAGTTTTTGTTGATAATGACAGCTCTGTTAAAGTCATCTTCAAAGAATCTTTGGTGCAAATGGATTTACATGAGTACCAGTTAGAGGCAGTTGAGACTGCCTTGTTTGGCTTCGCAGGTCACGCTGTATATCCAGAAGGGGAAATAAGATTACCAATAACTCTGGGATCTGGAGATTTGCGAAAGACGGTCATGACAGTTGACACCCGAGAAGTCTCTTGCTTTGTTGCCGACCTTGCTGAGACCTTTGCCACCCTTGAAACAATATGGACTAAAACTCAACCCAGCCAAATGTGTGTTCGGGGTCAAAAGTGGAAAATTCTTGGATTTCCTGGTAACAGATCGAGGAATTGAAGTGAAACCGGAAAAGATTAAAGCAGTACTTGACATGCCTTCCCCCCAATCTATCCGGGAAGTGCAGAAGTTAACTGGGAGAATTGCTGCCTTGTCTCGATTCATTTCTCGGTCTGCCCATAGAAGCTATCCATTTTTTCAAGTCCTGAGGAAGGCACAAAAGTTTGGATGGGATGAAAAGTGTGAGCAGTCTTTTCAAGATTTAAAAAAGCATTTGTCCGAACTACCCGTCCTGGTAAAGCTTGAGCCTAGGGAAAAGTTGTGGGTCTATTTGTCCGCCACAGTGTATGCTGTTAGCTCTGTACTCATCCGAGAAGAATGGACTGAGCAAGAGCCAGTTTACTATGTCAATCATGCCCTCAGAGGGGAAGAGCTAAAGTACAGTGAAGTGGAAAAAATAGCCCTTGCTCTGGTAATGACTGCCCGGAAACTGAGACCATATTTTCTCTCACATCCAATTGTGGTTTTTACCAACTCCCCACTGGGGCGAATCATGACTCACTCTAAAATCTCGGGAAGGATGTTCAAGTGGACAGTAGAGCTCGGGGAATACGACATCGAGTACGACCCCGGGTTGCTATAAAAGCCCAAGCATTAACGGATTTCCTGATCGAAATGATTCAACCAGAAGAGGAAGAAGTGTGGAAAGTTTTTGTTGATGGGGCGTCGAATCTGTCAGGATGTGGGGTCGGAGTGGTTTTGATTGTCCCATCAGGAAAAAAGGTAAAATTAGCTTTGAGGATCGACTCCCGGGTCACCAACAATGAAGCTGAGTATGAAGCCGTTCTGGCAGGACTACAAGCTGCCCGAGAAGTCGGAGCTTCCCAGGTCATTATTTACTCTGATTCTCAATTGGTCGCCCAGCAGATAAAAGGAACATACGAGGCCAAAAATGAAAAAATGCTCAAATATCTAAGGCTCATCACAGCCCGGGCAGCATCTCTGACTGATTGGAACATTGAACAGATTCCTAGAGAAGAGAATGGGGAGGCTGATACCTTAGCCAAATTAGCCTCTTCTATGTCATACATAAGCACTCGAGAAGTCTTGTGTTTTACCCGTTTGGTTCTCTCTATTGATGAAAATGTGCCACTAATGCAGAAGAATTCATGGATGACCCCTTTAATCGAGTATATAGTCCATGCCAGGCTCCCGAAAGATCGGACTCAAGCTTTAAAAGTCAAAAAGCAAGCACCCAGGTTTGTCCTTTTAAATGATATTTTGTACAGGAGATCATATCAGGGTTCTTTGCTCAAATGTTTAGCGGAAAATGAAGTAGAGTATGTCCTCCGAGAAATAAATGAAGGATGCTGTGGCGAACATCTCGGTGGAACCGCCCTGGCTCGGAAAGCAATATTAGCCCGATTTTGGTGGTCTCGGATGAATCAAGATGCTGCTCACCTTGTCCAGACATGTAAAGGCTGCTAGTATCATTCTAACTTTCAGCACAATCCAACTACTGGTATGCAACCCATCTCAGCATCACGTCCCTTCGATCAATGAGGCTTGGATATCGTGGGTCCATTTCCCATAGCCCGGGCACACAAAAAATTTCTTCTGATGGCTGTGGATTATTTCTCTAAATGGGTAGAAGCCGAGCCTTTGGCCAAAATTACTGAAGAAGAGGTGATGAAATTTCTCTTGAAAAATATTGTCTGCAGATTTGGTATCCCTAGAAGATTATTTTCAGATAATGGGCGGCAATTCCAGAGGAAGAAAATTATGTCTTTGTGTCAAGAAATGAAGATAACTCAGTCTTTCACCTCAGTACCATACCCACAAGCCAATAGCCAAACAGAGGTGACTAATAGGGTCATTGTACAAGCAATAAAAGTCCGACTTCACGGGAGAGGAAAAGACTGGGTAGAAGAATTGACAAGTTCACTGTGGGCATATCGGACTACTCCTCGGACCACCACTCGGGAAACTGCATACAGTTTAGTCTATGGCTCAGAGGCAGTCTTGCCTGTGGAGATCGGACAACCCTCTGCTCGGGTGGAATCTTACCCTAGTAACAATAATCAGGTCCGGGCCATTGAGCTTGATCTAGTTGAAGAAAAGAGGGATCGGGCAGCCATTCGAATGGAAGCCTATCGAAGTCGGGTTATGAAGTCATATAATAAACAGGTCCGAGCACGAGATTTCCAAGTTGGGGATTTGGTTATGAAAAAAGTAAAACCAATAGGTGATGTGGGTAAATTAGAAGCTCGTTGGGAGAGACCCTTCAAAGTAATTCAGAGAGTCAGCTCGGGAGCAGCTTATTATCTGGAAGATTCTCAAGGACACACCCTTAAGAGACCATGGAATGCCTTTCACTTGAAGAAATATTTTGTTTAAAGCCCAGTCCTTGTATCTGTTATTTGTGCATCGAATAAAAAGAAATTATTCAGAAACATGTCTACTAAAGTCCAGGGATCCGTACTCTGGACCGGGAACCCGTACCCCGATCATCTATTAAGCCTAGGGATCCGTACCCTAGCCCGGGGACCCGTATCCCGGTCAATTAAGCCCAGGGATCCGTACCCTGGCCCGGGGACCCGTACCCCGATCATCTATTAAGCCTAGGGATCCGTACCCTGGCCCGGGAACCCGTATCTCGGTTATCTATTATGCCCAGGAACTCGTGTCCTGGCCCGATGACCCGCATCCTGGTCATCTTTTAAGCCCAGGGATCCGTACCCTGGCCCGGGGACCCGTACCCCGGTTACTTACTAAGTCCAGGGACCCGTACCCTGGACCAGGGACCCGTACCCCGGTCATATACTTAGTCCAGGGACCCGTACCCTGGCCCGGTGACCTGTTCCCCGGTCATATACTTAGTCCAAGGAACCGTAGCTCGGTCATATACTAAGCCTGGGAACTTCTACCCTAGCTCGGTGATCCACACCCCAGTCATCAAATAAGTTGAAAAGACTTGTAACCGGATTTTGTTCAAAATATCTTTAGTTTGGAGAAACATTCAAAAAGTCTGAGGCATCTCTAAAAAATATTTTTAAATACTTATCAAAAGCAAAGAACAGTGACAGAAATATATTTCATTAAACAAAGGGAAAATCTACAAGGTGTCCGGAAGCCCGGAAATAAAACAAAATCCTAATCTATCTTGGGATCCTGTTCGTTGTCCTCCTCCTCATCCTCCGAGAGAGAAGCAGCAGCCTTCATCAAATCCGGAAAATCTTCTTGGTAAGGAGGAACAAGGCCCGTCTCTTGAAATTTCTTTAGGCATTTGTGGAAGCCCAGGTCAAAATAGACGAAGGCTTTATCAGCCACAATCTTCTTAAGTTCCCGGGACTTCATAAATTGGGCCATCTTTTCTTCTTGAGAGGCCCTCAAGAGATCTAAAGCAGCCTGTGATTCTTCAGCCTGAGCCCTGGAAGATTCTACCTCATCCCTGGCAGCCTGCATCTCCAGCCTAGCAGCCTCCGAGTGGTCTTCGAGGGCTTTCTGGGCCTCGACCATCTCTGCTTGGGTCAGTTCCACTTGCTGTTTCCAGCCGGCTCTCTCTCGGGCCAGGACATGCTCATGAAGCTCATTTATCTGGCCCACTTACTCCTGAAGTTTGTTAAACATCTCCGGGGAAGAGGAGGCCCGTTGATTTGCCAGCTTAGCTACCCTAGCCACCTGCGCATAGGCAGATATCAGCATCTGCAAGCCTTGCAAATCAAAGGAAGGGTCAGATTGGTAAAAAAAGAGAGAGAGAGAGAGAAGAGGTGAACTTACAGAGAAGGACCGGGAAACCCCTTCATACAGCTTTCGGTTTGGATGAAGTCCCTTGAGATGATCCACCTCTATGGGACGAAGAAGGCCTCGCACCATCTTGGTCAGATCCGTGCTCACCTCGTCGCCAAAAAGGTTTGGCAAATCAAAGGGAACTTCATCCTGGAGGTTAGGGCCAGCAGATGAATGGGGATGAATAGGTGATTGGGCAGGTATCTCGGGCTCCTCCTCCACAGTGATTGTCTCTGTAATCGGCTCCATGGGAGATTTCCTCTTGCGGTGATTTAGAGGAGCCGGGTCCTTCTCGCTGACCTGAGAGGTGGTCTCCTTCCGGGTAGGGATGGTCTTTTCCCGGACATCAGCCTCTGCCCGGGCCTGCCGCTCTTTCTGCTCTTGGGTTTCCCAGGCCCTCTTCTCTGCCCGGGCTTGTTGTTGTTCAGCTTTCTTTTTGGCAGCTGCTTCCAGAAGAGACGCCTTAACCATTTCTTCTTATGCTGCAATATAGATCGAAATTAGAGAAATAAAACAAGGAAAGAATCAAGTAAAAAGGAAGAGTAATTTACCATCCTGTGAACCAGCCTGACCGAACTCGTCTATTATTCGGTCCATAGGGTCTTTAGGGCGGGACCCTATCACATAGTGAACCAGATTGTACCTTCCAATCAGCACAGATGATAAGAAGGACTGGCCTTCCAAGGCGTCCCGGGCATAAGTAAAAGGGGGAAGAAGTTTGAAGTCTCGGGGAAGTTCAGGTTGCCCGGGCATCGAAGGTAAGAAGCCTGTCGAACAGATAAGGGAAGTTGGGAGTTGCAGAAAGAAATTTTTTTTCCCATCCCTTCAGAGAGAAAGAGATGTCTGTCAAGAATCGGTAATACATCCGGGCCATGAAAGAAAAGAACCCGTCATTAAACCGGCAGGAATAGAAGAATTGAAAGATGGAAGAGTTAATGGGTATATTTTTCATGCGGAAAAGAATGAAAGTGGCCGCCATGATTCTAAAAGTGTTGGGGTGGAGATGGTTAATCGAGAGCCCAAAGAACCGGGCAATCTCTTCAAATAAATAGTGGCCTGGAAACCGGAGCCCACTCTTGAGTTGTTCTAAAAAAAAGTTTGAAAGCCCGGGGGAGGAGTGTTCGGTTGATCATTTGGCCGGGAATTTTGATTTTATAGGTTTGAGGAATCGATCCTAAGGACCTAATTTCATCAGAGGCTCCGAGACGAAGAGTGGAGGTCATGGAGGAGAACCACAAGGGCCCTACAACCTTTCCCTTCCCCTTATCCTGAGGGCCAGTAGGATGAGAGGAAGAGGCTTTAGCTTTTTGTTTTGGGAAAAGTCGGGAAGATTGAATAGGAATACCTTTGGGGATATGAACAGAGATTTCAGAAGGGTTCGGGGAGTTATCCTTCGACAGACCCTTGAAATTTTGGCCAGAAGTGGAGGAAGTGGAGTTCGACATGACTGGAAAAGAAGAAGTAGAGCTAATAGGGAGGAAATGACTTACTGAAAAAGCAAAGTGGAGGTGATGACTGATAACTGGTAAAAAATCGCCTGAGCTGAAAAGAACGCGTCGCCGGAGAAGAAAGATATCAGAAGAAGTGTGATGGTGAAAAGTGAAAAGTGAAAAGTGAAAAGTGAAAATGAAAAAAGGTTAAGGGTATATATACGGACAAAAGGGCTGAGCAGAACCATTGATCGCGAAACGTATGAACAGGCAAGATTTACATGGGAAATTGCGCAGGATATTTGAAAAGACAGGCTCGAAATTCGAGGCATCGCAATGATTCTTTTCTTGGTATACGGAAAGTTTCTGACCAATGGAATTCTAAGGCTTACATCAGCCCTAATAATATGACATCAGCCCTACTAATTCGGGCAGACTAAACGACCTATTATCTTCTCTGACCGGGCACACAAGATTGATCGAGACAACGAGTATGACTCTAGCCCGACTATTTAAGGAGGGAGTGACGATGCCCCAGGATGACCCGGGTCATGGATAGTGCTCGGGTCAGGGATACGGATTTTTTCTGAATCACGGATGATCCAAAGTAACAGAGTAGGTCGGCAAAGGAAGCCCGGGTCTCGGGCGACCCGGGACATCGGAGGAATAGCTTGTCAGGGAGAATCTGTGAAAAGGATTCATCAGAGGCTGGGCCATTAAACGCCCGGGACATCTTCTCCCTGGGCCATTGGATGCCCGGGATCTTATGCAAATTCCCGGGAAAGTTTTTTCCCAGGCCATTTTGATATGAGCGCCTCGCTCAAGTATACCAGCAAAATAGAGTGTGGGTGGTCGACCTATCTCTGACACTAATCCAAGTGGTTGACAAAATCAGGTAGGCTGGATGTGACTAGTGTGAAGATTTGACATGTCAAAATAATAGGGTATAATCAACCGTCCTACTAATTAATGAGCAGCACAAAGAGCGATGTCGTCATTACACCCCTACTATAAATATCAGGTTTTCTCTTTGTATTTATTTCCTATTCAGATATTGAATACTCATATTTACTACTCATTTATTGCTTACACCAATATTACAATCGTCACCAAGTTACATTAGTTTCTTGCTTGAGTCCTTCACTGACTTAAGCATCGGAGTTGTCACGTCGGACACCCCTCCGGCGCCCTTTCATGTGGTTGTTTCCTTGTTTGCAGATTTCCTCGGCTGTCCAAGGAAAAAAGCTTTTGATCCAAGCATCTTGCTCTTATTTCCCTCATCATACTAATAGCAGATCCGGTGGAGCACCCGATCCGGCTGACTCATTTCATCCGGATCGCATCAATCACGTTTAATCGTGTTTTCATCCCATTGCTTTGAGTTATTTGAGTCAATTGTTCAAAAATTTCTTACATACTCACTTCGTACTCAATTGAAATCTAACTAAAATATTTTTTTGTTTGATCTGCGCGAAGCAGACGCTTGTAGAACTGCAAGAACATCTATAAATTACGAAAATTTACTTCTACTTGTATAAACTGAATATCTTTTGTTTTGTAGGCATTGAATTGCATCAAAAGGTTCAAATGCTGACATGTTTCCAAAATAAAATATATAAGTTGTATGACTATTTGAATATAAATTTTGTTTATACAATACAAGAAAAAAGAAAACATAATATCTTACAATTATTTTTTTCTCACTCATTCAAAAAAAGTACGTATTTTGTACACTTTTGTAACTTTCCATCTTTTTCTATCACCAAATTGTTGTTTCTCTCAATAAAAGTGGCGATCTTAAATGATATTCACGGGAAATTTAGGGTCCGGTTCCAGCAAGTGTCACTAGTCCAGACGCAGGTTTTGAAATTACTCTGAGCCTGAAATCACAAAGAAGATCGTTAGGAGGGGTCCAGGAGGGTGTCCTGGCGTAGCCCCTCCGACGCTCAAGTCAGAGACTGAGGATATATGGGGGGAGCAGCTAAGGGTGCTGCTGAAAACAATATAGTGAATAAATAATCATACGCTCAAACCTGGTATTTATAGGAGAATACCTGGGCCCTTGATGAGCTTGTTTTTCACTTGGGCCAGGGATGGGCCATGGATAATAGGGCCCTTGATGGGCCTGTTTTCCATGGGGTATCACCAGTCTCCCCCTCCCAAGTCGAACTGAATCGCAGGTTCAAAGTTCGATTAGTTTTGTTGTCCTTGGTTTATCGACGATGAGGACGTACCGTACTAGAAAAATCTATTTTGTTTGCCATTAACGAACGATGTTCAACGCTACGAAAATTACGGGGATCGACCTGCCCGGTTAGGTCTATTCCCGTAATTTTCGCAGCGCTGAACATCAGATCGACCTGCCCGGTCAGGTCGTGGGGGTGTGGGGGCAACGCCCCCATAAGATTTTCATAAACAAGTACTCGAAAGGGTGAGGCCGTGCATTTTTCCTGCCGTTCGCCAGTCTCCAAAGATTTGGAAACAAATCAAATCGTAATCCTGCTCTGAAAGGAAAAGATATCAAATAAAATCGCAATCTTAGTAAGATTTGGGCTCCCCCTATAAATATAGGCTCCTTCCCCACTTCATTCTCACTTCACCCCTACATAATTTTCTCTTCAATTCATTCGTCAGCTTTTCCCCGCACACAATTCACTTGTGCGTTGACACTAGCGCCACATCCCAACCACCCCGCCGTCACCTTCGCCTATAGCTCCGGGCGCCGCCTCGCCCCCAGCAGCCTAGCTCTCGCCCTGCCCCTCCTTCTCCTCGCCGCGCGCGCCCTAGCCCTCCGCGCGCCGCCTCGCCCACAGTTGTCTCTTGCCTCTCTGCCCCGCACGGCGCGCTGCCCATAGCGCCTCGCCCTTCTGCCAAGCTCGCCCCTCGCCTCGCAGCCCAGCTCGCCCCTCGCCCCTCTGCCCAGCTCGCCCCTTGCCCCACAGCCCCGCACGGCGCGCTGTCCCTCGTGCCTCGCCCCTCTGCCTAGCTCGCCCCTCTGCCTAGCTCGCCCCTCTCCCCACAGCCCCGCACGGCGTGCTGCCTCTCGTGCCTTGCCCCTCGCCCCTCTGCCCGGCTCGCCCCTCGCCCCTCGGCCCAGCTCGCCCTTCGCCCCTTCCCCCACAGCCCAGCACGGCGCGCTGCCCATCGCGCCTCGCCCATTTGCCCAGCTCGCCCCTCACCCCACAGCCCATCTGCTCGCCTCGCTGCCCATGCCCCGCTCGCCGCGCGCCCATACCTGCCGCTCGCCTTGGCCCAGCCGAGCGCGCCCACAGCACGATCTCCCGATCCCCTCCGCACGCTCGCCCGAGCCCCTCCGCACGCTCGCCTAGCCCCAGCCGAGCGCTCGCACTCCTGCCTCGGGTTCCTCACTTGTTCGTTCTTGCGGTCCTGTCCTTTGAGTATTTTTCCACGTCTTACTCGGGTCAGTTCTCTCCTTTACCTGTTTGATTACCCTTAATACTTATGTCTTCATCTGATTCCGAGTTTAATTCTTCGAGTGGCCCCGAGAGGTTTAGCGAGTCCAGCGAGTCTAGCAGGTCTAGCGAGTCTAGCCAGAGTAGGGCCTCCCTAGCTGACCCTGAATTTACCCTCGGTTCTCACGAGGAGGAAGTCACCACTCATAGCCGTCCTGGTAAGGAAGTGCGCCATGTGAGCCAACAAATGAACATATCTGAAGCAGACAATTTATGATACGGTCACTTGTCATCCCACATCCCTCCTGGTAGCGAATCAAAACTTAGAACTTTGTGGCACATTCCTCTATCCCATCAGATCATCATTCCTACCGCTAAGGACCGAACCTACCTAGCTCCCAAGGGCTGCTACACCTTCTTTCAGCACCACCTTGATGCCGGTCTCTGTTTTACCCTGTGCAATTTCTTCCAAGAATTGAGCAAATACTATCAGGTACATCTATGTCTGCTCACTCCCAATGCTCTTCGCTTGATAAGCTGTTTTGCTGTGCTATTCCGGGCCTTAGACCTCCATTTGAATTGCACCACTTTCTCCTACTTCTTTGTTCTGTCCAGATCAAAAGAAGGACCTTTTTATGTGACTTGTCGATCTAGCCATAAGCTTTTTGACGGGGCTCCCAGTCATGTGAAGGATTGGAAAAAATATTACTTCTTTATCCAGCCTCCTAAGGAATTGACCTGTTTCACGGATTGGTACCTTATTTTCACCAAGCCCGACCTTTCCAAGAGTTACAAGAAAGATAAGGAGTATCTGGAGATAATGAGTGTATTAGGAGATCGATGCTTTAGCATTCCCCAACTTCTATCTGAAGATCTCTTGTGCCATGCCGGGTTAAGTCCCGCGAAAATTAAACTGAAAGAGGACGCTGGTAGATATTATTATCTCTTCACTCTTTCTATTTCTCTTTTGCTTATTGTGTTCTTTGACGATATTCTCATTCGGTTCATTGTTTTTATTTGTAGGTGCTAGAGTCATGAATGCCGCACTGCAACGTGAGATTGCAAAAAAGAAAGTTGGGAGTTCATCCTCTGTCCCACAGAAATCAGTCGTTCCAGCAGTCACGACGGGCACAAAGGAAGATTGTAATGCTGCTGAGAAGAAGAAAACATGTTCTTGCTCTACTACTGCGAAGAGGCCTGCTAGCTCCCCTACTGCTGCGAAGAAGAAGGCAGGCTCATCCTCCTCCGCCCCAAAGCGAGCCTCCTCTCCACCTCCTCCAGCTGGTAAGAAGAAGGCGTCCATTGATCCTAGCCAGTCAGTCCCGCATCCTGGTAAGCGCAAGATTTCTGAGATCTCAGTTGTGTCGGTCTCTTCTCCAGATGGGTCAGGGTCGGATGTGGGGCCTCCCCTTGAATCAAGGGTACATCCTCTATACACATCAGATACGGCCATCGTGGGGCGGGGTCCTACTCTGCTGGCTCAGAAGATAATGTATCAGCTTCCTTCTGACGCGGATGAAGAGTTCATTAATTCACTGGAGTGGTCTGACCTCACTCGCCGGACATGCAGCAGCATCACTGAGGTATATTTTTCCTTCTAGTCTCTAGATTGATGTCCAATACATGTATGATTTTCTTGTCATCCTTTACTCTTGTCTACTTATCCATGGCATGATGTACATAGGGGAGTTAATAGAGCGTGCCAACGCCGCTCGATCTACTGCCTGCCAAGACTTGCGCGAGGGCATGGCTCTTCGTGAACAGCTCCAGGCTACCATCAATGAGATGAAAGCGACACATGCTAAGGAGTTCTCGGAGTCCCAAGCTCGAGGTGACGAGCTTCTAAAGGAAAAACAAGAGCTTCTGAAAGAGAAACACGAGCTTCAGCGACTGACAGGGGATAGTGTGAGGGAGAACCAGAGGCTGAAGAAAGAGTTAAAGACTGCTCATGCTGAGGCAGCACAAATCCATAGGGACCTCAAGGACGCCAAGGCGCAACACGCTTCCGAAGCCTCTTCATTCAAGGAAGAATTCTTCAAGTCTGAGGAGTTCAACGATATCTGCGCTCCTAAAGCTTATTATTTCCTGGAGGTGGGTTTCGAGGGTGCGGTCGGCCTCTTCAAGGCTCAGGGCTATCCTCCGCCAGGCGCCCCTACTGACTTCATTGACATTGAGGCTTTCGTAGCGAGTCTCCCCCCGATTCTTAGACCGTTACTTTTGTTATTTTTTTATTTCTGTAGACATTGTATGCCTTCGGGCCATATTCTGTTACTTTCTGCACTGCTTTACTTTCCATAGTACTATGCGACTTTTGCGATGTTTACATTTGGTTACTTTTTTTTGCACGCTTTTGGCATGTACGAACTCGCTTTACGCAACATTGAGTATTTTTCATTTGAATTTATGGCTTCTTCGGAGTTTGTATATGATATTATTAACCTGCTAGGGCAAATAAAATCCCCACCCTCTAACTCCTCTACTAGGTGATACTTTAGAAGGAAAATAAAAATTCCACATCCCCACCCTCCAACTCCTCTGCTAGGTGATACCTTAGCAGAAAAATAAAAATTCAACACTCCCGCACTCTAACTCCTCTGCTAGGTGATACCTTAGCAGGAAAATAAAAATTCCACACTCCCACCCTCTAACTCCTCTGCTAGGTGATACCTTAACAGGAAAATAAAATTTCAACATCCTCACCCTCTAACTCCTCTGCTAGGTGATACCTTAGCAGGAAAATAAAAATTCCACATCCCCACCCTCTAACTCCTCTGCTAGGTGATACCTTAGCAGAAAAACAAAAATTCAACACTCCCGCCCTCTAACTCCTCTGCTAGGTGATACCTTAGTAGGAAAATAAAAATTCCACACTCCCACCCTCTAACTCCTCTGCTAGGTGATACCTTAGCAGGAAAATTTAATTTTTCACGCTGCTCCTCTACTAGGCGATGCCTTAGTAGGAAAATAAAATTTCTCCGCGCCCCAACTCGGCTCAACTACTAGGCGATGCCTTAGTAGGAAAATAAAAATTTTTTCTCTTCTTCCAAACTCTGCTCCTCTACTAGGCGATGCCTTAGTAGGAAAATAAAAATTTTTTCTCTTCTTCCAAACTCTGCTCCTCTACTAGGCGATGCCTTAGTAGTAAAATAAAATTTCTTCCCGCTCCAACTCTACTCCTCTACTAGGCACAGCCTAAGTAGGAAAATAAAATTCTTCTCCGCCCCAACTCTGCTTCTCTACTAGGCACAACCTAAGTAGGAAAATAAAAATTTTTTTCCGCCCCAACTCTACTCCTCTACCAGGCGATGCCTTTGTAGGAAAATAAAATTTTTTCTCTTCTTCCAAACTCTGCTCCTCTACTAAGCGATGCCTTAGTAGGAAAATAAAATTTCTCCCCGCTCTAACTCTGCTCCTCTACTAGGCACAGCCTAAAATTTTTCTCCGCCCCAACTCTGCTCCTCTACTAGGCACAGCCTAAGTAGGAAAATAAAATTTCTCCGCGCCCCAACTCTGCTCCTCTACTAGGCACAACCTAAGTAGGAAAATAAAATTTTTCTCCGCCCCAACTCTGCTCCTCTACTAGGCACAACCTAAGTAGAAAAATAAAATTTATCCGCGCCCCAACTCTGCTCCTCTACTAGGCACAGCCTAAGTAGGAAAATAAAATTTTTCTCCGCCCTTACTCTGCTCCTCTACTAGGCACAGCCTAAGTAGGAAAATAAAAATTTTTTCTCTTCTTCCAATATAAAAACATTCAGGAATTAAAGAGAAGAACATAATTTTATTGAATGCCAAATGATTACATAGGAAAATTCGAAATGAAATACATCAGCAATCAAATCAAGGATAATATTTTCTAAGATGATAAGCGTTCCAGGGCCTCTTCAATGCCTTGCCTTGCGCATTCTCCAAATAATAGGTTCCAGAGCTCAGCCTTTCAATAACTTTGAAGGGACCCTCCCACTTTGGGTCCAATTTTCCTCTCTGCTCTTCTTGCAACTTCTTCAGGACCAAGTCACCTACCTGGAAGTTCTTCTGAATGACTCTCCGATTATAAAACTGTGCAATACGGGTTTTATAAGCTTCCATGTGAATTCTGGCAACCTCTCTCTTTTCTTCCAAAAGATCAAGGTCAGTAGCGCGTCTCGCATCATTGTCTTCGTCATAAAACATTACTCTTGCCGATTCCAACCCAATCTAAGCCGGGAGCACTGCCTCATTACCGTAGATCAAACTGAAAGGAGTTTCTTTGGTTTCTTCCCTCAGAGTAGTTCGGTATGCCCATAAGACACTTGGTAGCTCATCCACCCAATTGCCCTTAGCTTTGCCAAGTCAAACCTTTAGACCCTGCACCAGTGTCCGATTAGTCACCTCTACCTGACCATTACTCTGTGGGTAAGCTACAGAGGTAAAGACTTGTTGGATCTTCATCTTTTTACACCAAGCTTGGATCCTGGCCCCTTGGAACTGTCTCCCATTATCGGATATCAGTTTCCTAGGTACTCCGTATCTGCATTCTATACTCTTCCACAAGAACTTCAGGACGTCATTCTCAGGTATTCTGGCTAGAAGCTCTGCTTCCATCCATTTTGAAAAATAGTCAACTGCTACCAATAGGAACTTCTTCTGAGCAGGAGCTATAGAAAAACGCCCCACAATATCTATTCCCCACTGGTCAAAAGGACAGGCGGCCGTGACAGCCTTCATTGCCGCGGCCGGTCGGTGATGTAACCGGGCATGGCGTTTACAACTATCACAAGACATCACTAACTCTTGAGCATCACGCAGCACGGAGGGCCAAGAATAACCGGCGAGCAGCACCTTCCTTGCCAACGCATAAGCCCCTAAATGATTTCCACAACATCCCTCGTGAACTTCTCGGAGCACATAATCAGCCTCTTGATAACTCAAGCACCGAAGAAGCGGCCCTGAATAAGACGTTCTATATAAAACTTCTCCGATCATCACATAACGCGAAAACCTGGTCTTCAACTTACAAGCTTCGCGAGGGTTATCAGGAAGCTTTCCCTCTTTCAAGTAATCAACTATGCCAGTCCTCCAATCCTCCTCCTCCTGTTCAACTGCGGGTGAACTCGTGTGAGGTGTGAGTTCAACTTGAAATACCACATCTCTAGTCTTCCAACTTCCCATTGTTCCAGCCATTTTGGCTAGAGTGTCTGCCTTTTCATTTTCTTTCTGGGAATCTGTTCAAATGTAATCTCTGCGAATTTCTCTCTGACTCTGTCCACTTCTCGAGCATACTCAATAAAATTCTCATCTTTCACATCATACATCCCCTTCATCTGTTGTGCTACCAACTGTGAGTCAGAAAAAATAAGTACCCGGGTAGCTCCCACATTTCTGGCTGCTCGCAGTCCTGCCAACACAGCCTCATACTCTGCCTCATTGTTGGATGCTCGAAAATCCAATCTTACAGCCAACTTCACTTCCTCTCCAGCCGGTGAAATCAATACTACTGCCACCCCACTTCCATCCTTCGACGAGGAACCATCCACATACACCTTCCAAGGGTCTTCATTCTCCTGAAGCATGGTCTCAGCCAGAAAATCGGCTAAGGCTTGTGCTTTGATAGCTGTTCTAGGCTCATACTGGGATGTCATACTCTCCCAGCTCAGTAGTCCATTTTACCAAATGGCCAGACATATCGGAATGAGTGAGGATTCTGCCCAATGGACTGTTAGTTAGCACCACAATTGGATGAGCTAGGAAATAGGGCCTCAAGCGCCTCGTTGTCATCAACAAAGCCAAAGCCAATTTTTCCAACCCTGAATACCTGATTTCTGCCCCTTTGAGTGCATGCAAAACGTAGTAAATCGGCTGCTGAACTGATCCTTCTGACTTGACTAGGACCGAACTCACAGCTCCTTCAGTGGCAAATAAATATACCCACAAAGGCTCACCTGCTGCCGGTTTGGCCAGGACAGGAAGCTCAGCAAGATACTCCTTCAACTCGGTGAAAGCCTTCTCGCAATCTGGACCCCATTCAAATTTTTTTGCCTTGCGCAAGGTCTGGAAGAATGGTAAACTTCTGTGAGCGGAAATCGAGATAAAACGTGCCAGAGCAGCGATCCTCCCTGTCAACTGTTGAACATCTTTGGGTCCCCGAGGAGAGACCATATCTTCGATAGCTTGGAATATCTCGGGGTTGGCCTCGATCCCTCTTTCTGTGACCATATAACACAAAAACTTTCCACTCCTCACTCCGAAGATACACTTCTGAGGATTCAACTTCAGCCCGTAGGATTTGAGGGTCGCAAAGGTTTCCACCAAATCAGGTACAAGCTGGGATGAGTCTTTTGATTTTACCATGATGTCGTCCACATACAGTTCGACATTCCTTCCCATCTGCTCAGAAAATACCCTATCCATCAGTCTTTGATACGTGGCTCCGGCATTTTTGAGTCCGAAAGGGCATGACCACGTAGCAGAAAGTTCCTTCAGAGGTAATGAAACTCACTTTATTTTGGTCCTCCACGGCCAAGGGGATTTGGTGGTATCCCTGATAAGCATCCAACATACACAAATATTGATGTCTCGCTGTGGAGTCCACCAACTGATCTATCCGAGGCAGAGGATAACAATCTTTAGGGCATGCCTTATTGAGGTCTCTGAAATCCACACACATCCTCCATTTCCCTGAACTTTTCGGAACAAGAACCACATTCGAGAGCCAAGTAGGAAACTGCACCTCTCGAATGTGCCCAGCATTGAGCAACTCCCTCACTTCTTTTTTTATAACTATATCTTTCTCAGGCCCGAAATGTCTCTTCTTCTGCTTTATGGGACGAGAATTCGGTAAGATGTTCAATCGGTGCTCTGCTACATCTGGGCTCGTCCCTGTGAGCTCTTGGGCTGACCAAGCGAATCCGTTGAGATTAGCTTGTAAACAAATAGTGAGTTCCTCCCTGACTTTTGGGTCAAGGTCAGGGCCTATTCTAAGGGTCTTCTCATCGGGCCCCAATGTCACAATCTCCGACTTTTCATCCATCACCTCATGAACCTCCCTCACTACCACGGGCACCCCGCTTCGCCCCCTTCTAATCATATTGACCTCCACACGAGCCCTCTTCCCCTCTTTTTCACTATTCCTTCATAACATCGTCGTACAACTTTCTGGTCTCCACATAAGACTCCCACCTCCTTTCCCACAGGAAATTTCAACTTCTGAGATACGTGGAAGCTACGGCTCTGAAATCCTTTAAGGCTGGCCGCCCCAGGATTCCATTATACAATGAGGGGGTATCCACCACGGTAAATGTTATCATCTTTGTTACCCGCCGAGAGTCACGTCCCAAAGATAGGGGAAGAGTAATCTGACCCAGCGGCGGAATGGCATGGCCCGCGAACCCATATAGAGGAGTGGAGACTGGATCAAACTCAAATCCTTCCACCTTCATCTGATCCAACGTGCTCTTAAACAATATATTTACAAAGCTCCCATTATCAATGAAGATCCTTGTCACATCGTAGTTGGCAATGGTGGCCGTCACCACCAAGGCATCGTTATGAGGAGCCACGATGCCTCGAAGGTCTTCCGGCCCGAAGCTGATGACAGGATCTTGGGGTAAGTCTGCACCCCTGGATATCTCAAAATTCTCCAACCTCCTTCCGTGCGCTTTCCGGGCTCGCCCAGAGTCTCCATCAGTAGCACCCCCCGAGATCATGTGAATCATTCCTCTCGTGGGTTGGTTATCTTCATCTGCTCTCCTCCTCGGTTGGACAGGTTCCCGAGGAGCATCCTGACCACGCCCTTCTCTTCTCGGCTCTCCGACCCTCTGGTTGATCCAAGGAGGACCTCGACCCCGCTTAGGAGACGGGCGAGGTTTTGGTCGATCCCCGGATGAGGATCCCTCTCGTCTTTCTATCGGAGGCATCCTAACTCCGCCCTCCGCTCTCTGCGACTTCTCCCACCTTCCCTCTGGCTCCCTTACCTCCATCACTTTATCACGATTCCTATTGAGAGGAACATGTGACGAGAATTGTCCTTTACTTCTAGTTCTGTCCTCCTCTCTTTCCCCCGCACCTCTCTTCCTTCCCCTTTCTCCACTCCATCAACTCTACTTCCTCCGGGCCGGTTCTCCATCCTTCTGTACCGTTGGGCATCCTCCAAGTTTACATACTTCTCAGCTCGAGCCAACAGATCATCATAGCTCGACGGAGGCTTCTTGACCAGCGACTTAAAAAACTCCCCTCCTCTCAGGCCTTGGGTGAAAGCACTTATCATGATGTCCGGAGTAGCCACTGGTATCTCCAGCGCTGCATTGTTAAAACGCTGGACAAATTCTCGCAAAGTCTCAGACTCTTGCTGTTTCATCACGAACAGACTCAAATAATTTTTCTGATGTCTCTTGCTACTGGCGAACCGGTGCAAGAAAGTGACTAAAAAGTCCTCAAAAGAACATATGGAGTTAGGCTGCAAGGTGTTAGACCACTGCTGGGCTGACCTCACCAACGTGCCCAAGAACACCCGGCATTTCACTCCATCTGTATACTGATGCAACAAAGCCGCATTCTCAAATCTCCCCAAATGCTCTTCGGGGTCGGAATGTCCATCATATTCTCCAACATTCGGTTGTCGGAAACTCGGGGGAAGTCCTTCTTCCAGAATGGCAAGCGAAAAATGACTTCCTTTCTTGGGGGCCGGCGCTCTGCTTCCCACCTGTTGTCTCAACATTCGTATTTCCTTCCACATCTCTCCAATCTCTGCATTCCCTTCGCTTGGGAGGGGCTGTGTCTCTTCCATCCTGCTCTGCTGTCCCTCAACATTTTCCTCTCGCTCCTGGAGAGTGGCTTGCTCCTCGGCGAACATAGATTCTTGGTTCCTTTTCATGGCTTCATCTACTGTCCGAGTGATGAATTGGCCCAACTGCTCCAGGGTCAAGTTCCAAACATTTTCATTAGGACGAGGTTGCTCGACCCTGGTCTCTTGACGAGGTTGTTCTGTTCTCGCCTCTTGATGGGGTTGTTCCTGCCTTGCCTCAGCATGAGACTGTTCGGGTCCCCTCTGAGGACGCGATGACGCTGAGTTAACTCTTCTACTCCCTCTCCTTCCTACCATCTCTACGTCTCAACTCAAATTTTCCCACAGACGGCGCCAAGTGATACTCACGGGAAATTTAGGGTCTAGTTCCAGCAAGTGTCACTAGTCCAGACGCAGGTTTTGAAATTACCCTGAGCCTGAAATCACAAAGAAGATCAGTTAGGAGGGGGCCAGGAGGGTGTCCTAGCGTAGCCCCTCCGACGCTCAAGTCAGAGACTGAGGATATATGGGGGGAGCAGCTAAGGGTGCTGCTGAAAACAATATAGTGAATGAATAATCATACGCTCAAACCTGATATTTATAGGAGAATACCTGAGCCCTTGATGGGCTTGTTTTCCACTTGGGCCAGGGATGGGCCAAGGATAATAGGGCCCTTGATGGGCTTGTCTTCCATGGGGTATCATTAAATATAGTTCAAAACCCCTTGATTGGCTTGTCTTCCATGGGGTATCATTAAATATAGTTCAAAACCATGTGCAAAGTCAATTCAGGATTCCATTCTGAACAAGGGAATAAAATTGCAACTTTTTGCATAAATTTTGAATATCACTTTAATTCAGGAATTAACCAAAATTCCAGTCATTACTAATTTAGTCGTAATAATATGGAAATACTACCAATAAACCCACAATGGGATAAAATTGATATTGTATGAATGGAAATATAACATAAAAAAATTCACAACATAATCACCAATTTATCAAAATATAGTACATGCAGGTTAATTAGAGCAAAATCATGAAATTACCCGGTGGAGAGAATATGGGTTTGGGAGAGAACACAGTGAGAGCCGTACTCCACTTACGTTGGGATCGGATCTGGTAACATCTCAGTTGCTCCACGAGCTTCAGCCGAGTTATCATTGAGTTGATCCACCTAACCAGATCTCAATCTCTGCAACCTGCCACAATCTGCATAAAAAATCAAGATCTTTTGGACGTAGGGTGCAAATTAATAATTAAAATAGAGCAAGTCATATCATAGTTTTACGATGTTCAACATCCAATCCTTCTTCACAAAATCTTGATGGGAGACTGAATACAACTCCAAATTCTGAAATAAATACTACTTACTATTTCTACAATTCTATTATATTGTATGATGCATAATACAATCTATGCACTGGCTTCCTGAGAACCGCACACTCGGTCCTTGAATTCAAAGAGGATGCATTTTACTTGAAAAGGGTAAGACGGAAAAGGAATCGGAAGAAGAAATTATCATGGAAGCTACAACGGAATTGAAAGTGGGGACGTGGAAGTAGAGAAGTTTTCCTAGCGCACAAATGGAAGGAAGAAGGTATAATATCATGTTGGAGTATCATTATATCGCACTCAAAGTGCAACGGAAGTTTTAAAATTTTATTTCGACGTTCGAAACGTTCAGTAGATGTCGTATGAATTTAAACTATCCATAGGGTATATAGAATTGTTACTTTTTACGTTTTCAACATTGGCTCCATACTACTTCGAATTTTAAAAGAAGATAATGCTTCTTATATATATATATATATATATATATATATCACTTCGAATGGGTCTCCTTCATTTGATCGTCAAATTAAATTCACGATCAGGACATCGTTCCTTTTTTGGATCGCACGAGAGTTCTGAAACAATTTCTGCTTTGAGACTAGGACGACATAATTTTAGAAATCTGGAGACGATGCGACGACAATGGGCCGGCGAAGATGGAAAGGCGCTTCAGCCGAATTTTTTTTGAAAAAACAACTGTGTTGGCCGAAATTTTGAGAAGAATGAGAGGAAAAATTTTATTGTGTTGTGTATTGTGTTATGTCTGTTGTTATCAACCTTTGATAACATATTTATTAAATTACACAAGTCTTATGTTACTAAGATTCCTAATCATAGTGTCCTTAGTACTCTTAATTTTTATTAATTAAATTCTCGTGTAATCATATAATGTATTAATTAACTTTTGATAACGCGTGATATATTAGTATACACATCTTTTTATATCCAGTTGCAGTTCGGGGAGTGGTTCGATATGCCCAGAGAACACTGGGTATCTCTTCCACCCAATATTTCCCACGCCTTGCAATTTGACTTTTAGAGCTTGCACAATTACCCGATTAGTGACTTCCCTCATCCCATTAGCTTGTGGATAGGCTACTGAGGTGAAAGACTGAACAATCTTCATTTCTTTGCATCAGGCCATAATTCTTCGCCCTTGGAATTGTCGGTCATTATACGATATCAAGTTCCTGGGTATCCCAAACCCGCAAACTATATATGTTTTTTCATAAAAATTTTAATACCTCATCTTCAGTAATCCTGGTCAGGGGCTCGACTTATACCCATTTGGAAAAGTAGTCCACGACCACTAGAAGGGATTTTTTTTAAGCTCAGGCTACTAGGAAAGCCCCACAATATCCAGGCCCCATTGATCGAAAGGTCAGTATGCTCAAACAGGTTGCAAAGGTGAAGTTGGTATTTGGCAAAAATTACCATGACGTTGAATTCTTTGCAAGACTGAACAACTTCCCGTGCATCTGTACTCATAGTAGGCCACCAGAATCAGACCAATAGTGCTTTTCGGGTAAGTGCTATAGTCCCGAGATGATCCCCGCAGCATCCTTCATGAATTTCATTTAACCCATACTGAGCTTCTTCTCCGTCCAAACATTTGAGCAAAGGGTCATGGAATGATTGCCTATATAATTCTTCCTTAAGGACACTGAATCGAAAACACTACTTCTTGATTTTATGGGCTTGTTGAATGTCTCTTGGCAACTGGCCTTTTGATATGAACTAGAGCAGGGATGTTTTCCACGAACTTTCCTAGCAAGTTGTTGGACTGGTATCTATGGTCTACACCAGCTTGGTGTGATGAATGACATCTCTACCGTCTTCTCTTGCCAAGGATGACGCCATTTTGGCCAGCGCATCAGCTTCAACATTTTCTTATCTTGGGATTTTTTCTGCACTCCAATCAGTGAAACTTTCCGACAACTCTTGAATGACTTTCAAATACTCCTTTACTCTCCCTTCTCGGACATCATAAGAGCTTTGAACTGCTGAATGACTGTTTGAGGATTTGAGTATAGAATGATTTCGATGGCTCCAGCTTCTTGAGCGGCTTTCATCCCGATCACCACTAATTCATATTCAGCTTCATTATTTGAAGCCCGAAAATCCAATCTCACAGCTAATTTTATTTTTCTCCCGTGGGGGAAACTAGAACAACTCCTACCCCAATACCTTCTTTATCGGTAGCACAGTCAACAAACACTCTCTAGATTTCTTCTTGCCCGGGCTGTATCATTTCAATTAGAAAATCTAACAAATCTTCTAATCTAACAAATCCTGAGCTTTTATTGCAGTCTTTGGTTGGTAAGTGATATCATACTCCCGCTCTATTAATCATTTTACCAGCCTCCCCGAGATACTCGGTTTGGTCATGATATTTCTCAGTGAACGATTGGTGAGGAAATAGATAGGATGAGACAAGAAATAGAGTCTATATTTTCTCGCGATTTGACCAATGTGAAGGCTATTTTTTTCCAGTTTTGTGTACCTCAACTCGGGGCCTCTGAGGGCATGACTTACATAATACACCGTCTTCTAAGCAGTGTCCTCTTCTGGGATAGCGCACTTAGTGGCAGACAAATATGCCATCAATTTTTCTCTCGGTTCGGGCTTAATCAAGATAGGAAATCCGGCTAAATGGCTTTTTAGATCTTGAAAGGCTTGTTCTGTTTTATCATCCCATCCGAATCTCTGTGCCTTCTAAAGTATCTGAAATAAGGGATTTCTCCGATGTGCTGACCTTGATATAAAGCGGGACAAGGCTGCAATCCGGCCTGTCAGCTTTTGCACATCCTTGTTGGTTCTAGGGGAAACCATTTCTAAAATAGCCTTTGCCTTCTCTGGGTTAACTTTAATTCCTCTCTCAGTCACTGTGAAATCCAAAAACCTTTATCTTTTGACCCCAAAAGTGCACTTTAGCAGATTTAGCTTGACCCCATACTTTCTGAGAGTGGAGAAAGTTTCTTCTAGATCTGATATGAAGCCTGACATTTCCCTGGATTTGATCAAAATGTAATTCACATATACCTCCACGTTTATTCCGACTTGTTTTTCAAAAAAAAAAATTCCATCAATCGTTGGTAAGTGGCCCATGCATTCTTCAGACCAAAAAGCATTCATGTATAACAAAATTTTCCATCAGAGGTTATAGAACTAAACTTGTCTCGATCTTCCCGGTTCAGGGAGATCTGATGATATCCCTGATAGGCATCCATTAACACAGTAACTCATATCCAGATGTGGAATTAACCAGCTGATCGATCCGGAGCAAGGGATAATAATATTTGGGACAAGCTTTGTTTAGATCCCTGAAATCCACACACATCCTCCATTTCTTTGTGGCTTTTTGGGCTAGAACCAAATTTGAAAACCAAGTCGGGAATTGGACTTCCCGGACTTGGCCAGCTTTCAGGAGCTCCCCCAGTTGTTCTATTATTACCCTGTCTTTTTCTGGTCCGAAATGTCTCTTCTTCTGCACAACTGGCCGAGAGTTTTGAAGTGTGTTTAGTTTGTGTTCCATTACATAGGCATAGGCTGAGATCCCAGTTAACTCTATAGGGGACAGGCGAAGATATCCACATTTTGCCGCAAACAGACTATTAATTGAGCCTACGTAGATGACTCCAGATCCCGGGCAACTCTGGTACTTTTCTCGGGATCTCGTGGGATTAAGATAATCTGTTCTTGTTCTTTCCCCACCATCGTCTACACTTCTTCTAAAGAATGCACTTCTCCACCATTTCCTATCCTCTCTCCGTACCCACCCTTCTCGCCCTCTTATTCTCTACTCTAACAGTTTCAATGTAACTTCTTCAAGAGGGATGATCTACCCAGACTTTCCTTACTCTTCTTTTCACTAGAAACTTGATTTTCTGATGATAAATGGAGGAGACGGCCTTAAAAAGAATTCATGGCCGGTCTTACCAATATGACATTGTACGAGGAAGGTGTGCTGATCACCGTGAATGTGGTCATTATTGATTTCCTGATGTCTCTGAAACCTATCGTCAAGGGGAATACAATCTCCCCCTAAGGATGTACTGTATGGCCTGCAAATCCAAATAGAACAGTCTCTACAGGCTTGAGTTGATAATCTTTCAAATCCATTTGGTCCAGCGCTCATTGGAATATGACATTGACAAAATTTCCCAAGTCCACAGACATTCACCTTATATCATAATTTGCAAATTTGGCTTGGATGACCAAGGCATCATTGTGAGGTAGGATGACTCCTTTTAAATCTTGGGGCCCGAAACTGATGATTGGCTCTTCCTCTTTCCCCTGGCTATTCATATTCAAGACTTCTCGGTGGATCCAAGCTTTCCGGGCTTGTTTGGAATCTCTATAAGTATATCCTTTGGAGATCATTTTAATTACTACCAAGTTTGGGGATGTTCTCCGGGCCTTCCCATCTCGAGCTCTTTCTAACGTGGTAGATCTGAAGTGACTGCCCTGTAAAATTTTAGAATTTTGGGCTATGGTGGATGGTACTGCCCCCAGATTCTTGGGACCCATGGGAGTCTTCTCGCTTTCTTCTTTACCGAATAAATTTTGATAGGATCTCCTGGGGATGATTTTTCATTAACTGTTTGCACTCGCTGGTATCATGAAAAAATTCTTAATTAAGTGTACAAAACTTTAAAGCTGGCCTGAGAGCTGGTTGCCTTATCCTCACAAATGTTCAGAACTTGGTCCTTTGATCTTTTTAAGGGAGCGTAATTAGAGAAACGCCCCAGAGGTTTCTCTCTTCGGACCCGCTCCTCTACCCTTCTTGGTTGGTTGCTTATTTCTTTTCTAATAGCCTCCTTCTTCTTATCATAAGCTTTCTCCATATTGATGTATTTCTCTGCCCAAGACAGTAAAACTTTGAAAACTTTCGGGTAGCTTCTTTACCAGGTACCGGAAGAAGTCTCCCTCCTGGAGCCCCTGTGTGAACGCCATGGTCTTAGTTTCTGGGACACAGGAAGGTACCTCCAATGCTGTTTTATTGAACTTGCGGATGTAAGCTCTCAATGATTCTTCTCTACTTTTCTTGATTTCGAACAGGCTAAAACATTCTTCTTGTAATTTTTGCTGCTACTGAAGTGATGTAAAAAGATACTTTTGAAGTCCTCGAAATTTTGTATACTCCGAAGATCTAGCTTCTCGAAGCTGAATCTACCAACGTAGTTAAGAAAGTTTTGCACTTGATTTCATCGCCATAACAATGCAACATGACCATATTTTCAAAACGAGTTAAGTGCTCTTCATGGTCCGAGTTTTCGTCATGCTCTCTAATGTTTGCTGATTTATAGTGGTCTGGAAAGAGCTCATTGACTATACGGGTTGAGAAAGGACACCCTCTTGGTTGAACTTTGGAAGTCCGAGGGGACTTGGCTTGTCCTTCAGGTTTCTTCACCTTTTCTCTCAAGTCTTCTAGTTCTTCAGCCATGTCAATAGCCTTGGAACATTCCTCTTTTTCATCTTTCGCTCTGTCTCGAGAAGGATATTTTTCCCAGGACCCTTCCTCACGAGGTGCCCGACTATTGCTGGGAGGTATCTTTTCTGCCGTGGCATTTTGAACAGCCACTACTATCTATTGAGTTAATTGTTCTGGATTGATCATGAAAGTTTGCTGGGGTGGATTTTCTTGGGGAACCCTTGAGTCTGAGGATTCCGTTCCGGAATTGTCTCTTCGGGCTGACTTTTGAGTGGAAATCATATCTTCGTCTTAGATCTGATTTCCCACATATGGCGCCAATGATGATGACCGGATGAATTTGGTTGAGATGGGTGGACAATTTCACCAGGTCGGACTATGATTGTTCAGGAAAGGGTTCTCCCTAGCTTTTGAAATATCTGCACATGTAAAATAACAGAGATCGTTAGTGGGGCGTCGGAAGGTTTTTTGGCATATCCACTCCGACGCTCAAGTTAGTAAAGTGTTTTATGTTGAGAAAGTTAGTATTTCTTAGCAATAGAGTATATATCTGAATAAATAAATATCAAGAAAACCTGGTATTTATAGGAGGAAATTCAATGATCGTTGCTTTCAGTGACCAACTGCTACTCATGATGGATGGTTGCCCATGCCCTGCTTACTGAAAATGTTAAGTTTGACCCATACCTACTTCGATCGAGTCACATTAATCTTACGTGCGTCGAAAATCCTCCTAATGATGATCAAGTCATGGTGCCCCATACCTATGAGCTCACACATGACACATGTACCAGAATGTCTGGGTAAATATCATGGCGGCAAAGCACTTGTTCTGAATTTTTTTTACCCGGACTCTCACCACCCGGGCTCTCACCTCCCGATCTCAAAGATCTATGTGAACTCTCACCACCCGAGCTCTCACCTCCCGGTCTCAAATATGAACTATGCTCGTGCTGAACTCGTGGTAGGGCCGCTCTATTTTCTGGGCTATCTTAAGTACATACTGGAGATGACCAGGATACATGATATTTCCCGGAGTATCACCATATATCTTCATATTTTATGCCGAAGGAGTACTCGATTATCTCATAAGATGAATCACATTATTAATTGTCAAACACCAGCGTCAATTATAGAATCCAATGTTGGGGAAAATTCATATGACCATAGAATCAATCATTTTAATTCATAAAGAATTAAACTGTAAACTTTATGAGAAGCGTACCTGAAGCCAATAAGAACGAGCTCCTGATCTTCCAGATTTCACATTCTTTCTTGAGAAAATCATTTAGCTATTTTCTATAATGGAGGTAAAGAATAAAGAATGTGATCACACGCGATATGTGGTTATGACCAATATATAGATAATGTATATCATTATTATCGGATATTTCTGTTTTAGTTCATCATAAAAAACAAAAAATTACACTTTTGTCTCTACACATTAAATGTCCATAACCTATCATATTCATTAAATCCCATTAATCAAAACCTTAACCGATCACTTTAGGTTTTGGGTTTCACCCTATTAGACAACTCACATCACATTATAGTTTACATATAAGCTCATATAATTGAAATATGCCCAACAATCTCGCACTTGGGCTGTATATGTACCTTATAATTATTTTTGTAAAAATAACCTTATGAGCTCAAAATAGTTGTCATTATCAAAATATATCTATAACCAATCTGATCATCAATCACATCAATATAGGATTAAAGTAGTCTTTGCTACACATAAGGTAACTCGACCCATCAATGGTCACCTATACCAACACAACTGAATGATATGGATTACGAAGTAAATGCGTAGCATGGAAATTTCTTTCAATGTGATCATAACATGTCTATTTCCAACTGGTCCTCCTTAAACATTATGAGATCAAACTATAACCATAATCAGAGCGTGAATAAATTTAAATTTACTTCTACAAAAAATAACTTTAAATAACTGTAACTGAGAATATCTACAACTAAAAAATATTTAAAATAACAAACTCCCGCTAAAACTGAATTTTCTCAATTGACATAACACCCATACGAGTAGTGTTCTCATTAAATATTTTGCGTGGTAGTCATTTAGTAAAGCGGACCCGTAACCATGGATTTTGTACCGATATGCTCAATAGACAACTTACGACTCTGAATTCTTTATTTAACAACCAGGAACTTGATGTCAATATGTTTTTACTTCGTCGAGCTCCTATTTTTATTGAAATACATAATTTTCAATTTATTGTCACAATTTAATCTTAGTGGTCTTTCAATACCATCAACAATGCACAGTCCCATGACAAAATTTTGCAGTCATATTCCATGATTGGATGCCTCATAACATGCTACAAACTCAGCTGTCATGGTGGAAGAGGCTATAAGAGACTGTTTAGCTCTCTTCCAGGAAATGGCACCTCTAGCGATTAGATAGATGTAGCTCGACGTAGATTTCATATTATCTTGGCATCCAACAAAATCGGAGTCAGTACACCTGATGATCTCAAGCCGATCCAACCTCTGATATATGAACACGTAATATTTTGTTCTTTGTAGGTACCATAAAACTATTTTGACTGCTTTCAAATGTTCTGCTCCTGGATTACTTAGATATCTGACAAGCATTCCTATCATGAACGCAATATCTAGACGTGTATAAACCTGAGCATACACCAGACCCAAACTACAAATTCATAGGGAATCTTCTGCATTTGCTTTTCCTCAAATCATTCTTGGGGCACTGTTTCATACTAAATTTGTCTCCCTTAGCCACAATCGGTCTACAGTCTTTCATCCAATATTGCTTGAGAACTTTATTGCTATAGTCTTTATGTGATGATCCAAGAATGCCTCAAGAGCGATCCTGATATATCTGGATACTCAAAACAAATGATGCACCGCCAAGATCTTTCATCTCAAAATTCCTAAGTAGAAATCTCTTGGTGTCATGCCAAAACTAGCGAGCATGATGTCATCAATATATAAAAACAGAAAAATATGCTTACTCTCATTGAAATTATGGTACACAAAATCATCGAACAAATTCATCTCAAAATCAAACGAGATGATCACTTGATGAAATTTGAAATACCATTGTCGAGATGCATGCTTGATTCCATAGATAATTTCTTGAGTTTGCAAACCATGTTATTTGAGTCTTGGACAAAAAATTTCTAGTTGCATCATATAAAATGTTTCATCAATGTCACTATTGAGAAAAACAATATTTACATCCAACCTATGAAGCTTAAGATCAAAATGCGCCATCAAAACCATTATAATCCTTAAAGAATCTTTCGAAGAAACCGGAGAGAGTCTCTTCATAATCGATGTATTCTTTCAGTGTAAAGCCTTAACGACAAGATCAACTTTATATCTTTTCACATTGCCTTTTGAAATTATGTGCTTAATTTAAAATTATTTTTATTTAAAAATTATGTGCTTAATTATTTTCGTACATTTTATGCATAATTATTGCACGATAGAATTTACTTCACAAAATTTTAAAAGTTCATGCATTAGGGTTTCTAGATGCATTTCGCGCTCGAAAGAGGAACGGAGACCGGAGAATTATCACGAAAATTATTTTATTACATGATTAATTTTTATTAATTATTTTAAGGTGTCTCTAAGTGTGTTTTGCAAAAATGTGTTTTATTGGGCATTTTTACCTGCAGGATTTTTTTTTCCGGTACGTATATTTATCGAATTGGGGGACTTTTTGAGGGTAAGAGCTTACCAAGACAAAATATTTTCGGGAGTGTGTTTTGATTTAATGGGCCTATTTTTAAGCTCATTGGGCCTAAAACTCTTTTTAAACCTTTAAATGATAAATTAAGGCCCATTAGCATGTATTAGTCTATTTAATTAACACTTTAACCCCACTTAACCTAAACCCAGACACTCCACCAGCCGACACCCTCCCTCAACAAGTTTTCTCTCGGTTTTCCAGCCTCCCACAGCTGAAGGTTCCCTCGGCCTTGGCTTGTTCTTGCAAATAAATTCCTCCGGCACTCGTTCTTCGATCTCCTCGCGTCTATATCATCAAGGCACGTCCCGTACTATTATTTACGCATCTTACATGTCATATTTATGCTATTATGTGTGATTATTACCAAATTATTTCTCGATCCAGTCATGAGCATGAAGGTTGTCGATTTTTTTATGTGTTCTTGCATTTCCTCGGTTGATGCTCACATTTTCATGCATTTTTGTTCAAGGGTCTGTGGGTTCGAGTTGTTAGGAGGCTGAAAACTTTTATAAGGTGTGGTCTTGGGGTTCGATATGGTTGGTGTTGCAGTAGGTGGATGGATCGAGGGTGCTATCGGTGGTGTGCCATGCGTGCGTGATGGATCGAAGTAGGGGTGGTGCCGGTGGTGCAAGGGCTGAATGTGGGCAAGGACCAGACTTTGGTGGGTCTGAGTCACGGGCCCAGACCGCTGGAACCATCGGAGGTAACGGCCGCACGCGTGGAGAAGAGGAGCTCGGCGGGGTGCTTCTGGGGTTCTAGCGATCGTGGTTTTGGTGTAGGCTGCATGGGGCTAGGACCGTGAGTCCAGTGAGTCCAGAGGGGTCCTATGGTGGTCAGGTAGAGAGGGGTTAGGAGCTGGTCCCTTTGGTATTGAGCTAGAGTCGAAATATGGTGGGTGCGGCGAGCTAGGGTTTTCGAGGAACACTAGTTGTCATTTTCCAGAAACTTGCACGGCTGATTCAAAGGGATTTTTGGTCTGTTCTTGGTGGTTTCAGAGCCTTTTAAGGGTTTTTTAGGTGTGGTAAAAAGTTGGGAAATTTTGGTTAAGTTTCGAGTCGATTCGGGTTAAAACCGGGGCCTCGGTCCAAGTTTTAAAACGAATCGGTTAAGTTATGTAACGGGCTCGAGTTTATGTCTAAGATTGATTTTAAATATGTTTTAGGACATTTTAAGGAGTTTGGTAAGCTTTGGGTCAATTTTAGAGGTCAGGGATAAAACGAAAATTTTTGGGTTTCTAGGGGCAAAATGGTCATTTTGCACCCGGTGTGAGATTTTGGTCCTGGCAGTGCCCTGAGCACAAATTTACCATATTTTAAATGTTTATGCAACATGATCACGATTTTTAAGATTTTATGAAAATATACGTTGAATGTTTGGATTTAAGGACAATTGCATATGTTTATGATTTTTATAAGGTATGAAAATGATGATGTTTTGAATGACGGGAATTAGTTGTGGCTATCGAAGTATATGTAAATGCATAAGACATATATGTAAATGATGATGATGAAGCCTAGGCTTAGTGGATGGGTAATCCCGTCATTGATGTCCGACAGACGTCGGATACATATATATGTAAATGCATAAGACATATATGTAAATGATGATGATGAAGCCTAGGCTTAGTGGATGGGTAATCCTATCACTGATGTCTGATAGCCGTCGGATACCACGGTTCTATGTATGATGGATCAATCGTAAATGATGATGTACGATAGTCACCTCTAATGAACTGAATTCACCAATGATGAATGATGAATGATGAATAATGATGAACTATTTTGACACGTCACGATTTCCTATGATACGTTTACATTACGCTTTTAAAATTCATTAAAGATATGTTGTGTATGATATTCTTCATTGTTGTGTGCTATGTATATGTATTTGTTATTTATGGTACAGGTGTGTTGAGTCTTTAGACTCACTAGGTGTGTGTGATGCAGGTGAGTTCGATGTCGAGGGGACTGGAGGTGTTGAACTCTGAGTCGGCAGACCTCGTGGGCAACACGACCCGATGACCTCATGATTTTTCGCACATTCACAGATTTTATGTTATTCAGAGGATATGAGCATTTTTACGCTGGTTTATTTTACTGTTTGATATTAGGATTTTTACTTGTTTTTACTCTGCTATATTTTTATTGGTAATTACTTATGATTATTTTTAAATGATATTTTTAGTAGGACTGAATGCAAGCAATTTTTTTAAATGATAAATTTAAAATGTGAGCTTTATCAAAAAAAAAATATTTCTGCACTTTTAAAAATGGTAGACGCTACAGACTTTATCTCCTCATTCATAGATTAATTCCACTTTTGAGAGTTAGAACTTTCATGGCTTGATGGAAGTTGATAGGAATCATCTTCCACATTCCAATGTCTTCCTCATGTTCTTGAAAAAATACAATGTAATCATATGGCATTGTACTTCTTCGCTCTCTAGTGGATCTTCTTAATGTCATAGGATCTAGAGATGCTTGAGTTTATTCATCTGGAATGAGAAGGAAAAAGAATGAAAAAAGCTATCTAAAAGAAGATTGCTCTTTTATTGTGGGTGTTACCTCTTCTGAATCAAAAAACAGAAATCATAAAAGAAGAAAATGGAAAAAGCTACCTAAAAGAGTTTAATGAAGACCGTTCTTCTAGTGTGAGAGCTACCATTTATGGATTTAAAAAAAATAAAGTGTGAATGAGCTCTGTGTGTAGGAAAATAAAAAATATTTTTTGAAATTGAAAGTGTTGCGAAGAGATGTTGCCAACATCGGTGAAAACACCTCATTAGTGATCACATCATATGCACTTTATCATATTTTTGTTATATTTCATTCTGTTTTTAGCCATAATTAGTTCATTCATATACATAGATTTGGCAATGTTTTCTGCTCGGAATGTTATAAATGTATAAAAGGGAACATTAGGTGAAAAATATTATTTACTAAAAATCACATATTTATGATCTCTAATGGTTTAGTAGAGTTAAGCCGACGCGAAGTTTAGAAATTATTATAAAATCAATTACGTTGGATTATTTTTTAATTGTGCCAACATTTTCCTAGATTTATAAAATTTCACCAGTTAACTTTTTGTTTTCGTTGGTGGATTCTGTGCAATCTGTTAGGAGATGAAGGGCTACTCTTGCGAGAATTTTGTTGCCGTTGAACGGACTGTTGTTTACCCCTTGCATATTAATTTTCACTAATCCATATTCTTCTCTTTATTATCCGCTCAAATTTTTCTTGCATTCTGATTAACTATCTACGCAAATTCTCTTCATTATTATCGCTCTCTCCAAATTCAAAAATGGTATGAAAGGGTTTCGACTCCCATGATATTCGAAGTGAGATGAGTTATAAGAAGAGATGTTTCCCCCAACGTGACAACACCAGAAGGGGAGACCGATACATCGACCATGGAAATTTTTCCCGCGCCGGATATGTCTACTCCTCTTGAAACAATTGATCTAAGTGAACCTGATAATGGGATTGACGTTGAGAATTTTCCAGACTTTTCAGTTCTGAATCAAGTGTTTCAACCACCGCCCCAAGTCCGCTGATCAAAATGCGAGGCAGGATACAATCCTGATTACATTCCTTCCAAATGATTTCGCCACAAAGACGAATCATCTGATATATCGTTGTTGGCTGACCTTGAATACACATCTGGTGATGATTCAGAGGACACCGATTATGAATTTGTGGCTAGGGAATAGACTTCTCTTGCCCCGCAAGCAACTCCACTGAGGAAGGTGAAAAAATTCCCTCATCCACTAAAGAAAAAGAGGTTCCCAAGTAAACCGAGTTTCTCTGACGAGTAGAAGTTTCCCTCGCTCATTTTTTGGTAAATTTGAAGAAAGACAAATGCACTACATATGTGCCTACTGCTGAAGAATCCGAAGATGAACCTGATGTAGAGATGCAACAGGAATTTTCCGACAAGCCTGACCAGTCTAATAGCTCCTTTTCCATCTCTGATGATGATGAATTGGTTGATGATGATGATACTACTTAGAACGAGGATGTTGAGAGAAATGTTGCCAACACGGAAGAGACATTCTCTCATAAGTTTTGCTTAGAGAATTCCATAGCTCTTTTGCTTCTCTACGCCAATAGAGGGCTTATTGAATAGAAGAATATTGATCCGGATATGTACGAGAGATATAATTTGGTTGACTTCAAAACTAGAAGAATTTGGTCCACTGTTTCTGTAATTGCTCCATACTGCCGCAAGCCCGTCTTAGAGAAGTTCACCAATCTCAGCATCCAATTTGGGTGATGAGAGATCTGCAAGTTTGGCATAGATTTTTTCCGAAATCATGTATTTCAGTTCAGTCTCGATATCATCAATGTTCTATACAACACTCCGAGTGAGGATGAAGAAGGGGTTCAGCCCGATATTAATGAGGTTACTGTTGTGCTCACTAGAGGGTTGATAACAACATTTTTTGGTCATCCAATCCATCTCTCCGCCGCCAACCTAACTTCATTCTGCTCTGTGTTTCACAAAACAGTTGTGCACAAATGGACACCATCAACCAATTCAATTGTGATCACCAAACTACAAGCTTTCGTGATGTTTGTCATTGGCACTGAGGACACTTTTAATTTTGGGAAGATGATTTTTATTACTATGCTACAATATCCTAATGGAAGATTAAAGTCAATCAAGCTTCCTTTCCCTTCGTTTATCTATGGGATCCTAGGAATCACAAAGATTCATCCAAGACCTCGATGAGCATTTATCTATGGTGACTGAAGATTTGAAGATTGCTCCAGCCCTCTTCAAAGGAAATCGGAAGCTAGATCTTCCATGGTTAGAATCCACTGTTGACCTAGATGTTGGGAACATGTATTCAATATCTGACTATATCCAGCTTACTCCTACCATTTTACAAGCCTAAATTGACTTTGCACTTAAAAAAATTGTTCAAGCAATCCATTATGAAGATCAAGTGGCTCAGTACAGACTTTTATTGGACGTAGCTACTTATTCTGAACAAAAAAAAAATGAAATAGCAGTAGTGTACAAACTTCACAAAAATTTGGACCATCAGGAACAAAAGACAATGATACCACTGAACAAGAAGCTGAAGAGGAAAATGGTGGAGCTGATAGTGAACTATGATCTTATTTTTTTTATCTTGCTCTGAATTTGTTTAGTCTTAAACTCTTTTTGTGTTTCTTGAGCTCCTTCTTAATTCGTTAACTATTTTATTTTATTTTTTAATGCTATGATTAAATCTAATTGATGAATGTGTTTGTCCTCCTGTTGTCAACACTGATAACAACACATAAGCTAACGTGATCAAATTCAAGGGGAGATATTCAAATTCAGGGGTAGCTAAAAGGAGTTGCATAGGCTTGAATAGACTTGTATGTGTTTATTTTGTCTAGAAAGATAACAAAAAAAATGGAAGGAAACATGCATATCTTATTTTTTTTTAATAAGATTTTTCTTTTAAAAAAAATTCCTTTCTAGAAGGATGATTTTTTTTTAACTCTAGATTTTATCTCTATTATCTGGAAGAATTTGTTAGAAATTGACGTGACTCAGCTGGATGCTTCATACATTAGACTAATTTTCTTACTTTGTGAGAATCTATTCAAACCTATCAAGATAAACAAAATATATATATATTGAAGAATAATTATTGCACAAGAGTCGAAGGTGCTAGAGAGGCGAGACGAGCTATAATGCCCAAAAACCCGGACACACTAACCACATGCATGCATGCATGAAAATTTATTTGAATTTATTTAAATGAGTGGTCTAGAAGTATGTTTAAGTATGAGCATAGTTTAATGATTATTTAATCGAATGTTATGAAAGTGATCTTTCTGTGCGATATACGGCAAAGACGAGAGAACCGGGGACAACTTTGATGAGGTTTCTACTTTTAGAAAGTTATAAATAGAAACTATATATTTAGTAAGTCCAAATTAGAAAAGCGGCAACCTATTTATAGTAAATGATGAATTTAATCGTTAACGAACTTTTATGAAGAAAATAAGTAGTTTCGGGGGTGCGATATTAAAAACGAGTAGCACCAAATATTTTAAATATTGATGGGACTTTTTAGTAGGATTAATTAAGTATTTAATTAATTCTTTTATTGGGCCTAGATTAGCAAATATTTAATTAAATAATTAGGGCTCATTAAATAAAATTAAGTCCACTAATAACTAATTAAATAGAATCCTACCCTACCACTCCCCGAAAAACACACGCCACTTTCTCTTGGAAGCACACATTCACACACATTAGTCCTAGGAAGCGGCCAAGACATAGAAGAAGCAAGGGAATAAGGAAATTCGTGTCCCGTTCGTCTCTCGTCGCGCCGTCGCTCGTGATTTTTAAGCATAAACAATTAAGGCATGTTTCAAACACTTCTTGATGCACCATTCAATCCATAATATTGCATGAATATGATTTTTTGTGTGAAAAACTTGTAAGGATTATGGTTTCAAGTTTTCTACATGTGTGTCTCATGTTTTCATAAAAAAATTTTGATGTTTATTGAATTGTTGAAGGAGGGATGCAAACCAAGGTATTCAAGGGCTGGTATAGATGTTTAAGAGGAGGTTTGAAGGGATAAAAGTCACAATGGAAAGCCTCAAGGGGGCTGTCCAGCCTTGCACGCAAAACATGTGCAGGCCATGAACAGGAAGGGTGCGTCTTTGGTGTTCCTACGGGGCTACATGGGACTCTTGTCGTGGTCTTGAGGAAAGGGTAAGGGTCCTAGGAAGGTCTAGGATGGGTTTGGCTAAGGCTTGGACGGGCTGGTTTAGGGCTGGAACCGAAACTCCAGAACTTGCACTCGTGGGGGCTGTTTTGGTGTGTCACGGTTCTATGGGCTAAGGGGTTGGTTTAAGGCCTGGTCCATGGGCTAGTAACGTTACTCAGGGTCCTGGTGAGGGTGTAGTTTGAGCAAAAAGTCGATCCAAGGGCAGGCATAGCTGCTGGAGCGTTTGTTCATCGGCTGCGCAAGAAGATCCATTCGGCGAGCTGTTGTTGCTAGGAGTTTAGAGCATGGGGAGTCTGGTATGTGTCCAAAAGGGCCTGATCATAGTATTATTTAATGTCTAAGTAAGGGGTCTAGGTCTTGGTCTGGGTTCGTTTCGAGCCGTGGTCCGTTCGGGGTCGTAAATTGCCCGTACGTGTCAAAAAAGGGACGAATTGAGCCTATGTTAAATTTTAAATCCATGTTTTCGATTTTTTCTTGGGCTTGGGGACTTCCAGAAACTTATATTGAGTCTTAAGATGTCAATAAAGGTTAGGTATTGGGTTGGTTTGAGTCGGAAGGGTAGTTTGGTCATTTGTTTAATCAAAACGCGAAAACGGTAGTAAATGAGTCATCTGGTAAGCGAATTTAGTCGTTGTTGAAACGTAGGTCCTAAGATTAAATTTCCAGCAAGCTACTGAATATTTTTGGGTGTTTTTAAAGTTTTTAAATCGAGTCGTCTCCTTGAGTCAAAGTTTAAGGTCTTCCGGGTATGAATAGCGTTGAATCGTGAGCAGTCAGTTCGAGGAAAGTCAAGGGCGGTTTGCAACTTCCTAAAACAATTCCACATAATAAAAAATTTTATTTTTTGAAGTTTTAAAGTATATGCATGATATATGCTATTTTTAGAAATTTTAACGTATTTTACACGTATATGCTATTTTTAGCAATCTCGACGCATATGAATGATATAAAGCATATTTTTGAGAATTTTTACAGAATATTAAAAGTTATGAATATTTTATGAAATGGTAAAGTAAAGAAAAATATTTTTTAGAAATGTGAATTGATTGTGATGAAAAAGTAGCAAGGGATCCGTTGAAAACGGGAACGGTGAACTTGCAATGAAAAGGGAGTGAAACGTCGAAAATGGGGACGGTAATTTCAATGATAATTAATCCGTTGAAAAATTGGACGGTAAAGTTATTTTTATGATAGTCGGTGGGATCGTCGAAGAAGTGGACGTTGAACCCGGCGGCCTATTACTATGGTTTATAGATTGATCAATTGAATAATTATTATCACTTTCGAGGATCGGTCTTCACCTAAAAATTGATAATTTTAAAGGAAAATATTCATATTTATGCATGGTTTAAAAATTTGAATATTTTGAAAGTTTCATACTTGCATGAAAAAATCTATTTTTAGTAAAAGAAATTTTTATGCATGTGAGTGTATATTTACGTACTTGCTATATTAGGTTTGAGCATGCTGAGTCATTTGACTCACTAGGTTTGAAAAGTTGCAGGTAATGATGATGTTGACTCGTGAGGTGCGGACTATCGAGTCATCCGGGAAGCACAGTGCATATCCGAGGACCTAGAAATTCTGCATATGTTAAAGACTTTAGATGATTTTATGGATTATCGCTTTTATTTATAGACTGTTAGGATGCTAGAATTTATTGAGTTAAATTTTAGACTTTTATCGCATATTTTATTTATTCCGCATGAATGATTATGGATGATATGGAGTTTTGTTTATTTGACTACTTATGCTAGTTTATTTATGATGAATTAATTCTGCGTGGTGTAAAAAAATAGTGCAAAATAAATGAATTTAGAAGTAGGGTCGTTTCAGTTGGTATTAGAGCAGTGGTTCTTGAAAAGGGCTATGTCTGCTGATGTTTCCAAGGAGCTCGAGAAGTAACGCCTCAATGTTTGTGAGTTTATTTCTTTAATTTTTTTTATCTTATTATTGATTTAATTGTTTAGATATACATGCTTATATGAATGTCAAAGATAAATGTTAGATATTTTTTATTTTAAAACTGCATGTTGGTTATGTGTTGGGTTGGAAGACTTGTATAGAGATGCCTCATAGGCGAGTTCTTCGTAGAGATAGTAAGGATAGGCTGGGATGAGGAGATAGGCAGGAGGAGGAGATTCCACTGCCTCCCCCTAATCAAGATGCTAGTGCTCGTGTCCTAGCCGGTATGGCTCGATTACTGGAGCAACATGTTGGGAATGCTGCGAGGGTCCGACAAGAGGCAGTATATGAGCGGTTTATGAGGAGGGATCATGAGGACTTTTCTGGCACTATCGATCCATTCATGGCTGAGGGATTAGATCTTTGGAGGTGATTTTTATGTATATGGATATGGCAGATGCTGACCGGGTTCGTTGTACCATCTATTTGCTAAAGGGCGATGCTTCTTTATGGTGGGAGGGAGCGGAACATGGATTGAATCTGGCGATGTTGACATGAGAAGGCTTCAAGAAGGTATTCTATGATAAGTATTTCACCGCCGATGTCCGTTCGAGGTTGAAGAGAGAATTTATGAGTCTCCGCCAGGGGGATGCATCTGTTGCTGAATTCGTCCAGAAGTTTGACCGGGGCTGTCACTTTGTGCCCTTGATTGCAAATGATGCTGCAAAGAAGTTACGTCATTTCTTGGATAGATTGAGGCCAACGATCCGTAGGGATGTGATACTGTCTGACACGATTGATTATACTGCCGTTGTGGCTAAAGCCTTTCGAGCCGAGCAATCACTAAGGGACATTGAGTGGGAGATGCAGCGCAAGAGGAACCATGGCTAGCAATCAAGTCAGGAGAACAAGAATCCTTTCACGTGGCCTAGTAAGGGACATGATTAGCAAAAACCGGGAGCGTCAAAGAATGATGTAAAGCCTTTGTGCAAGGAATGCAACCGCCATCATTATGGCAAGTGTCTATGGTTCTCTGGAAAGTACTTCAAATGTGGAGAGCAAGGACATATCGTCTTCAATTGCCCTAAGCTACATGCACCTGCAACTGGTAGGGCTTATGTCATGCATACTGAAGAGGCTGAAGCAGAGCCGACACGACTCCGATTACTGGTAACCAAGTTGTTTAACATTTTTGCATTGCTTTTATTGCATAAAATGTTAAATTGGTTATTGGAATTGATTGGGATAATGAAGAACTTATGATAGGCTCATAATAGCTGGCATTTTTTGTTGTCATATCTCTCATTGTTACCACTTTCAACGTGCTTAATTGACACATTTTTGTGTGATTTTATTGTATGATGAAGTTTTCTGCTCTTGCGATAAATTTGGGCTAAAAAAGGTGATTTTATATCACAATTAAAGTTGCCGATATGATCTTAGTGGAAAAAATGGAGCAGAAAAATTCAGAATATGTTTTTGCATAAGGCGTGATCACGCCTTGTGACTACTCCTCGGCTGCCTAGTGAGAGTTGAGAAATTTTCATATCAAGGAATAAATTTCTGATAGAGTTTTTTCCATAAAAAACTCTATATTCTTAGTGGATATTTTTTTAAGTATCTTTAATTTTAGTGATTAGGATATTATTTTTAGATTATTGGGCTACTATGCTTGTTGGACCCAATCTTTCCTAGTTACCACAACCTACCTCACGTAAAAAAGGGGTTTTCCTTCTTTTTTGGATGGGACACACTATTCACGAGAATAGAGAGGCGGCAGCAGAAGTTCTTGAGAGTCAAGGAAGAAAAGCTTTCTCCAATCACCAACACAACTCACGTGAAGAGAAGATTTTCTCTCAACTTTTCTCCACAACTCTATACTAAGTTTTATTTCTGATTTAAGGGTTGTTTTTACTGTTTAATTTATCACTGTGAGGCATTCGTCCTTAAATTTAATATTCTTGTTATTCGAAGTATTTGTCGATTTATGATTTAATTATATGAACATTTTATATCGATTAATCTGACAATTTAATTCGATATATGATATTCTACTGCTAACCATGAATTCAGTGATCCGTAATTGTCATGAATGATTGGTACACGAGTAGCATAGATTAGATGTGTTGTGCTATCATAATATATTTAATCTAAATAAATCAACGAAATTCGATCTATCAATTGCAGCTATCTCGATTGTTAGATTTTAGGATTAACTGTTTTCACAAAACGAAAATGCTATTTTTAATTAATATGGAACGCTATCGTGCCCAATTAATTATTAATAAGTTTTGACTGGATGCTGGGTTCGGTCAATTAATTTAGGAAAGCTCAAGAATTTTAGCGGCTATCCCTATAATTCTAAGGTTAATTGCTTGGAACAATTTGAATAAATTATGTGTTAGCCTATGAACAGTTATATAATTAAATAGTAGAACTCCCTTGAATCAGATCTTTCTCATATTAAATTCTTTACTTTATTCTAGTTGATTAATTGTCATTTAAATTTATTGTTTTCCGTCTTGAAGTAATTTAGTTTAGCATTTTATTAAATTAATATTCCAAAATCCCCCCTTTATTTACATTTTGCTCGAAAGAAATAAATCTCCCGTTCCTTGTGGATTCGACCCTGCTCATCATTATACTTGTTTTTATTTAAAAGAGTAGGAATTAATTTGGTTGTCAACGACAGCACACCAACTTAGATGAGAAAAGGTTGCATGCTCTACCTGAGCTGGATTTAAGAGATGACATTAAAAATATATTGGGACGTAAATGCAATTTTCGAGATTTTAAGGATCAAAATGAAGAAAATTCGAAACTTTAAAGGTTGAAATTCTATCTTAAGGATCTGCAGCAGTTGTATTGGTTGCCGGGCATGAAGCGAGACACCTTGCGTTTTATGTCTGAATGTTTGACGTGCCAACAAGTAAGGCAGAGCATCGGAGTACGCAGCAAAAGCGTGATAGATTGCAAAATTTAAGCCAAGCGGATTAAGCATGAAGTGAATGAGGGAGCCTAAACTTTTAAATAATCAAGACTAGAGAAAAAATTTCGAGGACAAAATTCTATTCAAGAGGGGAGGAATTGCATCGCCCGAAAACCCGAACACACAAACCACATGCATGCATGAAAATTTATATTAAAATGAGTGGTCTAGAAGTATGTTTAATTACGAGCATGGTTTAATGATTATTTAATCGAATGTTATGAATGTGCTCTTTCTGTAGTCGAATACGTGATATATGGCAAAGACGAGAGAACCGGGGACAACTTTGATGAGGTTTCTACTTTTAGAAAGTTATAAATAGAAACTATATATTTAGTAAGTCCAAATTAGAAAAGCGGCAACCTATTTATAGTAAAGGATGAATTTAATCGTTAACGAACCTTTATGAAGAAAATGAGTAGTTTCGGGGGTGCGATATTAAAAACGAGTAGCACCAAATATTTTAAATATTGATGGGACTTTTTAGTAGGATTAATTAAGTATTTAATTAATTCTTTTATTGGGCCTAGATTAGCAAAGATTTAATTAAATAATCAGGTCTCATTAAATAAACTTAAGTCCACTAATAACTAATTAAATAGAATCCTACCCTATCATTCCAAAACACACGCCACTTTCTCTTGGCAGCACACTCACACACACTAGAGTCCTAGGAAGGGGCCAAGACATAGAAGAAGCAGGGGAAGAAGGAAATTCGCGTCCTGATCGTCTCTCGTCGCGCCGTCGCTCGTGATTCGTGAGCATAAACAATCAAGGCATATTTTCAAACCCTTCTTGATGCACCATTCAATCCAAAATATTGAATGAATCTGATTTTCTGTGTGAAAAACTTGTAACGATTATGGTTTCAAGTTCTCTACATGTGTCTCATGTTTTCATAGAAGTTTTTTGATGTTTATTGAATTGTTGAAGGAGGGATGCAAACAAATGTATGAAAGGGCTAGTCTAGAAGTTTAAGAGGAGGTTTGAAGGGATAAAAGTCACAACGGAAAGCCTTAAGGGGGCTGCCTAGTTTGCGTGCAGGCCGTGAAGGGGAAGGGTGCGGCTTTGGTGTTCCTACGACCATGGGGGCTGCATGGGACTCTAGCCGTGGTCTTAAGGGAAGGGTAAGGGTCCTAGGAAAGTCTAGGATGGGTTTGGCTAAGGCTTGGACGGGCTGCTTTAGGGCTGGAACCAAAACTCTAGAACTTGCACTTGTGGGGGTTGTTTTGGTGTGTCACGGTTATATGGGCTAAGGGGTTGGTTTAAGGGCTGGTCCAGGGATAGGAACGTGACTTACGGCCCTGGTGAGGGTCTATTGTGAGTCAAAGGTCGAGCCAAGGGCAGCCACAGCCGCTGGAGCGTTTGTTCCTCCGTTGTGCAAGAAGATCCATTCGGCGGCCTGCTGTTGCGAGGAGTTTAGAGCATGGAGCGTCTGGTCTGTGTCCAAAAGGGCCTGTTCATGGTCTTATTTAGTGTCTAAGGAAGGGGTCTAGGGCCTGTTCTGGGGTCGTTTCGAGATGTGGTCCGTTCGGGGTCGTAAATGCCCGAACATGTCAAAAAAAGGACGAATTGAGCCTAGGTTAAATTTTAAATCCATGTTTTCGATTTTGGCTTGGTCTTGGGGACTTCTAGCTACTTATATTGAGTCTTAGGATGTCAATAAAGGTTTGGTCTTGGGTTGGTTCGAGTCGGAAGGGTAGTTTGGTCATTTGTTTAAGAAGAAACGAGAAAATGGTAGTAAACGAGTCATCCGATAAGCGAATCGAGTCGTTGTTGAAACATAGGTCCTAAGATTAAATTTCCAGCAAGCTACTGGATATTTTTGGGTGTTTTTAAAGTTTTAAAATCGATTCGTCTCCTTGAGTCAAAGTTTAAGGTCGTCCGGGTACGTATAACGTTGAATCATGAGCGGTCGGTTCGAGGAAAGTCAAGGGCGGTTTGCAACTTCGTAAAACAATTCCACATCATGAAAAATGTTATTTTTAGAAGTTTTAAAGTATATGCATGATATATGCTATTTTTAGAAATTTTAACGTATTTTACATGTATATGTTATTTTTAGCAATCTCGACGTATATGAATGATATAAAGCATATTTTTAGGAATTTTTACAGAATATGGAAAGTTACGAATGTTTATGAAATGGTAAAGTAAAGAAAAATATTTTTTAGGAATTTGAATTGATTGTGACGAAAAAGTAGTAAGGGATCCGTTGAAAATATGAACGGTGAACTTGCAATGAAAAGGGAGTGAACCGTCGAAAACGGGGACGGGAATCTCAATGATATGGATCTGTTGAAAAGGTGAACGGTGAAGTTATTTTTGTGATTGTCGGTTGGATCGTCGAAAAAGAGAACGTTGAACCCGGTGGCCTAGTACTATGATTTATAGATTGATCAATCGAATGAATGTTGTCACTTTCGAGGATCGGACTTCCCCTAAAAATTGATAATTTTAAATGGAAAATGTTCATATCTATGCATGATTTAAAAAGTTGCATATTTTGAAGTTTCATGATTGCATGGAAAAATCTATTTTTAGTAAAAGAAATTTTTATGCATGTGAGTGTATATTTACTTACTTGCTATATTAGGTTTGAGAATGCTGAGTCATTTGACTCACTAGGTTTGAATGGTTGCAGGTAATGATGATGTTGAGTCGTGAGGTGCGGACTATCGAGTCATCGAGAAGAGCAGTGCATATCCAAGGACCTAGAAATTCTGCATATGTTAAAGAATTTTGATGATTTTATGGATTATTATTTTTATTTATACTATTAGGATGCTAGAATTTATTGTGTTAAATTTTAGACTTTTATCGCTTATTTTATTTATTCCGTATGAATGATTATGGATGATATGGAGTTTTTTTTATTGACTACTTATGCTAGTTTATTTATGATGAATTAATTATGCATGGTGTAAAAATAATAGGGCAAAATAAATGAATTTAGAAATAGGATCGTTTCACGAGCGATATACGAGAAAACAAAGAGAACTCACAAAGACGAAGTATCGTTGTTTTACTATGTTGTCGTTGTCGTGACGTGTTGGAGACATTTGAAGACAACACTCATACACAGTAATTGGAGAATTGTTTTGTTACTTCGAATTTCGACTACAAATATTTGCATTTTTATGTTTTTGTTATTTATGTTATTGATATATTATGATGCATTTTATTTTCTTGACTTGTGCAGTAAGATAGTTTTTCGTTATTTCACTGGTATTGATTTTGCAAATTAGATTTTTTTTCTAGCTATTATTTTGTCATGAAACATCACACAAGTGTGTTCACTTGTGCATAAATATCACTGTGTTATTTTAATTATTTGTGTTTTATAATATTATGCTACATGTTATCACAAGATGTAACAACATCCGAGACAATACTTATCTGATACACAATCCTTACCGTTATGTTAAACATAATACTTTTATGGAGGATTCCCCAGTGTTTTCATCGGTTCTTGAATCTTTAGGACATCAAGATCCCCTAGCTCAATTTAAATTCAATTATTATAAAACTCGAGCTAGCTTTATTTTTTATTTAATAAAACCAATGAACTTGATTTGATTCGAGCTTTTGTCAAAAAACCAAACCAATCTGACTCACATGTACTCTCACCCCTAGCGGTAACAATGAAGCAAATGGCAATAATTATACATCTGGGACGAATTTTGTAAGTTACAAAATTCGACCCGAGCCATAGCACAAGTGTTCAAAACACATCTTCTCAAGACAGAATATTTTAGAGATGAGTGAATTAATTACGTACATTGTCTAGAATTCACACCATGGACATGTTTAATCAGCTGGAACAGATCATTCCATTCCACGATGCACATTTGCTTAAGACAACTGACACCCTTTGTATTTTGCTACGACACCTTCCAAGATGCCGTCAGATCTAAAACTGGGAGAGAACAACCTTGGATCAACAGGTCCCGGCAGGCCGAAGGAAAGCGTGAAGGGTCCAGGGGGGCATTGCCGTTGGTATTTCATTTCGAAGACTCGAGAGTATTTCGTGATGGTTTTGCTACCTGTTGAAGTTAATCCTTTAACGCAGACACTTCCATCCCGTTGGATCTCAATGCTGAATTGACCTATTAAAAAAATGAAACAAGTATAAAGGTCGTGTCTTGCAGGGCTTAAAAGAAATTGGAGTTCAGTATGCAAAATGGTAATTTGATTCCCAAGGGCTTGGATACGGGAGTAATGGAATCGATAAGAGCCTTCACCAAACACGAGCTACATAGTACATACAGCTAACCTAGGATGTAACAACAAATAATGACACAAGCATACAATTATACACACAGTAGCAGAATAAATATTTGCAAATGCAAAAGAAACATGTTTATTTCCCCTACAGCCTTGCACATGGTATTTAGAAAAGAAACAAAATATGGCGAGAAACATATCATGTTTGTCTTCTAAATGAATGTCCGCTCCGTTGTAAAAAAGTTCCGAACAGGGGTTGAGATTTTGCTACATCAATGGTTATGTTTGTATTTACAGCGACAAAAACAGAACAGTGAAGCTTACATTAAATGCAAATGGCGCGAAATATTCTTCATTTTCAAGTCAAAAGGATGCAACATCAGGCCGACAATTATTTCTAGAATGAGGTGAAAAAGTGTAAATGCAACATAATTCATACTTCATAGTCAAACTAAAAAACTGAACGTACGTTACTTGCTGACTTCATTTTCAACACAAAAATATTCCTTTTTTTAACTTGTCAAGGCTACTGATAAAAGGAAACAAAAGTAATATCTTGATTCATTGACGTCTTTTGACAACTCCAGAAAGTATGCTGCATCTTTCATGCCATATTTAATTCCACAAAGCGATGCGTCATCCAATACTGGTCATTGCAAAAGCCTCTATTTACACAAATAAATCACCACATATAGGCAAATGACACAGGTTCAGGATTGTTGAATGGGTCGCACATGAACTATTCATGATATCAGTTTTCTTTAAGAAATTGTAAGAGGAAGTGCGGCAGAGGTGAGTCCAATTACTTAAACAACAGGAGCAACCACAAAAGCCCATGAAGAGGCCTGGTCTACAAGGGTTACAGAAGGACCAAGGTCCAATATTGTTTGATATCCAAAAAAATATTGTTGCATTGATTTCTAGACTGGCAAGGGTGGAGGAGGGAGACAGGGGACTTTACTGCATTATTCTTGAATTATCCGAATTTCAATACAAAAGTTCATTTCCATTGAACTTTGTTAATTGTGGAAATTGAGAAATCAATCCTAATGCTTTGTTCACTGTAATTGTCTGTATTTTATACTGGTCTTATCAAAATACCGGGAACTCGAGAGATGAGGACCAGAAACAAATAGTGCTTACACACTACATTAAAAGGAAGCAAGTTAACAGAATTACCTGGATCCTTCTTAACTCCAGGTAGAGCAATGCAGAAATAATATGCTGATGTGCTCACACCAATGTCCACTGTTCCAACAGGAGGTCCAATCCCGTCTCTACATGCTGTTCCAGTCAACACAATCGATGTGTTCGAACACCAATCTTCCACCTTTGGAATGGGTATTAGAGGTAACATGAACGACTGGGTCATGTTACCGGTAACTGGGACATTGCATGGATCGCAATCATATATTTCCATTCCTTCAGTTTTGTTGTCACTTGGATCCATTGTCTCTGTCACTTAATCCATTTTTGTTTCACTACTTCCCCGATCAATTTTCTTTACTTTAATTACAAATTAAACACAATTCGCAACTACATCAGCATCATCTTTCACAAGAATCACAAATCATTCTTGAAAGGAAATATAATTTCCATATTAAATTGATTCCCCTAATATTATATTTTCCTTGTTAATTTGATTGAGTATAATATTTAATTATGGTTTTGCCTTTCTAGATAATTATGTTAAGATTTTATTGTGATATAATATCTTCCTTAGATTTAATTTCCTATTGATAGATTATGTGGAATATTGGGTTTTACCTTTCTAGATATTATATTTATGATAAAGATCTTCTAGATATAATATTTATGATAATGAGATAATTATACAAATATACTCTAGATATGGTATCAATGTTTAAATAGAGTTTATTTCTAATTAAACTCTTACATTCCTTATGAAATAAGTTTCCTTGTGGAGATAAAAGTCTACATCTATAAATAAGAGATCAAGAACAACATAAAGGCTCTTTCTCTCTCTTCGCTAGGCCTCTTCTCACTCGTTATACATACATATACGCACGTGTGCATGCCGTGAATATCAGAGAAATATTCATCAAGGGACGTGCTGGCTTGAAGAGTGGTGATCGCGTGTTGCCTTGAATGTTGGGAACATCTGCAGACAACACCCGTAAAGAAGTTGGCTGAATATCGTTTTCGTGGATTCCCTTTTGGCATCACTTTTTTGCTTTCTTGTTTACGTTTTTATTCTGGTTATTTGTTTTAGAAAGCTTTTATTTTCTCGACTTGTTGAGGAAATTGATTTTAGGCTTAATCACTAGTGATAGGTTTTTGTAAATGGTTTGGTTTTCTAGTGATTTATTTTTTCCATAAGGCACCGCACAAGTATTTAAACTTGTGCAAATTTAATCTCGTCCAACAATTTGTTTAAAGTGAATTTGTGTAACAAACTTTAATATTCCGCTGCATGTTGTGTTAAATGTTGTAACATTTGACACAACACTCAATTATGATAAAACACAAATTTACGATTTTACACTATTTTTGATATATTTACACACATCTGTCGAACATAAGTTCTAACAAGTGGTATCAGAGCCTACTCTTGATATACTAAGTGCTGATTCTGGTTTTTGTTTTTTGTTTGACAGAAATATCAAATGGATCCATCACTTGCAAACACCGCACTTCGGCCACCAGTCTTAGATGGAACCAACTACAGTCTATGGAATGTCAAAATCCAGTTTCATATAAAGTCCATAGATGAGAGAGCATGGCAAAGAGTTCTAAGCGGTTGGTCTCCACCAAGGAGAATAGACGAAGATGGTGATAGTCTAATCAAACCGGAAAGTGACTGGACTACTGATGAAGTGCAGATTTCAAATTACAACTCGAAGGCACTGAACGCAATTTTTTCTTCAGTTGATACGAACATGTTCGGGCTTATTACTAATTGTGTCTCGGCCAAAGATGCATGGGGACATTCTACAAAGACACTGTGAAGGTTCTGAGAGTGTGCGACGAACAAGACTCAGGATGCTTACTTCCAAGTTCGAGATGATGAGGATGGAAGAATCTGAGAACATACTGGATTATGATCGTTGCCTACGGGAAATTGCTAATGAGGCGTTCAGCCTTGGAGACCCTATCTCCAATGAACGATTAGTTAGTAAGGTTCTCCGTTCTTTGCCCGAAAAATTCAACATAAAAATTTGTGCGATAGATGAGGCCAAGGACACGACTCATATGGCTTTGGAAGATCTTCTCAGTTCACTTTGCACTTTCGAGATGAAGGTGGATATGCAGAAGAAGGACAAAGGTAAAACGATTGCCTTCCAAGTATCAAATGATTCTTACAATGATCTCCTTCAAATATCCCAAGAGGTTAATGAGTCGGATCTCTGTGAGCATTCCATTGACTATATCACAAAGAAATTTGGGGATTACTTGAAAAGAATCAGAGATAAGAAGAATGATGCACAACCGTCGAAATTTCCTAGTCTTCCAGCACCCGAGAGACTGCAAAAGTTTCCTGTCCAACAACAGTTTCGATCAAAGAATGAAGGCAAAGGACAATTCAATTCGAAAAGGTATGATTCAGTGCAGTGTAGAGAGTGCAAGGGGTTCGGACACTATGCAAATGAATGTGCCAACAGATTGCGAAAGAACAAAGGCTACAATGCGTCTCTAAGCGATGAAAAATCTGATAAAGAGGAGAAATCCAATGATGAAGATAATCACACCTCCTTCCTTGACTGCATTATTGACAGAAAATCGCAGGCTACAGGTGAATCCTTTAGGTGTTGCCCTAGGTGTTGCCACTCCTGGCCGCAACATCTGCAAAAAATCAGTGTGTTTAAAATCCAAAACTTCTGGAAATTCGAGTGCAGATGAGGAATTGGAAGCTGATGATGAAGAGATGACTCTTGAGAGTGTACAAAAGCTTTAGGAAGAATTGTTTGAGGATTGGACCAAAAGAAACAAGCTTAACTCAACTCTTGTAAAGAAAAATACTGATCTAAAAGCCGTGGTTGCCAAACTTGAAGTAATTATGAGCAAAAAGGACTTGGAACTGGGGAAGACCAAAGAAGAACTTCAAAAGGCAACTGAAACCTTATCCAAGTTTAATTTGAGCACATCCAAGCTTGAATCCATACTTTCAATGGGAAGAGATGACAAGAAGGGTTTAGGGTTCAAAGACAGTGTATATGAAATTGGTGAGTCTTCAAAATCTACTGTTTTTGTGAAAAGAAAAACTGAAACATTCACACCGTCACAACCTACATCTTCAATCAAAAGCTCTCCACCAAAAAGACAACCTGCTGCACCCGTTCCTACGAAAAGAAAACGCAGGTATGTATGTCATTACTGTTTTAAGCCTGGACATATCAGGCCCTACTGTTTTAAACTCAGGGATGACCGCATGAATCAAACCACGAGTCGAATAAATGTTGCACAACATTTCTCGCAACACTTCCCACCATCAACCTACAGTAAGACAAATTTGGGTATCAAAGGTAAAAACTCACTGTAATGTTGTCCATGCTTCACTGAAAACTAACTACTGCAGGTCATTGGTACTTTGATAGTGGAAGCTCACGCCATATGATAGGATCACGAGAACATCTCATTGATTATGTCGATCAAAAAAGTGGTAGAGTAACGTATGGAGGGGGAGCTAAAGGAAAGATTGTGGGAAAAGGAACATTGAATGTTAAAGGACTACCAAAGCTCCACAATGTGCTTCATGTTGAAGGATTAAATTCAAATTTGATGAGCATAAGCCAATTGTGTGATGATAATTTGCTTGTCAAGTTTGATAAACATACTTGTCAAGTTTGATAAACATACTTGTGAAGTTTTTGATGAATGTAACATGTGCATTATGACAGGTACAAGGTCTTTAGACAATTGCTACCAAATAGGTGAGGAACTTTCATGCAATCATGCACAAATCAGTGAACTCGACCTTTGGCTTCAAAAAGTCGGTCATGTAAACTTCAAAACCTTGAAGAACTTGTGTCAGTACGATGCAGTACGAGGTATGTCTAATCTCTCATCTGGTATACAATATGTGTGCGGATATTCTTAAAAAGGAAAACAGACTCGCGTGTCACACCCAGTGTTGCAACCATCTGGGACAACACGCTGTCTGGAGTTACTTCACATGGACCTTATGGATCCTATGGAAGTTGAAATTTTTGGAGATAAAAAAATATTCTTTTGTGTGTGTGGATGACTTTTCACGATTTTCTTGGATAAGTTTTATTAGGGAGACCTTAGATGTGTACTGTGATAATTCTAGTGCAATAAACATTTCAAAAAATCCAGTACAACACTCTCGTACTAAACACATTGACATTCGTCATCACTTTATTCGAGATCTAGTAGAGAAAGGATTGATTCGGATGGAATTTGTTGATACAAATAACCAATTGGCTGACATATTCAAAAGAGCATTAGACTTTGAGAGGTTCTCCAACCTTAGGAAATCTCTCAGCATGTGTTCTGTCTGATCATTCATAGATGTCTCAGATGTTACAACATCTCGGACAACACCTAACATGCATGTGCATTTTTAGGCATTAGACATTCTGCATTTTCATGCATACTGTGATATGATGTATTGGAATGATGTTGGGTAATCTTCTGTTACACTTACAGTTCCTTACTCGATCTTGTATAACACACTTGGACATGAAAAATACTCTAATTGAGTCACTAAATAGTGAAGGATAATCATGTACATCATGAGTTTGTCCCATGTGAAAGGTGATTTGAGTAGATTGAAAATATTTATAAACATGCTCTGTATCAGAATAAAAGATTGGAAAAAGCTACCTAAAAGAGTCCAATGAAGACTGTACTTTTAGTGTGGGAGCTACCTCTTCTGAATTTAAATACAGAAATCAAAATAGAAGAAATTGGAAAAAGCTACCTAGAGGAGTCCAAAAGAAGATCGTTCTTCTAGTGTGGGAACTACCACTTCTATGATCAAGAGTTTAAGTCACCAAGTGTGGAGAAAAATCAAAATTCTTTTTGGAAATTGTGCGTGTTGTCAGAGGATGTTGCCAACATTTGTGACAACATTTCATTTGTGAACATATCTCATATTTGTTTTCATGTTTCTATTTCTGTTACATTCTGTTATTAGGCATAAATAGGTCATGCATAAACATAACATTATGAATATTGTTGTGTCAAGAGGGTATGAGTATTTCAACAGAGAAAATTCGATGAAAATCCAGATTTTGCTAGAAATCCAATATTTGTGATTTTTGATGGTTCACTGGTGTTAAAATCGATGTGGGTTTCAATTCTGAAAATTATTTTGAAATGATTTTGGACGCAATTATCTCAGTAATTTTGGTAAGTGATTACGGGCCAAAGCTGATCTGGTCTCCTACGAGAACTCAGTTTCTGACTATCGTCTGGCTATAGAGGTAGATGTCCATTCTGGACAAAAAGGGGGAAAAGACGTGACTCAAACTCAAGATAGTGTGAATTGAAAGGATCAAATGATACCATCTATCTGATACCTTTGCTTGATTTCGTTTTTAATGTTCTGCTTCGTTAAGGTTCTGCTTCCCTGCTGTGTTTCTGTTTTAATGAACTGCTAGTGATTTTTGCTGGTGTTGTCTCAGGTGTTGCCAACACAACGAACAACACCGTACTAACTTGATTTCATTCAGGGGGAGAAAAATTCTCATATTAAGGGGGAGTTAACTGGAGTTCAACTGAGAAATTGAGTTTGATTTGATTTTGTCCAGAAAGGTAAAAAGGGGGAGATTGAAGGGAAATATAATTTCCATATTAAATTGATTTCCCTAATATTATCTTTTCATTGTTGATTTGATTGAGTATAATATTTAATTATAGTTTTGTCTTTCTAGATAATTATGTTAAGATTTTATTGTGATATAATATCTTCCTTAAATTTAATTTCCTATTGATAGATTATGTGGAATATTGGGTTTTACCTTTCTAGATATTATATTTATGATAAAGATCTTCTAGATATAATATTTATGATAATGAGATAATTATACAAATATACTCTAAATATGGTATCAATGTTTAAATAGAGTTTATTTCTAATTAAACTCTTACATTCCTTATGAAATAGGTTTTCTTGTGGAGATAAAAGTCTACATCTATAAATAAGAGATCAAGGATATCATAAAGGCTCTCTCTCTCTCTTCGCTAGGCCTCTTTTCACTCGTTATACATACATATACGCACGTGTGCACGCCATGAATATCAGAGAAATATTTCGTCAAGGGACGAAATACGTGACTCAAACTCAAGGGAATGTGAATTGAAAGGATCAAATGATACCATCTATCTGATACATTTGCTTGATTTCGTTTTTAATGTTCTGCTTTGTTAAGGTTCTCCTTCCCTGATGTGTTTCTGTTTTAATGAACTGCTAATGATTTTTGCAGGTGTTGTCTCAGGTGTTGCCAACACAACGAACAACACCCGTACTAAATTTATTATATTAAGGGAGAGAAAAATTCTCATATTAAGGGGGAATTAACTGGAGTTCAACCGAGAAATTGAGTTTGATTTGATTTTGTCCAGAAAGGCAAAAATAAGGAGATTGAAGGGAAATATAATTTCCATATTAAATTGATTTCCCTAATATAATATTTTCCTTGTTGATTTGATTGAGTATAATATTTAATTATGGTTTTGCCTTTCTAGATAATTATGTTAAGATTTTATTGTGATATAATATCTTCCTTAAATTTAATTTCCTATTGATAGATTATGTGGAATATTGAGTTTTACCTTTTAGATATTATATTTATGATAAAGATCTTCTAGATATAATATTTATGATAATGAGATAATTATACAAATATACTCTAGATATGGTATCAATGTTTAAATATAGTTTATTTCTAATTAAACCCTTACATTCCTTATGAAATAGGTTTCCTTGTGGAGATAAAAGTCTACATCTATAAATAAGAGATCAAGAACATCATAAAGGCTCTCTCTCTCTCTCTTCGCTAGGCCTCTTCTCACTCGTTATACATACATATACGCACGTGTGCACGCCGTGAATATCAGAGAAATATTTCGTCAAGGGACGTGCTGGTTTGAAGAGTGATGATCGCGTGTTGCCTTGAATGTTGGGAACATCTGCAGACAACATCCGTAAAGAAATTGACTGAAGATCGTTTTCGTGGATTCCCTTTTGGCATCACGTTTTTGCTTTCTTGTTTACGCTTTTATTCTTGTTATTTGTTTTAGAAAGCTTTTATTTTCTCAACTTGTTGAGGAAATTGATTTTAGTCTTAATCACTAGTGATATGTTTTTGTAAACGGTTTGGTTTTCTAGTGATTTATTTTTGCCATAAGGCAATACTTGTGCAAATTTAATCTCGTCCATCAATTTGTTTAAAGTGAATTTGTGTAACAAACTTTAATATTTCGCTGCATGTTGTGTTAAATGTTGTAACATTTGACACAACACTCAATTATGATAAAACACAAATTTACGATTTTACACTATTTTTGATATATTTACACACATCTGTCGAACATAAGTTCTAACAATTCTCTAGCACACCACTTGAAAAATAAAAAAGGTAAAACTAGGTTCAAGTCCCCATTGACCAGGATAATCACGCCGAAATCCTATTATTTTAAGATTTAACGTTTACAAAGTTGATTTTTTGGGGGATTTAGAAAATTTAAATAACCAGAATTAGGAAAATTTTCAAATGATGATAATTTAAAATAATTAAGATTAAGCAATAAACAAGAACCCAAATGAAAATACGCCGTGACAAATATTGGAAAATTCAGTTATTCAATTATATAAATGACAAACTTTATTAATTCCAAAAGGATGAGGTTAAATTATAAGATCGTGAGTAAATGAAAATGAGCAGTCTTTCCAAAATAAATAGAATAATAGATAGTACAAAACAAGAGCAGAAATCTAATAATCTATATAAAAAAACATTAGAGAAAAATGCTCCAACTCAAAGCGATGTTTTTGTCCGTAAGCCTGTAATATGCAAGAGGTGGAGCTAGATAGTGTCACAAACCAGATAATTTTGTACACTAAAGTCGACCATTAAAAAAAAAAGAAAAAAGAAAAATACTTGGAATCTATGCAGAGGAGATTAATCGTTTCTCCTTCCCCAACCAATAAGTCGAAACAATTCTGTATAAGTATATGCATGCATACATAAAAAAAAAAATATAATTGTCAATTTCGAGTAAAAAATAAAGAGCGAAAATCGGAGACAACTAAATAATCCAGAAACTAGAACCGGCCGCCCTAACCTTAGATCGGGGTCGAAGAAGTCCAGAAGATTTTAGGGCAGTGAGCGGACCCGGAAAGACCGGAGTATCTCACGGTTACTAGAGCTTCGGTGCGCGAAAAAATAAGGCGCGAGCGGAGTGTGAGAGAGTTCCGGTGGAGGGAAGCAGACAGGAGAGGCGGCGACCGCAGATAATCGGCAGGGGCAGGATATGTGTAGGAGTATTCGGGTAGTGTGCGTAGGTGTGATCTGTATCGTTGTGCACGTGGGTATAGCGTGGTGCATAGTTGAACCGAACCGAACGAATCGATCCTTGTAGGATATGTCAAATTTTAAAAAATAATGGTTCAAATTCAGTTCTGAAACGTCTAAAAATCAGGCCATATAAACTATATGTATGAAAATTATTTACTTATTTATTTTATTTAATTAAAATCAATCCACATAAACCATATGTACGAAAATTAATTACTTATTTATTTTATTTAATTAATTTTCAATATTTAAATGATATATTTTATATGACTAAATGTTTAATTACATTATTTGAATGATTTCATGGAATTAAGGATTTTCATTCGGATATTCGATATTAGGCCTAGGAAAAGAGATTAGGGACGACCAAGATGAAAATATTTTTTGAAAAATATTTTTAATGCTCGATAATATGATTAAAATTTTCTAAAATTTTTTGAAGTCCAAATTATTTTACTAGTCGAGCCTTAATTTATTCGAGAAGTTGGTTTTGGTCAAACGATGAACTTTTAGTGCCCGTAAGTTATTATTTTTAAAACTTCCTTTAGTAAACTTTTAACATGATTAAATGGACCTAATTTACCTAAAATAAATGAACCTAATCATTCCTAAACTTAAAACCTAAAACCCTAACATCATTAAACCTAAATTTCGAAAATTAAAAACAAGAGAACTATGGTTGTTGGCATCTTGCAGCAGCCGAAACCACACACACATCACACACACTGGTTTTCGAAAAATTCATAGCAAGAATTCGAAGCCCAGACGTTCCTCGATCGCTTCTCCTCACTACCCCACGCTGAAGATTGAATTTCGAGCATTCTAAACACAAAGGCACATATCAAATCTTTCGTTTGTACCATTCAAATCATTTTATGCATGATTTATGTTTTTAAGCATGAAAAATGTTTAGATGTAATTATTTAATGTTTAGAGATTTATTTTCAAAGTTTTGACGATTCTGTGCATATATGAAACGTGTTGTGAATTCTAAGAAGATTGCTGCCATAGGAAGACGTTTAAGGGATGAGAAAAGAGATGTTAAGTGAAGAACGATGGCTAGATATTGGCATAAGACGCATATATGAAAGGCTAAGTTCTAGGGTTTTTGGTTGGATTTAAGGGCTCGGTTCAGGGGACAGCCGCACCAAGGCTTGGTCAGAGAGTCTGGGGTCTGGTGCAGCCATGCATGTGGTCGGGTCCGTAGATGGCTAGGTGCAAGGTGAGTTGCGATGAATTTGGGGAGAGAAGAAGGGCTCGATCATGGCTTAGGAAAGGAAAGGTTCGAACCATGGGTCTAGGTGGTTTGGTTCATGGCTTACGGGGGTAAGAAAGGGTCTAATAAGTTGTGTTTTAAATTTGGGAAGAAAATATTATGAAACATCTACTACTTAAAAATGCTGCTAATTTTTTTTATTTTTTTTACAAACTCACATTTTTGAAAATAAGCATTTAAGTATTTTGCAAGCCTGCAATACTACTGAGAATATGGCATTTAAAATTACTCGCAAACAATCGCCAGATAAAATGTTGCAGTTTAAAAATATTGCCAAACCGGTCCACAATCGTGCATAATTAAAATAAACTGAGTAAAATCATGAAAATCAACAGCATATAATAAAAACTTATAAAACTGATCAGTCTACTCAAAGTTCATAAAATCGTGATGTGCGAAAAAGTGTGTTCCTTGAGTCGTGTGCGCACATCCAGCTCAGCCTACTTAGAGTTCGGCACCCCCAGTCTCCTCATCCAAATGCTCACTTGCATCACACACGCCTAGTGAGTATAAAGACTCAACACATATGTATCGAAATAATAGCAAACACATATACATAGCACACAACTGTGAAAAATATATTGTAATCAACATATCGTTCATGCACTTAAAAAGCATAAATGTAAACGCGTCATTTGAAATCATAACATGTCAAAACAGCTTTTTGTATCATCATATTCTTAAACATTAACTTTAATTGAATTCAGTTCCTTAGTTGTGACCTTCGTATCAGCTTTATCATTTCATCATTAGACGATTGATCCATCTACATAAAACCGTGGTACATGGCGACTGTCAGACATCAACGACAATATTACCCATCCATTGTGCCTAGGCCTCATCATTAGCATTTACGTATACATCATAAGCGTTTACATATACATCATTAGTCACAACTAATTCTCATCCTTCAAAATATCATCATTTTCATCCCTTATCGAAATCATGCACATATGTAAAGTTTTCTTAAAATCAAGCATGTAACTTACTTTTCATAATTTCATAAAACCATATGCATGATACATAAACATATAAAAGCATGATAAATATGTGCTCAGGGCGATGTGGGACTAAAATCTCACCCCGGGTACAAAATGACCATTTTGTTGCGTGTTTTCTTGATTGCTCGAAAGCACACGACATCAAGTTATAGTAAAATGTATTTTTGAGTACGAATGTCGAATTCTCACGAGGAGTGTGAATATCAATGTATATCAATACTTGTAATTAAAATAGTCTCAACTTTATTTAGAAAAATCAAAAGAAGGTTGATTTGTTTAACAACTATTTAATTGCAAATGAATAATAAACTAACACCGAATGGAGAAATATCACTGAGAGAAATATCTAGATAAATGATTTCACTAAGTTTCCACGATAATCATTCCCGATTGAATTTATATTCATGAATTCTAACTATTTAATGACCAAGAACACTTAATTATTTTATTCCTACTTTCCCAAGTGACGAATAAACTTTATCATTCAAATCTCGATTCAAACATTCCTAATAAGAATCTAGATTTATATGATAAATGCACGCAAATTCTTGTCCAAGTCTCGCTAAAGTTATATGCCTTCCGAATGATATAAACATTCAACGATGCGTCTTTAATGATCTATACTCCTAGTCCCTCTCCCGAGTTGTAGAATTAATCGAATAACACACAATTTATGGCCTGTAAACTGCAGTCAAAACAATATAAAGAAAAACAATTAAAAAAGAAGGAATTCAATCATGTAAAGAACCGAGTCAAATTATCGTATCGACAAAGCTACGTCATTATCTAGACTAGAAAATTAGTTCATGACGAAATCTAAATAAAAACAACGCATGTTCAAAGATTTAGACATCGAAATACACGAGAATATAAAAATGAAAGAATAGATGACAAATCTGAAGTATCGTCTGCGTCCATAGATCCGTCGTTCTTCAGTATTTGTGATCGTTCTTCGTACTCTGAATCTTCATCTCTTGTTCGTGTCGGTATCCTGTGTGTTTTTTTCTCCAAAAAATGGCTCTCCTGTTCTGAACCCTCGATTTCTTCTTATATACCCGTCTGGGCCGTGAGTCGAAGCCCATTTAATCTTGTTTCTCCGCCATTGGCGCCGCGGCGCTGAGTAAGTGGCGCCTAGGAATTTTGAATGTTAGCGCTGCGGCGCTTGTTCCTTAGCACCTAAGCGCTTGTCTCTCAGCCTTGAGGCGCCGCGGCGTTGTGTGGGCAGCACCTAGGCGCTTATTCTTCGGCAATGATGCGCCGCGGCGCTTCTTGGGCAGCGCCTAGGCGCTTGTCTTTCGCACAAATGAGCGCTAGTGGCGCTTGTTTTGGCGCTGCGGTTCTCGTCTATCGTAGTTTCACGCTCAAAAACATCTCTGATTGCTCTAAACCATCAACTAGTTGTTTATCCCCTGCACGACACAAAAACAACAAAAACCACGCGTAATTCTGTTCGAAACCAGCATAGATCAAAAGGATTAACATATAAATTAAGTGCAATTCTTGCACTTATCAAATCCCCCAAACTTGAACTTTTGCTAGTCCCGAGCAAAATTAAGAACAAAAATAGAAATGCAGACTCAAGCAAGAAATTAACGCTGAAAACTATAGTCATGGATATGAAAAAAGTGACAGTGGCCTCAGATTTATCCATTTTATGTAATTCATAATCACTCAAGAGTCACGTACATGTGTGATATGTCAATGTTCATTTACCCAATCAAATGATCAAATAAATTTACAACACCCACTAGCTTTATTAACTCAAGGGATTTTCAGATCAGTTCAAATCACACTTCATAAATATACAAATTCACTTACACAGATCCCACAGGACTTTATTGGTAATTGTTTGGTTCAATGGATATTCAGTGCAAGTATACCAAACGATGATGTTACACAATGAGATGCTGACATGCAAATGATTAAAATTCATACTTACTAACCATGTTTCTCAGGTATCCATAGGCTTGACTTGAACAGCTTTTCTCCACTAGTATATTGGATAAGTGTGACAAGGTTAATAGGTCTTGTAGGCTTGTAACGTTAAGCTATGGCTCATGGCTACAATAAAAGGTATGAAAATCAAAATTTGAGAGAAATAATCGAATTTTCATCATCTTCACTCTTATTTCATTCCCCATCACTTCATTGTTTTCTTCCCAATCATATCCTCGATTTCCCATAATTTTCTTTTTCTCCACTTTTTGATTCATTCCTTTGATTATTTTTCTTTTCTTGTCACTTTTTCAACTCCTTTTTTCACATTTACTTTTTCTTTTTCTTTTCCTTTTCAAGGAGTATTTGAATCGTTACAACACCAATGAACTTATTTCTCTCAAGATTAGGTAGGACAATAAGTGTATAAGCTTCATTAAGTAGTTGTTGTGGGATGTAGAATAGATACAAGTGGGGGCTAATTTTATGTCACTGACAACACCACTTGATTTTTTTAAAATAGGCTCAAAAATGGGACACTAGGGATGTTTCATTTTTAATCGGTAGGCTCAAAGGCTTAAACAGTTCCAAAGATTGCCTAAATCATTCCTATGTCACATATTATCCGTATTTCACCTCGAAAAGTGTTCAAGAAAGTTCTAGATTACCGTCAATCCAGTGGTCAACTCATACAAACCAATCACATGCAATTTTCAATCAAATGGTATATGAGAGGTGAACAAAGAGAAGTCAAGCATCTCAATCTACTCGAGGCTCAATGGGCTAACGAACGATAATAGCAATGAAAAAAGGCCCAAAGACATTGAGAAGGATTGCCTAGATCATTTCTGTGTTTGCAAAAATGTCAATTAATGTCATGTGAAAATTACTATAATTCAAATTCCTATTGTCCATTTAGCATCACAAGCATGTAAATTGTCTCTAAGCATTGATAGTATCAAGAAACATGACCATGCAACGATATTTGTGACTATCAAGTTATCATGAATACATATATACATTAAAACCACGATTTCATTTTCATCATTGGCCACACAATGACGTATCCATGACTCTTCCTAACAATTCTAGCTTGCAATAAATAATTAAACGTTTTTTTTAAACAAGGGATTAAACTCTACTGTGCAGGGACTAACTAATTATGCAATTCATAGAATAAAAATTAAAACAGATTGAACGATAGTGAACGACCCCCCCCCAAATTTAAGTACGTGCATTGTCCCCAATTTACAGTAATAAGGCAAGAAAAAAAAATGGGAACACGTACCTCATACAGCGCGCTTCAGGAATCGCTGTCCTCGCCTGACAGCTCAGTCTCCTCGTCATCATAATACTCCTCATCATCCTCGATAGGTCTATGTGAAAATGCCGGTGGCTGGGGGAATACAGCTGCAGGGTATTGCTGTGCGAGCACCTGATTAAAATCATGCACGTAATCCATGTGCTCTCGTGTCATCCGCCACTGTCGCCTCGTAACACGCTCAATGTCATCGAGACGCTTGTGCGTGATCTATCCCCTCCCTGAACGTGCCTGTGGGACGGGAAGTGGCTGTGCTCCACTCCCTAAAGCCTCTCCCGGAGCACTCGTAATCTGTCTTTGTCTCCGATCCCGCGGGAGTCTAGCAACCAGTAAGATGTCGCCTTTTGTATGCAATACGGCCTCGCTATCATCCCATACAACCCCTGCTAACTGACATAGATCCATAATGGTAGAGGAGTGTGGCATACTCACAGTGGAAGTGCCTCGAGAAGCCTGCAACATCGAAGTCATAATCACGCGGCCCGCATCAACTGTCCTGTCGGTGATGATACAATAAACCAAGGCTGCCTTCGTTTTTGTCACATCAGATACGTGACCAGATGGCATCAATCGCGAGGCTACGAAGTGGTACCAGTTGTATGCCTCCCTCTACATGGACGTCGCAGGGAATGTGACTGGGGCTCATTGATTATTCAGTTTCCAAACCGTGCCCGGCTCACATAGTGTGGTAATGATCGTCTCATAGGTGTAGGCCTCTCGCATGAACAGTGTGTACCCATCTGTTTCGTAGGCTGGCATCGAATACAGCGAATTAATTGTTGTGCTATCGAAGGCAACCATTCGCCCCCGCACCTTTACGTGATAATTTTCGTGTTTGACCTTTAGATTAGCATAGAATTCCTGCACAATGGAGATCACAGCGTCTGCCGGCGGTTTCACAAACTCAGCCCAATGAATATTCCTAGCAACAATCAATGTCGTGCAATCCGGGATGCTCTGATCCATCCCTCTTTCCCGCTGCATGCTTTTATCTTGTAATTTAGAATAGTTTTCGGCAGCAGCGGCATTCCAGAATCGTCATCTATCAAAAGTAGCTATAGACGACTCGCCCTCCCCAGATTGAATCTACTTGGTCTTCTTCCTCGGCGGCATAGTTCAAATCAATATCAACACACTTAACAAAAGTATTCAACAATTCAATACCCCCAATATCAACACAAACAATGAATTAACGATTCCTTCCAAAAAGCAATTCTCCGAATCCAACAATTCCCAACAACAAACGCATTGAGACAATTGATCGAACACTTTGCGTATGTATTTCAAAACCTAAATCCTTAGGAATTCAAGCATTAAAATCAGAACTCACTACACCAAAGATTGTTACCTTATGATCAGTTTACCAAGATATGCTTAAATCCGTCCGGGTGTCGGCTTGGTGAAGAAGTCTCTTGGATATCGTTGAGCCAAGGAGGTGCTAGGAGTCAGAATTTGAAGATGGAATAGCTTGGGAGTGAATCGTGTGGTGTCTTGTGGTGTTTAGAAGGCTAATTTGTGGAGTTGAGCAATTTTTTTTTGGAAGAAAGGAGGAGCCGCGGCGCTGCTTGCTTAGGTTTCTGAAAAAGAATGAAGTCTCGGTCCTCTTTTTTTTTATAACACGAACTAGCGCCGCGGCGCTGAGTAAGTAGCGCCGCGGCGCTTAACCTTTGGCTTTCAGCACTTTCAGCGCCGAGGCGCTGAATATCTAGCACTGAGGCGCTTAATCTTCTCATTTTAGCGCTGCAACGCTTATAGTTGAGCGCCTAGGCGTTTTCTTCTCGGCTTTTAGCGCCTGCAGCGCTAATAGTATAGCGCCTAGGCGCTATTCTGGCGCAATTTTTGTCAAAGTGAGCTCTTTCCACGCCGCGTTTCAACTTGTACCTACATAAAAACACATAAATCAATGTCTAATCTTCACATGCCAACTTAAATAAAATCAGAAAATGTAAAAGCAATTATACTACTGATCGAGCAAAACTTGCACAGTGAATAATCCCAAAATTTATTTTATAAATGAAAGCTCGATTTAAATATCGCAAGTGCACGATAGTCAAGTTATAATAAACGTAAGTAAATACGAGTATCGTTCCACAAGGACTGCGTTACACTATTTTTATTTTCAATTAAAATTTCTTTAGCAACGATAAATTGAGTTGATGATTAAACTAATGTAAAGTAAACAATTAAAATAATTAAAATGCAAAGAAAACGTGTTCAAGAACGCAATGATTAATTTGGATTAAATCAAATGAGAAATGAATTTGTTGGGAATTATCAGTTCACCTACCGCTCGTGTTTAACTAATTACACTCGACTTTTACTCGTGCGTTCGACGGAATTCCCTAGACTAATTAATATACTCTGTCGAGCTATATTAATACTAATAAAAAACATGCAGTACTCAAGTGTCCTCAAATATTTAACAGTTCAAGATTGCATTACATTCTATGGAATCCACTAGCTTTCATTCGGGTGAACTATCACTATCGACACGTACCCAATTCCGTATATCTACTAAAATTGTAAATCTGTGGTTTATACTATTTGATCGTATTGTTAACTATTCGATCGAACTCATCAACAACATGAAATAATCAAAGGAAGTTAGCTAGGCTTCGATTGAAACACGAAAGAACAATAGCATAAACAAATCACTAATAAAAACGTCGAGAAATAATGTTCAACACCGAGTACGGGGTAGGATCCCCTCAAATCCCAACAAATCTAGAGTTTAGCTACTGAAATTCATGATAAAAACCAACAATCAATGTAAGAAATAAAATACTGAATAATGAAAATACTAAAGATAACGATGGATGACGGCCATGACGCGTGGAAATCTCGAGGTCTTCGAAATCTCCTTTGCTCCTAGCCTCCTCTCCAAAAAAAAATGATGAAAAGTCTGATAAAGATCCAAAAACGGCCGCTGCTCTCGTGTGTTAGGTTATAGTGTAGGATAGAGTCCCTAGAAATTCGGAAACAAATCTTTCTCAATCTCGCTTTTCGCTAGGGCGGTATATTTTGACCGCCCTAGCGAGAGGTCCTCGAATAAGCTTCCTCGAGCATGTCCCTGGTTTCGCTGGGGCGGTCACTTTTGACCGCCCTAGCGAGACACTTGCGCAAAATAATCCTCGGCCAGACCACAATGCTCGCTGGGGCGGTCACTTTTGCCCGCCCTAGCGAGACCTCTTCGATATTATGCCAAAGTTTCTCCCATTTTTTGGTTCAATTCCTACAAAATAACCACAGAATACACGAGATTAGTCAAATGCTCAATAATGCTAAAAAATTGCAAAATTCAACTAAAACAAACTAATATGATGCATGAACGTGACTCAAAACCAACACTAAAAACACGTAAAAACGAGTCCTATCAACCCCCTCATACTAACCTTTTGCTCGCCCTCGAGCAAAATAGGTTAAAGCACGAGATTCTAAACAAACAAAACAAACACAAAATACTCAAACAAGAAATAACCAACTCAAGTAAATGTCAATGGTGAGTTAACAACTGTTATGCTCATGCCTCAGTGAACTTTCCCACACACAAATTCATAATCAAGTCGAATCACAAACGAATACTCATTCTCATCTACACATAAATCTCGACACTAATTTGAACGTGTGTGTGTGTCATGATGGGTCTAGTCATTCGTACTTCAAATAGATCAATCATCCGATCATGCGAGTCACTCAATTAGCACTTCAATACCAGTATCACTAGCATGCACCCCCGTGTCCATTTATCACTAACCATAATTTGAACTTTATTCGATTCTTAAGTGCAGAGAAGGGTGTCGAAAAGAAGGAAAATAAGCTCAAGTGGCTAACAGTCGGGAGTACACCGATCATTTTCATTGTGCAATCGTCAAGACTTTTCGTCTGACTTTCCTCGTCTCCTTACATCTCCAACTTTTAGCCCAGGAATAGAATTCCATTCCTTTTATTTCGGCTCCCCCTCACCTTACATCTCCACCAATTTTTTCTTTTTCGATATATATATATATATATATATATATATATATATATATATTTTTATGCACAATTTCACACGTGTACTCCCTAGGCTAAGAATATATACTTTGGATTACAGCTGGTTAGGAGTATGATATTTTAATTCAGTGCATTGAGAAAGGGGGTATATGTAAAGTTCAAGGCAAATCACATGTTCTCATTCAAGGTCCCAATTAGTGACTTATTTTCACGGGTTTACATGCTAAATCAACTCATAAATGATGCCTTTCAAGTTAACCACACAAAACCTTCAAATTTCACCATTATTCCTACAAAATTCTAGTCCCCACACATATGTGCTCAAAAAGTTCAACTTTGTGCCAAAATTCATGCTTTAACAATCAAGAGTACCATTCATGAGGTGACCCAATCAATACTTTTGTATACTATCAATTCAACATCATCATTGGCTCATACACTATGTCTTCTCACCATAAACAACACCAAGTAAAAGAAATGCAACAATTTAAAACCAATTAACTAAGCAAACAAAACAATCTACCCCCCTCATACTAGAGTTGTGCAATGCCCTCAGTGCACAAAACGAAACAAACACTAAAAACATAAAAAAACTCATGAATGTAAATGCAAAGAAAGAATATGCAAAATAAAAGGCAAGGGGAAACAGTGAGCTCCCCTAATCAGAAATCGTCCTCCTCCTCATTCTCAGGCGGTGGGACTCCCTCTTCAGCCGCTGGGGGCATAGGATAATGGTATTGAAACTGGAAGGGTGGCGGGTATGCTGGTGTAGGTAGCTGGCCGGACGTGTCGATGCCCAAATGAGTTGAGATCCCCTGCACCAAGTATTCGATGTTCTGAATGTGGGCTTGATTAACGGCCTGGTACTCAGTCTGATAAGTGGCCCAAGCGCCCAATTCGTCGAGGCGATCTCGCATGGCACGGCGGCGTGGCTGCGGAGGTGGTGGTGCATGTCCTAAGGCCGGAGGTGGTTGAGCTGCTCCCCCATAATCGAAAAATACCTCCTCGGGCAGCTCAGCCTGTCTTTTCTCCCTCTTGGATCTATAAAGAGCCTCATCAATGGCTCTCATCGGCGGTAACCACTCATCATCATCTGCAAATATCACCCCCGCTCGGGCACACAGCTCAGTCACTATCGTCGGAAAGTAAAAAGCCAAATTGCTGCTATTAATGCACATGTTAAGCTGTCCGAAAATGAGCCTGCCCACATCAATCACCATCCCAGTACAGATGGCATAAAGAACAACCGCCCGCTCACGCTGCACATCACTCGTATGACCAACCGGCATCAATCTCTTAGACAAGAATGCATACCACAATGCCCCCTCCACTTTCAAAAACTTTTCAAGAAAGACCGTGTAAGTCCCCGGTTGTTTCCACGTGGTGCCCGGATAACAGAGTGTGCGAATGATCAAATCATAATCCGGGTTAAGCACCCACGCCTGAAACACCGAATCGTCCACCGACGGTAAACCCAACATATCATTGATCCTCTTGGGATCATACGGGACTAGATGTCCCCTCACAAATGCCTTTGACTCATTTCCCGCCGGAGCATTGGCATAAAATTTACGCACAACCGGAACCACTGCTGCATTCGGTTGTGCTACAAAGGCATTCCACCCTCTTCTTTCTATTTGGGACTCCGAAAATTGACCGATAAGAAACGAGCTAAATCCACGCTCAGGGATTGGTTTCCTATGTAGTCTAGCATGCTAAAATCTTTCCCTAGCTTTTTCATTCACAAACATAGATGGAGTGGAACGAGAACTAGAAGCACCCTAAGTTACCTTAGATCTTTTGGGTGCCATGTAGAGATTGGAGTGCACAAAGTATCCAACCGCTGGAAAATTGTTGAGGGTCGCCGGAAGAAGCTCACCGGAATATGTGGAAGATGACCGGAGTTGCTTGAAAGACCGCCGGAGAAGAAAATCTTGTAGCCTAAATGCTTCTTCGTGGAGTGTATGGACCAAGATTGAGTCTTTGCCCTGAAAAATCACCAAATAATAAGGATTGAGTACAAAAGATGGAGGGGGGTGCCGAAAATCGGAAGGGAGGAGTAGGGTTCGAAGTGGGGAGGAAAAGAGAATAGGAAAGTATTTATAATCTGCGCGACTCGCTAGGGCGGTAAAAACAGACCGCCCGAGCGAGAAGTTTTCGGAAAAAAAATTTTTTGTTAATCTATGCGACTCGCTAGGGCGGTCAAAATCGACCGCCCGAGCGAGAAGTTTTCAGGGAGAAAAATTTTTTTAATCTGCGCGACTCGCTAGGGCGGTATATTTTTCCCGCCCTCGCGAGACGTTTTCGCAAAACGCTTTTCTTTAAAAACGAGTACCCGCTGTGGCGGTCAGTTTTGACCGCCCGAGCGAGAAGTGTTCGGGAAAAAATTTGAATGCAATGCCATGCAACTACCTAAATGCAAATGATGCGATTAATAACTAAAAAAAAAAAAAAACTATAATCAAAATCAAAATAAGGAGTAGAAGTAGTTCTCAATTTATAGTCTAGAGCTCGACTCTTCACCCATGTCCTCAATGACTGTCATGGAGCCGAGTGACTCCAATTTGTGGCTCAATTGTGCCACCGATATAGTGCTTCAATCTTTGAGCGTTCACAGTAAATGTCCCGTCCTTGCCATCATGCAACACCACTGCACCCGATGGGAACACCTTGGCTATAGTGAATGGTCCTGACCACCTTGACTTTAGCTTGCCCGGAAAGAGTCGTAAGCGAGAATTGTATACCAACACCGCTTCACCCACTTTGAATTCCCTTCTTATAATGTGTTTGTCATGGGCTCGTTTGGTGCGTTCCTTGTATGATAGTGCAAGATCATAAGCTCTTCCCCGAAACTCATCTAACTGATTCAACTGCAGCAATCGTTTTTCACCTGCAAGAGCAAAATCAAAGTTTAGTGCTTTGGTCGCCCAATATGCTCTATGCTCTAATTCGACTGGTAGATGACATGCTTTACCAAAAAGCAACCTATATGGTGTAGTGCCTATAGGTGTTTTAAAAGCAGTACGATACGCCCACAAAGCATCATCTAACCGAATGGACCAGTCCTTCCTATTCACATTAACCGTCTTCTCTAAAATCCTCTTAATTTCTCGATTGGATACTTCAACTTGTCCACTAGTTTGGGGATGGTATGGAGTGGAAACTTTGTGGGTGACACCATATTTGCCCAACAGTTTATCAAAAATTTTGTTGCAAAAATGGGTGCCACCATCACTTATGATTGCACGTGGTGCACCAAATCGATTAAAAATATGTTTCTTCAAAAATTTTAACACCACTTGTGCATCATTAGTGGCACAAGCCTCTGCCTCCACCCATTTAGATACATACTCCACTGCCACCAGAATAAATTTCTTTGCAAAAGACGCAGGAAAAGGACCCATAAAATCAATCCCCCACACATCAAATATTTCACACTCAATAATGTTATTTAAAGGCATCTCATGACGGTTGGAAATATTACCTGTGCGTTGGCATCTATCACAATTGAGAACATACAAACGAGCATCCTTAAAAAGAGTTGGCCAATAGAAGCCACATTCAAGTACCTTAGATGCCGTCCGTATGGGTCCAAAGTGACCACCTACCTCACGGTCATGACAATGGTTTAGAATTTGATTGGTCTCCTCCTCCGCCACACATCTTCTTATCATGGAGTCTGCACAAATCTTAAACAAGAACGGTTCCTCCCAAAAATAATATTTCACGTCTGAAAAGAATTTCTTTCTTTGGTGAAACAATAAATTAGGTGGAGGTGTGCCAGTGACAAGAAAATTTGCAAAATCGGCATACCAAGGGTACGCATTTACCTCAAGCAATTGTTCATCAGGAAACCAGTCATCTATATCATCGTCACTGCCCTTAATTTCAACATGCTCAAGCCTAGACAGGTGGTCAGCAACTACATTTTCCACACCCTTTTTATCTCGAATTTCGAGATCAAATTCTTGCAATAATAAAATCCACCTAATTAACCTAGGTTTCGCATCTTTCTTAGCAAGCAAGTATTTTAGGGCAGAATGATCTGTATACACAGTTACTTTAGACAGAACAAGGTATGAATGAAATTTGTCAAAAGCAAATACTATAGCAAGCAATTCCTTTTCAGTAGTAGCGTAATTCAATTGAGCATCATTTAAAGTCTTACTTGCATAGTAGATGGTATGAAATACCTTGTTCTTCCTTTGACCCAGCAACGCACCAACAGCTGTATCACTAGCATCGCACATCACCTCAAACGGTAGCTCCCAATCAGGGACAGTCAGAACAGGTGCTGTCACCAAGCTTTCCTTGAGTATCTCGAATGCATGTAGACAAGTAGAATCAAAATTAAATTCAGCATCTTTCATCAACAAAGAGGATAAAGGTTTAGCAATTTTGGAAAAATCTTTAATGAAACGCCTATAAAAACCAGCATGCCCTAGGAAACTTCTAACTCCTTTTATTGATGAAGGTGGGGGTAAGTTTTTGATTACTTCCACCTTGGCTTTGTCAACCTCAATTCCATTCTCCGATACTTTGTGTCCTAACACAATCCCCTCTTGAACCATAAAATGACATTTCTCCCAATTCAACACCAAATTGCTCTCCTCACATCTAACTAACACCAAGTTCAAATTCTCTAAACATTCATTAAATGAGGAGCCAAAAATAAAGAAGTCATCCATAAAGATTTCAAGGAAATTTTCAGTCATGTCATGAAAGATAGCGGTCATGCATCTTTGAAATGTTGCAGGTGCATTGCATAAACCAAAGGGCATACGCCTAAACGCAAAAGTACCATAAGGGCAAGTGAAAGTAGTTTTCTCTTGGTCCTCAGGTGCAATTGTGATTTGATTGTATCCCGAGTATCCATCTAAAAAGCAATAAAATTCATGACCTGCTAATCGTTCAATCATTTGATCAATAAATGGCAAGGGAAAGTGATCTTTACGGGTTGCATCATTCAATTTCCTATAATCTATGCATACACGCCAACCCGTAACAGTTCTAGTGGGAATCAACTCATTTTTTTCATTAGTAATAACAGTAATCCCACCCTTTTTAGGCACACATTGTACAGGACTTACCCACGCACTATCAGAGATAGGATAGATAATACCTGCATCCAGAAGTTTAATTGTTTCAGCTTTTACTACCTCTTGCATCTTTGGATTGAGTCTCCTTTGTGGTTGTGCTAGAGGTGAGTATTTATCTTCCATCAGAATTTTGTGCATGCAGATCGAAGGACTTATCCCTTTTATGTCCGAAACCTTCCAAGCGAACGCTCCTTTATGCTCCTTGAGAACTCCCAAGAGCTTACTCTCCATATCATCTGTCAAAGAAGAGGAAATAATAACAGGCAATTTATTATTTTCTCCTAGATATACGTACTTGAGATGTGGAGGTAATGGTTTGAGCTCCAAAGTAGGTGGCTCCTCTAGGCTTGACTTTTGAGGCATTAAATCTTTTCTGTCTCCCAATTCCTCTAGTCTAAGCCTCACTTGCTTTCTCCAAGGTGGAATGGCATTCAAATGAGCTACCATCTCCATCTTTTCCTCGTCTAGCTCGTCCTTCTGCTTTTCAGTAGTGAGAGTGGCCTCCAATGGTTCTTTCAATCCATCCTGCACAAAATCACAAACAAGCGAATCCAAGACATCAATACGAAAGCAACTATCATTGTGCATTGTGTGCTTGAGAGTATTGAAAACATCAAAAATAATTTCTTCTTCTCCAACTCTCAGTCTCAATTTCCCCTCCTCAACATCAATCAGTGCTTTCCCTGTAGCCAGAAAAGGTCTCCCTAGGATTAAAGGCATCTCTAAATCTTCCTCCATGTCAAGTACCACAAAGTCTGCAGGAAAAATAAACTTATCCACTTTCACCAGAACATCTTCGATAATCCCACGTGGATACTTGACAGATCTGTCAGCCAGCTGCAACGACATCCTAGTTGGCTTGGTTTCACCTAATCCCAGTCTCCTAAACACAGAAAAAAGCATCAGATTAATACTCGCACCAAGATCACATAAAGCTTTATGAAAATTAATGTCACCAATAATGCAAGGTATCGAGAAACTCCCTGGATCTTTTTGCTTCGGAGGCATCTTGTTTTGAACTAAAGCGGAGCAATTTTCGGTCAAATTCACCGTCATATGATCTTCTAGCTTCCGCTTATTTGCTAAGATATCTTTCAAGAATTTTGCATAACTTGGCATATTCAATAAAGCATCAGCAAAAGGAATGTTAATATGCAATTTTTTAAATATCTCAAAAAATTTACCAAATTGTGCATCTAATTTAGCTTTCTTCATTGCTGCAGGAAAAGGTGGAGGGATAACAATTTTATTCTGTGCAATAGGTGTAGATGTAGAGTTAGAAGACTTACCTCCTCGATTTTTCACCTCATCCTCACCGTGCTTGGTCTTTTCCTCATTAGACCCGAGTGTTTTTCCACTACGCAATTCCACCGCCTTCACATGTTCTCTTGGGTTAGTTTCCATGTTGCTTGGTAAAGTTCCTTGCTCCCTATTAGCAATCAACTTAGCCAATTGTCCAATTTGATTCTCTAACTTGGTTCTGAAATCTCGTCTCTGTTGCAGAAATAAATTTAGTCATCATTTGCTCTAAATTGGACTTCTCCTCCCGAGACGGTTCTGGCTTGAATCCTTGGTGCATCACATATGGTGGACCTCTTTGTTGGCGATGTTGGTTGTTTTGACCTCCCCATGAAAAGTTTGGGTGATTCCTCCATCCCGGATTATATGTGTTCGAGTAAGGGTCATTTCTAGGACGGTTCTGGAATCCCACTTGTTTTACCGGTGCTCCCTCAGGCACATAGAATGGGTTTCCATCTTGGCAATCCTGCACATCATGCTCACCCCCACACTTATCACAGAAAATTTATTGCAGACGCATAGCCGACCCACTCATGCTCATCCCATCAATCTTTCTATTCAAAGCCTCTAACTGTGCTGAAATCGTCGACAAATCATTAACTTGATTAACTCCAGCACCTCGTCTCTGCCTATCAGACTGAGGATGATAGCTACTAGCAGCCATCTCCTCCAATAACTCATATCCTTCCTCCGCCGTCTTTCTCAGTAAGTTACCACAGGCAGCAGCATCTATCATAGTACGGTTAGGAGTAAGCAGACCGTAGTAGAAAGTTTGAACAACTAACCCAAGAGGCAGCTCATGGTGTGGACATCTCCTCAACAAGTCCTTGTAGCGCTCCCATGCCTCGTAAAGTGACTCTTGCTCATATTGAGCAAAATTAGTAATGTCGGCTCTGAGCTTCATAGTCTTCGACGAAGGAAAGTACTTGATCAGGAACGCCTTTGCCATATCTTCCCATGTAGTAATAGACCCTACAGGCAAACAGTTTAACCACGACTTAGCTTTATCTCTCAGTGAAAATGGAAATAAACGCAAACGAATAGCGTCATCAGACACGCCATTAAACTTAAAAGTATCACAAATTTCAAGAAAGTCAGCTATATGAGAATTAGGGTCGTCAAGTGCACTTCCCCCAAATTGGACAGTGTTCTGAATCATCTGAATGATAGCTGGCTTGATCTCAAACTGATTAGCTCGGATGACTGGTCTTACGATGCTTGGACGTGCTCCATCAAGAGACGGCTGTGCATAATCCAACATCGGTATACGCCTTGGCTCCTCTCTTTGTTGATCGCCTTCCATTCTTTCCTTCGCTCTTTGCTGCTGTAGTCGACGTCTAGCTGTGCGTTCGATCTCGGGGTCAAAAGGCTCAAGCTTAAACTCGAGTGATCTTCGCATGCACCACAAGAAAAATCTGCAACACAATGAGAGTATCAAATAACAATAAAATAAATAATACTAAAGAATTTAACTGAAAAATAAAAAATTGTGAATCAACAGTCCCCGGCAACGGCGCCAAAAACTTGATCGAGCAAAACTTGCACAGTGAATAATCCCAAAATTTATTTTATAAATAAAAGCTCGATTTAAATATCGCAAGTGCACGATAGTCAAGTTATAATAAACGTAAGTAAATACGAGTATCGTTCCACAAGGACTGCGTTACACTATTTTTATTTTCAATTAAAATTTCTTTAGCAACGATAAATTGAGTTGATGATTAAACTAATGTAAAGTAAACAATTAAAATAATTAAAATGCAAAGAAAACGTGTTCAAGAACGCAATGATTAATTTGGATTAAATCAAATGAGAAATGAATTTGTTGGGAATTATCAGTTCACCTACCGCTCGTGTTTAAGTAATTACACTCGACTTTTACTCGTGCGTTCGATGGAATTCCCTAGACTAATTAATATACTCTGTCGAGCTATATTAATACTAATAAAAAACATGCAGTACTCAAGTGTCCTCAAATATTTAACAGTTCAAGATTGCATTACATTCTATGGAATCCACTAGCTTTCATTCGGGTGAACTATCACTATCGACACGTACCCAATTCCGTATATCTACTAAAATTGTAAATCCGTGGTTTATACTATTTGATCGTATTGTTAACTATTCTATCGAACTCATCAACAACATGAAATAATCAAAGGAAGTTAGCTAGGCTTCGATTGAAACACGAAAGAACAATAGCATAAACAAATCACTAATAAAAACGTCGAGAAATAATGTTCAACACCGAGTACGGGGTAGGATCCCCTCAAATCCCAACAAATCTAGAGTTTAGCTACTGAAATTCATGATAAAAACCAACAATCAATGTAAGAAATAAAATACTGAATAATGAAAATACTAAAGATAACGATGGATGACGGCCACGACGCGTGGAAATCTCGAGGTCTTCGAAATCTCCTTTGCTCCTAGCCTCCTCTCCAAAAAAAATGATGAAAAGTATGATAAAGATCCAAAAACGGCCGCTGCTCTCGTGTGTTAGGTTATAGTGTAGGATAGAGTCCCTAGAAATTTGGAAACAAATCTTTCTCAATCTCGCTTCTCGCTAGGGCGGTATATTTTGACCGCCCTAGCGAGAGGTCCTCGAATAAGCTTCCTCGAGCATGTCCCTGGTTTCGCTGGGGCGGTCACTTTCGACCGCCCTAGCGAGACACTTGCGCAAAATAATCCTCGGCCAGACCACAATGCTCGCTGGGGCGGTCACTTTTGCCCGCCCTAGCGAGATCTCTTCAATATTATGCCAAAGTTTCTCCCACTTTTGGTTCAATTCCTACAAAATAACCACAAAATACACGAGATTAGTCAAATGCTCAATAATGCTAAAAAATTGCAAAATTCAACTAAAACAAACTAATATGATGCATGAACGCGACTCAAAACCAACACTAAAAACACGTAAAAACGAGTCCTATCAACTACTGAAAATAAAAGAAAAACAAATAAAGAAAACGAAAGCAATAAAAGATACTGGTTGGGTTTCCTCCCAACAAGCACTTGGTTTAACATCGTCAGCCCGACTGTCACTGTCTGTTCAGTTTGGTTCGCTCAAATTGACAATGTCGATATTCCTTACTTCGGTCCCATATTAAGTCTTAACCCGCTGTCCATTCACTTTGAAGGTTCTTCCATCACTACACTTTAGCTCGATAGCTCCATGAGGGTGCACCGTTTCCATAACAAATGGCCCTAACCAACGCGATTTCAGTTTACCATGAAACAATTTCAGACGAGAATTGAATAACAATACTTGTTGTCCGGGTTTGAGCTCTCTTCGCACAATAATTCTGTCATGCCATTTCTTGGTTTGTTCTTGGTAGATCTTGGCATTCTCTTAAGCTTCATTTCAAAACTCATTCATCTCACTCAACTGCAGTTTTTTAATATCTCCTGAAGCTTGCAAATCAAAATTTAATTTCTTCACAGCCCAAAATGCTCTATGTTCCAACTCCAATGGCAAATGACATGCTTTACCAAAAACAGCCTATAGGGAGACATCCCAATAGGTGTCTTGAATGCAGTCCGATAGGCCCACAATGCATCATCTAACTTAATGGCCCAATCCTTCCGGTTTGTGTTGACAGTCTTCTCCAGTATTTGTTTAATCTCTCAGTTAGATATTTCAGCTTGTCCATTTGATTGAGGATGATATGCTAGTGTCACCTTGTGCTTCACACTGTATTTTGCTAAAAGTAAGTTGAAAATTTTATTGCAAAAGTGTGTACCTTCGTCACTTATAATGGCCCTCGGTGTTCCAAATCTGGTGAAGATGTTCTTATGCACGGATTTAGCTACAACACGAGCGTCATTAGTATTGGTGGCGATTGCTTCCATCCATTTCGAAACATAATCCACAGCTAATAAAATATACGAATGACCAAAAGAAGGGGGAAAGGGTCCCATGAAATCTATGCCACAAACATCAAAAAGTTCCACTTCCAAAATATTTGTCAGTGGTAGTTCGTGACGCCTAGAGATGTTTCCTAACCTCTGGCATCTATCACATGATTTTACTAAGGTATAACTATCTTTAAATAAACTAGGCCAATAAAAACCAGATTGCAATACCTTAGCTGCTGTCGTGATGCTCCAAAATCTCCACCATATGGTGACGAATGGCATTGCTCCAGAATTTGGTGTCCTTCGACGCCATCCATGCATCTCCTTATAACTTGGTCAGCACATCTCTTATACACAAATGGATCATTCCAACAGAAGAACTTGACATCATGGAAAAACCTCTTTTTCTGATGATGGCTCAAATCTGGAGGAAGTGTACCACAAGACAAAAAATTTGCAATATCATCAAACCAAGGGAGTACAGAGTTTACCTCGAAGATCTGCTCATCCGGAAAGGTTTCCTGTATAGCTTCCTCTTCTTTCTTCTCCTCCAGCTCAAGTCTCGACAAGTGGTCAGCCACTTGATTCTCACTTCCTTTCTTATCTTTGACCTCGAAGTCAAATTCTTGTAGAAGCAAAATCCACCTTATCAAGCGTGGTTTTGCATCCTTCTTGGCGAATAGGTAGCGAATAGCTACATGGTCAGTAAAAAAAACTACCTTTGTACCGATCAAATAGGGCCTGAATTGTCGAAAGCAAACACTACTGCAAGCATCTCCTTCTCAGTTGTAGTGTAATTCTGTTGTGCGGCATCCATTCTGCGGCTTGCGTAGTAAATTGCCCTAAACATCTTTTCCATTCTTTGGCCCAAGACAGCACCCACTGCATAATCACTTGCATCACACATTAGCTCAAAGGGCTCCTTCCAGTCGGGTAATATCATAATCGGTGCAGTAACTAATGCTTTCTTGATCTTCTCAAATGCCTGCAAACAATCATCATCAAATACAAAAGTGGACTCTTTTTCGAGTAAATTACACAAGGGTTTAGTGATCTTAGAAAAATCTTTAATAAATCTACGATAAAACCCTGCATATCCTAGGAAGCTCCTTATTCCCTTGATGTTCTTTGTTGGGGGAAGTTTTTCGATTGCAACCACCTTGGATCTATCTACCTCTAATCCCCTAGAAGACACTTTATGTCCGAGAAAATGCCCTCTTGGACCATAAAGTGACATTTCTCCCAGTTAAGAACTAAGTTCTTTTCCTGGCATCTCTGCAAAACAAGGGGTAAGTTATGTAAACAATGATCAAACGAAGAACCAAATACCTGTAAAGTCATCCATGAAGACTTCCATTATTTCGTCCACCATATCTGCAAATATGGCCATCATGAATCTCTGGAAAGTTGCAGGTGCATTGCATAGCCAAACGGCATTCTCCTAAAAGCAAACGTGCCATAAAGACATGTGAAAGTAGTCTGCTCCTGATCTTCTGGTACTATAGCAATTTGGTTATAACCTGAATAACAATCTAAAAAGCAATAATGACAATAACCAGCACGTATATCAAGCATTTGATCAATAAAAGGCAGTGAAAAATGATCTTTACGTGTGACATTGTTTAACTTTCTATAATCAATACATACTCGCCAGCCAGTTACAGTACAAGTAGATATTAGTTCATCATTTTCATTTCTAACCACAGTTATTCCACCCATTTTAGGCACAACTTGTACAGGAGACACCCAACTACTATCAGAAATGGCATAAATTGCACCAGCATTTAACAATTTTAGTACCTCATTTTTCACAACTTCCTTCATTACTGGATTCAACCTCCTCTGATGATCCACATAAGGAGTATATGACTCCTCCATTAAAATTTTATGCATGCATATAGTAGAGCTAATTCCCCTAATATCAGAAATCGATCATCCTATAGCATTTTTATATTTCCTCAATACTCTCAATAGTTTATCTTTTTCAGTACATGTAAGAGAGGAAGAGATGATTACCGGATATGTCGACTTCTCATCTAAAAATGCATAGCAAAGGTGGCTTGGCAGATCCTTCAAGTCAGGGGAAGATGGTTTTACCTCAATTTTCTCATTTACATTCAACTCCTCAAGCGGTGCATCTTTTCTCTTTTCTTTCTGCAGTGCCTCAAGAGCCACCTTTTGCTCTTTCACCTCCCAATTATCATCATCAACAGTTCCTGCAGCACCTATCAAACAGCTCTCCAAAGGATCCCTAGTTCCTGCACATTCAAGAGACATACACGAGTCTATAACATCAATGCTTTTACAAGTGCTTACCTCATTTGATCCCTTCATGGCGTGATAGATATTAAAAATGACTGCTTCTCCGCCAACTCTCAAGGTGAGTTCACCCTTATGCACATCTATCAATGCACTTCCAGTCCCCAAGAATGGTTTCCCAACGATTAATGGAGCATCATGATCCTCTTCCATATCTAAAATCACAAAGTCAGCAGGAAAAATAAATTTATCCACTTTTACCAGTACATCCTCAACGATCCCACGTGGATACGTGAGACTTCTATCTGCAAGCTGTAAGGTTTGGTTTGACCTCTCCAAGCTCCAGTTCCCTATAAATAGAAAATTGCATCAAATTAATACTTGCTCCTAAGTCACATAAAGCTTTACTACATTTAGAACCACCAATAAAGCAAGGAATAGTAAAACTCCCTGGATCTTTTAATTTTTGTGGTAGTTTCTTTTGCAGAATGGCACTACACTCTTCAGTTAGCTTCACAGTCTCAAACTCCTGCAGCTTCCTCTTCTTAGACATCACATCTTTAATAAATTTTGCATAATTCGGCATTTGGTCCAGAGCATCAGCAAATGGTATGTTGATGTGTATCTGCTTGAAAATCTCTAAAAGTTTTGCAAACTGATTATCCAAATTCTTCTTTTTGAACCTCTGAGGGTATGGAAGAGTTGGCTTAAATACTGGAGGTTGTTCAACTTCAACTTCAGCTTTGGATCCCTCAGTTTCACCTTCTTCAACTGTCTTCTCACTTTCCACTCTCTCTTTGGGACTTTGTACCTCCAATTCCTTTCCACTCCTTAAAGTGACTGCCTTGCACTGCTATTTTGGGTTGACTTCTGTGTTACTAGGAAATTGTCCCCTGTTCTGATCTCTCAAAGCGTTGGCCAACTGCCCAATTTGCGTCTCCAAAGATTTCATTGTGGCACCCATATTTCCCATGTGAGTCTCCATATTGTCAAGACGAGACTTAGTCTTTGCCATTCTTTTCCAGACTCGGCAACAAACGTTCCTACCAAATCCTCAAATGAAGGCTTTCCTTCCCCTTTGATGTATTGAAACCCGGTGGAGGATTCAACACATTTTTATTATTCGCATATGAAAAATTTTTGTGATTTCTCAAACCAGGATGATAATTGTTAGGGGGAGGGTTACCTCGATATCCTCCAAATCCACCAAAATTTCGGTTTTTGATATACTGAACTTCTTCAGGTAGAGATGGTTCTTCTGCAACAGTCGATGGATCCTAAATTTCCGATGTGCTCACCTTATTCATCGCTGCTATTTGTGTGGTTAATGCAAATACCTGTGCAGTGAGTGATGTAATAGGGTCCACAGCATACACTCCAGCTGTCCTCTTTACTCCTGATCTCTCAGACGGCCACTGGTAACTGTTTATAGTCATCTGCTCAAGCAAGTCATAGGCTTGCTCAGGAGATTTGACAAAGATCGTGCCACCAGCTGCTGCATCTACTGTTCCTCGTGTTTGCCCATTTAGACCGTTGTAAAATAATTCGATTTGCACCGAGTCTTCAAAGACATGGTTCGGGCACTTTCTCAACAGCTCCTTGTATCTTTCCCATGCCTCATAGAGTTGCTCAAAATCAATCTGCCTGAACGTACTAATCTCAATCTTCAACTGTGCAGACTTTGCAGGGGGAAAGTATTTTGCTAGAAATTTAGTCGCCAACTCCTGCCATGTCGTGATACTCCCCAAAGGAAGTGATTGAAGCCATCCTCTTGCTTGGTCCCTGAGAGAAAATGGAAACAAACGCAATCTAATAATATCATCAGGAACATTATTAATTTTTATCGTATCCGTGATCTCCAGGAATGTCCTCAAATGAACGTGAGGATCAGAAGTGGCAGTTCCAGCAAACTGGTTTTGCTGAACCATATCGATCAGAGCAGGCTTCAACTCGAAATTATTGGCGTTGATGGTCCCTCTTGCAATACCAGAGTAATGATTGTTGATCACTGGTCGAAAGTGATCTCTGATAGGTATAGCCTCTGGCACGTATTGTCTGTCATTCTCTCTGTGTTCAGCCATTGCTTGTATCTGTTCTCTTCTTGCTTTTCTTAATCTTCTTGGAGTTCTTTCGATCTCCGGATAAAAAATAAGCGAGTCAGAGTTTTGCGATCTTAGCATGCACTGTCAAGCAGAAAAAATGAAAAACTCAATCAATATAAAATAAAATAAAAATAAAATATCTAAATTAAAATCTAGACTAATTGGTAACAATACTGATATAAATTCAAATTTTGACACTCCCCGGCAACGGCGCCAAAAATTTGTTGCGTGTTTTCTTGATTGCTCGCAAGCGCACGACATCAAGTTATAGTAAAATGTATTTTGGATAACGAATGTCGAATTCCCACGAGGAGTGTGAATATCAATGTATAGCAATGCTTGTAATTAAAATAGTCTCAACTTTATTTAGAAAAATCAAAAGAAGGTTGATTTGTTTAACAACTATTTAATTGCAAATGAGTAATAAACTAACACCGAATGGAGAAATATCACTGAGAGAAAGTATCTAGATAAATGATTTCACTAAGTTTCCACGATAATCATTCCCGATTGAATTTATATTCATGAATTCCAACTATTTAATGACCAAGAACACTTAATTATTTTATTCCTACTTTCCCAATTGACGAATAAACTGTATCATTCAAATCTCGGTTCAAACATTCCTAATAAGAATCTAGATTTATTTGTTAAATGCATGCAAAGTTCTTGCCCAAGTCTCGCTAAAGTTATATGCCTTCCGAACGATATAAATATTCAACGATGCGTCTCTAATGATCTATACTCCTAGTCCCTCTCCCGAGTTGTAGAATTAATCGAATAACACACAATTTATGGCCAGTAAATTGCAGTCAAAACAATAAAAAGAAACACAATTAAACAAGAAGAAATTCAATCATATAAAGAACCGAGTCAAATTATCGTATCGACAAAGCTACGTCATTATCTAGACTAGAAAATTAGTTCATGACGAAATCTAAATAAAAACAACGAATGTTCTAAGATTTAGACATTGAAATACACGAGAATATAAAAACAAAAGAATAGATGACAAATCCGAAGTATCGTCTCCGTCCCCAGATCCGTCGTTCTTCGTATTTGTGATCGTTCTTCGTACTCTGAATCTTCGTTTCTTGTTCGTGTCGGTCTCCCGTGTGTTTTTCTCTCCAAAAAATGGCTCTCCTGTTCTGAACCCTTGATTTCTTCTTATATCCCCGTTTGGGCCGTGAGTCGAAGCCCATTTAATCTTGTTTCGCCGCCATTGGCGCCGCGGCGCTGAGTAAGTGGCGCCTAGGCGCCCGTCAATTTTGAACTCTCGGCCTTGGGGCACCGTGGTGCTGTGTGGGCAGCGCCTAGGCGCTTATTCTTCGGCAATGATGCGCCGCGGCGCTTCTTGGGCAGCGCCTAGGCGCTCGTCTTTTGCACAAATGAGCGCTGTGGTGCTTGTTTTGGCGCTGCGGCTCTCGTCTATCGCAGTTTCACGCTCAAAAACATCTCTGATTGCTCTAAACCATCAACTAGTTGTTTATCCCCTGCACGACACAAAAACCACGTGTAATTCTGTTCGAAACCAGTATAGATCAAAAGGATTAACATATAAATTAAGTGCAATTCTTGCACTTATCTACCATTCTACCCCTGGAAACCCAAAATTACCATTTTACCCTCTGGACCTCAAAATTCTGACCCGAAACTTACCAAAATCCTTAAAACATCCCAAAACATATTTAAAAGTATTTCTTACATGTAAACTCAAGCCCGTTTCAAAAATTAATCGATTCATTTTAAAACTTGGACCGGAGTTCCGGTTTTAACCAGAATCAACCTGAAATTTAACCAAAACTTTCCCAAACTTTTACCATACCTAAAACACACTCTAACAGCCCTTAAACCTCAAACTCCAGCCAACTATGACTCCCTAAATCATAACCACAAGCTGCTGGAAATCTGCATAGCCCCATTCGAGAACACTAGGTGCACAACCCTCCATAATTTCTCCCCTAGCTCAAGACCGAGCGAACCAGCTCCTAACCAACATCTGCCCGACCACCTCAGGACCCTACTGGACCAAACCAACCCAAGGACTCATCCCCATGCACGCTGGAAATCGCACACACTCGCTATAACCTGAAATCACCACACCCGAGACTCGTCTCCTTACAAGCAATAGGCTGACTCCACATGTGGTTCCAACGGTGGTTGAGCCTCCCTGAGCCATGGCTCAGACCCACCAGGGTTTTTTCCATGGCTTGGTTCAGCCCTTGCATTGTCGGACCCACCCCTTACCTAATTCCCAAACAAAACGGCCAACAAGAGAACTAGCGATCGGCCACTACCATGACACGTTCTAAACCCAAATCCAGCACCTAGACATCTTCGATCTCAACATGTCCAGCCCTTAACAAGACGTAATACAACAGCCCCCTTGCAACAAATCAAGAAAACGTGAGTAACAAACATTAGGATGTTATATTTTCATATAAACATTCAACGAAATGCACACACGATTTGAATCAAAATTTTTACATGCATTTACACAAATTTTCGTATAATATCGGCGTGAATGATTTGCAAAAGGAAGAGACATGCATGCCTTGATGATTTAGGGTGTGATTACTGTAGTAATTAAATAGTCAGAAAAATGCTAATGGGCCCTTAATTATATTTTAAAAGGTTTAAAAAGAGTCTTGAGCCCACTAAGCTAAAAAATAGGCCCATCAATCCCAAACACACTCCCAAAAAAAATTTTGTTTTGGTAAGTTTTTGAAGATATTGCTCGAGCCCTCAAAAAGTCTCCAATTTCGATAAAATTTGTGTACCGATTAAAAATATGCTCCGACGAGTAAAAATGCCCAACAAAGCCCATTTCTTGCAAAATACACTTAAATCACATTTTATTAATTAATTAAAATTAATCATTCACTAAAAATATTTTTCTTAATTTTCCCTTGTCTTCGTTCCTCGTTCGAGCGTGAAATGCAGCTTAAAAACTGTAACGCACCGTATTTTGAACTACTTAAAATTTGCGAAAAAATAAAAATTTTCTTATATAAATAATAATCACTCAAATTGCGATAAAATAAACTGCTCGTCTAAAATATTTGAAATAAAAACGAGTACAAACAAAGTTTGCCAAAAAGGTACTCATTTAATCATCGTGAAATAGTTTCATAAAATCAGAGTAACTAAATTAACATGCTTGAAAATTCTTGAAAACATAGGCGGTCCTCAGGTTTAGCCTTCGCGCAGTCCGAGCCGACTCACTGGTCCCCACCTCTCGCCTCCTCAAACTCGTCATCACCTGCATCGATCAATTCTAGTGAGTCTAAAGACTCAACATGCATGTTTAAACTGATAATAACAAATAATACGTAATAAAATCACATGCATTTTAAAGTAGAGCATACATACTTAAACTTGAACGTACTTACATAAACATAGACGTGTCATCATATCGTAAAAATTTTCATAAACGTACTTGCATCATACATACGTGGACATACATAATCATCATAATTTTACGTAGAGATATGTTTCAAAGCAAGTGACTCATATATAAATGTGTCTGATCATACTAAACCACAGTACTGGGCTGGCAGGGATGTCCAGTACCACATACATGAGATCCCCGGTCATGCTTTATCGGGTGGATTGGTCTCTGGTCATGCTTTACTGCTTTCCAATCCTGATCTAAACCCGATCATGCTTTACCGGGATGGAGAGGTCCCCAACCACGTTCACGGGCTTCCAAACCCGTTCATTTTTGGTCACAAGACATTTCGCATACCTCAAAAACATAAACATTTTCTTTTGCACGTCGAACATACTTACGTAGCGTTGAGGGATTCGTTGGATCTCGCTTGGGCTACTGCTGCGCATACTAACACATTTTCATGCACTTAATTTTCATAACTTAGACGTAATAGTCATGCTCACCACCAAAATAAACAATTGATTTATGATGTTCTAAATCACTCGGGACTTGATCTCGTTTAATCATCATACTAAATCATGGCATCGAACCCAGAAACAATCTCTATATGAAGTGTGAACATTTTCCCAAACATGGAAGGCATGGACCTAAATAGTGGTTTAAAAATAATGGACAAGCGCCTAGGCGGTGGAAATGGCTGCGCTGCGGTGCTGCCTAGCGCCTAGGAGCTAGGCACTAGCGCCACGGCGCTAGCAATTCCGCAGCTCTAGCACTGCGGCGCCACAAAGGCAGCGCCGCAGTGCTAGGCTTGCGAAATCCGTGCACTTCGGCGCTTCCCATAGAGCGCTGTGGCGCTAACTCTACGCAAACTCGACCCCAAATGAACAATCTCGATGCAAACTCTAAGCCACGCCCTATCGACTCGAACCGATGCAACGAAACCCATCCTAGGGTGCTATGGCAATGACTCAAACTCACACAAACGTCCCAAAACAACGACGCACAACATACAACACAACACAACCCACAAACACGACTTTTTGACACCAAAATGCTTCCTACTACTTCTAATGCAACCAAGTGCCTAACGACACAAAACGAATCACCAAAAATCGTCCAAACATCATGCCCAATATACCTAAATTCAGCAGCGATCACCCGAAGGTTCCCAACAAAGCCTGCAACAAACAATACTCAAGAACACGTAAAGAACATGTTTTCATAACAACACAATTTGATCAGTCACACGAAAAAAAATCATAACTCACTCGTTTCTTGTCCAAAAATTACGAATTTACTGTCAAATCAAAGGTATCAAAAAGTACTACGTTTTATATGTTGAAAGTTTTTCCAGAAAACAATCGAAAATGTACAGTAATCAAAATGACAGCAAAATAGGTTTTTAAGATCTAAAAATCGTTTCAAAATCGATCCAACCATTTTTGCTCGAAGTTTGCATATCACACATGAATTTTTGCACACAATAAACATCATGACATATACTATGACAAGATCGTTGCAAAAATAAAAGAATATACATGTCTTTAATCTTTAAAACTCACAATACGACGATGCCAAAGCGGAGAAATGCGATGGACGATCCAGGATAATTTGTGGCACGATTACTTGAAGAAAATGAATGTGAATTCATTGAAAAATTCGAAGAGGAATGTGGCTGCTCTGAAAGAACTAAGAACCCTAGGTTTTTCTCAAATAAAAGAAATGAAAGCTCAGGGGAAAATTGTGTGTGTGTGTGTGTCGTATGTGTGTGTGAGAATATGTGTGTACGTTTGTTTATTTAATTAGGGGAAGAAAATTGCTTAATTAATTAATTAACATGCTAATTAAAATGTTAAACCAATAATAACTTTACTAAAATCCCCTAATTAAAAATAAAATACACATGCAATAAACTTTAAAAGTTTAAAATCTTAAAATCACCTAATAAATTAAATTAGAATTTAAAATGCTTAAAACTTCATGAATCATTTAACATAATAATTTTCTCGATTTGAAATAAAATATCACATTTTAAAAATCGTCCAAATCGTCGCTGGTCTCCTTTCCCCGATCCCGCATCGAATATTCGCCTGAAACGTGAGACTCAAGAAAATATTTTAACGTGCATCGACTAAACATAAATTAAATATAAAATAATGCAAATCATAAATTATGTATCGCTAAAATCATTTTAAAATTAAATAAATAATTTAACAATTTAAATAAATGTATTGGTTTTACGTGTACTGATTTTGGGCTCTACAAAAACCCTAATGCATGATTTTTTAAAATATCATGAAATAAGTCATATTCATGCAATATGTATGCATTAAATGTATAAAATAAATAAATACATAATTTAATTAAAGCCCTAGATTGCATGCATTCAGGTTACATAAATGTAAGTTTCCTGGACCTTACAACTCTCCCCCCCTAAAATAAAATTTCGTCCACGAAATTTAAAACATACCGAATAACTCCAGGTAGCGACTCCTCATCTCGATTTTGGTCTCCCAAGTAGCCTCCTCCTCAGAATGATTCAGCCACTTTGACCTTGACCATATGGATCACCTTGTTCCGGAGCCCCCTCTCATGTCTGTCCAATATCTACGTGGGTCTCTCTTCGAATGACAGATTCGGCGTCAGCTGAAGTGGCTCATAGTTCAGCACATGCGAAGGATTAGACATGTACTTCCGTAGCATGGAGACGTGGAACACATTACCTTCTAGATTCGATAGTAACGCAAGTATGTATGTGAGTGTTCTCACTCTCTCTAGGATCTCGAATGTTCCGATGAATCTAGGGCTGAGCTTGCCCATCTTCCCGAACCTCATCGCACCCTCCATCGGTGCGATCTTCACAAACACATGATCCCCTATTGTGAACTTAAGATCTCTGCGCCTCTGATCTGCATAACTTTTCTGACGGCTCTGAGCGGTCCTCATCTTGTCCTGGATCTTGACCACTAACTCTGCAGTCTGCCTGACAATATCCGGACCCAACTCTGCACTCTCTCCTACCTCATCCCAATACACTAGCAACCTACACTTCCTCCCGTATAGTGCCTCGTATGGAGCCATACCGATCGACGCCTGATAACTTTTGTTGTATGTGAACACCAAAAGAGGTAACTTCGGTTCCCAGCTGCCCTAGAAGTCGATAATGCAAGCTTGGAGTAGGTACTCAAGAATCTGAATCACCCTCTCTAACTGTCCGTCTATCTGAGAATGGAAGGCAGTACTGAATACCAACTTAGTACCAAACGCCTGATGGAGACTCTTCCAGAACGCAGAAGTGAACCTCGGATCCCTGTCTGACACAATGGACATTGGAATCCCATGCAGTCTGACTATCTCTTGATGTACAGTTCTGCGTACTGAGTCATGGTGAAAGTCTTCATGATCGGTAGAAAATGAGCTGATTTAGTGAGCCGATCGACGATCACCCAGATGGCATTATATCCTCTAGTAGTCCTTGGAAGCCCTGTCACAAAGTCCATGGTGATGTTCTCCCATTTCCGCTCGGGAATAGGGAGTGGTCTCAACTTCCCTACAGGTCTCTGATGTTCGGCCTTGACCTGCTGACATGCCAAACACTTGGAGACGAAACGCAGAATATCTCGCTTCATGCCCGGCCACCAATAAAGAGCCTGAAGGTCTTTATACATCTTCGTACTCTTGAGATGGATGGAGTACGGGATGTTGTGGGCCTCGTTCAAGATATCTTCTCTCAGGGAATCACTGTCAGGAACCCATAGACAGTCCCTATATCTGACTATGCCATCTACAACTGTATACAGTCTCTGTCCCTTAGCCTCGTCCCTCTGTCTCTACTTCTGTAACTTCTCATCAGAAGTCTTCCCTGTCCGAATTACGTCCTTCAATGTCGGGTGTACTGTCAGAGTAGCAAGATTTGGGGCATCGCCCCTGACCATTGCGTGCTACCATCCGCAGTTTCTGTACCGACAAACGAGAAATCATTGCGTGCTTCCTGCTCAAAGCGTCTGACACGCTCTTATGCACTGGCCAACTCAGACTGCTTCGACCTTACTAGGGTCGACCTCAATACCATTCTGAGATACAATATGGCCCAAGAACGCTACCCTGTCAAGCCAGAACTTGCACTTATTGAACTTGGCATACAACTGTTTGTCCTGTAATGTCTGCAGTACGGTCCTCAGATGTCGGATTTGCTCCTCTCTGCTACTCGAATAGATCAGAATGTCGTCAATGAAAACTATGACGAACTAATCCAAATATGGCTGAAACACGCGATTCATGAGATCCATGAAGATCACTGGTGCATTCGTCAAACCGAAGGGCATCACCATAATCTCATAATGCCCATATCGCGTCCGGAAGGCTGTCTTATGCACGTCAGACTCTCTCACCTTCAGCTGATGGTATCCGGATCAAAGATCTATCTTTGAAAATACCGATGCTCCATGAAGCTGATCAAACAAATCTTCAATCCTCGGTAGTGGATATTTATTCTTGACGGTGACCCTGTTCAGCTCTCGGTAGTCAATGCAAAGCCTCATGCTGCCATCCTTCTTTTTAACAAATAGTACCGGCGCGCCCCATGGAGAAAATCTAGGGCGAATGAATCCCTTATCTAACAAATCATGTATCTGATCCTTCAGTTCTTTCATCTCTGCAGGTGCAAGACGTTAGGGTGCCTTAGAGATAGGCACAGTACCTGGCATAAGCTCGATAGAGAAGTCCACCTCTCTGTCTGGTGGAATGCTTGAAACATCGTCCAGGAAAACACTGGAGAACTCTCTGACCACATCGACGTCCTCTAGCCTCTGATCGACTGTGAAACGACCTCTATTTTTTTTTCTAATCTTAAATCATAAATTCTAATAAAATAATTTAACATAACCATGAATCATAATAAATAACAATTTAAATCTCAAGTGCATAAAATAAAATCCTAAATCATCTACTAACCAAAATTCCTAAATCGACCTTTAAAAGATCGGCTAACAATAAAATTAACATAAAAATATCTCTGCTAGAAATCATTAACATAATCTTTAAATCCTTAATCTATCTAGCTAGTGCGGAAACATAAAGGCCCTCGGGTGTGTACTGCTGCACTCAATCCACTCAAGCGTCAACACCTCCCATAAATCATCCAAACCTGCATCATACAAACCTAATGAGTCTAAAGACTCAACACGTTATAAACATGGATAGCAAATAATACATATACATTCACATGAATTAAAATCATATTTTTATTTAAAATATCTTTTGAACATAAATAAACTATTTAAAATCATTTTAGCATAATTAAATCGTAAAATCATTTTAAAATAACTTTTAAGCATAAATAAATCCTTTAAAAATCATTTAAAAATAAGCTTTGAGCATAAATAAATCATTTTAAAAATCATTTAAAAATAGCTTTAATCATCATCATGAATCACATATCATAAAAATCATTTTAAACATAAGCTTTCAATCTTATATCATTTTGGGTGAAGTTTGATCCTTGAAAGTAACTAGCTTTTATCATTTGGTCGACTGCAGTCTTAGCTCCACATGGTCCATGAGGGTGTGCACTAGGCTCCACCATAGAAATACGATCGTCGGGGTCCTTCTATGGCCTTTTTCCATACACGGGGACCCCCTCTGGGCCTTGGCCCGTAAATAGGGGTGTCAAAATGTGACACGACCCGTCAACCCGACACGACCCAACACGAAAAAAATCAGGTTCGGGTTGGGGTTTTTCGGGTTCGGGTTGGGTTCGGGTTGGGTTGATTCGGGTTAGTGCCATGTTAGGCGGGTTTCGGGTTGGGTCGGGTTGGGTCGCGGGTTGACCCGCGAACTTTTTTTTTGAAAATATTACCTATATTTTTATATATTGTATGCTTGAACAAAATTTATTGTATATTTATATGATAAATTTTCATCATTTAATATTTATTTTGCCTATTTTTATTTTTTTAACAATTTTTTATTTGATTTAGTAAAATACTTTTAATTTTCTAAGATTAAACTTTCAAATTTAAATCAAAAATTTTGTTATTATGTGTTTAAATTAAAATATTATTATTTTTTATTTTTTTGAATTTTTTTCATAATTTTTTTAAAAAAATTTAAAATAAATAAATAAAATTCGGGTTAGGCGGGTTAGACGGGTTGAGTCGGGTTATACGGGTTCGTGTTTGGGTTGGGGGTTTTCGAGTTGCTTCGAGTTCGGGTTAGGTTCGAGTTGAAAAAAAAATAATAAAATTTTCGCGGGTTGACCCGAAACCCGACCCAAACCACCCGATTGACACCCCTACCCGTAAACGAGGTCACTCTGGGGGCTTGTCCCGTATATAGGTTCCCTCTGGGGCCTTGGCCCTCACGTCATCCACACAAAATCATATATCATATATCATATCTTTTCTCACAGTCAATTCACATCCCTCAAAAATATTTTTTTTCTTTAAAAATCATAAAATAAGACAGCTTTCCAAAAATAGCATTTTAAACAGTATAAATTGCACATATTTACCATAAATCGTAAAAATACATATTATCATCAAAATCATCATTTTAAATCATATAATATCATTTAACATGCGTTATGATCCTTCGAGATGCTGCCAAACGTTACGTATTTTCCTATGTGTAAAATTATCGTTTTGTCCTTGGACGTAAAAATTCTCGAATTTATCTTTTTCTCACTTTTAATGACATGGGCTTACCTTAAATATTTATTTAAGCTTAAATATAATATTCCATAATTTTATGAAGCTTAAAACTAGGCTTTTCAATTTATTCTTTAATCAACGTTCCGTGCGGCGATTAAATCCCGGATAAATCCAAAACTCATTATTTGATCCCAAATTTTAAACATAACATTTTTAGTATCTATTCTACCCTTCCAAGTCATGAGCCACACCCGTGGACCCATGGATTAAATTTTAGTTCTTTAATTTTCGAAATTGACACATAATCAAACACACCGAGCCATCTCCAAAAATACTCGAGCCACGCCCGAGCCACCTCAAGCCAAACCCTAGACAACCCATCTAGGCACCCTCTTGGACAAGCCCAGCCCATAGAACCTAGATCTGGCTCATTCAAACACCCCTGGAACCGAGACCAAAATCTGCACCCTTCTCTAACTCACGCTAGTAGACTCCTAGTCAACCTATGTCACCTCCAGCCGAGCCACACCTGAGCCCAGCCGACCGTGACCAGCCCTGGACCACGCCCAGACCCAGTCCAGACCCTAGAACCCAAGCTGCCAACCCATACAACCAAAAGAAGTTGCGCGCGTCACCTTGCTGTCCTGCGGTCCCCTTGTTTTTCTCGAGCCAGAAGCTAGCCAGCCGCACCAGCCCCTAGCCCGACCCTTGCCCATGACCCTAGGACCCTGATGAACCTACCTTGAGCCACCCAGCCCCAACAGCGAGCCCCCTTGGCAGCTGCTGTACTCCACCAGCGCGCGAGGAGTCATTTCTTTAAAGGACTCCTCCTAGGCTGCAACCAAGGAGTCTTAGCCATTCTAGGACCCTTCCTGACCCTGACCCACGTCCCTTAAGACCCAACCCCCAGACCTGGTCGAGCACCAAGACCCCATACAAAACCATTGAGCCCCTTGAACCATATCATGCACTCAAAGCCAACCCCAAACTCACGGTTCTTCTTTCTTCCCTTGTGTCCTACGGTTCCAGCCTAATTCCTATTGATTTTATCATGTTTCAAACAATTTAACCTTATTTTTTTCATGTAATGGCAGCTTGTCCATTGGATTCAAAACCGTTTTCAAATAAACGTAAAATCGTTGAACCTTTGAAAAATACCTATCCCGTCGTAAAATAATCGAACAACAATATTTTTCATGCATAAATAATTAAAAGACACATATTATGATTTGTATGATGTTTGAAAGTGTTTAGAAAATGTGCCTTTGCGTTTATAACGCTCGAATATACGATCTTCGGTGAGGGTGCGACATTGAACGACCGGATGACGAAGAACACAAGCTTCTTTCCTTCCCAAATTTTCGAAAATACTTGTGAGTGTGTGAGGAGAATTTCGGCTGATTGGTGAAAGAATTTGTGAGGTTTTGAAGACCTAATACACTTATTTATAATTTAATTAACAAATTAATGGACTTGGTTTTGGGCTTACAAGCTTAAGGGTAATTGGGCCTATTTAATTTAATTAAATTGGACCCAATAACACTTGTTTAATTAAATAATAAAAATTTATAAAAATTAGTTTCCATAAAATAATATTATTGATCTTTTAAAACTCCTTGTTTGCCCAAAACCGGTTTCCCGGGAAAAATCGAGCTCGACTCGTAAAATAATTCGAGCTCCAACATTTTCAGAAAAACTAAATCATTTTTAAATCATATTAGGAAGCCTTGCCATTATTTAAAGAAAATACATATTCTTGTCTTGGTCGTCCCCGGTCTCCTTTCCCCTGCCTATTATCGAATGTTCAAGTAAAATCCTTAATTTCATGAAATCATGTCATATTATCATTTAATCATGCAATCATACATTTAATCATGTAATAAATATCATGCAAGAATTTAAAACAAATTAAATAAAACAATTAATCAATTAAAATAATTTGCATGCATGCGGTTTACGTAGGTTGGTTTTTCATCATCCTCAAAATTTTCCTTGACTTGATTATTGCAACGCTTAGGTTCCCTTATACATCTCAAATTTAACATTTAACTTAAATCTTATTCTTCAATTCAGTCCTCAAAATCTAGAAAATTGCAATTCTAACACAAAAATTTCTCAAAGCCGACTCCTAAATCCAGCTCGCATCGTGCATGCATCCTATTCTTCTCTAAGTTCTTATCAATTTCACTACCCAACATGCATTAATCATTTGAATGTAGCATGCAACTAACATTTCTATCATGCATCATATAAACATTTACAAGAATTTTAAGCATATAAAATATAAAGCAGTAAAAACTCACATATTTGAGGCGTGACTTCTTGAGCTTCTCGAAGTGATAGTACACAACCCTTTGAGGAAAACCTGGCTCTGATACCATCTGAAACGACCTCAATTTTTTTTTCTAATCTTAAATCATAAATTCTAATAAAATAATTTAACATAATCATGAATCATAATAAATTAACAATTTAAATCTCAAATGCATAAAATAAAATTCTAAATCATCGACTAACCAAAATTCCTAAATCGACCTTTAAAAGGATCAGCTAACAATAAAAATAAGCATAAAAATATCTCTACTTAAAATCATTAATATAATCTTTAAATCCTTAATCTATCTAGCTGGTGCGGAAACATAAAGGTCCTCGGGTGTGTACTACTGCACTCGATCCACTCAAGCGTCAGCACCTCCCATAAATCATCCAAACCTGTATCATACAAACCTAGTGAGTCTAAAGACTCAACACGTTCTAAACATGGATAACAAATAATACATATACATACATTCACATGCATTAAAATCATATTTTTATTTAAAATATCTTTTGAACATAAATAAATCATTTAAAATCATTTTAGCATAATTAAATCATAAATCGTAAAATCATTTTAAAATAACTTTTAAAAATTAATAAATCCTTTAAAAATCATTTAAAAATAAGCTTTGAGCATAAATAAATCATTTAAAATAGCTTTAATCATCATCATGAATCATATATCATAAAAATCATTTTAATCATAAGCTTTCAATCATATATCATTTTGGGTGAAGTTTGATCCTTGAAAGTGACTAGCTTTTATCATTTGGTCGACTGCAGCATTAGCTCCACATGGTCCATGGGGGTGTGCACTACGCTCCACCGTGAAAATACAATCGTCAAGGTCCTTCTGGGGCCTTTTCCCATACACGGGGTCCCCCTCTGGGCCTTGGCCCGTAAACAAGGTCACTCTGGGGGCTTGTCCCGTATATGGGTTCCCTCTGGGGCCTTTGGCCTCACGTCATCCCCACAAAATCATATATCATATATCATATCTTTTCTCACAGTCAATTCACATCCCTCAAAAATATTTTTTTTTCTTTAAAAATCATAAAATAACAGCTTTCCAAAAATAGCATTTTAAACAGTATAAATTGCACATCTTTACCATAAATCGTAAAAATACAAATTATCATCCAAATCATCATTTTAAATCATATAATATCATTTAACATGCGTTATGATCCTTCGGAACGCTGCCAAACGTTTACGTATTTTCCTAAGTGTAAAATTATCGTTTTGCCCCTGGACGTAAAAATTCTTGGATTTATCTTTTTCTCACTTTTAATGACATGGGCTTACCTTGAATATTTATTTAAGCTTAAATATAATTTTTCATAATTTTATGAAGCTTAAAACTAGGCTTTTCAATTTATTATTTAATCAACGTTTCGTGTGGCGATTAAATCCCGGATAAATCCAAAACGCATTATTTTGATCCCAAATTTTAAACATAACATTTTTAGTATTTATTCTACCGTTCCAAGTCATGAGCCACACCCGTGGACCCATGGATTCAATTTTAGTTCTTTAATTTTCGAAATTGACACATAATCAAACACACCGAGCCATCTCCAAAAATACTCGAGCCACCCCCGAGCATTCTCAAGCCAAACCCTAGACAACCCATCTAGGCACCCTCCTGGACAAGCCCATCCCATAGAACCTAACCCTGGCTCGCTCAAACACCCCTGGAACCGAGACCAAAATCTGCTCCCTTCTCTAACTCACGCTAGTAGACTCCTAGTCAACCTATGTCACCTCCACTCGAGCCACACCCAAGCCCAGCAAACCCTGACCTCCTTTGGACCATGCCAGACCCAGCCCAGACCATCCCAGCCCCTAGAACCCAAGCTAGGAACCCCTGCAACCAAAAGAAGCTGCGTGTGTCACCTTGCTGCCCTGTGGTCCCCTTGTTTTGCTCGAGCCAGAAGCGAGCCAGCCGCACCAGCACCTAGCCCGACCCCTGCCCATGACCCTAGGATCCTGATGAACCTACCCTAAGCCACCCAGCCCTAGCAGCGAGCACCCTTGGCAGCTGCTGTACTCCACCAGCGCGCGAGGAGTCCTTTCTTTAAAGGACTCTTCCTAGGCTGCAACCAAGGAGTCTTAGCCATTCTCGGACCCTTCTTGACCCTGACCCACGTCCCTTATGACCCAACCCCCAGACTTGGTCGAGCCCCAAGACACTATGCAAAACCATTGAGCCCCTTGAACCATATCATGCACTCAAAGCCAACCCCAAACTCATAGTTCTTCTTTCTTCCCTTGTGTCCTACGGTTCCAGCCTAATTCCTATTGATTTTATCATGTTTCAATCACAGTTTAATCATATTTTTATCATGTAATGGCAGCATGTTCGTTGGGTTCAAAACCTTTTTAAAATAAACGTAAAATCGCTGAACCTTTGAAAAATACGTATCCCGTCGTAAAATAATCGAACAACAATATTTTCATGCATATATAACTAAAACACACATATTATGATTTGTATGATGTTTGAAAGGATTTAGAAAACGCTCTTTTGCGTTTATAACGCTCGACTATATGATCTTTGGCGAGGTTGCGACGTTGTACGACCGGACGACGAAGAACACAAGCTTCTTTCCTTCCCAAATTTTCGAAAATACTTGTGAGTGTGTGAGTAGAATTTCGGCTGATTGGTGAAAGAATTTGTGAGATTTTGAAGACCTAATACACTTATAATTTAATTAATATACTAATGGGCTTGGTTTTGGGCTTGCAAGTTTAAGGGTAATTGGGCCTACTTAATTTAATTAAATTAGGTCCAATAATACTTGTTTAATTAAATAATAAAAGTTTATAAAAATTAGTTTTCATAAAATAATATTTTGATCTTTTGAAACTCCTTGTTTGCCCAAAACCGGCTTCCTGGGAAAAATCGAGCTCGACTCGTAAAATAATTCGAACTCCAACATTTTTAAGAAAATTAAATCATTTTTAAATCATGTTAGGAAGCCTTGCCATTATTTAAAGAAAATACATATTCCTGTCTTGGTCGTATCCGGTCTCCTTTACCCTACCTATTATCGAATATTCGGGTAAAATCTTTAATTTCATGATATCATGTCATATTATCATTTAATCATGCAATCATACATTTTATCATGTAATAAATATCATGCAAGAATTTAAAACAAATTAAATAAAACAATTAAGCAATTAAAATAATTTGCTTGCATACGGTTTACGTAGGTTGGTTTTTCGGACGTTACATACTGGCTCTATGACTGATACAATACTGGCTAGTAATGCCCGACAGCCTCTCTTCATAAGCTTCCTCGCACACATGCAGGAAATGACGTGCGGCATCTGCTGGTTTCTGGCTGCCTGAAAATGAATGGCTTACCGCTGGGCGGTCGGACAGATACTGATCTCTGTCGGAAGTCTATGACAGCTCCGTTCAACGAAATCCAATCCATACCCAGAATAATGTCGAAGTCTGGCAACGATAGCACTATCAAATCTGCCTGCACCGTATATTTCTGTAACCGAAGCTCCGATCTCTTCACTATCTGAGAAGTGAACATTTGATCTCTGGATGGAATCAATACTCTAAATCCTAAATCCATTGCCACATGTATGATTCTAATCGCTTGACGAAGGTTTCGGATATAGACTAATGTGTAGCTCCTGAATCTAGTAATGCATGTGTGGCTACACCTGAAATGTATATCCTCTCTGCGACAAAACATACCATCAAATCTGATCGTGTTAAAACTTAAGAATTTTCTTACCGGCAATTAACCCAAAATAATCTTGAAATTACTGAATTAACCCACACATTGCTCCAAAAATTTCGAAATTAATCCTCAAAATATCAAAAATTGCCAATTTAGCCCCCTAAAGTTTCGAAAGTTGCACTTTGGTCCTTCCAAATTTTCGAAATTTGCTAAATGACCCCATAAAAATTTTGGGATTTAACCTCATAAATTGTGAAATTCTCGAAAACCTAAATGTCAATTCCCCCAAATTTCAGAAAATTCAAAAATCATCCCTTAAATTACCGAGTTTAGCAATTAGGCCCTAAAATGTCGGTTACTACAATTGGGTCTCAAAAATTCTCAAATTAACCAATTATTTTCTTAATCCCAACTAGGTAGAGCATGCATCTTAATTCCTTCTAAGTTATCAATCCCGTAAATTAATTCTCATCACAAGCATAAAATCCATGCAATCAAGCGATAAATTAAAATATTAAATGTAAGGGTTACCAGTAATCAATGTCGAATCTGGCTGTGCCTCGGCCTCCTCGGCATGCATCACATATGCTCGACAAGTAGTAGGGGCCCTTGTTCCTAGGGCAAAATTCTATTTATGACCCTCCTGCTCGCAAACGAAGCATTTGTAGGTCCCCCATAAACACTTGTCGAGGTGGAACTTGTTGCACTGCATGCATAGCTGTCTGTCCTCTGGCTTAGGCGCCAGGGGTCTCTGCTGTTGGGGCCTCCTAACCGGTCCCTGGGGCTTCTGCTGCCCCTACTGCCTTGGTGTCCCTGTATACTATTTCTTCTACGGCTGGGAGTTGGACTGAGTCTGATGCCGCTTTCTCTGCATCTCAATGTCAATGTCTCGGAGCGCCTGCTCCGCCTGGAAGGCACATGAAATGGCCTCATCTTAGCTCACCGATCTCATCAGAATAACATCCCGGCGTAGGGTGGGTCTAAGTCCATCCATAAAATGCCTCAACTTCTGATCGGCATCTCTGGCAATAATGGGCACAAAATGGCAGCCCCTGTCAAACTTCCGGATAAATTCCGCCACAGATGAGTCCCCCTGGCGGAGACTCATAAACTCCCTCGTCAGGTGGCCCCTGACGTCAGCTGGAAAATACTTTACGTAGAACATCTCCTTGAATTCGTCCCCGGTGAGGGTATGCAAGTCCACCGCATGCGCGGATCCCTCCCACCATAGGGATGCATCGTCTCGCAACATATATGTGGCGTACCTGACTCGATCGTCATCTCTCATCTGTAGATACTCAAAGTGCAACTCCAGATATCAAATACATTCCCTCTGCCAAGAATGAATCAGTAGTGCCCCCGAACACCTTCGGGTTTAGCTGCATCTCCTGGCGGCAGTGGTGGCGGTCCCGTGCCACCTCCAGGAATATCAACAACATATATCGAAATATACCGAAATAATAGCAAATACATATACATAGTACACAGCTATGAAAAATATACTGTAATCAACATACCGTTCATACACTTAAAAAGCGTAAATGTAAACACGTCATATGAAATCATAACATATCAAAACAGCTCTTCGTATCATCATATTCTTAAACATTAACTTTAACTGAATTCAGTTCCTTAGTTGTGACATTCGTATCAACTTTATCGTTTTATCATTATACGATGGATACAACTACATAAAACCGTGGTACCCGGCGGCTGTCGGACATCTGCGACAGTATTACTAATCCACTCTGCCTAGGCCTCATCATTAGCATTAACATATACATCATAAGGATTTACATATATATCGTTAGTCACAACTAATTCAAATCCTTCAAAACATCATCATTTTCATCACTTATCGAAATCTGCACATACGTAAATTTTCTTAAAATCAAGCATTTACATACTTTTCATAATTTAATAAAAATCATATGCATGATACATAAACATTTAAAAGCATGATAAATACGTGCTCACCTCCGGGTGCAAAATGATCAATTTGTCCCTAAAAACCCAAAATGACCATTTTACCCCTGGACCTCAAAATTCCGACCCTTACCAAACTACTTAAAACATCCCAAAACATATTTAAAAATATTTCTTACACGTAAACTTGAGCCCGTTTCAAAACTTAATCAATTTGTTTTAAAACTTGGACTGGGGTCCCAGTTTTAACCCGAATCAACCCGAAACTTAACCAAAAATTTCCCAAAAACTTTTACCATACCTAAAACACACTCTAACAGCCCTTAAGCCTCAAAATCCAGCCCACTATGACTCCCTAAATCATAACCACAAGCTGCTGGAAATCTGCATAGCCCTATTCGAGAACACTAGGTGCACAACCCTCCATAATTTCACCCCTAGCTCAAGACCAATCGAACCAGCTCCAGGCCAACATCTCTTAGACCACCTTAGGACCATACTGGACCAAACCAACCCAAGGACACAGCCTCATACACGCTGGAAATCTCACACACTCGCTATTACCCGAAATCACCACACTCGAGACTCGTCTCCTTACAAGAGATCGACTTGCTCCACATGTGGTTCCAACGGTGGTTGAGCCTCCCTGGGCCATGGCTCAAACCCACCAAGGTCTGGTCCATGGCTTGGTTCAGCCCATTGCACCATCGGCTCCAACTCTTACCTGATTCCCAAACAAAACGGACAACAAGAGAACTAGCGATCGGCTTCTACCATGACACGTTCCAAACCCGAATCCAGCACCTAGACATCTTCGATCTCAACATTTACAGCCCTTAACAAGTCCTAATACAGCAGCCCCCTTGCAGAAAATCAAGAAAACGTGAGTAACAAACATTAGGATGCAATATTTTCATATAAACCTTCAACGAAATGCACAAACGATTTGGATCGAAAGTTTGACATGCATTTACACAAATTTTCATATAATATCGGCGTGAATGATGTGCAAAGGAAGAGACATGCGTGCCTTGATGATTTAAGGTCGAAAACTTGAAGAAAAACGCGTCGGGGAAGCACCGGAGGAGTGGGGAAAGGTCTTCTTGAAAGCACACAGCTGTGGCTGAGAGTTTGCCGCTGGTTTTTCTCACATGGAGGCTGCTATGAGAGGGGAGGGACGGCTGATGAGAGTTAATTTGGTTTAGGGTGTGATTAATGTAGTAATTAAATAGTAAGCAAAATGCTAATGGGCCCTTAATTATATTTTAAAAGTTTAAAAAGGTTCTTGAGCCCATTAAGCTAAAAAATAGGCATATCAAGCCCAAAAACATTCCCGAAAAATATTTTGTTTTGGTAAGTTATTGAAGATATTGCCCAGCCTTCAAAAAGTCCCCGTTTCGATAAAATTTACATACCGATTAAAAATATGCTCTGACGTGTAAAAATACCCAACAAAGCTCATTTCTTGCAAAATACACTTAAATCACCTTTTATTAATTAATTAAAATTAATCATTCAGTAAAAATATTTTTCTTAATTTTCCTCGGTCTTTGTTCCTCATTCGAGCGCGAAATATATCTTAAAAAACCTAATTCATGATCTTTTAAAATATCATGAAATAAGTCTTATTCATGCAATATTTATGCATTAAATGAATAAAATAAATAAACACATAATTTAAATAAAACCCTAGATTGAATGCATTCAGATTACGTAAATTTAAGTTTCCCGAACCTTACGTATTAAGTTTTTAATTAATTCGAGTTTAAAAAGCATTACGATTTAACTATTAAGTTGATTAAATCGAGAGGATCGGGTTTACGTTTAATAAAACTATTAGAAGTCAAAATGAAGCTTGTATGACGGTTTAGGATAGGCTCAAGTTGAGAAAAGTAAGAAAAAGTTAAAATCGGAAAGTTTGGGGTCTAGGGTTAAAATAGTCATTTTACGTCCCATATAATTCGAAAGTTTTAGTAGTGTCCCGAGGAATCATAATACATGTTAAATGATATTTTTAAAATGTTTATATTGAAATTATGATGCTTTTACGGTATATGATAAGGTTGTACGATTTTCCCGAAAATGTTATTTTACGATTTTGAAGGATACTGTATCTTCCAAAAGGGAAAAAATTGTTTTGAAAGATGTAAATTGACTGTGACACAAAGGATAGATGGGGAATCCGTTTTAAGAAGGAACAATGAACTTTCTTTTTTGCCACAGCCCAGTGACGAGAGTTGTTGATGCCCCGCCCCCAGGTATTTTGTGTATATAGACTGATCAGTCAACCAGAGAATAAATGATAAAGGATAAAAGATAGTCACTTTCAAGGATCAAACTTCACCCAAAATGATATATGATGATGAAATATTTGTGATATTGCACGCCTAAATGATTTACGATTTTAATGCTTACGAGTTCTTATGTCAGCCTATTATAGTAAATGGTTTTTTTAAAGATGCATGTGCATGTATATATTATTTGTTATGTATTGTTATAACGTACTGACTCATTAGACTCACTATGTTTGGATGGTCGCAGGTGAGGATGATGTTGAGGGAGACGCTGAAACTTGAGTGTATCGGGTCCGGTAGTACACTTCCGAAGGACATTAACATTTCCTCATTATGTTTAAAGTTTTTAAATAAAGTTTCAGGATTTATTTTATAAAAATTTATTATTTAGTTGGAAGTTGGAGGTTGAGTTTTTCTTTAAATTGATGTATGATTTTACAGTTGACGGTTTATGGGATTTTATGCATTTCGGATTTTTAAATATGATTATTTTGCATGTGTGAGTTTCGAATTTTAAGGTATATTATATTAAAAAAATTCTAATATATTTTAAAGAAATATGTGTTGTAAGGAATTTTTGCTTGACAGATATAAGTTTATACAAAAACAATAGTGTCGGATTATGAATTTTTTTTATCAGAATTAAGTTTTGTGCCAAATATTACAACATTTTGGACAACATGCAGCGGAATATTAAAGTTTGGAACACAAATTGACTTTAAATAAATAGATGGACAAGATTAAATTTGCACAAGTATAAATACTTGCGCGGTGTCTCAGAGCAAAACTTAATCACTAGAAACCAAATGGTTTACAAAAAAAACCAATCACTAGTGATCTCCACGAAAATCAATTTCCTCAACACTTTGAGAAAATAAATGATTTCTAACAATCAAATACTCGGAATAAAACTTATTCAAGAAAGCAACAAAAACATGGTGCCAAAACAGGAGAAACAGAAACAATCCTCAGCCAACTTCGTCACGGTTGTTGTCTGTAGATGTCTCTAACAATCAAGGCAACACGCGGTATCTGTACTCTTCAAAACTGCACGTCTCTTAAAGAAAGTTTTTCTCTAAAATTCCACAACGTGCAAAGTCCTTGTATTATTGATCGAGAAGCCAACACCATCAATCTCCTTATTTTTCTTATTTATGGACTTCTACTCACATAGAGTTTTTCTCCACAAGGTAACCTATCAAATAAGGAAAAGCAAAAATTGATACATTATCAAGATAAAATTTACATAATTATCTCATCATCAAGAAAGACAAAACCTTATCAAATATTATACATAATCAACTTAATAAGGAAAATATAATATTAGGAAAATCATTTAATTTAAGAAATTTTATTAGTTAAATTAAGAGATAATATTTCCCTTCATGTGTAAAGGGATGTTTCAAGTTCGAATTAAAGTTCAAATTCGACTCAAAAGATTAGAACATATTTGTTAACTATTTGATATGTTGCTAGAAAACAAGTAATCGCAAGTTTGAAATTTATTTATTTAATATTAATATATAATTATGTCATATCAATAAAATATTAAGGTTGGGAACGATTCATAAAATATTGAATAAATAAATTTTGTTTCTAGGTTGGTTCGAACAACTTCGATGTCGGCTCGATTACAAATCAATTATTTTTCGATTCAACTTGATTTTCTTTACAGAACCATGGAACATTTATACCCCTAGATTGTGTTGTTTAATGTATAAGAAACTGCGGGTCACGAAAATGTCAGAATGAGACAATTTTTCCACAATAAATCATACAAATTTAATGCATGCTAATTTGTAAGTATACGTGGTAGATTCATTGTCCATGCTAACACACATATTCATATTTTATTATTTTAAAACACGCATTGAAAGAAAATTAACTTGATACTGTTGAGAGTTAAAGAAATGTGGAAACACGTTTTTGACAAATGCGTTTTTGTTCCTTTAGTTTAGTATAAATAATTGTAATCTTTGGATTCATTCTAGTTTTTCCTGCAATAATATTTCTTCCTTCTGGAAGTTCGGCGATAGAGTTTTCTTCTTCTTCTCTCCGCGAGATTCCAGCTAGCTTTAACATGGTATCAGAGCAAGCGATACTTCTCCAATTTTGAAATTGTTGCTTCGCATCAGTGCAGGTGTGAAGATCTGTACGTGAGCAACTCCAATTGTTTTACTGGAGCCTTCGATCGAGGTTTGTTGGAATGGCGGTTAATATTGGATTCAATGATCCGCTCTACATTCATCCATATGATATTCCTGGTATGTGTCTCGTTACTGATCACTTGTCTGGAATTGACAATTATGGAGTATGGAGTCGAGCTATGCTCATTGCATTATGTGCGAAAAATAAGACTGGATTTATTGATGGAACGTGTAAGAGGCCTCTCCTTGATCAGCCAAATCTTCATCAATGGGAGAGATGCAATGCCTTGGTGTTGTCGTGGATTATGAATTCAGTTTCGAAGGAAATATTTGGGAGAATTGTTTATGCACTAGATGCGTCTGCTGTTTGGTCTGATCTTAAGGATCAATATGATAAAGTCAATGGTACAAGAATTTTTGCCCTCCATCGAGAAATTGGGAGATTGACACAAGCTAACAACACTGTGTCAAGTTACTATTGTAAGATGAAACAACTATGGGATGAATACTCATCATTGGTTATATTGTCTTCGTATGAATGTGATACGGCAAGGCAATATATTGCACATGATCAGCAGCAGAAACTTCTGCAATTCTTGATGGGGCTCAATGATAGTTATGCACAAATTCGAAGTCAAGTCTTGATGATGAGTCCTCTGCCCTTAGTTGGTCAAGCGTTTTCTATCATATCCCAAGAGGAGTCACATAGATCACTTTTTATTGTGGAAGAACCATCAACATCATTCTTCTCTGTCCAAGGAAAGCTTGGTAACCAAAAGAAGGATATCTTAACTTGCGATTATTGTCACTGGAATGGCCATACTAAGGTGATAGGATCGATTAGGGGGGTAATCGTTGAGCTACAATAGCTCGGTTCTTGAAATATTGAACACCGATGAGTTAAATCGAGTTTGGTGTTCAAACCAGGCAGGAAAATACTCGAAATAATCCTTCGTAGAAACCGATTAAATATTTTGTAAAGTAAGTAAAATATATGCAAGTTGAATGAATAAAAATATTTTGGTTGAAGCATTTTATCAAACACTTGGTATGCAATATTTTTGTATTTGAAGAACACAAAAAAATGCTTCAACAATGCATCTTTAAAACTATGAAAATGATAAGTAAATACAATAAACAAATAGACACAAATTTGTTTATGGATGTTCGGAGATTGAATAATTCCTACGTCACCCCTTCTTCCGCTTGGGAAGGATATTCACTAGAAGATTTTGATTTATACAAACACTTGTACAAACCCACTCAGCTAGGACTTACTCACTGCCTAAACTGAACTTCTAGCACTCAAGATTGTAGGAAGCACCTCACAATCAGCATATTGTTTAATGTCTCATATGCAAAGACTACATACACAAGTTTATTGTCTTTGTGCAAGACTCACTCAACTAATCTTTGAAGTTCAACTCTCTTGTATATGTGTGAGTGATTGTGTTTGAGGAATTTATCCTTTACAATGTACATCTTAAATGTATCCTCACACAAAGGATTGTGCTCTCAACTAGCTGATATCTTCATGTTAACTGCCCATGCTTTGAAACCACTTCAAAAGCTCTTGTTTGATCTTCAAGATGTTGTATTTATAAGTCCCAACAATGATATATACATTAGACACAACAATATGACCGTTTGGAAAGTTTCTGTACTGTTTCTGAGGTTGCAACGGTCAAATTTGTCTTACTAAGTTTCTGTACTGTTTCTGAGGTTGCAACGGTCAAATTTGTCTTGCTGGACCTTTTCCCCGACTGTTCAACTCTGGTCAACTCAACTGGTCATTCAGTTCAACTGGTCAGCAGCTGGTTCAGTTCAGTTCAGTTGGTCAGCTGCTGGTTCGGTTCAGTTCAATTGGTCAGCTGGTTCAGTTCAACTGGTTCGGTTCAGTTTCAGCTGGTCTGATTCAATTCAACTGGTCTTGTTCAACTGGTCTGGTTCAACTGGTCTTCAGATGGTCAGCAGCTGGTTCAGTTCAGTTGATTGGTCAGCTAGGTCAGTAGTTGGTTCAGTTTCAGCTGGTGTGCTGAAATCAGCCCAGCTGATTTCAGTTTGTGCAGAACCAGTGATTTCATCGTCATTTATCAGCATCTTAAGCTTCGATTCAGACTTTGGCTTTTGAAGATGATTTGTCGATCATTGTCTTATCTTTCCAATGCATACTGAATCGCTTCATTTCGATAATCGAGCTGAGAGATATGACCAAACTACCGCAGCTGCTCAAACCCAACTGATTGCTGTTTTCGTGTGATCAGTTCGGTAATTGAGCGATCAGTTAGACCATGATAACATCCGATTTTACCCAACTGACGTGAAATACGATTTGTTCCAAATTGAGTTTTCTAATCATTCTAGTTGGCGGATTGTCATTTGGATCATCCACTTTAGCGATATCATCAAAAAACCAAAGCTTGCCAGAAATTCAGTTTGTGCAGAATTTAGTTTCGGCTTGCTTCTTCTTTTAATAATCTTCACACTTGAGTAAATATGTTAGAAACACACTAACAATTTTTGTTAACATCAAAATCAAGATTGTGAACTTGAAAATTTCCAACATAAGGACTTTTGTAACAAACTTGTTGGATATCCTCCTGGTCACAAATTGCACAAAGCCAATAACAACAGAAAGGTAGGACAAAATGGTAGAGCATATAAGGATCATTATAGAAATCGGAAACCATATGCAAATTTGACTGATATGGCACAAATTAAGACTACCACTCAGTCCAAAAAAGAAGATTTCAATGCAGCCGCTACTTCATTCTTCACCCCTGCTCAATATGTCGAGATCTTAAAGATGCTGTGGACTCATAAGCTTCCTTCTGTGACAGAACCAGTTGTGAATTTGGCAGGTATACCTAGTACAACGAACCTTTCATCTCGTGGATAATTGACAGTGGTGTAAATGAGCATATGGTTGGGAATTCAAATATTTTGTTAAGCTCTAAATCTGTAGCAACTTCTCCTAGGTCCGTAAGACTGCCAAATGGTACCAAGGCTCATGTCAATAAGATAGGGTCTGTTTTATTCACTGACTTCATCACCCTTAACCATGTATTACACATGACAGATTTCAACTTCAACCTACTTTCCATATCCAAATTCAGTAAAGATCACAATTGTTACGCTTTATCCCCATTTTTGCCTATTTCAGGACCTCAAGACTGGGAGATTAATGGGGATTGGTAAAGAATTCAATGGACTTTACCATCTTGACACAAGATCCTTCTCAAGCTCTGGCCCTAGCTTAGTCCCTTCTGTTTCATTTACTAATTCTGTTTGTAATAGCACTGTTGGTCATATCAACTCGATGGTTAATGTGTTTAATGATCATTTTGTTTGGCACAAAAGTTTGGAACACATGTCTGTATCTAGAATGCAAATGTTTCCCTTTATGCCAAATTCTGTAGGTCTCCCTCACCGTTCCGTTTGTCCAATGTCTAAGCAAACTAGAATTAAGTTTCCTTTCAAGAGCTTATCTCAATCATCTTGTTGTTTTGTCTTGATACATATTGATGTTTGGGGTCCTTTTCATAACCCCCACACATAATGGTGATAGTTATTTTCTCACAATAGTGGATGATTTTTCCAAAGCAACATGGGTTTATCTTATGCAGTTTAAGGTTGAGGTGCTGCAGATTCTAAATTTTTTTTTCCAAATGGTCCATACCCAATTTTCTGCTCTTGTGAAGATCATTCGGACTGATAATGCGAGTGATTTCTTCAAAAGTACATGTACTTTGTTGTTTAACACCTTAGGTATACTACATCAAAGTTCTTGTCCTTACACTCTACAACAAAATGGAGTCATTGAACGCAAACATAGACACATACTCAATATAGCTCGAGCTCTCCGTTTTCAATCCTCATTACCATTAAATTTTGGGGAGATTGTGTTTTAACCTCTTGTTATCTCATTAATCGTACTCCTAGTCCGCTAATAAAAAACAAGACACCATATGAAATGTTGTTCCATAAATCTCCAACCTTTGATCATCTTCGTGTCTTTGGGTGCCTGTGCTATACAACTTCATTCACTCTAAAGGACAAATTCTCTGCTCGAGAAAATCCTTGTGTGTTCTTGGGTTATTCCAACACACAAAAGGGATACAAAGTTCTGAGTTTGGGTGCTAAGAAGTTTTTTGTGTCAAGATATGTAGTATTCCATGAAAATATCTTTCCCTTCGCCACTCCTAATCCGATTTTGCCTATTTTTCCTCCTCATGATGCTTATAAATCTCCTTCACTTCAGTCAGACTTTGTTGAAGTTATACCCCCTATTCCTATTGACTTTGTTGATCCTTCGACTCAACCTCCTGCTACTCATATGGATCCCACGGTTTCCTAGCCTCAGAAACGATCCTTGCGTGTTTCCAAGCCTCCTGTTTGGACCAAAGACTACTCTTGCCCTACATTATCTTACAGTAATTTGGCCACTTCCAAATATCCCCTCACCAAGTATCTTACTTATACCAAATTCTATAAACCTTATCAGTCTTTCTTGGCTTGCATTTCTGCTGACAGAGAACCTAACTCTTATCATGAGGCTGTCTTGGACCTTAGATGGAAGGCAGCTATGGATTTAGAACTAGCAGCATTAGAATCTAATCACACTTGGGAATTAGTGCAATTGCAGATTGGAAAAAGGCACATTGGTTGTCGGTGGGTTTATAAGATTAATCGACATCCTGATGGCACAGTTGATTGCTTTAAAGCTCGTCTTGTAGCCAAAGGCTACACACAACAAGAAGGGATCGATTATCATGACACATTTTCTCTTACCGCCAAAATTGTCACTATACGATGTTTGATAAGTGTTGCGGCTGCAAAGAATTGGCCTCTTTATCAAATGAATGTGACTAATTCTTTCCTTCAAGGTGATTTGGAGGAAGAGGTGTATATGCAGTTGCCACCTGGTCATTCTTTTCAAGGGGAGCAGTGTGTTTGTCGACTTGTTAAGTCTCTTTATGGCCTCAAACAGGCTTTACGCCAATGGAACACTAAATTTGCTAGTGTTATGCGACTGGAAGGCTTTGTTCAGTCGGCCCATGATCATTCTCTTTTTATTAAGCGTGACTCTTTCCATATCACATCATTATCGGTCTATGTGGATGACATTGTAGTAACTGGAAGTGATGAACAAGCTATTTCTGATCTCAAGGTGTTTTTGAATTCTCATATCCATATTAAGGACCTTGGGTACTTGTGTTATTTCCTTGGCATTGAAGTGGCTCGGTCCAAGGAGGGGATTTATCTAAACCAAGGCAAATATGTGTTAGAATTATTAGCTGATTCTGGTTTGACATGTGCTAAAACCTGCAACACCCCTGTTGTGCAACATCAGAAGCTCACAAGTCATGCACTGAATGAGTTCAATCGACAGAATTCTGCTAGTGAGCTTGATGATAACTTACTGGCCGAGTTTGGTGTTTATAAAAGATTGGTTGGGAGGCTCATTTACCTTACTATTACAAGACCCGACATATGTTATGCTGTACAAGTTCTTAGTCAATTTATGCATGCACCAAAGAAATCACATATGGATGCAGCTCTGCGTGTGCTACAATATCTAAAGTCTGCACCTGGTCTGGGAATCATGTTCTCAGCCATTAACAATTTCTCATTGCATGCTTATTGAGATTCTGATTGGGCAGCATGTCCAATGACACGTCGCTCGATTACGGGTTATTGTATCAAGTTGAGAAATTCCCTGATCTCATGGAAGTCTAAGAAAAAAAGTACGGTATCGCGTTCGTCTGGTGAAGTGGAGTATCGAGTAATGGCGAGCACCACATGTGAAGTGACTTGGATACTTGGGTTACTAACAGATATGGGAACGACATTGAGCACAACGCCAACCTTGTATTGTGATAATCAGGCGGCTCTACACATTGCGGCAAATCCATTATACCATGAGCGTACCAAACATATAGAGATTGATTGTCACTTGATTAGAGAAAAGATCAAGAACAGTATGATCAAGACTGAATACATTCCCACCACCGAGCAGCTTGCCGATATCTTCGCTAAGGGTCTAAGTCAGGAGTAACGTTCTTATTTACTGTCCAAGATTGGTGTATTAAACCTACACCAATCTTGAAGGGGAGTGTTGAGAGTTAAAGAAATGTGAAAACACGTTTTTGACAAATGCGTTTTTGTTCATTTAGTTTAGTATAAATAATTGTAATCTTTGGATTCATTCTAGTTTTTCCCGCAATAATATTTCTTCCTACTGGAAGTTCGGCGATGGAGTTTTCTTCTTCTTCTCTCCGCGAGATTCCAGCTTGCTTTAACAGATACATGACATAAACAATAAAATTTAAAATGCACCCTAATTTAATTTTATAAATCTATATATGTGATTTTTTTTGTTTGTTTTGCATGATTGATCGATTCGTTAAATTGAATATTTAATCTCTAAAATAATAATAATTAATTTATCAATTAATTACAACTTCTCTAAATTAATAAAATTTCAAACTTCGAATATATTAATTTATACAAGTTTCACAATATAAACATATTCTAAACTTCTGCAAAAATAAGGTGATCGATTTTCTAAGATCCTTATAGTTTTTCCAATTAGATAAATACCACAATGAAAAATATTTCCTTGATTATACTTCTTGACATAGAATTCTAATGGCATACGAATTCTTCATACAAAGTAGTTTATTATTATCATTATCCTTATCATGTTTCCTTATTTCACTTGGATTCAATATATATATACATATATATATATATTTACATATATATATATATACTACGTACATATACATACATGTATATGTGTGTGTGTGTGTGTGTATATATATATAAAACACCGCACGCACATAAATTTTTTTTATACAAAGTCGTTTAAATTCTCTAAAATCTATATTAATTTCAATATACTAAATGGATGGAATTATGGTGGAAAAGCTCGCAGATGCCCTCAGTATCTTCTACCAGGTATGAATATATGCGTGCATGGTGCCATTATTCAATTTATTTGAAGGTTAAATTTCAATTTTAATAAAATTTAACACTTCAAATTAATTAAGAATTTAATATAATGGACTGTCTCTCTTCTTTGTAGATTTTTTTTTTCTTTGTTGTGTTTTTTTGGATTTGAATCAAGTTCGTTAATTTCTATAAAATTAATTTTATTTTTTTTAAAAAAAGAGGGAGAATAAAATTAGCTTTTTAATGTTTATTGAACTTGTATTATTATCACAAAAACTCATATGATACGAATCAATTTTGTGAGTCGACCCATGAAAAATTATTAATTATTATGCCAAAAAAATTATTTTTCGTTCTAAGTATGAATCGAGTCGATCCCTCTCGTACGAGACTACTCATTATTGTGAATGCTTTCCTCAATATCAAAACATTGTATTACGTACGTTTAGGATCATGTGTTGTTTTACACAGACGTACTCAATTTGTAAATGTTTTAATTTTCAAATCACTCAATAAATTAAAATTTGTATTTCAAAACTCTAATCCACAAGTATGACTTAAAAAATTAATATTATTTTAATTTCAATTTGTTTTAATAATTTTTTATTACAAGCGATTTGAGGTTTAATACGTAATTATTTCTATGATATTTGATTACTTTTTGGTTTGCTTGGTGCAGGAGCCTCTGTTGATATCTTTTTCTCTTTATTATGTGTTGATTGCGATTCTAGTTTTGGTCCATATATGGAAGCGAAACTTTCTCCCCAATTTCACCATTACGTGTTACAAATACAGGTAACTATATATTATTCATGAGTAGGTCTCTTGTGAGATGGTCTCACGAATTTTATTTGTGAGCAGGAGCCTAGCTTCACTAGGGGCTAGGGTGGTCTTTAGCCCAACCTAATCTCAGGATTAATATGTATATATAGTTATGTATTTTAGGAATTTTAGTTACTGAGCAAAATTTTTATACATGAATTTCTACGAGTTTTAAATAATCTAGCATTTGAGCTTATTCGGTATCTATATGGTTATCTTAATAATGTAGAATTAGAATGAGTAAATATATAAATTAAGAGTACAAATTGTAAATAATAATAAAATTAAGTGATAATTATTAGAGTACAAATTGTATAACTAAATTATTTAAATGAATAATGTCATATGTACATTCAATTTTTTTACTTACTTTACTATGAATTTATTTTAAAAGTTCATTATTATAAATGATATTTATCATATATCTTGATATATTAAATTCTTAAGATGATTTTTAAAATTTATCTAGTTCATACTATACAAAATAAAACAAAAAAATTAAAAAGTACATTAAATAATATTTACATTTTCAATATCTAGCCCATCCTATTTTAAAATCTTGACTACGCCCCTGTTTGTGAGACGAATCAACCTTACCGATATTCACAATAAAAAGTAATACTTTTTCATGGATGACCCAAATAAGATATTCGTCTAACACAATACGACCTGTGAGACCGTCTCACACAAGTTTTTGTCATTATTCATTTAGGAAAAACAAAATCTTTATTTATAATTAATATAAAATTTAATATATATTCAGCAGTCACTTGTGGATTTTAGGGTGGGAAAAAATATCGTCTGTTCGGTATATCGAGATTATAGTACTGAAAAAATATCGAATTTACCATATTTTTGGTATATCGAAGATTTCGGTACGGTATACGGTAATGATATCGGATTTTTTGGTACGACAATGATATGAAATATGAAAATTTTGACATACACCGGAATATCGAAAAAATATATAAAATTATTAAAAATAATAAATTTATAAAAATTTAAAATGTAAGTTTTTCGATATAAAATAGTATATACCAATATTGTATCGAAATCTCGATATATCGTATAATTTTGATATAATCGGTAAAAACTTGCTTATATGATATATAACTTTGGTACCATGTTATGCCACCCCAAGTGGGTTTGGTTTGTCTTGGATAAATTCGACGTTTACTTTTTCATAATAAATTAGTTTTTATGAATACTTGATAACGCGGAGTCCCAAGAAAAATATACAATAATGTTTTAAAGTTTGAATGATTATAAGATCTAATGGAAAAATTCCGAATATCATCCAATAAGTTATCTTAGATAAAATTGTAGTCTTTATAATTTGTCAAAATTTGGTATTAGTAAAAAATTGTATTTTTTTATTAATTTTGCAAATTGAATTTGATTTTATATATATATAGATAATATATAAAACTTTTTGTGTGTTTTCAGCTACAGGAATTTGTCTTGTGTGGGATTTTATTATTCACGCACTCCGAGACTCGAAGGAAACATCTGTCTCATTTTTTTCTCGATCACTATGGCTTATTTCTTTTGCTTTCTTGGTAATTCTGATATCTCTTTTATATATATATATATATACAGCACACACACACACACGGTTGTGTGTGTTTTTTTTTCTCTTTGAAAAATATAATATGTTGCTTACCTATCGATTGCAGGTTAATGTGTTACTTATTGTATATCATCGTCTGATGCTCAAAAAAGAGGAAGAGATAAAGCTGGTGACGGAAGGAAATGAGATGCTGACAAAACAACAATCCGATAGATGAAGCTTTTATAGTTTTAGATTTTTTTTGTTTGGTAGTTTTCTTATGCTGTTGATTTTATATTTTATTATATTATATAAATCAAATTTGGATCATGATAACTGAATAAGTTTGGCGTACGTAACTGCGTGAACTGGATTCTGATCCACTTTCTAAGATACATTTATACTTGAATAAAACTCGGACTCTTATCTGAAAGTTATGCATTTAAATTAAATTCTATATGTTCCGATTTAGGTAGGATTTTATAACATCTATCTTCATTCTCATTTATTATATTCATCTTTATCGGGTATTCAATTTCATCATCGTCCACGTATCATCGGAGGATTGAATTTGATCATACATTCGGGTCGGGTATCAGTATGATTCTTGAAAATTCACCTTTCATCCCTACACAAGAAAATCCTCATACCGGATTATTCATTTGTTTAGTCGGATAAAAAATCTCATTCATACACTCCTTCATTCAGGTTAGATAATCGAATTATCTGTCCGAGTTCAAATAAAATTGTCATTCATGATATGATAGATGCTATTTGTTAAATTAAGAGCACTAACTTCAAAACACAAGAGTTTGGTCGCATAATAAAAATCTGTGAACGATAAAATAAAAATATTATGTGCCTCATTGTTGGGTAATTACATCGAGGCGATAACGATCGTGATGATAAAAAATATTCGGAATAAAATAATCAGCAAGAACACAAGGATTTAGGTGGTTCACCCAAGATATACTACGTCCACGGAGCTACTGCAAATCTTTATTATAGGATAAAATATTACAAGTGTATACAACACTCAATCTCTCACAATCCCAACCACGAGTATAACCGATAAAATATTTTCTCTAACTCACACAAGAAAGCTAGGATTGGATATCTAGCAAATGAGCTCTATATATAGCAAACTCTACAAACGTGAAAGCCAGATGTAAATTCAAATTTTGCTAGCACTACAATAAAAATGACTTTTCACAGCGTGAAAATTCACTTTCCGCGGCGCGCATTGCACGCTGCACAACTGCAAGCTGTTGAAAGTTCAAGATTATCAACAGCGTGCGTATGCACACCGCAGATAATATTATCAATTGCGTGTGTATGCACGCCGCGGATAATAGTATCTGCGGCGTGCCTGCGCATACCTATGGCGCGCATGCGCACGCCGTTGATAATAATATCCGCTTGGCGCACGCCGTTGATAATAATATCCGCTTGGCGCACGCGCATGCCGCAGAAACTATTATCGACAGAGACGGATGTATTCTAGGGCTGTACTGGGCTGTAGTCCAGCCCACTTTTTTAATAATTTAGCGACGGTTTTTTTAAAAACCGTCGCTAATATTTGCGACGGTTTTAGTAAAACCGCCGCCGATGTGGATCGGCGACGGTTTTAATTATACTGTCGCTACTAGTGACGGTTTATTCAAAAAGTCGCTAATAACAGTCGCTATTAGCGACTGTTTTTTGAAAAACCGTCGTACATCAATGTCTTAGTCCAATCAAGTCCCGTCCATTTACAAGGATGAGACCAAATTTATCCTCTGATCCGCCCCACCTCAATTCTACAAAATTTCTCTCCCAAGTCCCAAGCCCTTTAGCGACAGAATAGAATTGCGGACTCCCGAAGAAATCGATTTGCTCATCGGCAAGGCAACAATCCAGGTAAGAATCGGCTATACATTTTTTATTTTGTTTTTTATAGCTTCTCTGTGTGTGATTTGTGGTTTCTTGATTGTTTGTTGTTGAGTTGTTGATTGACTATTACTTGTTTATTTGTTTAATAATTATTTTATTCTTGTTTAGGATTATAAATTGAACTATTTCAAAATGGAATATCAATCAGCTGCAAAGAAAGAAAAAACATTGATATCCTCTTTCTTTAAGTAGAGAGATCGTCAAGCTAGTGAAGATACTTCAATTCCTACGGTCCTTACAATGCAACATCAATCCAGTGAAAGTCTTCTATTTCCCAATATCCAAATTCCTTCATGTTCCTCTCCTAGAGACGATCATCAGTCTTCGTCTACTTTTATTGAACGAGATCCGGGAAAAATAAAACAAATATGTGAATATCATGTTAATATACGAGATGAGATAAGACGTTCATATCTAAATATGGGGCCTTATCAACCAGATATGTTGGAGTATCCAGGTACAAAATTTGGAAGCCCGAATCGTCGTTTTCAGAAAAAATGGTTTCAGAAATTTTATTGGTTGGAGTATTCGCCTTCAACAAATAAGGCATATTGTTTCTATTGTTTTCTTTTCCTGAATGATGTTAATTCATCTAATATCTCGGCATTAGTCAATGAAGGATTTGACAATTGGAAAAGGGTAAACCAAGGAAAAACATGTGCTTTTCTTGCCCATATTGGTTCTGCAGCTTCTTCACCTCATACTATGTGTGAGAGAAGGGCTGAAAATTTGATGAGGCCCTCACAACATATTGATAAAGTGATGCATGCACAATCTAAAGAGGAAAAAGAGAAAAATCGTCTGCGTTTGAACACCTCAATTGTAGCTATTCGTTGGCTAGCACTTCAAGGTTGTGCTTTTAGAGGTAATGATGAATCTCTATCTTCATCTAATCGTGGAAATTTTCTTGAATTGGTGAAGGCTTTTGCAAAAATGAATATAGAAATTGATGAAGTTGTGCTTGAGAATGCTCCAAAAAATGCCCAATATATCGCTCCAGAAATTCAGAAAGAGATTTTACATATTATGGCCAATAGAGTACGACAGATGGTTCGTGAAGAAGTTGGAGATAAATACTTCTGTATTCTTGTTGATGAAGCTCGGGATATATCTAAACGAGAGCAAATGGCCATTATATTGAGGTTTGTGAACAATCATGGGTTTTTGACAGAAAGATTTTTTGCCATCAAAAGTGTTAGTGACACTACCTCAATGAATTTGAAAAATGAGATATCAAATGTTCTTGTTCATCATGATCTCCATGTTAAGAAAATCAGAGGCCAAGGATATGATGGTGCTAGCAATATGCGTGGAGCGTGGAATGGACTTCAAGCATTATTTCTCAAAGATTGTCCCTATGCATACTATGTCCACTGTTTTGCACATCGTTTACAACTGACATTGGTTTCTGCAGCTAAGGATGTTAGTGTTATTTGAGAATTCTTTTCTCATTTGGACAATATTGTTAATATTGTCACTTCTTCTACTAAGCGCATTGCTGAATTACATACTGCACAAAGAAATGAAATTGAGTATATGTTGTCAATTGGAGAACGTGATTCTGGAAGTGGTGCAAACCATATTGGTAATTTGCAACGAGCAGGAGCTACTCGTTGGAGTTCTCACTATGATTCGGTAAAAAGTTTGATAGGTATGTACACTGCAACTTGCATAGTTTTTGAAGTTCTCAGTGATTATTCTCCAAATGGAAGAGTTAAGGCTGAAGTTCGGGGGATTTACAGAAACATGGCAAGCTTTGAATTTGTGTTTATTTTGCACTTAATGCATAAAATTATGAGAACAACAGATACTCTTTGTCAAATTCTTCAAAGAAAATCTCAAGACATTTTGACTGCTATCACATTTGTCACTACTACCAAAACTTGCCTTCAAGAATTTAGAGAATGTGGGTGGAATGAATTTCTTCAGGAAGTTAAAGTTTTTTGCTCAAGAAATGAAATTGATGTACCTGACCTTGATTGTCTATATAAGATTGGACGTTCCTGTCGGCAAACTACAATAGAACATCATTACCACTTTGATATTTTTAATGCAGCAATAGATTTCATTTTGATGGAGTTAAATACTCGGTTCAATGAGTCATCGGTGGAACTTCTTTCTCTTAGTACAGCTTTAGATCCTAAAAATTCATTTGACTCATTTAACAGTGATGATATTTGCAAGCTTGCGAAGAAGTTTTATCCTGGAGATTTCACAGATCAAGAAATTGTTGCTTTGGAGTATGAATTGATACATTATAAACTTGATGTGATGCAGAATTTAAAGGTTTCTACACTTATTAAGTTGTGTCAGCAATTGACCGAGAGTGGACGGTCAAGTGTTTATGTTATGTTGAATAGATTGATTCATCTTGTTTTGACATTACCTGTGTCTACTTCCACTACTGAGCGGGTTTTTTCAGCAATGAAGCATGTGAAGACGGCACTTCGCAATAAAATGGAGGATGACTTTCTTGCCGATTGTTTGACACTCTATATTGAACGAGATTTAGCTAAACATATTGATGTAAATTCTATTATTGATGAATTTTATGTTTTAAAATCTCGTAGGGCACAACTTCGTTGAACGATATAATGTAAATTTTTTTTTAATAATATATAACTTATCATATTGACTTCAAGCCCCCCCAACTTCCTGGATCCGTCCCTGATTATCGATAGCTCACTCATGCACGCCGCGGATAATATTATCTGTAGCGTGCAACGTACGCTATTAATATTCATATCCGTAGTATGCAAACAAATTCTACATCGTTCATTTGCAAGCCGATAAAATCAAATTCGTTAAAAAAATCAATCGAATGGACAAAAACAATAAACCAAAATTTTACAAAAAATTTAGTGTAACTTTAAGTTTAATCAACACAAAATTGATAAAAGTCATTGTTTTTCAGTATATCAAAACAGAAAGTCTGAAGATCCAAAGCAAGATACAAAATCTGTAACAACTAGCTGGTACATATATAAAAATGATTAAACTTTCAATACACGCAAATCAGTATAATATGTATCAATCGCACAATTCTATAAATTTAGATAACCATGCGACTGTGCTTCCTATCGCGTCCTCGAGAAACTGCATTTCATCATTTGGTTGAATTAGATCCACCTTCTCCACCAAAACCTTATCAACCCAAACTTTCCAACAAGATCTACCAAGAACAACGCGATGCACTTTTGTGTTTGGATCTGTGGATGCAATTCGACCTTCTGCAACAACTAATTCATCAGCACATTAATGAAGCAGCTTACATTTAGTATTAACACGAATATCTCCAAGACTCACATTCCTAAAATTTGACTGTAAATAAACAATGAAAAGTTATTGATTCAACCGTTTCTATTTTTGTAACAATTTTGCGGTTTAAAAATACATAATTTAAAGATAATTACCTGAGAAACATGATCAAAATCACCATTTTTCTTGGCACCAATATCGATATCACCTTTGCTACCAACTTCATTCCCGATAACACTACCAATACCACCACTAGCAACCTAATTTTACAATCAAATCGTGTCAAGCGATGTAATCATGATAATTCAAAATCATTTAAGTGTGTATATATACCAAACATATTTTTTATATGTTGTTTTTACTAACCCGTTCTTGCTGATTTTTTTTATTCATATTTTGTAAAAACATGGACCTCATTTCTTGCATTTCTAGCTGATTTTGTTGCATTCGTTGTTGAAGGCTTTGTACCATGGTTTGAAGTTGTTAAACATTTCCATTTTGTTTCACAGAAGCTCCAATTTTCGATGGTGTAACTCCGAAGCCCATTCTGCGTACTCTACCCGAGCTTCCTTGCCAAACATAAGGCTAATTTCATCATCAACAATGTTAGTTGTGTTTTGAAATTCAGGTGGACATGCTTTTATTTCTTTCTGCAAAAAAAAAAATTATGTGAAAATAACATAGTTATCTGCAAGAGCCAAGAGAAATAATCGGATTAAAAGAAGTAGTTTGAAGGTTATCATCTCATTAACCCATAAAGCTACATGTTGGTAGCTAAATCTGAGCCACAAATACAAAAGCAACGATAACCAAGGTGAAGATCATGCTCTCACTTTCTATAATGCTATACATAATTATCAGAATCAAGAGAATGTTAAAGGTATGTCAACATAACCAATCAAGATCATGCCCTTACTTTCTATAATGCACATAATGTGTCAATACTTAAACACCAAAAACACTAGCATGGGCTAATCCATTTTGTTTTCATCTCATTTATTTTATCCACGGCTAAGAATTTCTCAGTGGAGGTCACGTGTAATTGTGAAAGTGCAATGATTGAAGATTAAAAACCTAAACAGTCATAATACATGGTTAACCATATCTATGATGCAATTAGCTGTGCTAATTACGATATAATTAAGCTACATGGCATGCACGTGTGATTTATTGAACAAAAATCATTGACTCGTGAATCCTTGGATACGCATTTGGATCAATATCCTGAAGATAAATTGAACTCAACGCATACAGAAAGAGATATGAACAAGAGTTTTAATAGCTTGATATATTATGATACCCCATGGATGGGCCTGGGTCCACTACCTCTGGCCCATCCCAAGCCCAAATGGAAGACAGGCCCATCAAGAGCCCATGTATTCTCTTATAAATACCAGGTTTGAGTGTTCATTTGATTTATTCAATATATTGTTTTCAGCAGCACCCTTAACTGCTCCCCCCATATATCCTCAGTCTCTGACTTGAGCGTCGGAGGGGCTACGCCAGGACACCCTCCTGGCCCCCTCCTAGCGATCTTATTTGTGATTTCAGGCTCAGGATAATTTCAAAACCTGCGTCTGGACTAGTGACACTTGCCGGAATCGGACCCTAAATTTCCCGTGAGTATCACTTGGCGCCGTCTGGGGGAAATTTGAGTTGAGACGTAGAGATGGTAGGCAAGAGAGGAAGTAGAAGAGCTACCTCAGCATCATCGCACCTCAGAGGGGACCCGAACAATCTCATGTTGAGACAAGACAGGAACAACCGCATCTTGAGACGAGACAAGAACAACCTCATCAAGAGACAAGAGCCGAGCAGCCCCTTCACGAGACAAGGGTCGAGCAAACCCGTCCCAATGAGAATAATGTGGGGAACTTGACCCTAGAACAGTTGGGCCAATTTATCACCCGGACAGTGGATGAGGCCATGAAGAGGAATCAAGAGTCTATGTTTGCAGAAGAGCAGGCCACTCGCCAGGAGCGAGAGGAGAATGTGGAGGGCCACCAGAGCCGGGTTGAAGAGACGCAGCCCCTTCAAAGTGGGGAAGTTAGTGAGATAAAGAAGATGTGGAAGGAGATACGGATGTTGAGGCAGCAGGTAGGAAGCCAAGCGCCGGTACCGAAGAGAGGAAGTCCTTTTTCATTGGCCATCTTGGAAGAGGGACTTCCTCCAAATTTTTGACAGTCGAATGTGGGAGAGTACGATGGACATACTGACCCCGAGAAACACTTGGGGAGATTTGAGATACGGCTCTGTTGCATCAGTATTCGGATGGAGTTAGGTGCAGGGTGTTTCTGGGTACGTTGGTGAGGTCAGGCCAGCAATGGTTTAATACCCTGCAGCCCAACTCCATACAGTCTTTCGAGGATTTTTATACGGTTTTCTTGCACAGATTCGCTAGCAGCAAAAAACACCAAAAAAACTATTTGAGCCTGTTCGTGGTGAAACAACAAGAAGCTGAAACTTTGCGAGAGTTTGTCCAGCGTTTCAACAACGCAGCGCTGGAGATACCAGCGGCCACTCCTGACATTATGATAAGTGTCTTTACCCAGGGGATTAGAGGAGGAGAGTTCTTTAAATCGTTAGTGAAGAAACCTCCATCAAATTATGATGATCTGTTATCTCGGGCGGAAAAATATGTAAATCTTGAAGATGCCCAGCAGCATAAGAGGATGGAGCAGCAGCCTGGGAGAAGTAGAGTTGAGGGAGCGGAAAGAGGATGTAGGAAGAGAGGTGCGGGCAAGAAGGAGGAGGATAAAGCTAGGGACAGAGGACAATTCTCATCTCATGTTCATTTGGATGGGAGTCGTGACAAGGTGATGGAGGTGAGAGAGTCCGAGGGGAGGTGGGAGAAGTCGCAAAGGGTTGAGAGCAGGGCTAGATTGTCTTCGCGGGATAGACGAGAAGGATCCTCATCCAGGAGTCGACAGAGGTCTCGCTCATCCTCTAAGCTTGGTCAAGGCCCTCCATGGATAAATCACAGGATCAGCGGAGAGGAGAAGGTCGAGGTCAAGATGTCCCTCAGGAGCCCATCGAATCGAGGAGAGAAATGAATGAGGATAACCACCCCTACGAGAGGAATGATTCATATGATCTCAAGGGGTGCTAATGATGGAGACTCTGGGCGAGCTCGGAAGGCACATGGGAGAAGGTTGGAGAACATTGAGATATCTAGGGGTGCAGACTTACCACAAAACCCCGTCATCAGCTTTGGGCCGGAAGACCTCCGAGGCGTTGTGACTTCACATAATGATGCCTTGGTGGTGACGGCCACCATTGCCAATTATGATGTGGCGAGGGTATTTATTGATAATGGAAGCTCCGTAAACGTCTTGTTCAAGAGCACGTTGGATCAAATGAAGGTGGAAGGATTCGAGTTTGAGCTGGTCTCCACCCCGCTGTATGGGTTTGCAGGACACGTCATCCCCCCTTTGGGTCAGATTGTTCTTCCCCTATCCTTGGGGACTGATCCTCTGCGAGTAACAAAAATGATAGCCTTCACCGTGGTAGATACTCCATCAGCCTATAATGGAATTCTAGGACGGCCATTCCTGAAAGATTTTAGAGCCGTAGCTTCCACTTATCATCAGAAGCTTAAGTTTCCTGTGGGAAAAGGAGTTGGAGTCTTGTGCGGGGACCAAAAAACCGCGCGTAGATGTTATGAAGGGGTAGTGAGGGAGGAGGGGAAAAGAGGGCGTTTGGAGGTTAACATGATTAGGAAAAGAAGAAGTGTGTGACTTGGTCTTGTTGAAGGTACAAGAAGAGCAGAGGGTAAAGATGGACCCAGAGTGAGATGGTCTTTTCAGAGCAATTGAGAAATTTAATTCTGGAGCTTATTACTTGGAGAATGCTCAAGGCAAGGCTTTAAGAAGTCTCTGGAATGCTTACCACCTTAGGGAATATCATTCCGGGTTTTATCGTTGATGTATTTCATCTTTGCATTTTCCCATGTAATCAGTTGGAATTCAATAAAATCAAGTTCTTCTTTTCAATTCATGAATGTTGGTGTATTATGAAAGTGAGAAAATTTATTTTCCTGCTAAGACATCACCTAGCAGAGGAGCAGAGGCGGCGAGGAGAAAAATTTTATTTTCTTGCTAAGGCATCGCCTAGCAGAGGAGCAGAGACGGCGAAGAGAAAAATAAAGGCATCGCCTATCAGAGGAGCAGAGGCGGCGAGGAGAAAAATTTTATTTTCCTGCTAAGGCACCGCTTAGCAGAGGAACAGAGACGGCGAGGAGAAAAATTTTATTTTCCTGCTAAGGAATCGCCTAGCAGAGGAGCAGAGTTGGGGAGGAGCAAAAAATTTATTTTCCTGCTAAGGACCCGTCTAGCGGAGGAGCAGAGTTGGGAAGGAGCAAAAAATTTATTTTCCTGCTAAGACATCGCCTAGCAAAGGAACAGAGGCGGCGAGGAGAAAAATTTTATTTTCCTGCTAAGGCATTGCCTAGCAGAGGAGCGAAGGTGGGGAGGAGAAAAATTTTATTTTCCTGCTAAGGCATCGCCTAGCAGAAGAGCAGAGTTTGGCCGGAGAAAAATTAAATTTTTCTGCTAAGGCGTCGTCTAGCAGAGGAGCAGAGTGGAGGAGAAGAATTTCCTGCTAAGGCCTCGCCTAGCAGAGGAGCAGGGTGGAGGAAAAGAATTTTATTTTCCTGCTAAGACACCGCCTAGTAGAGAAGCAGAGTTGGGGAGGAGAAAAATTTTATTTTCCTGCTAAGGCATCGCCTAGCAGAGGAGTAGAGTTTGGGCGGAGAAAAATTAAATTTACCTGCTAAGGCGTCGCCTAGCAGAGGAGCAGAGTGGAGGAGAAGAATTTTATTTTTCTGCTAAGGCATCGCCTAGCAGAGGAGCAGAGTGGAGGAGGAGAATTTTATTTTATTTTTCCTACTAAGGCATCGTCTAGTAGAGGAGCAGAGTGGAGTAGAGACAAAATTAAATTTTCCTGCTAAAGTATCGCCTAGCAGAGGAGCAGAGTGGAGGAGAAGAATTTTATTTTCCTGATAAGGCACCGCCTAGCAGAGGAGCAGAGTTGGGGAGGAGAAAAATTTTATTATCCTGCTAAGGCACCGCCTATTAGAGGAGCAGAGTTAGGGAGGAGAAAAATTTTATTTTCTGCTAAGGCATCGCCTAGCAGAGGAGCAGAGTTGGGAAGGTGAAGAATTTTTATTTTCCTGCTAAGGCCTAGCTTAGCAGAGAAGTTACAAGATGATGAGGTGAGAATTTTATTTTCCTGCTAAGGCATCGCCTGGCAGTGGAGTTAGATGGTGAGGAGGTTGAAGTTTTATTTTTCTTGCTAAGGACTATTTTAGCAGAGGAGTCAAGGGCGCAGGGACGTGGAAATTATTTTCCTGCAAAAGCTTAATTGATGACCTTGAATATGGGGGCGATGAGGGAAGAAGGTGTTAGAAAAATTTATTTGGTTTGTCGATAACGAATTATGTTTGCCGCTACGAAAATTACGGGGATCGACCTGACTGGTCAGGTCGCGGGGTTCGACCTGTCAGGTCGTGGGGGTTTGGGGGCAACGTCCCCAAAAGCTCTTCAGAAACAATCATCCGCAAGGGTGAGGGCGTGCTTGTTTGAGGTGCGAGGTGATTGGGCGAGGTGTGAGGCAAGGGTGTGCTTGGGCGAGGGCGAGTAGGTAGTGAGCCTTGGGCGAGGGTGATGCGTGTAGGGGCGAGCGTGAGGAGGGGCGGCGAGAGGCGAGCAGAGCGCTCGGGCGGTGCGAGGGCGAGCATGGGGCAGGTGTAGGGCGGGCGGGCAGGCGACTGTACAAGCGCTCGGGCGGGCGAGGGGGCGAGCTGGCGTGCCGAGCGAGCGTGAGGAGGGGCGGCGAGAGGCGAGCGAACGCTCGGGCGGTGCGAGGGGCAAGCTGGCATGCCGGGCGAGCTTGGGGCGAGTAGGGGCGAGCGTGCGCAGGGCGAGAGGTGCGCCTGGGCGAGGCGAGCGTACGCTTGGCGAGGCGCGCCGGGCGAGAGATGCTCCTGGACAAGGCGAGCGTCTGGGCTGGGCGAGGGCTCGACTGGGCAAGGAGACGATGAGGAGAGGGAGAGCGTGCGTGCGTGCGGTAGGGCTACAATGATAGCAGGGCTGGGTGAGCATGCGCAGGGCAGGAGGGCGAGGTGGATAAGCGCGCAGGGAGACGGCTCGGCTGGACAAGAGACTCGGCTGGAGCACTCGTGGTGCGGCGGCTGGGCGGGGGGTAGGAGGCGAGGCTGGCGGCGGCGTACGTGAGTGAAGGCAGGGTGATGATAAAGCGGCGTTGAGGTAACGCGCAGCAGGATTGCGATTTGATGCGTTTCCAAATTTTTGGAGAATGACGGACGGCTGGAAGAAAATGCACAACTCGCACCCGGTAACCCGAGGACAGCACAACTAATCGAACTTCGAACCTGCGATTCAGTTCGACTCGGGAGGAGGAGACTGGTGATACCCCATGGATGGGCCTGGGCCCATTACCCCTGGCCCATCCCAAGCCCAAATGGAAGACAGGCCCATCAAGGGCCCAAATGGAAGACAGACCCATCAAGGGCCCAGGTATTCTCTTATAAATACTAGGTTTGAGTGTTCATTTGATTCATTCAATATATTGTTTTCAGCAGCACCCTTAGCTGCTCCCCCCATATATCCTCAGTCTCTGACTTGAGCGTCGGAGGAGCTACGCCAGGACACCCTCCTGTCCCCCTTCTAACGATCTTATTTGTGATTTCAGGCTCAGGATAATTTCAAAACCTGCGTCTGGACTAGTGACACTTGCCTGAATCGGACCCTAAATTTCCCGTGAGTATCCTTGGATAGTGAAATTTAAAACATAATAAAGAAATAGCACAGTTCTCTAGAAATGAATAGACTTAAATCATAATGTGCATACTGTGTCAATACTTAAACCAACAAAAATTTCTCTAGAAATGAATATACTTAAATCATCTAGAAATATTCTCCTGCAATTTTCATAAATTGCACATTAAATACTTATTTCCCAAGATGTTAACTTTAACACCGATGTTTGTTATGTGTGGTTATTTCAAATAGCTATGTGTGGGAGACATCAGCAGTTTTACAGAATGGAAACCAATGACCAAATATGTACTCTACTTCAGAACAAAAAATGCACATGTTAATTCCATTTTCCCAATTACACATTACCTTATAAAAGAAAAATGGTGCAAAGTTAATCTAATTATTACCATTTTCTCTCCAACAGCTTGAGTACTAGGCTCTCCATTTTTTCTGTGACCTTCAATCCAAACTTGCGATCTCATAACTTTTGTATCTGACAGGCTTCTCTTTTCCTTTAATATAGAAATATATACAAAATCGTTAGAACATAATTCAAAAGATGTATATATCACTAATTACATAAATTATAAAAAATAAAAAAAATTACCATAATGTGAGTCAAGCGAGCATAACCTCTCCGACTCATTGTGTGAACGTGATCTTGTTTTTTCCACATCTCTCTAAATCTTTCACTCTTCTCCTAAGATGAGTTAAAATCGCACAATCAAACTATTCAAAAGATTAAAACTTTATAGTCTCTTGCCCAACCAAAGCAACACAACCAAAATATGAGGATTCAAGGAAATTCAATACATTATAAACCAAATCCTCCTAATTAATAATATGAAAAATCCACATATATTATAGAGGGAGAGTCAATCGTTGTCTTGCAGGATAGAATTTTTTGGTTGTCTTGCAAAACTTCTTCAATTTCCAGGGCACATCCAATATTACAGTGATGGATTCTTCCCCGATCACGTCATAATCTGATCAAGAAGAAATGCTCACATGCACGAGAACACTACTGGAGGGGAGAGTAATCAGACCGCAGCATGAACAAGCCTTGAAATGCCCGTAGATTATTAACGGGTGTTCAATCATTCAATGGCACAAGTAGGGATTAAATTGTTCCTTTACTATGAAATAATGAAAACGAAAAAAGCAACTCTAGAAGCAACTTTAAAAAAAAAATAACTGTTATTTTAAAAAGAAAATTAACTGTTATTGCATAGTTCCTCGGTCATATCACCTTATAAGAACATATAAATAAATCCCACAAGATCTTTCAAGTCCTTTTCTTTTCTCATTTTGCAATTTATCTTATGCAGTATTCTTGGATTCTAATCTAAGCTTGTGGCCTATTAATGCGCCTTTATGTTCATAACAACTAAATGAAAGAATACAATATGTCCAAACAACCATTACATCCAAACACACACCTAAACTACTGACAAAGTGGTCTCGTCGAGGCAACTTCACAATACATTAACCACAAATATCTAAATAGCACCAACAAATTCAAAGTAAGTCAAATGTATTAAGTGACAATAAAAGAGTCCAGAAAAATTCTCACTTGAAAGTTAGGTGGTAATGTCCTCTATACAAACAAGTCCCATTAATTTTGGTCCATAAATTCAGGCTTCAAAAGATTGAGATCTCGTGAAACCAATCGACTTGTATTAGCTTCTCGTACAAGTATTTGCAATTTAGATTTCCTATCGCACCACAATTTTGCCAACTTTCGAAAAATTGATTTCTTTTCACAATCCTCAATGTTGTAAGTCAGCTCTACATTAAATAACAAGAAAATATGTCTACATTTTGTTATGAAAATGGAAATGAAAAATTAAATAACTAAATATATTACCTGAAGACAGCTCCACATCCTATCCTTCACATCTTCGATTATGTCATTCCATCCATTTAATGTATAAGGCACAAATTCTTTTATCATGCAACCTAGGAAAGAAGCGTACTTCTCTGAATTATCTCCAACCCGCTGTCCAAACTCATTACGCTCCAGCTCTTTACACTTGTCTTGGCCACTAACCATTTTCAACTTTGACGCATCACTGAAAATAAACAAGCAAACATCCTATCCTTCACTAACCACTAGTATGCTTTAGTAAAATAAAAAAAGATTTAAAATAGAAAACAATATCACCTGAATTTCATCTACAGATCCTTTGCTACGTTTTTTGACCATTTTGCTCATCTTTTGAAAGTTATTTAATGACCTGATAAACATGTAATATGACATGATACATCACTGAAAATAAACAAGCAAACAAATATATTAAACACTAAATAAATAGTTACGTAACTTTAGAAAAAAATGTTTCAATCAAAATAAATAACTATAAAATCTATCCCTGAAAATTTCTGTCATGTCTTAGTCACATAGATTCCCTCACACTCATTCCTTGAGTACGGTTCTTTCTCAGTAATGTTGATCTCAAGTAGGGACATATCAAGAGGTGTTGATGACGTATAAACATCTTCTTCAAGCACATTCATGTTATTAATACCCCGAAGAGGCGCTTTTAGCAACACATAACAATTTGTTTTTTCATTGTCCTTGGAATAGAATACTTTCTTTGCTTGTGATGCTAAAATGAAAGGATCACTTTCAAAAGTTTTTAGTCATTGGTGTAAGTTGACCAGTGTAAAACCATCTTCAATTTTGATACCAGTTCTAGGATTGGCCCAATCACACCTAAAAACAGGCACTTTGAAAGAATCTTCCTACTGTATGTGAATTTTCATTAGCATTAGATTGACAAACAGTATCGGCTTCAATTGAAACATCACTATCTTGTGTCGACCTTCCAACATCAATTGTGTGGAACCGATGTCCATTTACAATATATCTCGTATAAGATGTAACGTGCTTTCTTGGACCATGTGATAGCCATTGAATTCGGTCTGAAGAGTTAACATGGTCCTGTTTTGATAACCATTCAGCAAATGTTTCCATATGTTGCTTTTGTAACAACATTTCGTTACTTAAGAAACGATGATCTGATGTTTAAGCTCGTGAATGTGCATCCTAATTAAAATAATTGAATGGAGATGTTAGAATACACAAGATATGTAATAGATCAAGACTAACAATATGAAACTAACTACACTCAATGTAAGTAAGGTTCAACTTCTGCAGTATTGAACAACACATATTGATGTGCAGTTTGTAACACGTGATCCTCTAAAATCTTTTCTTTCCCTTTAGAAATTGGACGACCTTCTGATAATCCATATTCCAAATCATCGTTCCTATTAGAACAAACACCAATACTAGAAGCATTTTTTATATACGCACTACAAAATGGCATTTGTTCTTCTGCGAGGTAACACTCGGCTATGAAACCTTCTGGACTTGCCCGGTTCTTCACATACCCTTTTAGTATTTTCATAAATCTATATCACAAAGAAAAATTCACAAGAAAAAAGTGCTGATAGCAAAATCTAAATCTTTTTATAATAAAAAATTTGTCAAAAAGATTAATGATTATTTTATACCTTTCAAATGGATACATCCAACAGAATTGGACTGACCCACACAAGCGAGCCTCTCTTGCTAAATGAATTGTCAAGTGAATCGAGATGGTAAAGAAAGCGGGTGGAAAATACCTTTCCGATATGCATAGAATTTCAGCAATATTCTCCTCGAGTTGTTCTAAACTGTTCCTGTCTAATAGTGTTTGACATAATTCATTGTAAAATGCACCCAACAGAAATATAGCATTGTGTGTGTGGGGATCCAGACGCTAATTCATTCCTTAATCGTCTTTGGAAATAATTAAAAATAATTAACAAAACAGGGTCTAAATATTTTTTTTTTAAAATACAAAAGCGGAAATGAAACGTCTGCTATTCGTTTTCTTTAAAAGTACTAGAAATTTTTTTTTTTTAAAAACCTCAAATAACATCGGCCGAATTGCTTACACGAGCATAAAATATTTTTGATATCATTTTAAATAAATCAATCAACTAACATTTGAAAAGTATAGCCCATACTATAACCTCTCAAAAACCACTCACAAATAAAAAGTCGTAAAAATATTTTTAACATATCTTGAAATCATAAATCATAACTAGTGCGGAAAACTAGCGTCGGTCCTCGAGTTATGTGCACCTTCAGTCCAGCAAAGTCAACCATCAAGACCTCCATTATCATATTCATAATCAATATCACCTGCATCAATCACACCTAGTGAGTCTAAAGACTCAACACGTCATATTCTTGATAACGAGTAATACGTAATACAGATAACATACAACAGCGAAAAATACTTGTACTTAAAATATCATTTTCATGAAGATGCATAAAAATAAACATTTTCGTAAAAATTTCATGATGCGTAAAACTTTTAAATAAAACATTTTCATACTTTTTCATATAAACATAAACATATTCATATTCATATCAACATATTCATATCATCATATTCATATTCATGTTCATATTCGTGTTTGTTGAATTCAAATCGTGATTGTGACTCGTATTCTTAAACGTATTGGGCGATGGATCCATCTAAAGAAAACCACAGTACTGGGCGGCGGGGACACCAGCAACACTCTCACCGGAACTGGGCCTTGGCCTATGTATTAACATATTCGTATTCGTATCACGTATTCGTATCCATATCCAAGGAAACACGATCGTCGGGCTCCCACTGGGACCATAACCCTCACGATATTTCCAACAGATTCAGTAGTCACAATCCCTTCAAATCCTTCAACATATCGTATTTCCATCACTTATAAAAATATGCATATAATATCATTTTATTTTGAAACCAAGCATACAACATATCTTTTAAATGTCCAATTTAAAACCATAAAATCCATAAACGTTTTAAAAATAACATTTTAACATATACATATCCATGAACATTTAAAAATAACATTTTAACATATAAAAATTCATAACATTCCAAATAATCATATAAGCATATAAAACAGCATCCAGGACACTGCCATGACGTTTACTAATTTATAGGTGTAAAAAGACTGTTTTACCCCTGGACATAAAATTTCCCGTTTTTGACATTTTCTTAATTTCATTGACTATAACATGTCCCAAATAATTATTTAAGCCTACACGAAATTTTTTATATTTTTATTTGGCTTAAATCGATTACTTTTAATTTAATCTTTAAATGTGACGTATTAATGCGTTTTAATCCCGAATTAAACCAAACCTTAATAGAAAATTCCCAAATTAGAAACTTAGACTTATAATAATTATTTATGCTTAAAACTTATTTTTCATAATTTTATAAGGCATAAAACTATGCGTTTCAATTAACTCGTTAATTAGCGTTTCGTGCGGCGATTAAATCCCGAATAAACCCAAAACTCGTTATTTTGATCCCAAATTTTAAACATAGCATTTTTATGATTTATTCTACCCTTCCAAGTCATGAGCCACCCCCGTGGACCCATGGATTCAAATTTCCTTCTTTAATTTTTGTTTTTGACACTTAATCAAACCACCCTAGCCAACTCCTAATTTACTCGAGCCACGCCCGAGCCACCTTGAGCCAAAACCTAGCCAACCCATATAGGAACCCTACTGACCAAGCCCAGCCCATTAACATGACACTAACCCGCTCAAAAAACCTGCTGAACTACAGACCAAATTGCATGTGCATGTGCGTGAGTGCTTTCTAGCTTATCTAGGACTCCTAGTTGCATTAGGACTCTACCAGCCCTTAACCACCGACCACCCATGACCCTAACCTCCCTTGAACCACGTCCAGACCATGCCCAGACCATCCCAAAGCCTGGAACCCAGCAGCGAAGCTTCTGAATCCAAGGAACAACCTGCGCGTCTTCCATGCCCACTCACGGCTCCATCTTCTTTTTTTTTCTCACGCTTGCAGCGACCCAGCCGCACAGCCCTTGGCCCAGCCCTTAAGCACCCTCCTAGGACCCTAAAGAGTCGACCTAGCCCAGCCCAGAACCCCCAGGCCAAGCCCCTTCTTCCCTGCACAACAGCACCCCTGCGCTGCCTCATTGATGCTCTCGGGTGGAATCCTTCTTGGCAAGGACTCCTCCCAGCCCCTGGTCTCGAGTCCTAGCGTGGCTAGGACTCTACCCCTGACCCATAACAGACCCTAGCCATGCCCTGGTCCCAACCGAACCAAAGCCAAGTCCTGCAACTCATAAAACCGAGCCCCTCAACCTCATGACAGAAAAGTGCTTCCAGCTTTTGTGTTTCTGATTTGTGCAGTGTTTTCGGTTGAGTTTTATGACCCTAAACTTGTGTAAATTCATGCTTGATCAAGTCCTAATCATTACAGCCCTTTTAAACACATAAAAACATGATTTTGGAAATTAAAAACATCAATTTAGAACACATAATCATGTAGTTACGAAAATTTAACTTATGTGCTATGTTTTTCTTTAAAAATCATGCATAAACAAATACTATGGTGTGATGATGAGTAAAAGGAGAATATGGCGTGCTTTTGCGTTTTTAACGCACGAATATCCGTTGACGAAGCGAAGAACGGCGACGAGAAACGACGGCTTGAAAAATCTATCAAACTTGATGCTTTTTCCTTCCACTTTTGATGTGTGTGCCGTGTGTTTATGCTGGTAAGGGAGAAAGAATTTGAATTGAAAAAGGGTGTGGGGCGTTAGTTTCCTTGAGGTTTGGGAAGGGTTTAACATAATTAAATACTAAATAATTCACTAATTAGGACTTAGGCCTATCAAGCTAACAAATTAGGCCCATTAGTCTTAATTAGGATATTAAAAATAATTTTGCTTAATAAAATTTGTGAATTTATTAGCCGGGTTGCCAAAACGTTTATATTTTTGTTGAAAATCCAACACCGATAAAATTACGTCCCGGCTTATAAAATCACCTCAAAACCTCATATTTTCAAAAATAAGAAAAAGCATCACCCTTAATTAAAAACAATTTCTATTTTTCAGCCCTCGGTCTCCGTTTCTCGATCGCAACTCGAATAACCTTTAAAAATATATTTTAATGCAACCATGTAGAAAAATATATTTTAAACATGCAATTATGCACAACATAATTAATTAATGCAATTAAAACATTTAATTTAAATACAAGAGAATTTAATAATTGCATTCATTTGGTTTACGTGGACCTTAAAATTTTCGGGGCGTTACAATCTTCCCCCCTTAAATTGAATTTCGTCCTCGAAATTCGCTTATCCTTAATACCCCAAAGTTTAGACTTAGTTCTATTATCCCAAAAATTCACGCTTCCGCTGCGCTACTCTGATAAAACTTAAATTCTAGAATGTCCTTACGTCTCCTTGATCCCAAATAAATTTTTTTCTAAATCTTTATTTTGCAATTACGCAACTTAAGAAGACCCATAATTACTTAATGATATATTATTATAATCTCGAATTTCAACTTTTCTTAAAATTCTCAATATAAAAATATGGATGACCATACTTATCATATATTATTTTTCTTATTTTATACCCAAAATATTCATCAACTTATCAAATTTCAATCTTAAAATCTCAAACGCAATCGCTAACGCTTAGATTTTCAAGCCTAACATCGATTCATCCCTAAAAACCCTTGATTAAAATTTCTTATAATACTAAAACCAAGATATCCCAAGATTCTGAATATTCTTAAAAGTCTAAATCATCAAAATTCTTAATGTAAAACCTATTCAATTCGCACTTATTGCTAAACTAGTCCCCAAATTCCTTAATATTCGCAAGATAAATTCTTAATTTCCTCAAAAATCATCCTAATTGCTCCTTAATTTCAAAAATCCTACAGTTAACCCATAATTTCTCGGTATTCTTAATTTTCTTCTACAGTTTCCCATAACATAAATTTCGATTAAATTAAACTTATTTACCCAAAAATCAATTCCTATAACCAATCTTATCTTTCATCAAACTTAAAAATCCCAATTTATACATTTTCTTACTTCCAAAGATAAGCGCAGTCCTTCGAATAATTATTCCTTATGTCTAATTCCCAAAAATTAATTCAAGTAGTAACTACAAATCATAAATATTTTCTTAAAGAATCTACATGTCTCAAAAGAATTCATAATATTCACGATTAACTTATAGCCCAAAAAGTAGAATGTCAATTCTAATACCCAAAAATCAACATAGTCCAATTCCACCACAAAACCAACATGCTTTGAATTCAAATAATTTTTTATTTCACATCGTATCACGTATAAAAATTTCAAAGCACATAAATCATATATTATCATAAAGCTATTAAACATGTGACGTAAATATATAATTCATGTACTTACGCAGGTAAAATCATAAAATCAAATAAAGCATGTAAACTTACAAATTTGAGGCATGACGACTGAGCTTCCCGGCACTGATGGTGGCACAACCCTTTACAGGACCTTTGCTTTGATACCAACTGAAACGTCTGCTATTCGTTTTCTTTAAAAGTACTAGAAATTTTTTTTTTTAAAAAAAAAACCTCACATAGCATTGGCCGAATTGCTTACACAAGCATAAAATATTTTTGATAACATTTTTAATAAATCAACCAACTAACATTTGAAAAGTATAGCCCATACTATAACCTCTCAAAAACCACTCACAAATAAAACGTGGTAAAAATATTTTTATCATATCTTGAAATCATAAATCATAACTAGTGCGGAAAACTAGCGTCGGTCCTCGAGTTATGTGCACCTTCAGTCCAGCAAAGTCAACCATCAAGACCTCCATTATCATATTCATAATCAATATCACATGCATCAATCACACCTAGTGAGTCTAAAGACTCAACACGTCATATTCTTGATAACGAGTAATACGTAATATAGATAACATACAACATCGAAAAATACTTGTATTTAAAATATCACTTTCATGAAGATGCATAAAAATAAACATTTTCGTAAAAATTTCATGATGCGTAAAACTTTTAAATAAAAACATTTTCATACATTTTCATATAAACATAAACATATTCATATTCATATCAACATATTCATATCATCATATTCATATTCATGTTCATATTCGTGTTTGTTGAATTCAAATCGTGATTGTGACTCAGTATTCTTAAACGTATTGGGCGATGGATCCATCTAAAGAAAACCACAGTACTGGGCGGCGGGGACACCAGCAACACTCTCACCGGTCAACTGGGCCTTGGCCTATGTATTAACATATTCGTATTCGTATCACGTATTCGTATCCATATCCAAGGAAACACGATCGTCGGGCTCCACTGGGACCATAACCCTCACGATATTTCCAACAGATTCAGTAGTCACAATCCCTTCAAATCCTTCAACATATCGTATTTCCATCACTTATAAAAATATGCATATAATATCATTTTATTTTGAAACCAAGCATGCAACATATCTTTTAAATGTCCAATTTAAAACCATAAAATCCATAAACGTTTTAAAAATAACATTTTAACATATACATATCCATGAACATTTAAAAATAACATTTTAACATATAAAAATTCATAACATTCCAAATAATCATATTAGCATATAAAACAGCATCCAGGACACTGCCATGACGTTTACTAATTTATAGGTGTAAAAAGATCGTTTTACCCCTGGACATAAAATTTCCCGTTTTTGACATTTTCTTAATTTCATTGACTATAACATGTCCCAAATAATTATTTAAGCCTACACGAAATTTTTTATATTTTTATTTGGCTTAAATCGATTACTTTTAATTTAATCTTTAAATGTGACGTATTAATGCGTTTTAATCCCGAATTAAACCAAACCTTAATAGAAAATTCCCAAATTAGAAACTTAGACTTATAATACTTATTTATGCTTAAACCTTATTTTTCATAATTTTATAAGGCATAAAACTATGCGTTTCAATTAACTCGTTAATTAGCGTTTCGTGTGGCGATTAAATCCCGAATAAACCCAAAACTCGTTATTTTGATCCCAAATTTTAAACATAGCATTTTTATGATTTATTCTACCCTTCCAAGTCATGAGCCACCCCCGTGGACCCATGGATTCAAATTTCCTTCTTTAATTTTTGTTTTTGACACTTAATCAAACCACCCTAGCCAACTCCTAATTTACTCGAGCCACGCCCGAGCCACCTTGAGCCAAAACCTAGGACCCTAAAGAGTTGACCTAGCCCAGCCCAGAACCCCCACGCCAAGCCCCTTCTTCCCTGCACAACAGCACCCCTGCGCTGCCTCGTTGATGCTCTCGGGTGGAATCCTTCTTGGCAAGGACTCCTCCCAGCCCCTGGTCTCGAGTCCTAGCGTGGCTAGGACTCTACCCCTGACCCATAACAGACCCTAGCCATGCCCTGGTCCCAACCGAACCAAAGCCAAGTCCTGCAACTCATGAAACCGAGCACCTCAACCTCATGACAGAAAAGTGCTTCCAGCTTTTGTGTTTCTGATTTGTGCAGTGTTTTCGGTTGAGTTTTATGACCCTAAACTTGTGTAAATTCATGCTTGATCAAGTCCTAATCATGGCAACCCTTTTAAACACATAAAAACATGATTTTGGAAATTAAAAACACCAATTTAGAACACATAAGCATGTAGTTACGAAAATTTAACTTATGTGCTATGTTTTTCTTTAAAAATCATGCATAAATAAATACTATGGTGTGATGATAAGTAAAAGGAGAATATGGCGTGCCTTTGCGTTTTTAACGCACGAATATCCGTTGACGAAGTGAAGAACGGCGACGAGAAACGACGGCTTGAAAAATCTATCAAACTTGATGCTTTTTCCTTCCACTTTTGATGTGTGTGCCGTGTGTTTATGCTGGTAGGGGAGAAAGAATTTGAATTGAAAAGGGGTGTGGGGCGTGAGTTTCCTTGAGGTTTGGGAAGGGTTTAACATAATTAAATACTAAATAATTCACTAATTAGGACTTAGGTCTATCAAGCTAACAAATTAGGCCCATTAGTCTTAATTAGGATATTAAAAATAATTTTGCTTAATAAAATTTGTGAATTTATTAGCCGGGTTGCCAAAACGTTTATATTTTTGTTGAAAATCCAACACCAATAAAATTACGTCCCGGCGTATAAAATCACCTCAAAACCTCATATTTTCAAAAATAAGAAAAAGCATCACCCTTAATTAAAAACAATTAACCAATAAAAATATTTTCTATTTTTCAGCCGTCGGTCTCCGTTCCTCGATCGCAACTCGAATAACCTTTAAAAATATATTTTAATGCAACCATGTAGAAAAATATATTTTAAACATGCAATTATGTACAACATAATTAATTAATGCAATTAAAACATTTAATTAAAATACAAGAGAATTTAATAATTACATGCATGTGATTTACGTGGACCTTAAAATTTTCGGGGCGTTACAGGAAACATATGAAATGAATATTATTTCATTTACAAGATCAGTATTCAGATCTAAGTACAAGTCCTGTACAAAAGTAAATCATAACGACTACTGTTCATTCACTACATGTCAGGTAATGAAACAGATCTACTTCTGGGTTCGAATCTCCACGCTAAACTAGTCCTCTCTCGTCCTCGTTTTGACCCTGGTGCTGTCCCACCTATTGTCATGCACACATACAAACAAGACAATAGCCGGATAACTCCGGTGAGAATTATATTCCCAGTATAAACCATGTATACATGCATTTCATATAAACAGATATAAAAGTATGAAGCAGATATCTATAACATGTATCACAGTCAGAAACATGAATCAATATCAAACTGTAAATCACACTCTGAACATGTATCAAAATCAGAAAACATGAATCATTATCAAGCGGTAAATCACGCTCTATGACTCTGAGACTCTGACTCGACTCATTCCTAATCTAGGGATCCCGATCTGCAATAAAAACGCAACAATCTCCCACCTACTCTCCCGATCGTGGTGGCGGTACGTTCTTATTACGGACTTTGGTCCTGTCCATATTGAATCTCGCTATAGAAGTTGCTCCACTCCTATGCACTATTAATATGACCAAACGTCCGGTGTCTTGGCATATCCTGCCAAAGACTAGGCCTATCCACCTTGGCATGTCCTGCCACTAACTCATCACAACACATACTAGACTATACATCCATAGCCTAGACATATCAAACTTATCAATTGCAAATATCAATGCAATAAGATAAAGTATGTGATTTTGGGAAACTCAAGTCAAATCAAACTCGAGTTGTGCAATCCCGAATCAACATTAATTTATACATTTCTCTTCTCGGTCTGACGAAGTCAAAGTCTCAAATTCAAATCTCTCCATATCAATCTGGCAATGACAATATCGAATAGACACTATATCAATATACTCCTCAATCAAATCAGTACTGGATATAATCAGAACTCAATCAAATTCTGTTTTAACGACATAACTGTACAATCTCGAAATACCGGCAATACAATATCAGTATATAAAATCAACAACTCATCTGATCCAAATCTGAATAATATCAATATACCCAGCAATACAGTATCAATCAGATATCAATCCCAACATCTCAACATCACAGATATAATAACACGGCTCATAATCAATATCAGTACAACCCATAATCTCAACAATAACAGATCATAATCTCAAATCTGTACAATCTCGATCATATCAATTCTGAAAATCATAACAATTGCATACACAGTTTGTTCTCCGATCTAACTTCATTTATATACCGATCAGTATATCCAGAACACATAATAATAAGCATATCATAATTTCCCCAATATCATAATTTCAAACCATGTCTAAACGTAACAAAACTTACGTCCAGTTAAAGCCTGCGTCGATAGAAACACGATACCGAAGTCGGATTTAAAATCAGACGGTCGGATTTCCCACAAATCAATTTCTATTCTTCGAAGAGCACTTGCAATTCCCTGGAGCTTTCGTTTCCTCCTTACTGAATTCTGAGTGAAGGAAAGTAATATATATATATATATACTTACTGAATTCTGAGTGAAGGAAAGTAATATATATATATATATATATATATATATATATATATATATCTCATGCATGCCTAACAAAACGTGGCTCACTCCTTTAAGAAACACGTCTTGCGCATATGCGCGACCTAAATCGGCGCATATGCGCGAGACCTACTGGTCTCCGCGATAAGCTTCTCGGCAGTTCGCGCATATGCAAGAGGTTCTCTGGACATGGCATTTAGATTCTGCACAACCCGCGCATATGCCCGCACACTTCTCGCGCATATGCGCGAGGTCTTCTGCCACTGTCGCGCATATGTGCGGCTTCTTGTCGCGCATATGCGCGAGGTGTTCTATCCTCGCACATATTTCATGTTTTCTTCCGTCTTTCCCAGTCTGATCCGTTCCGTCTATAATCACATCAATTTATCCACAAATCATTCAGATTATGATAATCAAATTCTCGGGCCTTACAGTGTGGAAGTTTCGGTAGAAGATTTCTTAATGCTACTGATAGCAATTGTTGCATCAAAACATGAGAATCATGAGATTTCAGCCCAATAAGCTTACGCTCTTCTACAGAAACACAATTACCAATATTTGAGCTATATCTATCAGGTAACTTTATTTTCTTCAACATAGAGCAAAATACATCAATTTCTTTTTTAGACAGTGTGTATGGGGCAGCATGCAAATGATATTTATTTTCTCCTTTTTCTTGAGGACGTAATTCTTGTCTAATTTTTAAGTGTACCAAATCTTTGCGAACATTCACACCATCTTTGGATTTTGTCTTCAGGTTTAACATTGTGCCTATGATATTCTTGCAAACATTCTTTTCAACATGCATCACATCTAAGTTATGACGTAGCAGGAGGAACTAAAGGTAACCATCAACAAGCTTCATATTGTTAGTTCAGAATATTTTTAACATTTTAGGAACAAAAAATAAAAAATTTGCAAAATCTAATGAATAGAGTGCAAAATAACTTACACTCCAATATGGCAAATCGAAAAAAATTGACTTTTTCTTCCACCTTTGAACTGGTTTTTGTACCTCTTTTGAACTATCATGCTTCTTCCTCTTTTCCTGAAAGTGTTGACAGTCTCACCCTTTTGATTTTACCCAAGTCATTTTCAATATCTTTCAATGCATCGGCAATTTATAACCCATTCAAAGGTCTAGGTTTTCCTTTACTCTCTTTTTTCCCTATTAAACCACTTTTTTTTCTGACGAAATGGATGATTAGGAGCAAGAAATCTCCTGTGGCCTAAGTATGCAAACTTTCTACTATACTTAAGCCACATAGAACATATTTCTTCACCACATATTGAGCAGTCCGAGTTTCCCTTTTGTGGTACATCCAGCTAGGTTTTCATAAGCTGGAAAATCATTAATTGTCCACATCAAAATAGCCTTCAGATTGAACATTGACTTGCTAAATGCATCATACGCCTCCACACCAGTGTCCCACAACTCCTTCAAATCCTCCACAAGAGGTTCCAAGTATACATCTATATAATTTCCCGGTTGCTTCAGATATGGAATTCGTAATTGTCAGCATAAGATTTTCCTTTGTCATGCACAACAATGGAGGAAGGTTATAATTGACCAAAATAACTTACCAACAACTATATCTGGAACTAAGGTCACCAAAAGGGTTGAATCCATCTGTTGCAAGACCAAGGTGGAGATTTCTAGGATCTGATGCAAAATCAGGCCACTTATGATCTATTTGTATCCCAAGCTACTGAATCAACTGGATGACGCATCATATTATCTTGACTTTTGTGTTTGGAGTGCCAAATCAACTCTTCAGACTTTTGTTTTGATTTAAACATCTTTTTCAGTCTTGGTATCACTGGAAAATACCGTAGGACATTTTCAGGAACTCCTTTACAAACTTTGGTGGTGACTTTGTCTATCTTCCATCTTGAAGATCCATACTTTGGACACGAGTTCAGATCTTGAAGCTCATTTCTAAATAGACAACAATCATTTGGGCAAGCATGAATCTTCTCATATTCTAAATCAAATGGTTTCAACAACTTTCTCATCGTGTAAACAGTTTCTGGAAGTGTGTTGTTTTCTGGAAGCATGTCATCTAAGATCTTAAGGAGCTCATTGAAACTATTGTCTGTGTGACCATTAGTAGACTTATAATTGTATAGTGTGACGACTGCTGACAACTTTGTGTAAGATGTACAACCAGGGAAGAGAGGAGTTTCCGCATCTTTTAATAAATAATCTTTTGCCTCAGACATAGTGTGTCCAACCTCTTCTTCCGGCAAAAAAACATCCTTATATAAGTGATATGCCTCTCTACTTTCATCATCTTTCTGAACTCCTCCTGAACTACCTTCAGCTTGAGATTGTGAGTTATAAGTTTCACCATGGAAGACCCAAATAGTGTAAGAAGGATCAAACCCCTTAATAATTAAGCGGTCGTACACTTGGTCAAATTTCATATACTTTTTATTTTTACAATGCTTGCAAGGACATAATATTACTTCACTTGTTTTTGCATAGTTCCTAGCTTGTGCTATAAATTTTTTTACCCCTTCTTCATATTCGGGTACAAGCCTAGAAGGCAGATGCATCCATTCCTTATCTATCTCGTGAACAAACCTTTTTCATTTGTATGAAATAATTATGATATTTTATCAATACACACACGCACATATATACGATGATAATTTAATTTATATAATATAATTACTTAGGTGTCAGATGTTATCCCAAATTTTCTTTACCAAAATATTCCCAACATTTTTATAAGAGAGCACCACATAATAAACAAAAAAAACTTAAATACAAATAAACTTATTCATACATCATTATATTTTGAACAAATAAAAATTATGTGTCAAAGTAGTATTTACCATCTATGTCAAAATAATACACACAATTAATATTTATACCTGCACACAGATTGAGTACACTTCAGAACTCCAGCAGTGTTAGATAATCCAAGCAAAATCCCATGTATAAGTGCTCATAGTATTACAAGAATGACAACTCACTGACTATGAATAGTATAGTTCAAGTTAGATCTAGGAATATATTAAGGAAAATAAAGTCAATGAAATACTACTTAAACATATAATATCAAGTTCTGTTTTTGTACAATAAATATTGGTGGATTCACACGTCATTGCCACATAAAATGGAAAAAAAATGTCAACACAAAAATTGGTGGATTCACACCTCATTGCATAATTGTAATTAGAAATATTCAATTTGCCTGCCACCAATTCGATATACCTCAAACATTAATTTTTTTCTCAGAAAAACTTTTATTTATACCATAATATGTGGAGCTCAAAACTAATACTTACTGATAAATTATAAATGAATATATACCAATCTACACTATCAATAATTAATAGTTCTATATTTCAAAATAAGATTATTAACTTTTCAACACTGCTGCCACTAACAGTGCTACCACTGATTAAATCGTCATTAGACCCCAAAAATTCTATAATAATATAAATGTAAAATTTCATTAATGTCAATTTCTTTTTTTCCCAAAAATGTGACACTGTCATTTTTAATATCATGAAATGGTCACACCAATGAATAGCTATAATATTTTTTCATATCATAAGCCTATACTCACAGTGTTAGGCGATTTCTTATTCAAAATTCACCAATACCTTCGTTTTTTCTAATGAAAAATAGTAATAATTTTCATAAGCACAAGATTAATATCAACTTCAAAAAATTAAATGTGTTCTCAAACGTACTTAGACTTCTCTAATAAAGTAAATAAAATAAGGGTAGACACGTTGATTCAAGCAAATACACTAACCAGATGTACGTAGATATTACCTTCAAGCAAATTTCATTTATCAAGATTTACCGTGCACATAAAAATAAAGAGAGAGATAGAATTGTACCTCATTCCTCGATTAATAATAGTAAATGAGAAGAGATTTAACATGACCATCTATCTCCATTTGGATATCATACAAACCGTGTCATGAATTCGAATGAATCGACTCGTGTGAGCCAATAATTCCAACCTAAAAACTCTTTAGATTGTTGGAAATTTCGGTGGATGAGTTGTGACGAAAAATAATTTTAGAAAGAAAATATTTAGATAGAGGTGTGCCTAAGCACCGGACTAATTTTATTCGGCATGCACAACAAGAAGATTAAGTGACAAACAAATATAAATAAATGAAAAGATATTTAGTAGCCAACACAAAACAAAATTTCACATATTATACCTGCTAACATGAATATACAGAAAGCATAACCTGTTAGTCCCACATGCGGAATTTGAGATAATAAAACTCGAACATAAAGAATAAACTGGACACCGAGATTTACGTGAAAAACTCCAAAAAATTATTAGGGTAAAAAACTACGGGCAAGATGAAAAGAATTACATTATAATATTTTGTGGTGTACAACTCACTCACTGTGTTTCCAAAGAGAACACATACTCTCTTAATACAGGAGAACAAAACAGCTCACAAATATTATAGAACTAAGCACTCAAATACTTATAAGATGAGAAAAAACTCGAAGAATGGATAATTTCAAAATGAAGGGGGAGCTCTATTTATAGAGCCCCTTGTCCGTGTGAAGACGCGTATGAAAACGCGTCTTCCGTCTGAATCATTTCGTCAATTCCGCGTTTTCCGTCTTCAAATTTTGCTGCTTGCTATTCCCACCGAATCCAGCTCATTTGTTGACTAACTAAATGCATTGTCTTGCCGACATTTCTCCCACTTGGAGATTTGATTGAAGATCAAACACATCTCCACACATCCTTTCAATCTTGTCATTCCCTGTTGCTTACGTTTCTACTAGGCCACTTGAGGATCTACACCACTCAAACTTATCAGTGTTCACTGGCTTGGTCAGAAAATCAGCTATATTATCTTTTGTATGAATCTTCTGCATATCCACACTTCCTTCTTCTACTACTTCTCGAACAAAGTGAAATTGAACTCCAATGTGTTTAGTCCTGGAATGAAATGCTGGATTCTTTGCAATGTGCAAGGAACTTTGACTGTCACAAAACAAAGGAACATTCTCTTGTTTATGCTCGATCTCCTCCAATAACCTTTTAATCCATATTGCCTCCTTGCAAGCTTGACTAGCTGCCATGTATTCTGCCTCCGTTGTAGATAACGCCACAATTGTCTGCAGTTTTGAAACCCAGCTTACTGCTCCCTCTGCCAGTGTAAACATATAACCAGTAGTAGATTTCCTATTATCAAGATCACCTGCATAATCTGAATCGACATTGCCCCTGAGTGTAAAATCCGATCCTCCATAACATAATGCAGCATTCGAGGTACCCTTAATGTATCTAAGGATCCTCTTAATAGTACTCCAATACTCTCGTCCAGGATTCGCCATATACCAACTAACCGCTCCCACTTCTTGAGCAATGTCCGATCTTGTACAGATTATAGCGAACATCAAACTCCCCACTGCTGATGCATATGGTACTCGAGACATCTCCATCCTCTCTACTTCACTGCTAGGACACATCTCGGAGGATAACTTGAAGTTAATAGGAAGAGGACTTGCATCCCTAGAATCTTGTTTGCTGGTCCCAAGTCCTTCATATCAAATTTCCTAGCCAACTGTGCCTTCAATCCTTGGACCTGATCTTTGTTGGGGCCTGCTATCAACATGTCGTCGACATACAACCGTAAAATAATATAATCATCACCAGACCTCTTGAAATATGTACAATGGTCTGCACTCAGTCTGTTGTATTCAAGGCTCATGATATAGGAATCAATTCTCTTGTACCAACACCTCGGAGCCTGTTTGAGACCGTACAGAGATTTGTTCAACCTGCAAACCAAGTTCTCTTTGCCTTTTCCGCAAAAACCTTCTGCCTGGAGTATATAAATTTCTTCTTCAAGATCTCTATGAAGAAATGTCGTTTTCACATCTAGCTGTTTTAGATGTAGGTCAAACACCGCACATAATGCCAGCACCACTCTGACTGTTGTAACCCGAAACACAGGAGAAAATATCTCGTTGAAGTCAATGCCTTCTTTCTGAGCATACCCTTTTACCACCAATCTAGCACGATACCGCTCCACTTGGTTATTGCCATCACGCTTGATCTTATAGACTCATCTGTTTCCAATGGCTTTCCTCCCTCGTGGTAGTGTAACAAGATCCAAGTTTTATTTTTGTCCAATGCCTTCGATTCATCTTGCATTGCTATCATCCACAAGGATACATCCGAGCTTTAAGTAGCCTCGTGCAAACTTGATGGCTCACCATCCTATGATAATAGACAATATGCAATATTGCTTTCAGTGACATAATCTAAAAGCCAACCTGGTGGTTTTCTGTCTCGAGTTGACTGCCTCACATTGGAAACCTCAGACTCAACATGTTTTTGTTCTTCGTGCTCTGGTACTGCTTCACAAGAAACTTGACCTTCGTCGGTCTTATTTTCCACCTGAAAAATAGTAGTTTCTGAATTCGGTGTGCCTTTGTCTCCCTTTACTTTATCTTCCTCGAAGATAACATCCCTGCTGATGACAAGCTTGTGAACAGTAGGATCCCACAAGCGAAACCACTTTACTCCATCAGCATAACCCAAGAAGATACATTTTCTGGATTTCGAATCCAACTTCGATCTTTCTTGTTCATTGTACAGAACGTACACAAGACTTCCAAATGTATGCAAATGAGAATAATCTGTTGGCTTCCCAGTCCACATCTCCATCGGAATCTTCAGATCAATCGCCAGTGAAGGAGAACGATTGATAATATAACAAGCAGTTTTGACTGCTTCTGCCCAAAATGACTTTTCTAGACCTGTAGTCCTCAACATAGCTCTTGTTCTGTCCAACAAGGTTCTGTTCATCCGCCCTGCCACTCCATTTTGTTGAGGTGTGTAAGCCGTCGTAAACTGTCTTTTCATGCCTTCATGTTGACAATATGCATCAAACTCGTCACTGGTATATTCTCCTCCATTGTCAGTCCTCAAACACTTGATTTTCTTTTCAAAATCAAGTTCAACCCGCGCTTTAAAATCTTTGAAGACTTGGAAAACATCTGATTTCTTCTTGATTGGATACACCCAACATCTCCTAGAGAAATCATCAATGAACGAGACAAAGTATCTCGCTCTTCTTAGGGATACAACAGATGCTTGCAAAACATCCGAATGAATCGGCTCCAATATGCTTTTGTTCCTGGCAGTAGAAGTGCCAAACTTTAATCTGTATTGTTTACTGGTAACATAGTGCTCACAAAAGGGTAGTGACACTTTTGCAAGTCCCGACAGCAGCTTCCGTTCTAAGAGAATTTTCAACCCTCGTTCTGACATATGCCCGAGCGTTCTATGCCATAATACTGTTAATTCTTCTCCTGAACCAATTGATGCAACAGCTAGTTCCGCCTCTTTGTGTGTTTCTCCCAAAAGTACATACAGATTTGCAGCCACTTTTTCCACCTTCATAACCACAAGCACACCTTCACAATTTTCATGATCTCATTCTCGATACGAATTTTGCACCCGATGTCATCCAATTGCCCCAAGGACAAAAGATTCTTCGTCAGTCCTTTCACGTGTCATACCTCCTGTATGGTGCGAATGGTGCCATCAAACATCTTTATTTTGATAGTACCGACCCCAGCGATTTCCAAGGCATGATTATTTCCCATGAATACAGATCCTCCTGAGACTGGTTCATAATAATCAAACCATTCTCTTCGAGACGTCATGTGCCACGTCGCTCCTGAATCCATAATCCATGTATCACAAAATTTGTGTCTGCCTTCTGCAACTGTTGCTGCTTCGCTGAATAATATTTCACCGCTGCCTGAAGCACTGGCCACATTTCCTTGAGAACTTTTCTCGATACTCGTACATTCTTTCTTGAAGTGCCCTTTACCGCCACATTTAAAGCAGTAAATATTTTTCTTCTTACTTCTCGACTTTGATCTACCTCGTCTTTGACTCCCTCCCACTGGAGTCACGGTCCATAAATCTTCCTCTTATCATTGGTAAAGGATCTGCCTGCTTCGAAGTTACCAACCTATCTTCCTTATTTTTGCGCCAGCTTTCTTCTCCGAGAACCGCAGTTAAGACATCATCGAATTTTAGAAAGCCCATAAGAATATTGTTGGTAATGTTGATGATAAGTTGATAATATGAATCTGGTAGACTTTGAAGTAGAAGCTCCGCACGTTAATTTTCCCTAATTTATGCCCCATGGAAGTGAGTTGGGCAAATAGAGTATTTAGTGTATTTATATGGTCGGTCATCGATGAGGATTCCGCCATCCAAAGAGTATAAAGACTTCTCTTTAGGAAAATCATGTTGTGTAGTGACTTGACCTCGTACATCTTTGTCAGTCCCAGATAACTTTGGCTGTTTTTATCTCAGAGATACTTGACAGTACTTCATCTGCAATAGCCAAGTGTAAATTGGCAACAACATTATCATCATCTCATTCCACTTTCCATCGTCCGTAATTTCCACCGATCTATCTCCAATAGCCGCCAAACAATTCTCATTTCTTTAAATTGCTTGTATCTTTATTTTCCACAACATAAAATTGTTTCCGTTGAACTTTGCTATCTCGTACCTTCCCGCCATTATGTCTACAACAATTTTAGTAGACTGGACAAAATAATCCCGCTTTAAATAAAAAATCTTAAAAAATCTTTTCTGATGTGAAAGATCAGTCTAGGCTGCAACCACAGAGCATACTCATAATTTTAAGAAATTTTAAACCAAGGCTCTGATACCACTTGTTGGTCCCACGTGCGGAATTTGAGATAATAAAATCGAAAAATAAAGAATAAACTATACACCGAGATTTACGTGGAAAACCCCTAAAAATTATTATGGTAAAAACCACGGGCAAGATGAAAAGAATTCCACTATAATATTTTGTGGTGTACAACACACTCACTGTGTTTTTAAAGAGAACACATACTCTCTTAATACAGGAGAACAAAACACCTCACAATGATTATAGAACTAAGCACTCAAATGCTTATAAGATGAGAGAAAACTCGAAGAATGGATAATTTCATAATGAAGGGGGAGCTCTATTTATAGAGCCCCTTGTCCGTATGAAAACGCGTCTTCCGTCTGAATCATTTCGTCAATTCCGTGTTTTCCGTCTTTAAATTTTGCTGCTTGCTATTCCCACCGAATCCAGCTCATTTGTTGACTAACTAAATGCATTGTCTTGCCGACATAACCCAAACGAATGTTCACACATCAAAATCAAAAGATATAATCCTTTTAAGTCCAATGAACTGCCCAAATGGATGAGCACTTACTTCAATGAATAATTTCAATGAAACCAATGATACATCAAACCCAAGACCTACATTTACAGAGCAATCATAACTCAATTACCCGATTATTTATCAAAATCCCAAATTAAAAATAAAATTATTTTCTTCTTATGGGCCACAATAAAAAAACTTGGTAAATCTTAAAAAAGATTAAAACGTTAAACATAAGTTTAAAAAAATATAATTACCTCAGACCCGCATCCTGTAACCACTTCTATTCAAGAACCCCTCATGAATTGAATCATCCAAAATTATTTCCAAGCAAACAAGACCTCAAAATCTTTAGAAATTCAGATGCTTTTTTACGCTGTAACTTTAAAGAAGGGCCACAAAAATAGTAAAAAAATATACAGATGCAGAAGGAACCAAAACAAAAAAAAAAAAAAGACACTAATAATTGTCAAATGAAACAAATAAACAATAAAGCGAGTGGTTTGGTAACTCCATTGAAGAAGCTCAGTTCCTCACCTTTCAAATTAGGGCATCTGATGACTGAAATCAACACTAATAGACACAGGCGGCGCCGGCGAGGAGGACGTGGCGACGAATATGGCAGAAAGTTAGAGGCGGTGACAAGGGTTTTGGCAAAGAAGAAATTGGAGCACAGAAAAGAAGAAAAGAAATTGGGGCTTGCGGGAAAAAAAATTGAGCGCGCTTAGAAAGTAATGTGCGCGCATTTTTCTTCCACAACGTGCATTAATATGCTTTCCGTGAATAATAATATTGACAGCGTGTGATTAATGTACGCCGTTAATATCTAAACACGATTTCTTTTTTTAAAAAAATTTTATACTATTAACAGCGCACATAAAAATGCACGCTGTTAATAATGCTATTAACAACGTGCTTTTAATGCGCGCTATTAATGTCTAGACGTGATTTTTTTTTAAAGAAAAAATTATACTATTAACAGCGCACATAAACATCGACGCTGTTAATAATAATATTAACGGAGTGCTTTTAATGTGCGCGGTTAATAGTGCACTGCGAAAAATAATTTTTGTTGTAGTGTAGCCACCATTTGGACAGTAGTGCGGATGTTCACATTGGAGGACAGTGTGGACATAGGCACAATATTCTTGTCTACAATTTTGGTCAAAAAACACAGGTTCAAATCTTAACAATTCTCCCACTTGAAGACTTGATTTTAATCATGTCTTCACACCATCAATGTAGTAGCTCACATATCCCTTTTATACTTGTAGTCTAACTGAAGTTGAACACAACTTCAATTTGTCAATGGTCATAACCTTTGTGAGCATATCGGCTGGATTCTTACTTCTAAGAATCTTCTCAAGCATCAAGACTCCATCTTCCATTACTAATCTGATGAAATGGTACCTAGTCTGTATATGTTTTGTCCTAGCATGATAAACATGATTTTTTTCCTAAATGAATAGCACTCCGTCTGTCACAGTGTAATGTGCTACCTTCAAGCTTCTGACCCAATTCCAAAAAAGATCTCAACCATATAATCTCTTTGTTAGCTTTTGTAACTGCTACGTACTCAGCTTCAGTAGTTGAAAGCGCAACTATCTTTTGCAACTTAGATACCCAGCTTACTATCGTACCACCTATATGAGCACATATCCAGTGGTACTTTTTCTGCCATCTAGGTCACCACCCATGTCTGCATCGACAAAACCTTTTAAGCCCAAGTTTGATCTTCTGAAGCATAAAGAGAAACTAGCAGTACCTTTCAAGTACCTCAGAATCCAATTAACTGCTTCCCAGTGTTGTTTTCCTGGATTGCTCATAAACCTGCTCACAACTCCCACTGCATGTGCTATGTCTGTTCTAGAGCACACCATTGCATACATGAGGCTTCCGACAGCAGAAGCATAAGGAATCTTGTTTATATGAGCGTGCTCCTGCTTCTTCGAAAGTGATTGTGCTTTGGTTAGTTTAAAATGACTAGCCAAAGGAGTACTCACATGTTTAGCTTCATCCATGTTAAACCTGCTAACCACCTTTTTCACGTTCTTTTCTTGAGATAACTTCAAGATTCCTTTCACCCGATCTCCAAAGATCCTCATTCCAAGGATTTGCTTTGCAGCACCCAAATCCTTCATAGCAAATTCTTTTGATAACTCTTTCTTGAGTTTATCATTATCCTCCAGACAAGCTCCTGCTATCAACATATCATCTACATATAGCAGTAGAATGATATAAGAACCATCAAACTTCATCACGTAACAACGGTGATCAGACTGACACCTCAGGAAACCATTATTACTCATGAATCCATCAAAATTCTTGTACCACTGCCTTGGAGCTTGTTTGAGACCATACAAGCTCTTCGAATGTTTGCACACCATTTTCTCTTTTTCTCATACTTCAAAACCCTGTGGTTGCTTCATATAAATTTCTTCATCTAGGTCACCATGAATAAATGCCTTTTTTACATCAACTGCTCCAGATATAAATATTCTTTTTCCACTAATCCAAGTACAGTCCTCATTGTGGTTAACTTAACAACCGGAGAGAAAATCTCAGTGTAATAATGTCTAATTTTTGTTGAAAACCTTTTACTATTAGAGTAGGTGCCCGTCGATCCCAGTGTTGGCCGAGGATTCACATTGAAACTCTAAGTATAAACAATTTTTATTTTAATAATATTTGAAAATATTGTTTTGGCACATCTTTATATGTATATTCATGCTTGTTACATAGATAAAGTCCTTGAATATACAAATAGTAGAAAGATTATGAGATGCTCATATGATGAGCATCATGAAACTCATATTTGGAATATTGTATATTCTAAACAGTTCCTAGTCCATTTAGCCGCCGCTAAGAAGGATATATGCCGCTCGAGTTTGAGACTACTATCTGCGATGTGAGTTCCATGTTTAACTAGTAGGGGACATTGTGATGTCTGAGCATACAGATAGGTGCGCCTTGTAGAGTGCACTAAACAACCCTCCATAAAGGACTTTCCAAGTGGTTCTCACTTATCGAGTGGAAACGTCCTAGTTTATGGTTGTACATCATTAGTTCTTATGACCCGGGACGACATTGAGACTCTATATGCTAGCATATCACTTTGACTTGTTTGCCAACTCATATGGGGTCATCGGGTGGCAAGGTTGGTTGTTTTGATGAAACATATAGGAGTCGATGCATTGTAGTCAGGGATTCACCGCTTACCTTCGGGTATGGATATCCTATGCGATCTCATGTATATGTAGTTTGAAATCTCTGATCAGAGTGTTGGTGGTAATAGAGAAAGGGGTTTCTTATATTACACCATCGATGCAACTACGACATGATACATAGTATCGATTCTTTGACAACTCTCGATATACCAATAGTTGTCGAATCGGTCGGGATATATGAGATGAAGGGACCGTACTGTACACTAACCATAATGGAATGGTTCTTGTAGGCACTATCATTTGATACCTAGGGAATCATGTAAGCGATGCTTCTTCATTTGATGAAAGGATAGCAAACTTCTCAAAGAAAAATGTCTTGCATTTCCTAGTGCAATTGTAAGGTAGTTCTAGCTAGTTGGTGGTGGGCTTGATTTTGAGCAAGGGCTCAAGGGAAGCTTAGAGTTGTCTACCCATTGAAGAGCAACAACTTAGTTGGAGCCATCATCAATCCTTGTGATTGATATGTAAAACACTAAAACACCCTATGTATGTTTGTGCAACGTACCGTATTTTGAAAAACTTTAAAATTTGCGGAAAAATTAAAATTTTCTTAAATACAAAATACACTTTCAAATTTGCATTAAAATAACTTGCTCTGTCTAAAAACATTTGCAATAAAAACAACCACAACCAAGTTTGCTAAAAGTAATAATCATTTAAACATCATAAATCACGTCATGAAAATCAGAGTATTTGAAACAACATGCATAAAAGTATTCATAAAAACATGGGCGATCCTCGGGTTTAGCCTCCTGCGCAGTCCAAGCCAGCTCATTGGTCCCCACCCCTCGTCTCCTCAAAGTCATCCTCACCTGCATCGATCAAGTCTAGTGAGTCTAAAGACTCAACATATATAAACTGGAAATAACAAGTAATATGTAATAAAACTACATGCTTCTTAAAAATAGACCATGCATACTTGAAACTTGAACATGCGTATATAAGCTTGAACATACATACATAACATAGACGTGCCATCAACGTAAACTTTTCTTAAACATGCTTGCATCATACATACTTGAACATGCATAAACTTCATCATTTTGCATAGAGATATGTTTCAAAGCAAGTGACCCATACATAAATGTGCCTGATCAGACTAAACCACAGTACTGGGCTGACAGGGAAAATCCACTGCCACATACATGAGATCCCCGGTCATGCTTTATCGGGTGGATTGGTCCCTGGTCATGCTTTACCGCTTTCCAATCCTGATCTAAACCCGATCATGCTTTACCGGGGTGGAGAGGTCATCGGTCACGTTCACCGACTTCCAAACCCGTTCATAGTTGGAGAGGTCCCCGGACACGTTATCCGACTTCCAAACCCATTCATAATTGGTCACAAGACATTTAGCATACCTCAAAACTTAAAATATTTTCTTTTGCACGTCGAACATACTTACTTGGCGTTGAGGGATTCGTTGGATCTCGCTTGGGGCCACTGCTGCACGTACTAACATGAGTTCAAACACTTATCTTTCATAAGTTAGAAGTATTAGTCATGCTCACACCCGAAATGACAAATGTCCTTATGACGTTCTAAATCTCTCGGGACTTGACCTCTTTTAATCATCGTACTAAATCATGACATCAAACCCCAAAACAATCCCTAAAAAAAATATAATTTTTTTTTATAGAGGACATGGACCCTGTGTAAGGGTCCGGGTATGGATTCGTGTAGATGCTGGAATTTCATATTTCAAAGGAAACAAAGGCACGGACCCCGTGTCAGGGTCCGGCTAAGGGTCCGTGTACATGCTGGAATTGTAAACCAACGGATAAACACTACACTTAAGGCTTATTCCTCCTAACTCGATCATACGGACCGTGAACCAATGTCTCGAGACCCATCCTAGGATGCTACGGCATTAACTCAAACCCATACAAATGCCCCAAACGACGACGCACTCCAAACAACGCAACACAACCCGTAAACACGACATTTTGACACCAAAACGCATCCTACGACTTCTAACGCAATCTTGTGCCTATCGACGCGAACCGATACACCAAAAACCATCCCAACATCATACTCAACATACTTAAACCTTATAAGCGATCACCCATCAATGTTCGACGAAGCCTAGAACAATAAAACTTAAAGGAAACATCAAGAACGTATTTTCAGAAAATCGCAATTTGATCAGTCCCACGAAAACCATCATAACTCGCTCATTTCTTATCCAAATATTTCGAATTTACTGTAAAATCGAATGTATCAAAAAGTTCTACGATTTATATGTTGAAAGCTTTTCCAAAAAATCGACCAAAAAATTGTAGTATTTAAAATGACAGTAAATTCCGAGTTTTGAATCCAAAAATCATTTCAAAAGCGATCCAACCATTTTTGCTCAAACTTTTGCATAACATATACATGTTTTTTCATACAATAAACATTAAAATTATTACTATGACAAGATAGATGCGAAAATGAAAGAATATACATGTCTTTTGATATTTAAAGTTACCGAAACGACGACACCAAAACGGGAAAGATACGAGGGTTGATCCGGAATGAACGTGTCACAATTTTCTTGAAGAAAAGTGACGAAAACTTGCTGGAAAATAGAAGGGAAAGGGGGCGGCTGCTCTTGCTTTTAGAACCCTAGGTTTTCTTCTAAAACAATATGAATTGAATGTGTATGTGTGTGTTGTGTGATAACCGAAGTGTGTGTGTGCAAATGTGGGTATGTGCGTGAGTTTTGATAGTGGGAAGGGGATCAGGGGTTTTAATTAAGGAAAATAAATTTCTTAATTAATAATTAACATGCTAATAAAATATAATTCCCACACTAATTTTACAGAAACTCCCCTAATTAAATAAAGGCACATGTGACAACTCTTTAAAAATTTTAAAATCATAAAATCACCTAATAATTAAATTAGGCTATAAAAATGCTAATACTAAATAAAACATTTAACATGCCCCAATCCTAATTTAAAATAAAATACAACATTTTAAAATCACCAAAATCATCGCGGGTCTCTTTTCCTCGATCCCGCATCGAATAGTCTCCTGAAACATGAAATAAAGAAAACATTTAACGTGCATCACATAAACATAAATAATTTAAAATAATGCAATTTCATAAATCATGCATCTCAAAAATCATTTTAAATTTGATTAAATAATTTAACAATTAAATAAATGCATGAGATTTACGTGTACTGATTTTGGGCTCTACAGTTCCTCCCCTACTTAAATAAATTTCATTCTCGAAATTAAATCTCACCAAACAGTTCTGGATAGTGACTTCTCATATCTGCTTCTGTCTCTCAAGTGGCCACCTCCACTGATTGATTCAGCCACCGGACTTTGACCAACTTGGTCACCTTGTTCCGAAGTCTCCGCTCCTGTCTGTCTAGAATTTGGACAGGTCTTTCCTCATAAGACAGATCTGGATCAAGCTGCAACGGCTCATAGCTCAAAACATGAGAAGGATTCGCTAGGTACTTCCTCAGTATCGAGACGTGGAACACATTGTGTACACCTGCCAGATTCGGTGGTAGGGCTACACGATAAGCTGGTGTCCCAACTCTGTCAAGAATTTCGAACGGTCCAATAAATCTCGGACTAAGCTTGCCTCTCTTCCCAAACCTCATAACACCCTTTATAGGTGCTATCTTCACGAAAACGTGATCACCTGCGGCAAATTCAAGATCCCTTCTCCTCTTGTCAGCATAACTCTTTTGACGACTCTGGGCGGTCTTCATCCTGTCTCTAGGGATGGCAATTTTCCCCGCGGTTTCGGGGCTCCGCGGGGAAAACCCGAAATGGGACGGGTTCGCGGATATGTTAATGGATTTGGTTTCGGGTTCAGGGATTTTTAAAAATCCCCGAAATATATTGGGACGGGTTTGGGAATCTTATCCCCATACCAAACCCTCCCAAACCCGCCCCGATAACATATATATATACATATACAGTTATATATATATATATAAATACAGTAATATATATTATATAAAAAAGTATATACAGTAATATATATTAAATATAATACTAATATATATAAATACAATAATATATTCGGGTATTTCAAACGGGTTCGGGGACGGGGACGGGGACGGGGACGGGATTTTATCCCCGCGGGTTCGAGGTCGGGGATTCCTCGATAAGGTAGATCCGGGGATGGGTGCGGGGATGAGAGCGGGGATATAATTAGGGGACGGGGATGGGGATGGCAAACCCGCCCCCGCCCCGTCCCATTGCCATCCCTACCAGTCTCGGATCTTGACCACCACATCAGCAGTCTACTGAACAATCTCTGGACCAAGTTCTGATCTCTCACCGGATTCATCTCAATGAATCGGTGATCTGCACTTCCTCCCATACAATGACTCATAGGGAGCCATACCTATAGATGATTAGAAGCTGTTGGTATATATAAACTCCACAAGAGGTAGCTTCGATTCCCAATTCCCATGGAAATCAATCACACAAGCTCTCAACAAATCCTCCAAAATCTGAATCACTCGCTCATATTGGCCGTCTGTCTGAGGGTGAAAAGCTGTACTGAATAGCAACTTCTTCCCCATGGCTGCGTGCAAACTCTTCCAGAAGGATGATGTAAACCTCGGGTCCCTATCGGACAATATAGTAACTCGGATCCCGTGCAATCGAACTATCTCCCTGATATAGAGCTCCGCTACTGCGTCATAGAGAAAGTCGTCTTCACTGCCAAGAAGTGTGCCGACTTAGTAAGTCGATCCAGTATAACACAAATAGCATTGGATCCTCTGACTGACCTCGGCAAACCAACAACGAAGTCCATGGTGATATTCTCCTATTTGCACTCGGGGATAGGGAGCGGCTTAAGCATCCCTGCTGGCCTCTAATGCTTTGCCTTCACCTGCTGACAAGTGAGACATTCAGAAACAAATCGGCGGATGTCTCTCTTCATACCTGGCCACCAATACAGAATATGCAAATCCTTGTACATCTTGATACTTCTTGGATGGATATAATACGGAGATGTATGTACCTCTATCAAAATATCCTCTCTGATCGAATCAACACTAGGCACTCACATCCTTCCTCTGTATCTCACAATGCCATCTGTGTAGAGTACACTGCCCTTGGCTTCATCCTTCAGTCTCCATTTCTGTAACTGCTCATCCAAAAACTGACCTCTACGGATTCGGTCTAGCAAGGTAGACTGGACTGTCAGATAGCTTAGGAGCTCTGCCCTTAGGATAAACCTCTAACCCAACCCTCTGAATCTCTAACTGAAGAGATCTCTGCACTGACAACTGTGCTACGACTGCAACTTTCCTGCTCAAAGCATCTGCCACAACATTAGCTTTTCCTGGATGGTAGCTAATTTCACAATCGTAGTCTTTCACTAGCTCTAACCACCGTCTTTGTCTCATATTCAGATCTTTCTGCATGAAGAAATACTTGAGACTCTTGTGATCAATAAATATTTGGCATTTCTCCCCATACAAATAATGTCTCCATATCTTCAACGCAAAGACAACGGCAGCTAACTCAAGATCATGAGTCGGGTATTTCTTCTCATGCACCTTTAACTTTCTGGAGGCATAAGCTATAACCCGACCATGCTGCATCAAAACTGCGCCTAAACCAAGCTTAGAAGCGTCGGTGTATAACACAAAATCGCATTGACCTGCTGGCATGGCTAACACTGACGCTGAGATAAGAGCTTTCTTCAAAGTACTAAAACTCTTCTGGCACTCTCCACTCCATATGAATTTAGCATTCTTCTTAGTCAATAAAGTGAGTGGCACTGCAATTGAAGAAAATCCCTGAATAAATTTCCTGTAGTAGCCTGTTAAGCCTAGGAAACTGCGGATCTCTGACGCATTATTCGGCTCAACCCATTCCTTAACTGCTGCCACTTTGGCTGGGTCCACCTCGACACCACTGCTAGATATTATATGCACAAAAAAACGCTACCTTCTCCAACCATAATTCACACTTACTGAATTTTGCAAACAACTTGCGACTGTGCAAGACCTGCAAAACTATACCCAAGTGCTGACTGTGCTCCTCTTAGTTCTTCGAGTAGATAAGAATGTCGTCAATGAATACTATGAGGAACTGATCTAGGTAGGGCTGAAATACTCGATTCATGAGGTCCATAAATATTGCTGGAGCATTCGTCAGTCCAAACAGGAATTACTAAGATCTCGTAGTGCTCGTACCTGGTTCTGAAGGCTGTCTTATGAACATCTGCATCCTTTACCTTCAGCTGATGATACCAAGATCGTAGATCTATCTTAGAGAACACCGTGGCTCCCTGCAACTGATCGAACAAGTCATCGATCCTTGGTAGTGGGTATTTGTTCTTGATCGTTACCTTATTTAGTTCTCGGTAATTGATACACAACCTCATGCTCACATCTTTCTTCTTTATGAAGAGTACTGGTGCGCCCCATTGTGAGAAACTAGGGAAGATGAATTCTTTATCCAAGAGCTCCTGAATCTGATGCTTGAGTTCTAACATCTCAGCTGGAGCTAAACGGTACGGTGCCTTATAAATTGACACAGTGCCACAGTGCCTGGCATAAGGTTGATGGCGAACTCCACCTCTATCTCTGGTGGAAGGCCTGCGACATCGTCTAGAAAGACGTCAGGAAAATCTCTGCAATTGGTACGTCAGATATCGACGGAGTGAGTACGTCAGGTGCGGACAAAATGCTGGCCAAGAAAGCCTGACAACCCTTATGAATAAGTCTCCGTGCCTGCATACAAGAGATCATGCGAGGGAAACTCCTCCATCTATCTGGCTCAAAGAGAAACTGCTCCATGCCCAAAGGATTTACCAACACTGACCTTTTCTGGAAATCAATGAGAACTCTGTTCTTTGTCAGCCAGTTCATTTCCAAGATAATATCGAATTCAGGCATCGTCAAATTAGATCGACATACACTAGGTTGCCTTGCAGTTCAAGATTAATGTCTCTGACCACGCTAGTAGCTGATAATTCTTCCCCTGATGGGACTGTCACTGAATAGCTCACGTTGAGTTCAATAGACTTGACATCCAGATGATTAGTGAACGTCTCCAAAATAAAAGAGTGAGTGGCCCCTGAATCTATCAAGGCCTTCGTGGCTACCCTCTTTATGAAAATATTTCCTGAGAGGCGTTATCACAACACACAAACTTATATCCCAAAATTCTAATCTTAACATCAAGCATGGTAAAAAAATCTAAACACAAGTCACCAAAAATACTAACTAGCACACTAATAATTCCAAATAAAATTTGAAACATGCATAGCAAAAGTTACGCGGTGCGAATTAAATAAGTTACCGGTCAACAGGGTCGTGTCTGGGTTGGCCTCCTCTGCCTGCATGGCGAACACTCTACACTGGGTCAGCTGCCTCCACTGTGGGAAGTCTCTCAACATATGATCATTGGCTCCGCATTTGAATCATTTGCCCGATCCCATTAAACACTGTCCCAGATGCTGACGGTGGCACTTCGGGCACACTGGGTACTCATCGGGCTTCTGCGGAGCCTTCAGTTGAGGAATAGGACCCTTGCCTTTCGGCGGTCCCTGAAATGGCCTCTTTCCCTGCTGTCCATGGAAAGGACTCTTAAACTGAGGTCGCTGCTGTTGCTGCTGAGGTGCCTGATAGGGCCTCTTGCCCTGCATATCGAACTCAATGTCTCTCTGGTCCTGATCTGCCGCTAAAGCTCTCGACACGGCAACTGCATAAGTCGTAGGACCAGCAACTCGAACATCACGGCGCAAGCTCGGCCGCAACCCATCCATAAAATGCCTCAGCTTCTCCCGGGCATCATTTTCAATCAGGGGCACAAAGTGATACACCCTCTCAAACTTCTTGACGAAGTCTGCCACGCAGCTGTCTCCCTGTTGCAGCGACATAAACTCCCTAGTCAGACGGGAGCATACTTCCTCAGTGAAGTACTTGGAGTAGAATACCTCCTTAAAACAATCCCATGTCAGTGTTTGCAGGTTCACTGACACTGAAGCACTCTCCCACCAAAGTCTGGCGTCTCCTGTCAGCAGGTAAGTGGCACACCTGACCCTGTCTGAGTCCTGCAGCTCCATAAAAGTGAAGATTACCTCAATGGACTTGATCCATCTTTCTGCTATCATCGGATCAGTGGTTCCCGAGAACTCCTTAAGATCCATCCTCCTAAACCTTTTATAAACTGCCTCCGATTAGGGCCTCGCCCCTGTAACCACTGTAGCTTGCTTCTCTGCAAACTGTGCGAAGAACTGGGTCATCCCTGCAAGCATCTGAGCCTGCATGCCTGGGGTGGACGAGGAGGAGTGACCCTCTCCCCATCCTGAGCTTCTCTATCCTCTTCACCTACTCCACGCGCAACCATACGTCTGGGAGGCATACTGTTCCAAAATTTCTCCAACACGTAAACCCAACATGCATGAACATAATATCCATATCATAGGATGCACGTAGCTTGAATTTAAATATGCACATGCTGAAATCATGACTTAATGCTTACTACATGAAATAATTTAAAACCATAAAACTTACATGCTTGAGGCGTGGCTTCGTGAGCTTCTCGCAACTGGCAGTAGGCATTACCCTTTACATGAACACCGCTCTGATACCAGCTTTAACGTACCGTATTTTGAAAAACTTTAAAATTTGTGGAAAAATTAAAATTTTCTTAAATACAAAATACACTTTCAAATTTGCATTAAAATAACTTGCTCGTCTAAAAACATTTGCAATAAAAACAACCACAACCAAGTTTGCCAAAAGTAATAATCGTTTAAACATCATAAACCACTTCATGGAAATCAGAGTATTTGAAACAATATGCATAAAAGTATTCATAAAAACATGGGCGGTCCTCCAGTTTAGCCTCCTGCGTAGTCCAAGCCAGCTCATTGGTCCCCACCCCTCGTCTCCTCAAATTCATCGTCACCTGCATCGATCAAGCCTAGTGAGTCTAAAGACTCAACACGTATAAACTGGATATAACAAGTAATGCGTGTAGATATCATTCCATACATGATATCTACTCAGTACACTTAGTGCATAAGCCACGTCAGGACGTGTAGATATCATTCCTTACATGATACTACCAATTGCGGATGCATACGGAATCCGTGTCATCGCCGATATCTCTGCATCAGTCTTGGGAGACATGGACTTGGATAGGGACACGCCATGACACATTGATAGATGTCCTCTCTTGGACTCATCCATCGAGAACCGCTTAACGATGGTATCAATGTATGTGGACTGGGTGAGACCAAGCAATCTTCCCAATCTATCTCTATAGATCTGTATTCCCAATACAAAAAATGTTTCACCCAAGTCCTGCATTGAGAACTTACTCGCTAACCATATTTTAGTTGATTGCAACATCCCTACATCATTTCCAATGAGTAGAATGTCATCAACATAAAGCACCAGGAATGTTACAGCACTCTCACTGACCTTCTTATACACACAAGGTTCCTCAGGATTCTTAGTAAAACCAAACTCTTTGATTTTACCATCGAATCTGAGGTTCTAACACCTAGATGCCTGCTTTAGACCAATAATAGATCTCTGAAGTTTGCATACCATATGCTCACTTTCGATAGATGTAAACCCTTCAGGTTGAAATGTGTAAATCTCTTCCTTAATATCCCCATTAAGAAAGGCTGTCTTGACATCCATATGTCATATCTCATAGTCATACCATGCAGCTATGGCTAGCAATATCATTATAGACTTGAACATTGCAACTGGAGAAAAGGTTTACTCAAAGTCAACTCCTTGTCTTTGAGTATATATTTTTGCTACCAATCGCGCCTTGAAGGTCAATATCTTCCCATATGCCACAAGTTTCCTCTTGTAAATCCATTTACACCCTATGGGAACAATTCCCTCAGATGGATCCACAAGATTCCACACTTGGTTCGAATGCATGAAATTCATCTCAGATTCCATTGCTTCAAGCCACTTGGATGAATCGGCATCCGATAACGCTTCCTTGAAGGTTAATGGATCACATTCATGGTTAGGCTCATCATGGCCCTCTTCAAGAAGTAGACCATACCTCATAGGTGGTCTCGAGACTCTCTCAGATCTTCTAGGAGCTTGTATCTCCTCTCTTGGCTCTTTGGGTGTGGGTTCTTCAATTGTGGGTGTCTCTCGAACATCTTCGAGTTCTATCATCTCCCCTTTTCTATCCAATAGAAATTCTTTTTTCCAAAAAGGTTGCATTCCTAGAAACAAACACATTTGTTTCTTGAGGATGATAGAAATAGTATCCAACTGAATTCCTTGGATATTCCACAAAATAACATAAAATGGATCGACTATCCAATTTATCTCCCACTGTCTGCTTCACATAAGCAGGGATCCCCATATTCTAAGATAAGAATATTTGGGAGGCTTACCCATCCATATCTCATATGGTGTCTTATCAACTGCCTTTGAATGGACATTATTCAACAACAGTGCCGCTGTCTCAAGCGCATATCCCCAAAAGGATGGTGCCAACTCCGTGAACCCCATCATAGACCGAACCATGTTCATCAAAGTCCGGTTATGACGCTCCGAAACACCATTTAACTGCGGTGTAGCAGGCGGAGTCCATTGCGAGAGAACATCATTCTCCCTAAGATACTCTTGGAACTCGGCACTCAAGTACTCACCACCTCGATCCGATCGAAGTGACTTGATGCTTCGTCCCAATTGTTTCTCTACTTCATTTATAAATTCTTTTAACCTTTCAAAGGCTTCAAATTTGTATTTCATCAAATACACATACTCATACCTCGAAAAGGTCACTAGTGAAGGTGATGAAGTAGACATGTCCATGCTTAGTGGTGATGCTAAGCAGACCACACACATCGGTATTGATCAAATCCAATAATTCTTTGGCTCGTTCCATATGGCCCTTAAAGGGAATTTTGGTCATCTTTCCTTTTAGACATGATTCACAACTTGGGAGATAATTAATATCAGACATATCAAACATGCCCACTCTCACTAGCTTGTTCATCCATCTTAGAGAAATATGTCCTAATCGAGCATGCCATAATTGTGTCGAATTTAGAGTATCTTGTTTTTGCATGTTTGTTGTTGTTATTTCTTGGACATTGTTTATTGGAATATCTTTCAATTTTAAGTTATAGATATCGTTTTCAAGTTCTCCAGTACCAATCAAACATTCATTCTTGTAAATGTTGCAAACACCTTTGCTAAATAAACAAGAATATGCATCTTTATCAAGCATAGAAATGGAAACAATATTTTTCACCAAATTAGGCACAAACAAAACATCTCTTAAAATCAACTTAAAGTCATTGCTCAACAATAAGTAAACATCTCTCATGGCCTAGGCAGCAACTCTTGCTCCATTGCCCATCCTCAAGAAGGTCTCACATTCCCTAAGTCTCCTACTTCTTCCCATCACCTGTAAATTATTACAGAGATGTGAGCCACAGCCGGTATCCAATACCCAAGAAGTAGAGTTAATTGAAATGTTTACTTCAATATAGAACATACCATTTCCAAAACCTTTCAGGGCAAAGATATTCTCTGCAATTACGACTCCAATGTCCAGGCTTCTTGCAGTGATGCCATACATCAACAGTCTTGTCAGCCTTCACTGCTATGGCTGCCACAGCGGGACTCGGAGATTGCCTCTTCAATGGCACGTTCTTCTTGGGATGTTGGAAAGAACATTTCTTTCCCTTCCCATGTGGACCAATCTTCGTACCAGATGAAGAACCCACATAAAGAACCGACTTCTCTTTCTTAATGGTGGCTTCAAACGTAACAAGCATATTCACCAACTCCTCAAGGGTAGGCTCTAGCTTGTTCATGTTGAAATTCACCACAAAAGGATCAAATGAGCTTGACAGTGACAAGAGCAACACATCAGTGGACAACTCCGATGGCCGCATGAGATCCATGCCAACAAACTTATCCACAAGACCAATCATTTTTAGGCCATGCTCATGGACCGAGGCCCTATCTCGCATGCGTAAAATGACTATCTCCTTGACGGTAGCATGCCTAAGAGGCCGTTTTTGCTCACCAAAGAACTCCTTGAGATGCAAATGAATGTCAGCAGCACTCTTTGCATCCTCAAAACGCCTATCAGCTCATCATTCATAGAAGCCTGCATATAACACTTGGCTTTCAAGTCATGGTCACACCATTCCTTGTAAGTCTGCAATTCTTCAGGAGTGCAGCCAGTCGGAGCCTCAACAGGGGGAGACTAAGTAAGTGTATATGCTATCCTTTCCGAATTCAAGACGATTTTCAGATTTCTTAGCCAATTGAGATATTAGGTCCAATTAAAATGTGTTTGTCGAGTATTCCAGATAGCGGATTCCGAATCGAAGACATTGTCAAAATTTGTACTGAAAAGTAAAACAGATAAATGTTAATTACTATTTTAAAATATTTAGTAAGATATAAAGTATGGACTTTTACTTCATAAATTTTCGCTCCCACTGTTTTGACATCTTTCACTATCCTCTAGTGAAAACGGGAAATTCCTTTCCTCAGTAGGTACGTAAGGTCCAATTAGCAAATTATGATCTCGAATAATATCAGCCAATTATAATTCCTAAAAAGTAGTTTCCAATTGCATCTCCATGCAACCCTTTACGTAAACTTTTGTCTCACGTTCTATTAGGACCCAATAATACGACGTCGTTCATCTTTACGTGTCAAGCCTTACTCATCGATGTTGAACATTAATGGACGGTCGCCATGAGTTCCCTCAATAATATGAGCCGAAATCATGGGAGTTCCACGTAGTTCACATCACCATGTCAATGGATGTCACAGCTTTCCGGTGTCCAGGGCTCCCTCAATAATATAAGCCGAGCCCCGAGCACGGGTAGCGTTCATCATGCATCCATTGTCGATGGAAGACATAGAAATTATAAACACCTTTATAATTCCCCTTTTCGAGCTTGATATTTATTTTGAATATTATTCAAAATGAGAGTTTTAAATTTTGAAAGGTCTCATCATCAATTCTGTTTAAAAGCTCGCCATGTTTGATCGTATGTTTGTCGGATTCATGCAACTTTGTTATTATCATAATAATAATGCACATACTCATTATTTATAACATATCATGCATATATTATAAACAGTAAACAAAACAAGGATGATCAATTGCCCCAATACTAATGGCTCGTGTGAGCTAAGCGCGAGCCTAGGTCCAATCCTAGGGAAATGCATGGGATGCAAATGCAACTTTTACATAAGCGTCCAATATTTACATGTCTTCGATTTTCATAATCATCAAGGCCACTATCTTTTAATCTTGATCTTTCACTATACTAATATTTACAAATAAATATCCATGGCAAATAGAGATACATCTCATGGGGTGGGAACTGGCCATAAACCAAGCCTACTTATAAATTGATTATTACAATCATTCAACACAAAATATCCTAGCATACACCTAGCAAATTGGGCTTGGGCTTTTGATCATCATTCATGCATAATATCACATATCATACATCATCAATTAATTATCACAATAATCAATTGATACAATATTATATATCTTGATCCAATCACTAACCGCCACGATTATAAACTAAATCAACAAAGTAAACAAACTCTTTTGTCTACTTTCTAATTAATTTATATATAACTGAATTTATTGTAAATCACCATTTACTATAAATAATTAAAGTCCAACTTCAAATATTTATTTTATTACAACATTTGTATATTTAAACTTAAGGGCCCAATAAGACATTTTTCACCAAAAATATTTTGGTCCATTTAAATTTCACAAATTATGTTGACCATCCAATGGCCCAACAACTCAAGGTCTTTGATATTCCAAAACGCTTTTAGAAACCCTAGTCATTATCGTCGTTGCCGGAGCTCCGTCGCAGGATTCCGGCCAACAAATTTATTTTTTTTTAAAGGAAGTTTCGGGCAGCCCGAGCTGCCCGAAATTCCCCAAAAACGGCCTCGATTTTGTTGCGACAAATTATCTCATGCGGTTAGAAATTGACCTCAATATAATATCATGTATTTTCTACACAAAATAGTAACAATAGCTCTGATACCACTTGAAAGGGGATCGGTTACGGTGCCCGGAAGCGCAACAGAAGTTTCAAAAATCAAATTTTAAGAAGAAAACCGAGCACCCCAACATATTGTGTTGTAGCAAATACGAAAAACACAAAATGACATTCATAGGGTGTTCTAAGATTTTTACCTATCAACCTCAAAATATTGATGATGGCTCCAACTAAGTTGTAAACTACTTAACTCTTGAATGGTTGACCCTCTACAAGCTTTCCTTGCTCTTGGACTCCTTCCTTCAAATTAGGTCCATCACTAACAAGGTATATCCACTCTAATTTTGTACTAGAAAAATTAGAGCATTTTTCTTTGAGAAGTGTATACTTTCCTCAACAATTGAAGAAGCAAAAATGGGAGAGGAATGGCAAGGCAATTTTGGCCATGGCTTGTTGGAGTGAAGGGAAGACTTTTCTTGGTTGTGTAAAAAGTTAAAGTGCATGTGAGACATATGTCTTGTTTATTGAAAAAGTTGTCTTCAACCCTTCATCTCCCAAGCATGCAATTTTATTTGGGCATGTAACAATTACAAAGCTCATAAACTTTTATTTAAATATCTCAAACACATTTGAGACCATTTAAACTTTATTTGATTTTACTCAAGCCCACTAGTTGAATAATTATTTCTTATTAAGCTCTACAAGACCCAATATTTTTTAATTAATTCAATACTTGAATTAATTTAATTATTTGGACTCTACTAGACCCACTAATGTTTAATTAATTCAACACTTGAATTAATTTAATTTAGTCAATAATAATGTTTATGAAAATCACAATTTTCAAATACATTATTTATTTGAGCCATCTTTTAATTTAGGAACATTTCCACAAATTAAAAGTCACATTCCCTAATAGAAGTCATACTTCTGATTTTCCTTGTGCTTTTAAACTCCTTTATAAGCCGTTCAACGCATTGAACTAATTTTACTTCTCAACGGGATTTAAAAAGTTAGCACTTGTGTGACCCTCAATGGTTCATTGATACAACTAGCTGTGGTTTCACATTTCTATGTGATTCGGGACTAAACATGTCCTTTTATAAGCATACCCCAGTTGTTCCATTCTTATTTATCAACTCCTTGATAATAAGAACGTCAGAACTCAAGTCTGATAGTACCCAACCAGTCATGTTAATCGCCTAGCATCATCTCTTACATGATTTCCTAGGTATCAAATGATAGTACCTACAAGAACCATTCAATTATGGTTAGCATACACTATTGTCCCTTCAACTCATATATCTCGATCGATTCGACAACTATTGGTATATCGAGAGTTGCCAATGAATCGATACTATGTGTCATGTCGTAGTTGCATCGATGGTGTAATCTATGAAACCCCTTTCATAATTACCACCAACACTCTGATCAGATATTTCAAACTACATACACATAGGATATCCATACATGAAGGTAAGCGGTGAATCCCCGACTACAATGCATCGACTCCTATATGTTTCGACAAAATACCCAACCTTGCCACCTGATGACCCCATATGAGTCGATAAACAAGTCAAAGTGAAATGCTTGCATATAGAGTCTCAATGTTGTCCCGGGTCATAAGGACTAATGGTGTACAACCATAAACTAGGACCTTTCCACTCGATAAGTGAGAACCACTTGGAAAGTCCTTTATGGAGGGTTGTTCAGTGCACTCTACAAGGAGCACCTATCTTCATGCTCGGACATCACAATGTTCCCTACCAATGAAACATGGTACTCACATCGCAGATACTAGTCTCAAACTCGAGCGACCTAGATCCTTCTTAGCGGCGGCTGAATTCAACTAGGAACTGTTTAGAATATGTAGTATTCCAAATATGAGTTTCATGATACTCATCATATGAGCATCTCATATTCTTTCTACTATTTGTATATTCATGAACTTTATCTATACCCATGCTAGTTGTATATTCAAGAACTTTATCTATACAACTAGCATGGGTATAAAGATAAAGATGTGTTCAAAACAATAATTTCAAATATTACTAAAATAAAGATTGTTTATACATAGAGTTTCAACGTGAACCCTCGACCAACACTTGGCTTGACGGGCACCTACTCTAACAATACATACATAACATAGACGTGCCATCAACTTAAAACTTTTCTTAAACCTGCTAGCATCATACATACTTGAACATACACAAACTTCATCATTTTGCGTAAAGATATGTTTCAAAGTAAGTGACTCATACATAAATGTACCTGATCAAACTAAACCACAGTACTGGGCTTACAGGAAAAATCCACTGCAACATACATGAGATCCCCAGTCATGCTTTACCTGGTGGATTGGTCCCTGGTCATGCTTTACCGCTTTCCAATCCTGATCTAAACTCGGTCATGCTTTACCGGGGTGAAGAGGTCCTCGGCCATGTTCACCGACTTCCAAACCCGTCCATAGTTGGAGTGGTCCCCAGACACGTTCTCCGGCTTTCAAACCCGTTCATAATTGGTCACAAGACATTTAGCATACCTCAAAACTTAAAATATTTTCTTTTGCACGTCGAACATACTTACTTGGCGTTGAGGGATTCGTTGGATCTCGCTTGGGGACACTGATGCACGTACTAACATGAGTTCAAACACTTATCTTTCATAACTTAGACGTATTAGTCATGCTCACAACCGAAATGACAAATGTCCTTATGATGTTCTAAATCTCTCGGGACTTGACATCTTTTAATCATCGTACTAAATCATGACATCAAACCCCAAAACAATCCCTAAAAAAAATAAAAAAAATTTTATGGAGGACATGGACCCTGTGTAAGGGTCCGGTTACATGTCCGGGTAGATGCTGGAATTTCGCATTTCGAATGAAACAAAGGCACGGACCCCGTGCCAGGGTCCGGCTAAGGGTCTGGCTAAGGGTCCGTGTACATGCTGGAATTGTAAACCAACGGAGAAACACTATACTTAGGGCTTATTCCTCCTAACTCGATCAACGGACCATGAACCAATGCCTCGAGACCCTTCCTAAGATGCTACGGCATTAACTCAAACCTATACAAACGCCCCAAACGATGACGCACTCCAAACAACGCAACACAACCCGTAAACACGACATTTTGACACCAAAACGCATCCTACGACTTCTAATGCAATCAAGTGCCTATCGACGCGAACCGACACACCAAAAATCATCCCAATATCATACTCAACATACTTAAACGCAGCAGCGATAACCCGTCGATCCCCAACGAAGCCTGCAACAATAAAACTTCAAGAACACATCAAAAACGCATTTTCAGAAAATCGTAGTTTGAGCAGTCCCACGAAAACCATCATAACTCGCTCATTTCTTATCCAAATATTTCGAATTTACTGTCAAATCGAATGTATTGAAAATTTCTACGATTTATATGTTGAAAGTTTTTCCAGAAAACGAATGAAAAATCGCAGTATTTAAAATGACAGCAAATTTTGAGTTTTGAGATCCAAAAATCATTTCAAAAGCGATCCAACCATTTTTTGCTCAAACTTTTGAATAACATACACATGTTTTTTTCATACAATAAACATCAAAATTATTACTATGACAAGATCGATGCAAAAACGAAAAAATATACATGGTTTTTGATATTTAAAGTTACCGAAACGACGACACCGAAGCGGGAAAGATGCGAGGGTTGATCCAGGACGAACGTGGCACGATTTTCTTGAAGAAAAGTGACGAAAACTTGCTGGAAAATTGAAGGAAAAAGGAGCGGCTGCTCTTGCTTTTAGAACCCTAGGTTTTCTTCTAAAAAAATATGAATTGAAATGTGTATGTGTGTGTTGTGTGATAACCGAAGTGTGTGTGTGTAAATGTAGGTGTGTGCGTGAGTTTTGATAGTGGGGAGGGGATTAGGGGTTTTAATTAAGGAAAATAAATTTTTAACTAATAATTAACATGCTAATAAAATATAATTCCCACAATGATTTTAAAAAAACTCCCCTAATTAAAATAAAGGCACATGTGACAACTTTTTAAAATTTTTAAAATCATAAAATCACCTAATAATTAAATTAGGCTATAAAAATGCTAAAAACTAAATAAAACATTTAAAATGCCTCAATCCTAATTTAAAATAAAATATCACATTTTAAAATCACCAAAATCATCGCCGGTCTCTTTTCTCGATCCCGCATCGAATAGTCACCTGAAACATGAAACTCAAGAAAACATTTAACGTGCATCACATAAACATAAATAATTTAAAATAATGCAATTTCATAAATCATGCATCTCAAAAATCATTTTAAATTTGATTAAATAATTTAACAATTATATAAATGCATGAGATTTATGTGTACTGATTTTGGGTTCTACAATTTGTGTTTGTGTTTTTTGTATTTGCTACACACTAAGTGAGGGGTGCTTGGGTTTTTCTATTGAAAATGATTTTTAAAACTTTTGTTGCGCATCCAGGCACCCATAATCGATCCCCTTTCATTTACAACAAGTCTTGCCTTGTACCTCTTGTTACAATCATGTTCTTCTTTTAATCGGTACACCCACTTGTTATGTATTGTCTTTTTGCCTTGCGGAAGTTGTGCACGTCTGGTTGGACGACAGTGAATCCATCTCTTCTTCCATGTCTAACTCCCACTTGATTGAATCGCCATTTTTCATAGCCTCTTCATAGGTCTCCGGTTAACCTTTTTTTGTCAGTAAAATATAGTGAAGTGCATGAGAGTATCTCTCAGGTGGTCTAATTGTTCTCGAAAATCTCCCGAGTTCAATCACCGGAGTTTGTGGGTCATCATCTTGTGCAGTAGATTCTTCATCTTCCTAATTATTGCTTTTTGATTTATTCACAGGAATATCTATCAATGGCACTTCATCTTTATTCTTGACTTCAGAACTTTCGTCTTCAGTTTCAATGTCTGACTTGTCCGTGAAAAGAACTTGCTCATTGTAGGTTACATCTCTGCTCCGAATGATTTTCTGGTTTTGGTCAACCTAGAAACGATAACCAAACTCATTATCTCCATAACCAATAAAGAAACACTTCTTTGATTTTGGATCAAGTTTTGTTCTGCTAGCTAAGTCAATATGAACATAGGATAAACATCCAAACACTTTCAAGAAAGAAAGGCTTACTTCTTTGCCGCTCCATACCTCTTCGGGTATTCTGCAGTCAAACGGTATCGAAGGTCCTTTGTTGATCAGATATGTTGCAGTGTTAACAGCATTAGCCCAGAATAATTTTGGTAATCCAGAATGTAGTTTCATGCTCCTAGCACGTTCATTCAGGGTCATGTTCATCCTTTCGGCTACACCATTCTGTTGAGGTGTACCAGGAATGATTTTCTCCATCTTGATCTCGTTTTGTGCATAATATTTCTTGAACTCATCATCTTCATATTCACCACCGTTATCAGACCGTAAGCACTTCATCTTCAAGTTGGTCTCATTCTCAACCATGGCTTTCCACCTTTTAGAGGTCTCATAAACATCAAATTTATTTTTCATAAAATAAACCCAAAATTTCCGGATCAAATCGTGGCTAAATGTGACATAATATCTTGAGCCTCGAAGGGATTTCTCAGGAGATAGTCCCCATACATCAGTATGAACCAGATCCAACTTTGATGATTTCGGTTCTCTACCGCCTTTTGAAAATCTCACTTTTTTCTGCTTTCCAGAGATAGAGCTTTCACATAGCTTGTGTTCAACGGTCTTTAATTCCGGTAGCTTCCTGTTTAATACAAGCATCTTCATTCCCTTCTCACTCATCTTGAAACGACTGTCTTTTTTTTTAAATCATAAACTCGAAAATTACTAACTAAAATAACTTAACATTACCATAAATCATAATAATTTAACATTTAAAATCTCAAGTGCATAAAAAAAATCCTTAAATCGTCAATTAAGAAAAAATCCTACATCGGCCTTTAAAAAGATCAACTAACAATAAAATAAAGTATAAAAATTCCTAATAAAATCATTAACAATAAATCTTTAAATCTTTTATCTATCAAGTTAGTGCGGAAAATAAATTTCCCTCGGAAGGGTACTGTCGAACTCGATTCACTCAAGCGTCAACGCCTCCTCATATCATCAAATCCTGCATCATTCAAACCTAATGTGTCTAATGACTCAGCACGTTCTAAACATGAGTAGTAAATAATACATATACAATCACATGCAATAAACATCATACTTTTATTTTTAAAATAGATTTTTAGCATAAATATATCATAAATCGTAAAATCATTTCAATCGTAAAACTTTCAATTCTTTATCATTTTCAGTGAAGTTTGATGCTCGATAGAGACTAGCTTTTACCCTCTGGTCGACTGATCAGCTTTCAGCTCCACATGGCCCATGGGGGCGGGCACTAGGCTCCGCCATAGAAATACGATCGTCAGGCTCCCTCTTATGCCTTTTCCCGTAAACGGGCTCCCTCTAGGGCTTTTTCCTCCACTACATCTCCACAAAATTGTAAGTTCACCGTTCCTTCTTAAAACGGATCCCCCATATATCATATATTATTTTTCACAGTCAATTCACATCCCTCAAAATATTTTTCCTTTTGTTTTAAAACAAAAAATATCATAACTTAACAGTAAAAATTTCACAACTTTACCATAAATCATAAAATATCATATTTTCATCAAAATCATCATTTTAAATCATTTAACATGCGTTATGATCCCTTCGGGATGCTGTCAAGCTTTTACGTAATTCCCAAGTGTGAAAATAATCGTTCTGCCACTAGACGTAAAATTTCTCGATTTTAACTTTTTCTTACTTTTAATGACATGAGCTTATCCAAAATAATTATTTAAGCTTAAATCTAATTTTAAATATTTTTATTTATCTTAAATCCGAGGGTTTATATTAAATTCCTAATTAATTATTCATGGGACGCTTAATTCCCGAATAAATTCAAACTTGAATATTTTCTTCCCAAACTTTAAACATAGACTTTTTATTACCTAATTTACCCTTGTGAGCCATGAACCACCCCGTGGACTCATGGTTCGAATTTTTATTCTTTTAAACTCAATTTGACCCATTATCAATACCACTGAGCCATCTCTCGATTCCACCGAGCCACAGTCAAGCCACCTCGAGCCAGACCCTAGCCTGCCCATCTAGGTACCGTCCTGACCAACTTGATCCTTAGAACCTGACCCTAGCTCGTGCACGACCCCTGCAACTAGGACCCAAAATCTGCGCGTGAGCTTCCCAACTTCACTAGGACTCTTAGCCAACTAGGACTCTCCTACTCGAGCCACCACTGAGCCCACCTGACCCTCACCGACCTTGGACCAGACTCAGACCCAACCAAGCCCAGCCCAGAAAATAGACCAGCGCTGTAAGCCACCTGAACAAGAACAGCAGCTGTGCGCCCAAGGTGTTCCTTCACGTTTTGCTCGAGCCACCCTGCCCAGCCCCATGACCCAAACCCTGAACACCTCCCTTGGACCCTGATAGACTAGCCTGGCTTTCCCCCAGGCCAGCCGTAACCTTCCCCTCTCCTGAACCAACCCTTGCGTGCGTGGGGGAGAGTTCTAATTCACTAGGACTCTTCCCTAGCCACTCCCTCGGACCCTAGCCGCCCTAGGACCCAACCTAGCCCTAAAACGAGACCAACAGTGCCCCTGAACCAGCCCTGGCCGAGCCCCAACACCCCATGCACAGTAGCCGAGCCACTTGAATCATCCAAAACCCATAAACCCTTGGCTTTACTATCCAATATGCACAGCCCCTTCCCAACCATGTCCAGCCCTCTTTTCCCTTAAAATTATCCATATTTTTACCATATTCCATCTTGTGTCGGGAGCGTATTCGTTAGAAATCATATCATGATCGCATATACGTAAAAACGTTCAAAACATTTGAAAATAATCGATAAAATGTTAAACCATCGAACGTAAATATTTTTCATGCAAAAACAATTAAACATGAATATTATGATTTGAATGATTCGTAAAAGGTTTAGAAAACGAGCATTTGTGTTTAATACGCTTGAATATTCAATCGTTGGCGAGGGTGCAAAGTTGGACGACCGGACGACGAAGAATCCTAGCTTTTCCTCCTTCTCTTATTTTCAAAAATTAGTGTGTGCAAGTGTGTGTTTTTCGGCTGATATGGTGCTCTCAAAAGCCTAGGTAACATATTTATACTTTTAATTTTGCATGCTAATGGGTTTTGGTTTTGGGCCTCCAAGTATAGGAGCAATTGGTCCTACTTAATTTAATTAAATTGAGCTCAATAACTCTTAATTAACTACAACATAAAAGTTTATAAAATTTAGTTTCCAAAAATAATAATTTTGATCTTTTAAAAACTCCTTGTTTGTCCAAAATCGGCTTCCCGAGAAAAATCGAGCTCGACTCGTAAAATAATTCGAACTCTACCATTTTCAGAAAAATTAAATTAGTTTTAATCATATTAAGAAACCTTGACAATATTTAATAAATATTCTTGCCTTGGTCGTCCTCGGTTTCCTTTCCTCTATCTATTATGGAATATTCGGGTAAAATACTTCAATTTCATGAAATCATATCATATAATCATTTAATCATGCAATCATACATTTAATCATTTAATAAATATCATGCAAGCATTAAAAATCAATTAAATAAAACAATTATGCAATTAAAATAATTTACATGCATGTGGTTTACGTAGGTTGGTTTTTCAGACGTTATACATATGCCCAAGCCTATAATGCCATAGACTTGAATTTTCTCCGGCATCCATGGCTGCTAATGTATCTCTGCAACTGGAAGTCATATAAAGTCTTCCAGTTTTCTTTCCTCGAGCAACAATCATGGCTCCTTTGTTTACTTTCCAGGAACCATCACCAAAGGTCACATTATGGCCTTCGTCATCGAGCTGTCCCACTGAGATCAAATTACGTGTCAATTTTGGTACATGTCTGACTTTGTTGATTTTTCAGACAGATCCATTTGACATCTTCATCCGGACATTACCCATACCAACTATTTCCAAAGGCTTTCCATCAGCCAAGAAAACTTTTCCATAATCGCCAGCGATGTAATTATCAAATACATCATGATTACCAGTGGTATGAAATGAAGCTCTATCGGTTAGAACTCTTTTCGCCACTCCTGCCCCTTTCTCTGTTCTCGAGAATTAGAGCTGATCTCGAAGATGTTCATTCACCCGAATCCATCCTGCAAACTTCTTCAGCAAGAATTTGATCTCCGACATCATTGAATTGTAGCTTTCTTTTTCCAACAGAGTTGCTAATCGCTGCTCGCATTGGTTCCCAAACATTTGGTAAAGACACCAAAAGAATAAGTGCACGAATTTCATCATCAAGATTAATTTCAATCGATGTTAATTGAGAAACAATCGTGTTGAACTCATTGTTGTGCTTAGCCACCGAAGAACCTTCTCTCATTTTCAAGTTGAATAACTTTTTCATGAGATGTACTTTGTTGTTTGCTGATGGCTTCTCGTACAAGTCCGATAAAATGGACATAATCTCTTGTGTGGTTTTTGCCTCCGCCACGTTATGTGCCACATTCTTCGTTAGGGTCAGTCATATCACACCTAACACTTGTCGGTCAAGGATCTCCTCCATCTTTTCCGGTTCTTTCCTGATAGAAGTTGATGCAGCTTCTTACTGTACAGATAATCTCTAATTTGTAACCGCCAGAACGAAAAATCTGTTCCATCGAACATGTTGATTTCCGGTCCCGATCCATCTTCTCCGGCCATCGCTTCTCTAGCCTTTAGCAAAAAATCTAAAAAATCTTTTCTGATGTGGAAGATCAGACAAAGCTGCAACCACAGAGCATACTCAAAATTCTACGAAATTTTACAACAAGGCTCTGATACTTGTTGTTGGATAATTACACTGAAGCGATAGCGATCGTGATGATAAAAAAAAATGCGTAATAAAATAATCACCAAGAACACAAGAATTTACGTGGTTCACCCAAGATAGGCTACGTCCACGGAGCTACTGCAAATCTTTATTATAGGGATAAAATATTACAAGTGTATACAACACTCAATCTTTCGCAATCCCAATCCCGAGTATAACCGAGAAATATTTTCTCTAACTCACACAAAAATAACACTCAAATTTTTTCTTCTCACTTGAGTTGCTCTCTTGAACTTGGGATGCTTAGAAAGTTAGGATTGGATATCTAGCAAATGAGCTCTATATATAACAAACTCTTCAAATGTGAAAGCCAGATGTAAATTCAAATTTTGCTAGCCACGATTTGGACATTAGTGCGGACGTTCACATTGGACGGCAATGTGGACATAGGCACAATATTCTTTCCTACAATTTTGGTCAAAAAACACATGTTCAAATCTTAACATTCATATCATGTTCATTCTATCAATCACATCCTAAGCTTTGCTTGGGTACTGGCTCTGATTTATTAAAGCTCAAATTTAACATACTATATTAAAGATTTTAAAAATTTATTCTTTTTTTTTACAAAAAAAGACATTTCCTACATTCAAATGGAAAAAAAAAACTGAAACTTTATTTGTAATTTCCCTTCCTCCCCAATAATTCTGGGTATGCACCCGACAAAGGGCAAAGCAACTGTATCTGTAAAATTTGGTGAAATGAAAACTCGCAGTATAAGGACTTAGTTCATGTCCATCACCAATCCGGACACTTTAAGGAGCATAAAACCTTTTGCATTTTGATTATCTTTCGCAAAACCTTTCGTGTTTCAGATAACAGGTTCAAGCAATGAAAATATGCATTTGATGAACTCGCAGACAGATCAAACGGGAGATTTTCTTGAATTAACTCATTTCGTTATTGACTTTGATTTTGTATCATGTTCCAGACTGCATGGAACTTAAGTAAACTGATGTTCGCCGCCCTTCACGTGGAACGACCATTTTACTGTTTTATGGATCAACATCGTGAATGGTTCGATGGCTGAGCCTTCTCTCAGCTACTCAACTACAAGAATCTTCGTCAAATTTAATGAAGTAGTTTATTGGGAAGTTGCTTTAGGTTGTCTAATTTAACACTTGCATCATGTATTACTACAATACCATTTCATGTGAATGTATTTGCCAAAGCACCTCATCTTATTTCTGGAAAACGATCCTCGGAAGCATAGCAAGAAGTATATGAAAGAGAGAAACGAAGTACAAACACAGTTGATAACTGGCATTTTCATTAATTAAAGAAAAAATTTACAGCATCATGGTAGTGTAAATAAACATACAATGCTATTTAAAGATAAGCCGGAAAACGTAGAAATTTATTTAATGTATCAATAAAGCATTAGTACAAGGCCACATCATATCACTAATTTTAGTCCAACATATCATTTGAACCAGAAAATCATCCGTTCTTCGTGGAGTAATCCGAAAGCAGGAATGAGAACGAATTTTCGGAATCTTCAAATGGAGGTCGAGCAAATTCATGGAATCCACTGATGCTATTTGTTTCAAAAGGCGAGAAAAAATTCGCAAGATCCTCTCCAGCCAACCCTTTTACATCCACCATGTTTTGAAATGAAACTGGGGTTGGAGCATTCGACTGATAGTCGAAATTCTTATGTTCAATCTTGTCGGTGGTTTCATTATTCTTCCGTTCATTGGCTGGCATTGAAAACTCTTTAGAATCCTCCAGTGGAATAGCTGGAGTATGGCCTTGGAAAAGAGCAATGTGACCAAAGAGCTTATCTTTCCTTGAAAAGGTTGTGCCACACGAGCAAAGCCATTTGTCTCTCCCACAGTGTTTTTCGTGGGTTTTGAGGTCTGCAAGAACTGAAAATTTCTTTGTGTTGCAACGGCTACAAGTGTAAGTCTTGTCACAATGGGTTCTCTTGTAATGATTTTTCACACACAAGATCGTTTTGAGAGGCTCGAACTTCTTGTTATCCCTGTTCCTCTTGCAGCCAACTGTATGGGCACGAGTATCTCTTGACAAGAATTTGATCAGAGGTGGATTCCTTACTGGGCTTTGCAAGAGCAGCTGGGGTTTTGTACTCGTCTCCATGGCCTCTCATGTGCATTCTTAAATTAGCATCTCTCTTGAATCCTTTTCCACATATGGTGCAAAAATGGGTGTGAGGCGCGAGGATTTCTTCTTTCTCAAGTTGCAGAATTTCGTACGAGCCTGGGGGCAGGTTCTCCCCTTCCTCAGCATCATCGTCACTTTTTGTTTCTTGATCTTCCATGTTAGAATTTTGTTCAGTACCACAAAGACCTGTTGCATCAATCAGGTTTGAGTGATCTTCCAACTTGTTTAAATTCGTATTCTTTGGGAAAATAATGTTTCTTGGAACTCCATTTGAAGGATTGGCAACACCACTGAAGTCCCCCAACTGGTTTATAGGATTAACTGATGAAAGGTTATGATTCAGAGATGGAAGAAGGCTGCCTGCTGTTGATATCAGCTGGACTATAATTGAGGTTAAATCAACAGTGACAAGTTGTTGCTGCTGAACCAAAAGCTCATCTGGTCGACCCCCGGATTGGCCTCTGCGTCCCACAAACGAATGTATCAAATCTTGAAGCTGATGAATCTTTTTCTCCAGGAAACATAGATTGTTTAGCATCGCTCTTGGATCCCACTCCTGGATGTTATTTGGTTCACTGGCCTTGCTCATATGATTACCTTGTGGATCACTTGTTCGGTTTTGGTTACCAGTGTCGCAAGCAAAGGAGTTTCGAGAGTCAATCCTCATACCAAAATCAAGAAATGATGATTCTTCCCACTTCTGTCGATCTGGATCAAAACTAGCAAATGATTGATTATTTGGTGGTATGTGTGTTTCACGGCTTGATGAAGGCTCGGTCCATGTATCTGCAAGCATCCTCTTTTCAGGATCCATATTGGGTTAAATTTCTTCTTAACTACCAAACCCTGTGGCATCAAAACTGTCAAACATAAGTGACCATTCGGAGGTACAAAAAATTATGCCAATATCAGGAAAATGTCAGAGCAAGATTCGAAACATGTTGACCAAAATAGAAAGCAGCTTGCAACACACATTAAACTACTTAGCTACGAGGTATTTATCTGACATCGCAAGAAAAAACAGATTTGATATATTGATATTATTGTAAGGTTTGTCGGTTAATAATCTTTCTTTACAACCGTACATGCCACGATGTTTATAGTTTTAACTATACATGGTCATTAATAGATTCAATTGGGATGGGGTTTCAACAATCTTCAAGAGAAATCTCAGTGGAAAAGGAAATGAGATGCATATATTCTTGCTAAAACTGAACCAGATCTCTCTAGTTCCTACATCAGAAACATCAAAACGAATTTGGCATAAATTTACTGAAGATATGTTTCAGAATCACTTGTTTGGACATACATAGGTGAATCTCAAATTCATAATCTATCAAATTAAATATTTTGTACTAGTAAGTGCTATGTGATGGATTTCAAATGTATTCAAGATGACTAAGTTAAAAATCTTTTCTCCATCTGAACGAAATACATCCATCGAAACACAAACTAAACTCATACTACAAATTTTTGTATAATCAAGACGATGAGGATAAAAGTTCATATACTAGAGGTCATGCACCTACCAGGCAACCACAAAGGTTTGAACTTAAGATTATCAATTGATGACTATAAATCCCATCAAAAGAACTCATATCTCCAAGCCACACCCAATAAATTCTTCTAGGTATGACACAAAAAAGTGAAACAAATCAGACAAATCCTCTCCTATCCATCGGAACTGATGGGATGCAAGATCCTAGAACTCCCTCCATATTCTTATGAAACAAAAGTAACATCCAAGCACAAATCAAAAGTCCAATTAAAAAAAAGAAACAATCTTTCCCCGACTTTTTACACTTCCTCCTTCGTACCCTACAAATTTTCAAAAACTCAGCCAAGCGTCAAACCCTTTAATTAGTCCACAGATAAAAGCCACAAGGTCTCATAACTAAAAGTCAAAAACCAATAATTTAAGCATATATCAACCTCAAGATTCGGTATCACAAAGCACACACCAAAAATATAATCAAGAAATATCAAAGGACCAGAAAAAACAACAGTTATATCATCGATCCAAGCAAGAATCGAGTAAAACTGATAAAAACTGACCAGAATAAAGATATCCCAGATACCATTTCGCTGAGATTTAGCTGATTGAAAGCATGATAAGAAATGGAAGAAGGAAAACGAGAAGTGAAACTCAACTCAAAGTCAATCCATATATATCAGCATCCCTTTATTATTGTTGACAAATTAATAATAATAAATTATAATATAATTTATCTGTATATTTTTCTCGAATTTCATGGTCAATGAAAAACGTCGTTCCAACTGCCAAGAAGCCGAGTCCTGTCTGCTCTAGCCGAAGGGAGACCGATTAATTATCTTTTCATTTCATTTTATAAAATCTAAATTGGTCAGAATCTCAATTCAGTCCTAAATATTTCGACACGTTCTCAGTTCAGTCCTAAATGTTTTAATGTTCTCAATTTTGTCCCCAATATTTCTCAAAAATACCAGAATTGGTCACTCAGTCTATCTAACGGAATATACGTCACGTGCCAGTCATACGTTTCTAAACCCCAAAGACCCAAATTAATCCATAACTTTCATTCAATTTTTCCATCGTTCTTCTCTCTTTCTCAACCAAAGACAACTGAAATGAGTACAAGTGCAATTCCGGAGTGAAATTTACGGCGGTGTTCTACCAAGTATCTCCAACTTCTTCTTTCGTGTTCGTCCCACGTACAACAACTTGAGATAATAATATAAAAATAAATTTTAAAACTGGACACCGAGAAAATACCTAAATTATTATGGTAAAAATCACGAGAAAAATAAAAAAGAATTACACTATAATATTTTATGGTGTACAACCGCTCTCTGTGTTTTTAAAGAGAACACACGATTTCTTAATACATGAAAACAAACACCTCACAAATATTATATATCTAAGCACTCAAATGCTGTAATATGAGAGAACTCGATGAAAGGTTGATTTCAAAATGAAGAGAGTAAGCTCTATTTATAGAGCTCCTCGTCTGTGTGAAAACTTGTATGTGTTCTTTGAATTTAACAAAATGTGTTCCCTTATTAATGATTTCCGCTGCAATAGATGACCCTGTTTTCCGCTGCAATAGATGATCATGTCTTTTCTTTACAATTAATGCATCCATTTGTCGACATTTCTCATATTTTCTTTTCTTTTGGAATGAGAAAACTCTGTAAAAAAAATTTTACATTGGGTTTTGATACTCCCATAAGGATTCGGGTCATGGATAACTCGGGATACTAATTGGATAGCTCAGATCGGAGCCAATATGCCGGGAACTCTCCTCACTAGCCGGGCACTTCTTCTCCTACCGGGTAATCAATAGCCCGGGCCTTCAAACAAGCACTTGGGTACCTTACCACTCGGGCCACCTCGAGAATCGCACCGCACTCGAGTGTGATTGATACGGACTGTCTAATCTGTCAGAGCAACATGGGTTTGGAGTGTTTTAGAAGTCATCAGAAGCTATAATATGGACAGCCTACTTGCTATACTTAGTAGGTGACACTGAAAACTAGGTAATAATGAGATTTTCTACTCTAAATAGCAGGTATCAATGACATTTACAGATTCTAAAATTTTTGAACTCTCAAGCACACATATATAGCTTTTGTTCTTTGTCTTCAACTTGCTGACTCTAGCATCGGAGTGACCACGTCTGACACCCCTCCGGCGCCCATTCACGAGTTCCTTTCTTGTTCGCAGGTGTTACCGAAGCCATTATCTTCACTCAAATTTCTAAACACTAAATTATTATTGATTTCATCTGGTGGAGCATCCGACACGGCTCATCCATTTCACTAGGATCGCATCATTGGCGCCGTCTGTGGGAATTGAGACTAAGACGTTGATATGGCTCTTACAAGTAGAACTAACCATGACATTTTCCGAGCTCCTGGAGATGGTGTGCATACTTCGGGACAAGGTGATGATCCTCCCACAAGACCTACTCTTATCACTGTGTCTCCGGAAGATCTGGCTCGAATGATATCCGATGCAGTGAAAAAATGAAACATCTAATAATTTTAAAAGCTAAGGAAATATTTTTTTTTTTATAAAAGCTCGAATTTTCGAAATAACATTTAAAAATGTCTTAAGTATTTGACAATAAAAATAGTGCGTAAACATAAACGAGTAAAAATTGTGAAAATCATCAGCGTACCAAAACTAGCGTATAAAAATGTTCATATCATCTCAAATCTCATAAAAACAAAATGCGCAAAACATGTGGTCCTCGGGTCGTATCACCCCACCAGGTCTGTCTACTCAGTGTTCAGCACCTCCAGTCCTTTCAATAACAAGCTCACCTGCATCACACACGCCTAGTGAGTCTAAAGACTCAACACACCTGTACCGTTAATAACAAGTACATATAAATAGCACACAGCAGTGAAAAATTTCATACTCAACATATCTTTCATGAACTTAAAAGCATAACGTAAACGTGTCGTATAAAATCATGTCGTGTCAACTCATGTCATCTCATATCATCATATACGTGTCAAAACAGCTCATCGTGTCATCATAAACTTAAACATTTTCTTTTACTTGAATTCAGTTCATTAGTTGTGACTTTCGTATCAGCTCTATCGATGGATCCATCTATAAAACCGTGGTACCCGGCGGCGGGGGACATCAGCGACAGCATTACCCGCCCACTGAGCCCGGGCCTCAGCTCATCATATCTCATGTCAATGGAAATACGATCGTCGGGCTCCCTCTGGGGCCTTCTCCCGTAAACGGGTTCCCTCTGGGGCCTTTTTTCCTCACGATATCTCCATCATATCATCGTATAAATATACATCGTCAGTCACAACCAATTCACATCCTTCAAAAATATCATCATTTTCATCACTTAATAAAATATGCATACGCGTAACTTTCTTTTAAACCAAGCATGCACCGTATTTATCATAATTGCGTAAAAATCGTAAACATGATGCATGAAAATTTAAAATATCATGAATTTGTGCTCAGGACGCTGCCAGGACCAAAATCTCACCCCGGGTGCATAATGACCATTTTGCCCCTCGAAACCCAAAAATTATCATTTCACCCTTGGATCTCTAAAATTGACCCGAAGCTTACCAAATTCCTTAAAATATCCCAAAACATATTTAAAAGCGTTCCTAGACGTAAATTCGAGCCCACAAACCAAACTTAATTGATTCTCTTTAAAACTCGAACCGGGGTCCCAATTTTAACCCGAATCGACTCAAAACACAACCAATTTTTTTTCCCACTTATTGTCATATCTTAGAACACTTTAATGATCCTAAATCAATGTCATTAGACCCTCCCACTCACGGCTTCTAATTTCCAGAATATGCTCCAAATCAATCGGTCCTATTCTCTCTTGCCACCTCATGTGCACCTATCTCTTTAAAACTCACACCACAAGCTACCCCTTCGTTTCAGCCATAACCCAGCCCACCCAGGACTTAGACCAGACCCCAAACCACGTAACCGAAACAAGCCCTCAGCCCCATGTACGCATCTAACTACCAAAAACCGAGACATCACTCCAAACCCCTTACCGAAACCAATTCACTCATGACTCCCCTCACGGCTGATAGGACAAGACCAGCGGCGCCCTTGCTTTTCCAGACCATGGTTCAGACCCACCAGGGTCTATCCATGATCTAGAATCACCAATGCACCACCAACCCGAGCCTATCCCTCGATCTGAAACAAGGCAGCGTGAATCCTTCTCTTCTACACCCCTCGGCCCATTGCTGCAACCTCTAGAATCTTACACCGGCCTCTTGACACCACAAACCAGCTCTAAGCTGTCCCTTAGCATCAAAATAACGGCAACCCTTTGCACCAAATTCAGAGACCGTGAGCAACAACAAAAAGAATGAGGGATACAAAAATGTTCGAAACTTCCCTTCCCTGCGGCTGGACCGTATCATACACACACAGATAAATATACATATATATTACGTGAATGATGCAGCAAAAGGGGATACAAAACATGCCTCGATAATTTGAAGACAAGAACGATACAAATGGAGATCCGGATGAAGTTTTTCTCTTGGAAACCAAGGGGAATCAAAGCCTTCAGCTATTTCGTTCTAATGCCAAGAAATTCTGAAAGGGGAGTCACGTATAACGGCTGTGGTGAGGGGTTACGGGAGTTTAGGGGTTTATTTATAATAATTATGTAATCAATCATTTAATTAATGGGTCCTAATATGATAATTAAGGGTTTGAAAAAGGGTTTTAAGCCCAATAAGCTTAAAAATAGGTCCATTAAATCCAAACCCACTCCCGAAAAACATTTCGTGTTGGAAAAATTTTGAAAATATTAGCCGAACCATTAAAAAGTCATCCGATCCGATAAAATTTTCGTACCATTAAAATAAAATCATGCGAGTAAAAATACCCAATAAAATCTCATTTTAGAAAAATACCTTTAAAAACACCTTATATTAATTAATAAAATTAATCATGTAATTAAAATAATTTCCCTGAAAATTCTCCGGTCTCCGTTCCTCATTCGAGCGTAAAATACACTTAGAAAACTCTAATGCATGAATTTCTAAAATTTAATGAATTAAATCCTATTATGCATGAATTATGCATAAAATTCATAAAAATAATTAAACATAAATTAATGAAAGAAACGTGCATTTTAGGCTTTAAAACAATTTAATAAAATATCAAAGAAATTTAATAACTTGCATGCACGTGGACCTTCAAATTTTCGGGACGTTACAAAAAAGCTATGGCCCAAAAGACCCTTCTCGTCATTCTACCCCTCCGGTTAGAGAGCAAGAACAAGAGCAGGAGATGCGAGAAGAGGATGGGGAGTCTAGTGCCGGATCCAAATCTCCGACTGTGGCATAAGAGTTGTTGGAGTTGAGACGGAAGATGAAGGTATTGGAAGGACAGTTGGAGGGTCGTAGCCTTTCTCAGGCAGCTGCCAAGGAATGCCCATTTGCTGAAATTATTGTCCGGGAACTTCTTCCCGGGAACTTCAAATCTGCCAAAGTTAAAGATTACGATGGTAATGCGGACCCAGAGGAACACCTTGGCCAGATTCGAAAATATGGCCATGTTGCACTGCTACACTGATCGAATTAAGTGCAAGGTCTTCCTGACAACTTTGGTGGATTCTGCTCAAAGATGGTTTGAAGGGTTGACCCCTCAAAGTATTAATTCTTTCAAAGACTTCCAGGAGGTGTTCTTACACCATTTTAGCAGCAACAAGAAATACAAAAAGACTGCATTTAGTCTTTTTGAAGTCAAGCAGAGCCCGGATGAGAGTTTGAGGGCTTATATCAGGAGATTTAATAGAGTGGCCCTGGATGTTCCCATCTGTGCCACCGAGACGAAGACAACTGCATTCACCCAGGGCTTGAGGGAGGGTGATTTTTTTCGATCATTAACCAAGAAGGTGCCCGGGGATTTTGAGGACTTGTTGTCCGGGCAGAAAAGTATATTAACATGGAGGAAGCCCAGAAAACAAAAAAAGAGAAGCATGGAGGAGAGAAAGGGGAGACCGGGTGGTAAAGCTCGAGGAGAGAGGTCCAAGGAAGAGCAATCCTGGGCACTTCGCTTGAAACGTCTCGCCCTTTTTATTGTTTTAAAAGTACTAAATTTTTTTTTATATAAACACTAGATTTTCGGCCATGACATATAACACATGAAAATATTTTTATAAAATATTTTGCCCCTTTTAAAATAAAACATCATCCAACTAGCATTTAAAAATCAAGTGAAACAGTCACAAAATAAAATTGTCTACTGTTTTACCAAACCTAAAGAAAGCAATAATTTGAAAAGAATAGCTCATACTAAACCTCTCAAAAATCTCTCAAAAGCATAAATAAATAATCTTAAAAATCTCTAACATAAATCATGAGTCATAATCGTAAATGCGGAAAGATAGAAGCGCTGGTCCTCGGGTTGTGTGCGCCATAAGTCCATTCAAATCATCCGTCATGACCTCCCTCAACTTCACATGCATCCATCACACCTAGTGAGTCTAAAGACTCAACACACCATAATCTTTATAACAAATAATACGTAATACAGTCAACATATAACAGTGAAAAATACTTGTACTTAAAATATCGTTTTCATGAAGATGCATAAACTTGAAACATGACCATTTTTCATAAATATTTTCATGATGCATAAACTTAAGCATAAACATTTTCATGACATGCATTTCATAAACCTTAACCTTTTTCCTTTTTTCCTCAACATGACATGACATAAAACATTTTTCATGATCATAAACATTTTTTCTTTTTCCTTTGTTGAATTCAGATCGTTAATTGTGACTTTCTTCAAACCTCAAAATTCGATGGATCCATCTACATGTAACCGCAGTACTGGGCGGCGGGGGACCCCAGCAACACTCTCACCGGTCAACTGGGCCCTGGCCTATCATGATCGAATAGAAATACGATCGTCGGGGCTCCCTCTGGGGCCTTCTCCCATAAATAGGCTCCCTCTGGGGCCTTCTCCCCTCACGATATTCCCATTCTTACCTCAAACCTCATATCCTCATAACCTCATATTCGCAATAATGGAAACACGATCGTCGGGCTCTCACTGGGACCATCACCCTCACGACATCGCCATCATCAACGAATTAGTCACTGTCACTTCACTTCCTTCAACATTTTTCATTCATATCATTTCAGAAAAATCATGAATAATATTTGCATTTTTCATTTTGAAACCAAGCATGCAACATGTATTTTAAATGTCTTCCTTCAATCATAAAAATCAAATAGACATTTAAAAATCATAATTTAATCATGAACATTTTATAAACAATTAAAAATAATCATAATATCATAAAAACAACATTTAGGGCAGTGCCATGACCTTTACTAATTTCCCGGTGTAAAATGACCGTTTTACCCCTGGACGTAAAATCTCCCGTTTTGACTTTTTTCTTGATTTCTTGACTATAACATGTCCCAAATAATTATTTAAGCTTACAAGAATTTTTTCATAATTTTATTTAGCTTAAATATTAGACTTTTTCAAGTATCTTTAATTAATTGTTTTGATGGTGTTTTAATCCCGAAGAATCCCAAACTTCAATATAAAATTTCTAAATTCATAATTTAGTCTTTTTATATTATTTTAACCCTTACGGACCATGAATCGACCCCCGTGAGCCGTTTTCCAATTTTTCTTTATTTTGAAGAGCCTATTATGACACCTAAACTTCGACCCCGAGCCAACTTCCGATTTTCATGAGTTACCCCCGAACCATGTTGGTCCAAAACTTGACCAACATCTTAAATTAACCTACTGGACTCTAACCTCATCAATAAAACCATCCTAGACTCAAAAACGTAGCCCCCTACTCCCTTACCAAAAGCTGGCCGAGAAACCTTGTTGGACAAGGACTCTTGATCCAGCTTCCTTGCCCCTACCCATGAACCCAGACACCAAACCAACCTGTTTTGCACCCCATAAGGACCCTACGGACTCGACCTGACCCGGCCCAGGCCCCCTGAACTGAGCCCCCAAGCTTGTGCGAAGTACAGAACCCTGCACGCGTTCCCTTGCTTCTCAGGTGGGAGTCCTAGCTTGCTAGGACTCCTTCCCTGCCTTAGAGAACGAGTCCTAGCGTGGCTAGGACTCCGCCCCTGACTCACTCATGTCCTTGGCTAGCCCCTGGAACGAGCCAACCAAGCCCTAGCCCCTGCACAACAAAAACCGAACCCCATGCTCTTGACAGCAGCTTCTCAGGTTCAGCTTGTTCTCGTTCCTTCTATTCTTTATTTCTGTCGAGTAAGGCGTGGTGTTTGGGACTTCAATTTATACCAAAGTTATGCTTAAGCATGCCTAGACATCATGGCATCCCCTTAATATAAAAAAAAAAAACGTGTAACATGGCATGCAATAAGAGATACATAAATCATGAAAAAGGGAAACAAAGGCAGCAACTTTGGTTTTCATGCTTCATACAGAAACTTTAAAAAAAACATATTATTACATGATGGATGAGAAAAGGAAGATTAAGGCGTGCCTTTACGTTATATACGCTCGAATATACGTTGACTACGAAGAACGGGAGACGACTTTGGCTTGTTCTTGCTAACTACCTTCGAAAACCCTGCCCAAAATCCTTCAAGTGATGTGTATGTGCGCTGCCGTGTGTGGTGGGGGTTGGGGAGAGTTTTTCAGATTTAAAAAAGTAGTGGCCGATTATTTTTTGTTGCTAGAATAGGGTTTAATATATTATATACTACATAATTCAACTAATTAAGGCTTAGGCCTATTAAGCCTTCTAATTAAGCCCAATAGTTTAATTAGGATTTAAATAAAATATAACAAAGTTTTATTTAATTAAACATGTGAATTTATTAGCCGGGTTGCCCAAAAAGCTCGCATTTTTGTTGAAAAATCAACACCGATAAAGTTTACGCCACGGCATATAAAATCATCTCAAAACCCTTAAATTTTAAAAATACTAGAAGCGACCACCATATTTTAAATAATTAAAAATAATTATTTAATAAAAACATTTTACATTTTTCAGCTCTCGGTTCCCGTTCCTCGATCGTCGCTTGAATATTCCTTAAAAATACCATTTTATGCATGATGTCAATAAAAATCTCATTTAACATATAAACAAGTATGTCACATAATTAATTAGCAATTAAAATCAATTAATTAATCATTTTTCATATTTCCTAGATGTGCATGCAGTTGGATTACGTCGTCTTAATTTTGGACCTTACATCGCTCATCACATGCCCTTGAAGATTAGCCGGGACCGGGAGGTCCAGGAGTGTAGTAGGGATTTGCTGCCATCTCAGCAGTTCACTAGGCCCGAGAAAAATGGATTATGTACTCTTCATGGGGTGTGCTATCATAATACTAGGGATTGCAAAACTTTGAAGAGAGATTACGTCCCGCCCTCTATCTAGGAACATAGTCAATCCAATAAGAGGCCGAGAGGGCCGCCTTGGACTTCCTGGCAGCCAGGACCAAGCACCCGGGGTGATTCAAAAAATGCCCCGAAAAGTGACCCCGGTAGGAGAAGAGAGCCAAAGTCTGAGAGGAAGAAAGCTTCACCCCCTGCTGCAGGTTAGATAAAGATGATATCGGGATGCTCCACTGATGGAGACTCCAACCGGGCAAGGAAATCAAGAAGTCGGAGGGATTGCATGGAAGTGGAAGGGATGAGGAGGAGTGAGGCGGTAATCAGCTTTGGCCCTGAAGATTTAAAGGGTGTAAATCTACCCCACAATGATGCCTTGGTTATCCAAGTCCGGGTGGCAAATTATGATATTCAGAGAGTCTTTGTGGACTCGGGCAGTTCTGTGAATGTTATCTTTAAGGATGCCCTGGTACATATGGATTTGCAAGGATTTCAGCTGGAGACCTGTGGAGACTGCACTTTTTGGCTTTACTGGCCATGTGGTTTATCCAGAAGGGGAGATTGTCCTGCCATTGACTTTGGGCTCCCGGGATCTTAAGAAGACAGTGTTGACCACTTTCACTGTGATGGATTCTCCATCATCATACAACATTATTTTGGGGCGGCCGGCCATGAATGAGCTGAGGGACCGTGCCATCCACTTATCACCAAAAGATCAAGTTTTCTGTGGGAGGCCGGGAAGGTGAAGTCCGGGGAGATCAACCTTCTTCCCGGAAATGTTATGTGGAGGCAGTCAGGGTGGACCAGAGTAAAGCTAGGAAGGAAGGGAAGAAAGCAAGAATTGATGAGATAGGAGGGAGAGTAGTGGAAAAGGGTGAGGAGGAGCAGGAGATTATAGAAGTCGGACCAGGCCAGCAGATCCAGGTGGCTCGAGACCTCAATCCATCCACTCGGGTCGGTTTAAACAATTTTTTAAAAATTAATATGCAAGTTTTTGCCTGGTCCCAGCAGGAATTGACAGGGATCTAACCCCTAATATCGGAGCATCATTTAAATATTCTCCCGGGATCTCACCCGGTGAAGCAAAAGAAGAGGCATTTTGGTCCTGAGAAGGACAAAGTTATTGATGAACAGGTGAGAGATCTACTGAAGGCCGGCCACATTCGGGAAATTCAATTTCCTACCTGGCTCTCAAATGTGGTGTTGGTACCAAAGTCCACCAGAAAGTGGAGAATGTGTGTCGATTTTCGGGACCTCAATAAAGCTTGCCCCAAAGATCACTATCCCTTGCCCAGGATTGATCAATTGGTGGACTCCACCTCAGGTTTTGAACTACTAAGCTTCATGGATGCTTACCAGGGGTACCATCAAATCCCTCTGGCCAAGGATGATCAAGATAAGGCCAGCTTCATCACCTCGGGAGGTACGTTATGTTACGTTGTAATGCCTTTTGGGTTGAAGAATGTCGGGGCCACCTACCAGCGTCTTATGAACAAGGTCTTTGAGAAGCAGTTGGGCCAGAATGTGGAGGAATATGTGGATGATATTTTGGGCAAGTCTAAGGAGGTTGTGGACTTCATTGCTGATTTGGAGGAAACTTTTGCCACTCTGAGGCATTATGGAATCAAGCTCAACCCTGCCAAGTGTATCTTTGGTGTGAAGAGTGCCAAGTTTTTGGGTTTTATAGTGACAGACCGGGGAATTGAGGTGAATCAGGAAAAATTCAAGTCTGTATTATGCATGACATCTCCTCGATCTGTCAAAGAAGTACAGAAGCTGACCAGGAGAATTGCTTATCTTTCTCGATTTATATCCCGGTCAGCACACAGAAGTTACCCTTTCTTTCAGGTCCTAAGAAAGGCCCAACAATTTGGGTGAGATGAAAGGTGTGAGCAGGCTTTCCAGGATTTGAAGATTCATCTTGCAGAGCTTCCTGTACTGGTAAAGCCGGAGTCTGGGGAGAAATTGTTTGTTTACTTATCTGCTACAAAGTATGTTGTCAACTCAGTACTAATAAAGAAAGAAGGCTCTGATCAGATGTCTGTCTACTATGTCAGTCATGCTCTAAGAGGCCCCGAGCTTCGGTATAGTGAGGTAGAGAAGATAGCCCTGGCCTTGGTTATTACCGCCCGGAAACTGTGGCCTTATTTTCTTTCGCACCAAATTATTGTTCTTATTAATAGTCCTCTTGGGAGGATTATGACTCATGCGGAAGTATCCGGACGGATGATCAAGTGGGCAGTAGAGTTGGGAGAATACGATATTGAATATAAGCCTCGGGTTGCCATCAAAGCACAGGCCTTGTCAGATTTTCTAACAGAAATGGTTCAGCCCGGTGAAGAGGAGGTAAGAAGAATTTTTGGATGGAGCGTCTAGCATTGCTGGAAGTGGAGTAGGGCTGGTAATAATATCTCCCCTGGGAGAGAAGGTTAAGCTGGCCCTGAGAATTGATTCCCGGGCGACTAATAATGAGGCTGAGTATGAGGCTATTCTTGCCGGCATCAGAACCGCCCGGGAAGTTGGAGCTTCCCGGATTATTTTATACTCTGATTCAAAGTTGATTACACAACAAATCAAGGGTGTTTATAAGGCTAAGGATGATAGGATGCTAAAATATCTACAACTCATCAAAGCCCAGTCAGAATTTTTTGTGGTTTGGAGTATTGAACAAATACCCCGGGAAGAAAATAATGAAGCAGATGCTTTGGCAAAAATGGCAGCTTCTTTATCAGAAGCTAATACCCATGAAGTGTTGCAGGTTTCTTGGTTAGTCCTCTCCACAGAAGAAGAAACATTGACAGCACCCGAGGACTCCTGGATGACACCCATGATAAAATTCATCATAAACAATGAATTACCTGAAGACAAAGCCCGGGCCCAGAAGATCAAGAGACAAGCTCCCATGTTTGTTCTCTTAAATAATGTCTTGTAAAGGAGATCATTTCAGGGACCCCTATTAAAATACCTATCCCGCGGAGGAGGTGGATTATGTCCTCCGGGAGATTCACGAAGGATGTTGCGGTGAATATCTTGGAGGAATATCTTTGGATCGGAAGACAATGCTTGCCGGATTCTGGTGGCCAACTATTAGCCAGGACTCTTCCCAGGTGGTACGGGCTTGTGAAGGATGTCAGCACCATTCAAACTTTAGCACAGTCCGGCCACTCTTATGAAGCCGATCTGGGCATCTTGTCCTTTTGACCAGTGGGGTATGGATATCGTCGGTCATTTTCCTATTGCTCGAGCTCAAAAGAAATTTTTGCTGGTGGCTGTGGAATATTTTTCTAAGTGGGTAGAAGCCGAGCCCCTGGCCAAGATCACTGAGCAAGAAGTCTTGAAATTTCTGTGGAAGAACATAGTATGCCGGTTTGGAGTACCCAGAAGACTGATCTTCGATAATGGAAGAAAGTTTCAGGGAAAAAAGATTACATCCTGGTGCCGGGAAATGAAGATCACTCAGTCTTTCACCTCTGTTGCCTATCCTCAAGCTAATGGCGAAACAGAAATTGTGAATAGGATTCTTGTGCAAGCATGGAAAACTAGGTTACAAGGTAAAGGAAAATACTGGGTGGAAAGAATTGCCTAGTATTCTTTGGGCGTACAGAACTACTCCCCGGGCATCCTACTCGAGAAACTCCCATTAACTTGGTATATGGTTCTGAAGCAGTCATTCCAGTTGAAATTGGGCAATCATCTGTCCGGGTAGAATCTTACCCAGATGACAATGATAGTATTCGGGCCATGGAATTGGACCTTGTAGAAGAGAAGAGAGATCAAGCCTTGATTCGAATGGAAGCATATCGAGGCCGAGTTATGAAATCTTATAACAGGAAAGTCTGAATCCGAGACTTCCAAGTAGGGGATCTGGTCATGAAGAAAGTTAATCCAGCAGGAGATGTGGGAAAGCTGGAAGCTCGGTGGGCAGGACCTTATAAAATAACCCGGAGGGTTAGCTCGGGAGCTTTCTATCTGGAAGATGCCCAAGGAAGTTCTCTAAAAAGGCATTGGAATATATTTAATTTAAAGAAGTATTATGCTTGACAAATGTAATTTTTATTTGAGGATATAATGAAGAATCTATTTTCTCCAAAAGTATTGTGAATCTCGTTATTATTTACCCAGGAGGTACAAAGCTCGGTTAATCAAAAGCCCAGGGCACTACACCCTGGCTCGGGGAACCACACCTCGACCATTAAAAGACCAGGGCATTACACCCTGGCTCGGGGCACCACACCTCGACCATTCCTAAGTCCCGAGACATGCTCCCCAGCTCAGGGTTCTACACTGGTTATTCGTACACTGCAAGGCTCTGCATCCTGGCTTAAAAGATCTGTATCTCGGGCATTTCTTAAGAAAACAAGGATTTTAACGCAAGGTTATGGTTTATTGTCCTGGTTACTTATTAAAATTCCCGGTTAGTTCTCAACACTTAGAAAAATTTCTGATTATTTGCATACGATCAATTATATTATCCGAGTCTTTGAAGATTTATCAGGATATTATTATAAGAACAGATGAAGGAAAATTGGAATTCCATTAATAAAAGCCCGGAGGCTGAAGATTACAAAAGAAGATTACAAAGAAAATAAAAGACTACAAGCCTAATCTATGTCTACGTGCTCGTGCTTGGACCCTGGCTTCTCTTCTTCATCTTTGGAGTCTTATTTTTCCTCCTCCCTTAAAACCGATCTTGAAGAGAGGATAAGCCCGATCTTCAACTATCGTCTTTGATACTCACGGGAAATTTAGGGTCCGATCCTATGCAAGCGTCACTAATCCAGACACGGGCTTCAAAATTACCCTGGGCCTGAAATCACAAATAAGACCGTTAGGAGGGGGCCAGGAGGGGGTCCTGGCGTAGCCCCTCCGACGCTCAAGTCAGAGACTGAGGATATATGAGGGGAGCAGCTAAGGGCGCTGCTGAAAACAATATAGTGAATTTCATATCATACGCTCAAACCTGGTATTTATAGGAGAATACCTGGGCCCTTGATGGGCCTGTCTTCCATTTGGGCTTGGGATGAGCCAGGGGTTTGGGCCGGATCTTGATGGGTTACCTGATCTGGATGGGTTCATCCTTGGGGTATCAGTCTTGAACTCCTAGGATAAGAGGAAGGAGGTCTGAAATTGCTCCCTATCTTTTTCAACCGCAGCCAGGGCTTTCTCAGCTCTGTCTGCCCGGGACATCTGTTCCTCCATGCTATCCATCAGAGATTTTTTCTTTCCTTCAAGAACGGAAAAGTGTCCTTGAAGGGTCTCCTCCCTGATGAGGCCCTCGTTAATGTCGTCCCAGGCTTTGGCTTGATCCGCCTGGGCTGAATTCAAGGAGGCACGAAGGGTGGCCACTTCCTATTCGTGAAGTTTTTGAGCCCGGGCAACCTCCCCTTGTAATTGGTCATGAAGTTCTTGAGCAGCCCGGACTTGTTGACCCTGTCGAGTAGCCACCGCAGCTACCTCCTCAAAGCGTGATATCAGCATGTGAAAATCCTGTTTCAAAAAAAAAAGGATATAAAAAAAGAGAGAAAAAAGAAGAGCGAACAACTTACAGATAAGAGCCGATTTGAGCCCTCCAGGAATTTGGCAGATGGCCGAGAGTTTTTTAAGAAGGCCTCCTCAGCAGGGATTAGCATATGCTTGAGGAGGTGTACTCCGAGTGGAGTAGCTCCCTCTGTAAAAATGATAGCCCGGGTGGGTTGTTCAGTCAGGAGAGGCCCTTGGAGGGGCTCTTGAGTAGTCTGCTGGCGGGGAGGGGTGTTCGATTGGCTCGCCCGGGAGGAACCTTGGCCTCCTGCTTGATTGCCTTCGACCAGAATCAGCTCCGGGCTTGTGACAAAATTTTGCTTCCTCTGCAGAAAGGAGGTGTTGTCTTCCTCATCCTCTCGGGAGCCAGGCGCCTCCTGCTCTTGTTCAGTATTTACCCGGGCTGCTTCTTTTGCCCGCGTTGCCGAGGTCAGCTGCCTGCTTCTCTTTGCAGCTGCAGCCTTCCGGGCTGCTATTCTCTTCTCCTTGGTAACCTTTTCCTCTTCTCACTTCTTAGCGAAGGCCTCTTGCATCTTATCTGCACAGAAAGAAAAAATAAAGGCTAGTGCAAAATTACAAGTGCAAACAAGATATAAAATGAATATAAGATAAGGAAATCAAGAAATACCAGGTTGAGCGCTCGATCCAACTACTTCATCGATCACTCGGTCTATCGGATTTTCAGCCTGGGCACTCAACATGTAGGTGACAAGATTCTCTTGGGCAATAAGGGTGGAGGAGGAGTATTTTTTACCCTCCACGAAGTTTTGGCTTTGGGTGAAAAATTCCTCGAATTTATAGGCTCGGGGAAGGGCAGGTTGGGGAGGAAGAGAAGAGAGAAACCCGGTCAGACAAGAAAGAGGGGCCGGAAGTTGAATGAAAAAATATCTTTATTTCCATCCCTTCTGGGAGGAAGGGATATCATCAAGGAACCGGGCATTTAGCCGGGCAGACAGGGAGAAAGCATTGTCTCCCAGTCTGCAAACAAAATAGTAATGGAGAACGAGGGGGTTGATTAAAAGATTGTGCTTTTGAAAAAGCACATAGACAGAAGCCATTATGCGGAAGGAATTGGGGTGGAATTGGTTGATAGGCACGCCAAAAAACTTGGCGACCGCAATGTAGAAAGGAGGGACAGGGAACCGAAGGCCATCCGAACTTGGTCCCGGAAGAAAGTGGTGTAGCCAGGGGGGGGGCTGTCTGCCCTGTCAGAAGGGCCGGGAATCAGAATGGAATAATTAGAAAGAATAGAGCCCAGGGTCCTGAGTTCCTCGTCTGCCTCCGAGCGCAAAGTGCTGCTCATTGAGGAGAACCAAGGAACTCCCGATGTCTCAGAGGTAGGAAGGTCTTCAACCCGGGGTTTGCCCTTACCATTGTCTTTTTTCAGAACTCGGGAAGTGCCCGAGGAGGAAGGTTTTGAAGAGGAGGGATTGATCTGGTGAGCTTTTGGTTTTCTGGAAGTATGGCTAGAAGTGTGACGGCGAGAGGGAGAAGGGGATGAATCGGAGCGCAACACGGTGGACTCATAACCAGATGAACTTCGCGCATTGGCTCCTGAAGTGGAGGTAGTGGAATTAGACATTTTTTTAAGAAGATTGGATAAGAAAACTTACGAGTTTGGGGAAGGAAAGCGGTGGAAGATCGCCGGAGGTGGATGATTTTGCGCGACGGAGCTTCGAGGAGAAAATTTGCAAGAGTTTGGCCACAAGTTTGAATTTGTGAATGATTTTGGAAAAACTAGCGAGCTACTATATATAAGGGGAGGGATTTAATCTTTACCGTTGATATGAATGAATCGGACGGTCGAAATGGATCTTGGAAGTTGTGTAGGCAGGAGAAAGGACACGCGCAAATATCAAGGTGTCAGGTTTATCGGCTTCTCGGAATACGGAACGTTTTTTCAGCGGGATTTAATGCTAGGGTACACGTCATCATGACAATTACCCTGTTGCCCAAGAATACTAAACGACAAATTATTTTAAAGTCCGGGAGATATAAGGCCTCGGCATCTTGCCCTAAACCCGGGTGATATCAGACCCCGGTATATCGTCCCATTTTTGGGATATTTGAAGCCCCCGATGCTCTTACACACTATAAATTATTTTACAAGAATGACTGATCGGGACAGCGAGTATAACTCTAACCCGACTATTTTAAGGATGGGTGGTGATACTCCCATAAGGATTCGGGTCATGGATAACTCGGGATACTAATTGGATAGCTCAGATCGGAGCCAATATGCCGGGAACTCTCCTCACTAGCCGGGCACTTCTTCTCCTCCCGGGTAATCAATAGCCCGGGCATTCATACAAGCACTTGGGTACCTTACCACTCGTGCCATCTCGAGAATTGCACCGCACTCGAGTGTGATTGATACGGGCTGTCTAATCTATCAGAGCAACATGGGTTTGGAGTGTTCTAGAAGTCATCAGAAACTATAGTATGGACAGCCGACTTGCCATACTTAGTAGGTGGCACTGAAAACTACGTAATGATGGGATTTTCTAATATAAATAGCAGATATTAATGATATTTACGGATTCTGAAACTTTTGAACTCTCAAGCACACATATATAGCTTGTGTTCTTTGTCTTCAACTTGCTGACTTTAGCATCGGAGTGGCCACGCCGGACACCCCCCAGCGCCCATTCACAAGTTCCTTTCTTGTTCGCAGGTGTTACCGAAGCCATTATCTTCACTCAAATTCCTAAACACTAAATTATTATTGATTTGATCCGGTAGAGCATCCGACCCTGGCTCATCCATTTCACCAGGATTGCATCAGGTTTTAATAAAAAAAAAGTCGTTTTTTTCAGGATATATGTTGTTATTCTTTATTGGATTCGTGTTCTTGTAGATTGATTGTATTTCTCTTTGCCATTGCCATTTTTTGTTTACGTACATTTACATAAAACTACCGCACAAAATGTAGATATTTTTTGTAAACTTTGCTATTGGAACAAGAGGCAATCCAAAAACAACCCTTTCTTGTTTGAATGCAACGGTACCAAGATACGGTGTGTAGGAAAAATTTAAGAAAGATATGATGTGTAGCATGGCATGTCCGAATGACCATGAATCTATTTTTTATGGTGACTTCATCGAAATAACCAGTCAATTAATGAAGTATATTTTTTATTGTGACTTAATTAGATTACCTAATTATGAATTTTCTTTAACTAATGCTTATGCAATTTGTCCATAATTCCATGTGTTTTGGTTTGCAACAGATGGTTGTGTTTCAGTTGAAGACTATGTTGGTAGGTATTTTTTTATGTCTTGGGAAATATCGAGATAGAAATGGCCCTGGTACTCACGGTTGTTGACAATTCGTTTCCCAAGATACAACGACTACGGCTTCAAAATAGTAGCACTACAAATTTTAAAGTCAAACGAACTTGAAAATTTTTATAACGCTATCAAGATGATATGCAAACTTTCCAATTTCGAATTCTAAGCATTAAAATTAAAAATCCAATTTCAAGAATTTAAATCTTGCAAATTTGGATTTAAGCGCAAAAGCTTTAAAAAACTCAAAACTAGAAGACAACTCTCGAATTTAATTCAAACGTTCGAATTTAAGCATATAAGCTTAGAAAATCCAAATTCAAGATTTTATATCTTGAAAATTTAAACTTTAAACGCTAATGCTTAAAAATTCGTTTAAACTTAGAGAGAAAAGAGAAGAAGCGAAATTGATATGTTGAATGCAAATAAAAAAGTCATATTTATAGAAAATGAAAAACCTTAAATCAAAAGACTTGCAATCAATTCACTAATAAAAGGACGCGTTGTTTCGGCAATTCATGACACCTATTCGTCCAAATCAAATGAATTGTGTCTTTTCAACCACAAAATCAAGATACTTTAATATTTAATTTCTATTATTATTTCTTGCCTATATTACAAGATAATATTCATGCCATAGTTTCTTTATAAATTTACCGTCATAGCTAGGTGAACCAGTCGGTTGATATTCACAAGCCTGAGTTTGTCAAAGCGGAACTAACTTCACTACTGTATCGCAACTCGGATCATACACAAATGCTCCAAGTGGAATGGGACAATCAAGCTCTTCCCCATTGAATCTATCTCAAGAATCTATTAACAAGAAATGATTTTGAGGGCCACTGCAAAAAAAAAAAAAACAGTTGAAATTTTTCTGGGATTATGCTTTTGTTGATTTTGTGGGTATGTTAGTAATGATACTTTTTGATGGTACGAATCCGAAGTTTTATGCATTTTTAATTTGATTTTGGGTGCAGAAAAGAAACAATTGGAATTTGATGCTTGTTGTTGGTAATGGTCATTCTTGTTGGTATTTTGCATTTTGGTTAACTTAGATGCTAAGAAAGTGAATTAGCCATTTTGCATTTATGCAATGCCATTTTCTGCAGAGACGACATTTATCATGCTGCATTGGTCAATTATTTAAGTCAATATTCATTAAGAGATATTAATCATCCGCAAAATACAAGAAAGAGTTATCCAAATCAATTAATTGGACACTACAACCACATTCAATCCAATTCCAGAACAGTGGGGAATTAGTTACATTGTTTAATCCTCATCACCCTCATACTAAATCGTCGAGTCTCCATTTGATGTTTTATCTGTTTGGTTAGCTTTGCAACCTTTTATGCATGCTTGCGGTTCTTTTTCTCTAGTTGTAGCAGTAAGTCATTCAACTTCATCAAAATTTTGGATCGATTATAGCTTGTGTGTTGTACTACTACTACTACAAGTTGCAGACAGAAGAAACCAAACCTTAAGAGAACAAATTTGTGTTTACCATAAATAAAAATTAAACTAAGGCATCCGATTTTGGGTTTTGGGGCTTTTACGGGACATGCGAGTGGCATGTGATGGAATCTGTTAGAGTAGATAGTCCTGCAAGACAACGGTTGGCTAGGAAATTTATTGACTCAAGTGTAATAAACAATCTTTATTTTAATATAATTTAACTTTTTATGGTCTTGTTATACTTTATCTGTATACCCATGCAAACAGCATAGATAAAGTTCTTAATTATGCTTTAATACAAATGAATCGTAATTCGATGTTGAAACTCATTTGTAAACACTGCATATTCTAAATTCGTTCCTAGTCGATTCAGCCGTCCCAAAACAGGGATAAAGGTCGCTTGAGCTCGAGACTAGCATCTGTGATGTTATGTACTGCGTTTCTTGGTAAGGGCATGGAGATGTCCAAACATGCAGATGGGTAGTCATATGATGATTATACCGAACAACCCTCCCTCGGACTTTCCAAGTGGTTATCATTCATCGAGAGGATAAGTCCGTGGTTATGATTGTACACCATTAGTCCTTACGACCCGGGACAACACTAAGGCTCTATATGCTAGGGCTGTGCTTTGATTCGTTTACCGGCTCCAGGAGAGTCATCAGGTGGCGAGGTTGGGTACAGTTGCGACACATATAGGAGCCAGTGCATTGTAGTCGGGGATTCACCGCTCACCTACGGTGTGAATATCCTATGTGATCTGATGTAATAATAGTGCATGGAATCTCTGGCCAGAGTATGAGATGTACGTTGGAGAAGGAGTTCTCCAATAGTACACGCGATGCCACTATTATATGTGTCACATAGTTATCGAATTATTATGCAACCCTCGATTAACCAATGGTTGCAGATTCGATCGGGATATATGAGATGAAGGGACTGTACTGTACGCTAATCATAATCGACTGGTTCTTGCAGGCACTATCAGTGATACCTAGGGGATCATGGGGCGATGCTACTAGACGCTCTTACCATGATCCGATGGGTGCAATCAGAAATGAGTTCTGACATTCTTAATCAAGGTGTTGATGAAAGAATGGGGCTAACTATGGTAAGCCCGAATAAGAATAAATATTACTCTGAATCACAAAGAGTTGTGAACCCACGGCTAGCTGTATCTCTAAACCATTGAGGGTCACACAAGCACTGGATCTTTTATTCCCGTTGAGATAATAAATTCAAGGAGGAGTTGAATTTGTAAGATAGTAAATTCAAGGAGTTGAATTTGTAAGATAGTAAATTCAAGAAGTTGAATTTATGATTTATAAAATTTGGAGAGAATAAATTCAAGGAGTTGAATTTATAGATATTAATTTATTAAACTCAAAAGTTGGGTTTATTAAATATTAAATTTTGGAGGTGATAAATTCAAGGAGTTGAATTTATAATTTAAATATTAAATTCAAATGTTAAATTTATAATTGATTTAATTTATTAAGCTCAAAAGTTGAGTTTAATAAATATTAAATTAAATATATTGAGAGTATGTTTGATGAGCTTGTAGGAGTACAAGTCCAACATATTAAATAATTAAAGTTATTAATGGACTTTGATTAATTAATTAAACTAGTTGGACTAACCCAATTAATTAATCAAGCCCATTAATGTTAATTATGAAATTTAGGTCAAGACTATTGTTTTTAAAGGAAAAAAATATAAATTGACCTAGCCTCCATTTTTTTTCCTTTTGGGTGATTCACGTGGAAGGCATATAAAAAAATCCTCCAAATTATTTTGGCTTTTTTCCAAGAAAAAGAATTTTGATTCCTTTTTCAAATATTTGATCTCAACGTAAAAGTTCTTCCAAATATTCTAGTGCTATTTGGAAGAGAAACAAATCATCTAGTCGTGGACCTGATTAGAATAAAGGAGTCCTTGAAGAAAGTTCGTAAAGATTTCATCAAGAGCTATCTCCGCCAAATCCGGAATAGTTGGAACCGTGTGATTAATTCACCAAAGATATATAATTCTAAACGCCCTCTGAATGTTTTTGTTAAAATCATACGAGCGTCCAAAGCAAATCATATTTTGAATGTCAAAATAAATAAAAATTTTAAAAACTTTCGCTGCATTTGGGCGTGTAGAAAATCCAGATCCAACAGTGGTATCAGAGTCAAGGTTTTCTAGATCGTATGGTTTTGATATTGAATAATTTATTTCTAACCACACAAGAAAATTTTTCAGAAAATTGATGCACCATTAAAATTATTTTTTCCAGAATTTAAAAAAAAAATTCGAATTTGCCCGGAACTGTTCCGGGCAGTCCGTGCGCGCAGCGCCGCGCACGGTGGCGCGCAGCGCGCATGCAGGGGCGTCGTACGCCAGCGCGCAGCAAGCGCGCGGCGTCTGGCACGCCAGCGCGTGGCGTGCTCGCGGCGTCCGGCACGCCTGCGCGCGCCAGTGCGCGCCCCCGCCACTGCCAGAAACGTTCGGGCAGCGGGCGGGCAGCGCGGGCGGCTGCCCGGGATCGTCTCGGGAAGCGTGCTGAATGGTGGGCTTGAATTATTTGGGCCCATGGTGCAATTTTCTGATTTTTCAAATTTTTGGGCAAAATTGATATTTTTGAAAATTGGTTCAATTTTTATTTTGGAAAATTGATTTTTAGAAAATTAATAATTTTCTTGTAAATAAATAATTAGAATATGATTTTAATTATTTATGGTAAAATGAGTTTTACAAGAAATCAATTATTATTGATTTAATTGAAAATTAAATAAAGGAGTTTATTTAATTTATTAAATTCTTTAATAATTGTGGTGGTTAGTGATAAAATTATTAGATATATGATTTATTAATTAATTAAATTATTTAATTAATTGATGTTAATATTTGATATTAAATGCATGAATGATGATCGAGAGCCTTGACCAATGTGTTAGGTATATGTTAGGATATTTTACAGTTTTATTCGTTTTTTAATATTTGATATCATTAAAGTGAGCCTGGTTTATGGCCCGTTCCCACCCCATGAGATGTATCCCTTATGTGACATGGCTATTTAAATGTAATTATTAGAAATAGTGGGAGATCAAGACTAGAAGATGGTGGGCCCGATGAACGAGATGAAGACATGTAAAATATTGGAAGCTCTTGTAATAGTTGCATTTGCATCCCTACATTCACCTAGGTTTTGGACCTGGATCCATGTTTGGCTCACATGGATCTAATAGTGTTGGCGATCGATCATCCTTATTTATTGTTGAATGTCATATTATGATATATGTGATATATAGTAGTATGCATGTATGTATATTATTAGATGATATAGTTGCATGGATCCGGCAAACATACAAACTCGTGGCACGCGATTTTTAAAATAAAATGATGAGACAATTTTAAAATTAAAATCCATCATTTTGAATAAGATTCAAAATTTATATCAAACCGGAAAAAGGAAAAATTAAAGAGTTTAATTTTTCCTTGCCTTCCATCAACCGTGGTTGCATGTTGATCGCTACCCGCGGACAGTGTCTGGCTCATATTATTGGGGAGGCCTGGACGCCGGAAAGCTGTGACTTCCACCGGACATACGATGTGAATTGAGTGGAACTCCCATTTCGGCTCATATTATTGGGGGAACTCATGGCGACCGTCTACTACAATTCAATATTGATGGGTCGGTTTGACACGCGAAAATAAACGGCGTCATATTATTGGGTCCTTATTAAACGTGAGGCAAAACACGCGGAGGTTGCATAGGGTGTAATTGGATTCTACCTTTTAGAAATTATAATTGGCTGATATTATTTGGGATTATAATTGGCTAATTGGACTCTACGTGCCAACTAAGGAAATACGATTTCCCTTTTTCATCAGAGGGTGGTGAAAATGTCAAAATAGTGGGAGAGAGATTTATAAAATAAAATCCATATTTTATATCTTAAAATTATTTTAAAATAATCAGCAACCATTATTCTGATTCCGTATCAGTATATTTTCCATTTCGTCACATAATACATTTATGTTATTAACAAGCTAACCGAATCTAATTTTCAAGACTGGTTGGAAATTGTTCTGAATTCGGAGAAAATGACATACACACTAATGTAAGTCCTGCTGAACTGACAAAGCATGCAAGATGGTAGGACCATAGTATGCAAGCTAAAGTGTAACATGCTCGTTTCTATGTCAAATGAACTGTAGGGACAGTTTGAGGAAATGTTGAATGCTGCTGACATTCGAATGCACGTACAAGAGTTGCATGGTGCATAAAACTCTGCACACCACTTTCAAGGAGCTCATGACTTGTAAGGCCCGAGAAATTGATTAGCGTAATCTGGAATGAATTGTTGATAATTGAGGTGATTATAGACGGAACGAATCAGACCGGGTTAGACGAAAAGAAGACCGGATTATGTGCGAGGACAGAACACCTCGCGCATATGCGCGACCGGGCAGGGCGCATATGCGCGAGGCAGGCAGAGAACCTTGCGCATATGCGCGACGTGTATTCGCGAATATGCGCGACGTGTAGCGCGAGGGTACCCGAGAGTTGTGAAGGACCTCGCGCATATGCGCGGAAGAGGTGCGCGCATATGCGCGAGCTGCCGAGACTTACACGCGCCGAGACATAGTGTCTCGCGCATATACGCCGAGGATGGTCGCGCATATGCGCGAGACGTGTTGTGTTAAGGTGAAGCCATTTGCCCCTTTCATACAAGATATATATATGAATTGTACTTCATTCTACAGCCATTTCAGCAGCAAGAACCGAGAGAAAAGTTCAGAAAATCCTCAAGTTTCATCTTAGCTTAGAATTGTGAATTTTGCAAGATCCAGCTATCCGATTTTCAATCCGAGTGTAGATTCTTACTCCTCTTGTCACTAGCTTTCAAAGGATGTAAGTTTTATTGTTTTCTAGCATGGTTTGAAATTCAGATGTTGGGAGAATCATAGTTTGATTGATGATATGTGTTCTTGAGTTTACGGTAAACGTATAATCGGAAACAGATTGAAGGAAAGATACCGTATGTGATTGTTCTCATTTTCCAGCTTATATGGTATGAGTTGTACAGAATTTTGGGGTTATGATAGGCATATGATTGTTGTTATGAATTGGTGATATTGATCTTATGATGTTTAAGTTGCCGGTATATCAAGACCACACCGTTATGCCGTAGAAATACATCGAGATTTCATATCGATATTCCTACGTTGAGTTGGAGGTTGATATAGTGCATTTTATACATGTATTTCAGATTTGTATTGAAGGTTTTGAAGATTGGGATTGATTTCATCCAACCAAACACCAAACAAAGAAAGGTATAAATCAATGTTGAACCGGGAGATACGACTCGAGTCAGATTGGACTGGAGTTTCCCTAAACCACATACTAGATTGTTCATGCTTTGTGATGTTTATATTTTGTTTATTGAATTATAGAAATGCATTTGAGATAGATGAGTCATTGGCAGAGCGGCCAAGTTACTAGATGTTCGGTGGTATCGAATTGCATAGGAAAAGATCGATTCCTATTGTAGATGTTCGATATAGAAAGGAATGAAGTCTAGGAATAAGACGTACCGCCACCCCGATTGGGAGAGTATGTGGGAGATTTGTTACGCCTTATTCACACCGGGATCCCTAGACTTAGATGTGAGTCGAGTCAAGAGTTTTATCTGTATTCACTAATGTGTCATAAAATCATGATTCATGTTCTTGATACATGGTTTATGTTTTGTATATGATCTTATGCATTGCATGTATACATGTTTTATACTGGGATTTATTCTCACCGGAGTTTCCGGCTGTTGTCGTGTTTGTATGTGTGCATGGCAACAGGTGGGACAGGATCAGTACCGAGAAGAGCTTGAACGAGTGATGATTAGCGTGGTGATCCGGGCTTAGATATGAAACTGGTGGTTTATTCCTAGACGTGTATTGATGGAAACAAACACTAGTTAGATGGTTTGTAAATGGAATAAATTTGCAAGTTGATCATGTGTTGTAGACTTTACATTTGATCTTGTACAATAAATAAACTTAACTTATTGTATGCTTGTATATACTTTTAATTAGCAATGCTTGGATATGATAATTTTTTTTTTTATCAGAGAAGCATACACAATTGATCCATTTAGTCCCAGTTGATTAAAGAAGATGAGTTAGCACCCGGGTCCCCACAACAGGTGGTATCAGAGCCTTAGGTTCCTTAGCCTGAGATAGAAGAGGGTGAGCGGGGTAGATCGAGTCTTTTCCTTGCTTACTTATTGATAGTAGCAGTGGAATATTGTATTGTTCTTATACTTATGTTCTATGCTAGCATGAAAGCATGTTTTATTGCTTTGAAAGTACATGTTTGCTTTGTTTATTTAGTAATTGCAATGTGTACTTGTAAAGAAAGAATCAGAACCGATTCTGGATCAGAAGTAAGATGATCAGAGGAGGACTGAGACTGGTTGTATGTATTGGAAAACTAATCCTTTTGATAATCAGATATGCCTCCTCGAAGAGCAGCAGTCAGGGTGCCAGAACAGGGCAGTACATCCAATGACCCTATGGATGTGACAGCTACACCAATGGAAACATTGCTGAAACGGATTTCAGTCATTCAGACCACCGACACTGAAAGGCACCGAGAATTCTGTTGATTGTGAAAGCTGGTTAGATGATATCGAGATGTTGTTTGATTCCCTTTACTATACAGATGAACGAAGAGTGAAACTGATTGGGCATCAATTACAAGAAGTTGCAAAGAATTGGTGGATTACTACCAAGAGAGCATTGGAACAGAAAGGTACAGAAGTTACTTGGAAAGTTTTTAAAACTAAGTTTTAGCTGCGTTTCTTTTCAGTGTCATACCGGAAGGACAAGGGGGCAGAATTTGCAAACTTGAGACAAGGGCAGTTAAACATTGAAGAATATGTTGCCAAATTCTCTACATTGCTACGTTTTGCTCCACACGTGGCAGAGAACGACGAAGCTGTGGCTTATCAGTTTATTAACGGCTTGAATCCTGACATTTTTACATTGGTGAATACGGGACGACCAAACAACTTTGTTGATGCTTTGAACAGGGCGAAAGGTGCTGAAGTTGGCTTGATTAAGCAGCGAGGGGCATCGTATATTGCTCAGACCCCGAGACCTCCACAGCCTACCGCACAGTTTTCACAACCTCCTCCTAGCTTCGAGAGTGGTGGTAGCAGCAGTGGTAAGAAAGATTGGTTGAAAGCCAGAGGAAAACAGTTCAAGAGATCAGGCAGTAGTTCATCCAGTTCCAGTGGCCCGAGACAGAGTGGTCCTAGCCAGAGTTACACAGGTGTGTATTGCACTACTTGCGGTGGAAGGCATCCCACAGAGCAGTGCCAAGGAGTGGCTGTTAGATGCAACATCTGCAAACAACCGGGACATTTCGCTAAAGTCTGCCCACAGAGAGGTGCACAGCGATCTCAGAGTGTGGGATCATCCGGTTCAGTAGCTCAGACTGGAGAGACAGACATTTTCTGTACACTCTTTTCAGCCGGCACCTGCACAGTCTCAGTCAAGGCCAGGAGGAAGCCAGACGGCAAGTCAACCTCCGAGACAGCAGGCCCGTGTGTTTGCATTGACTGAAGAATCAGGCTCAGGACGCACCTGATGATGTTATTGCAGGTAACTGTTTCCTTTGTGGTTACCCTGCTCATGTATTAATAGATACTGGTGCATCCCATACATTTATAGCCGAACGATTTGCATTGATACATGCATTTCCTGTAGAGTCATTATCTACTGTAGTATCTGTTTCTTCTCCTTTGGGGAGTGGTTTGATATCAATGACTTCTGTTAGAAATTGTATGCTACAGTTTGAGGGTAATGAGATTGAGTTAGATTGCATTGTACTTGGGTTGTCTGATTTTGACTGTATTATCGGTATTGATATGCTGACCAAGTACAAAGCTACCGTAGATTGTTTTCAAAAGATTGTCAGGTTCAGACCGGAGATGGCTGATGAGTGGAAATTCTATGGTAAAGGTTCCAGATCTCGGATTCCTTTGATATCAGGGTTAGCTATGACTCGATTACTACAGAAAGGAGCAGAGGTATTCCTAGTATATTCAGTAGATGTACTGAAAACGAGCCCCTCATTGGTAGATTTGTCAGTGGTGTGTGAGTTCGCTGACGTTTTTCCAGATGAGATTCCGGGATTACCTCCAGCCCGAGAGATAGATTTCAGTATTGATCTCATACCAGGTACTGTTCCTATATCCAGAGCCCCGTACAGAATGGCTCCAATAGAACTAAAAGAATTAAAGACTCAGTTAGAAGATCTTCTGGCCAAGGGGTACATCAGACCGGTTCCATGAGACTCTGCATTGATTACAGACAACTGAACAAAGCGACGGTAAAGAACAAATATCCTTTGCCTCGGATAGATGATTTATTTGATTAGTTGCAGTGTTTTTCGGTTTATTCCAAGATTGATCTGAGATCGGGATATCATCAGCTGAGAGTCAGAGATTCTGACATATTGAAGACAGCGTTCAGAACCAGGTATAGGACATTATGAGTTTATTGTCATGCCGTTCGGTTTGACGAATGCTCCAGCTGTATTTATGGGTCTGATGAACCGTGTGTTTCAGAGGTATCTCGATGATTTCGTAATTATTTTTATCGATGATATTTTGATATACTCAAAGAATATGATTGAGCATGCCGAACATTTGAAAACTGTGTTGCGAATTTTAAGGGCTGAGAAATTGTATGCAAAACTGTCGAAATGTGAATTTTGGTTGAGACGGGTTGTATTTTTGGGTCATATCATATCCGGAGATGGTATATCAGTTGATCATAGCAAAGTTGAAGCCGTGATTTCTTGGCCGAGACCGACATCCGTGCCGGAGATTCGTAGTTTTATGGGTTTGGCAGGATACTATCGATGATTCATCAAAGATTTCTCCAGTATTGCGAAGCCGATTACACAGGTGACTCAGAAGAATGCTCCGTTTGTTTGGTCTGAAGATTGTGAGTCCAGTTTCCTTGAATTGAAGAAGAGACTGACCAGTGCACCGATACTGACTATCCCCTACTGGTGATTTCGTTGTTTATTATGATGCTTCTCACAGAGGATTGGGTTGCGTGTTGATGCAACGAGGTCATGTTATCGCTTATGCTTCACGACAACTGAAGACACACGAAACTCGCTACCCAATTCATGATCTCGAATTGGCGGCCATTGTTTTTGCTTTGAAGATATGACGACATTACCTTTACGGTGAGAAGTTTGAGATTTACTCTGATCATAAAAGCCTGAAATATCTGTTTTCACAGTCTGAGTTGAATATGAGACAGCGAAGATGGCTTGACTTATTGAAGAATTTCGATTGTGAAATCAAATACTATCCAGGAAAGTCCAATGCCGCAGCTGATGCATTAAGTCGTAAGGTATGTTCTTTATCCTTATCGACTATTGGCATTTCGAATTTGATAGAAGATTGCTGTTTGTCTAGGATGGTATTTGAGACAGAAAGTAGACCAGTGCAATTATATGCTGTGCAAGTCGAACCCGAGTTGATATTGAGAATTAAACAAGCACAGAAAAGTGATCAAAATATTCAGAGTCGATTGAGATGGTCAAATCAGGGCATCAATCTGAATATCAGGTTCGTGATCTTGTGTTATATGTGAATAACCGTTTTGTGGTGCCAGATGTTTCAGACTTGAAAGAAAAGATTTTGACAGAAGCGCACTGTAGTCGGTTTAGTATTCATCCTGGTGGCAGAAAGATGTACAATGATCTGAAAAAACAGTTCTGGTGGAAACAGATGAAGTCAGACATTGCAGAATATGTGTCTAGATGTTTGAATTGCCAATAGGTGAGAGCAGAAAGGAAGAAACCCGGGGGTTTACTACAGAGTTTATCCATTCCAGAATGGAAATGAGATCACATTTTCATGGATATTGTTACGAAACTACCACGTTCTTCCCGAGGCTGTGATGCGATTTGGGTGGTGATTGACAGATTGACCAAATCAGCATGCTTTATTCCGTACAGAATGACGTACAGATATGATCAGATGGCAGAAATCTATGTCGAGAGGTAGTTCGATTGCATGGTGTGCCGAAGTCTATAGTATCAGATCGTGATCCGCGATTTACTTCACACTTTTGGCAAAGTTTACAGCAGGCTCTAGGTACGAAGTTACATCTGAGTACCGCATATCATCCACAGACCGACGGACAGTCAGAACGGGCTATCCAGACACTGGAGGATATGCTTAGAGCTGTACTGCTAGATTTTGGCACTAGTTGGCAAGATTCATTACCTCTTTGTGAATTCTCATAAACAACAGCTATCAAAAGAGCATAGAAATGGCACCATTTGAAGCGTTGTACGGCAAGAAGTGCAGATCTCCTCTGTATTGGGATGACATCTCTGAGGTTCCTGAGATTGGACCTGACATGATCAGAGATATGACAGAGAAAGTGAAGCTGATTCAGCAGAAAATGAAGACGGCTCAAGATCGACAAGCCGAATATGCGAATATCCGACGTAGACCGTTAACAGTTTTAGCAGGGGGATAGAGTATTCTTGAATATTTCTCCGTTTAAAGGTATTGTCAGATTTGGCAAGCTAGGAAAGTTGTCTCCTCGTTATATCGGTCCGTATGAGATTCTCGAGAAGATAGGGGATCACGCCTATCGACTCGCATTACCGCCTTCTTTATCTGCGATACATGATGTATTTCATGTATCTTTATTGAGGAAATATCTCCCTGATGCTTCACATATTATTCATCCAGATGAGTCAGAACTGGACGACACTCTGAGTTATATTGAAAAACCGATTCAGATTCTTGATCGTAAGGAAAAACAGCTCAGAACGAAGATTATTCCGTTGGTGAAAGTTCAGTGGAGTCGCCATGCTACCTGAAGAAGCTACATGGGAAATCGAGTCAGACATGAGACAGAAATTTCCCGAGTTATTTCACTGATGTGAGTATTCTTATTTAACTTCTATTCTCCATTTTTCATTGTATCTGAATTGATATCTGATTTGATTGCCTGTGATTTCGGGGACGAAATCGTATCTAAGGGGGGGGAGAAATGTAAGGCCCGAGAAATTGATTATCGTAATCTGAAATGAATTGTTGATAATTGAGGTGATTATAGACGGAACGGATCAGACCGGGTTAGACTGAAAAGAAGACCGAATTATGTGCTAGGACAGAACACCTCGCGCATATGCGCGACCGGGCAGGACGCATATGCGCGAGGCAGGCAGAGAACCTCGCGCATATGCGTGACGTGTATTTGCGCATGTGCGCGAGGGTACCCGAGAGTTGTGAAGGACCTCGCGCATATGCGCGGAAGAGGTGCGCGCATATGCGCGAGCTGCCGAGACTTACACGCGCCGAGAATGGTCGCGCATATGCGCGAGACGTGTTGTGTTAAGGTGAAGCCATTTGCCCCTTTCATGCAAGATATATATATGAATTGTACTTCATTCTTCAGCCATTTCAGCAGCAAGAACCGAGAGCAAAGTTCAGAAAATCATCAAGTTTCATCTTAGCTTAGAATTGTGAATTTTGCAAGATCTAGCTATCCGATTTTCAATCCGAATGTAGATTCTTACTCCTCTTGTCACTAGCTTTCAGAGGATGTAAGTTTATTGTTTTCTAGCATGGTTTGAAATTCAGATGTGGGGAGAATCATAGTTTGATTGATGATATGTGTTCTTGAGTTTACGGTAAACGTATAATCGGAAACAGATTGAAGGAAAGATACCGTATGTGATTGTTCTCATTTTCCAGCTTATATGGTATGAGTTGTACAGAATTTTGGGGTTATGATAGGCATATTATTGTTGTTATGAATTGGTGATATTGATCTTATGATGTTTAAGTTGCCGGTATATCAAGACTACACCGTTATGCAGTAGAAATGCATCGAGATTTCATATTGGTATTCCTACGTTGAGTTGGAGGTTGATATAGTGCATCTTATACATGTATTTCAGATTTTTATTGAAGGTTTTGAAGATTGGGATTGATTTCATCCAACCAAACACCAAACAAAGAAAGGTATAAATCAATGTTGAACCGGGAGATACGACTCGAGTCAGATTGGACTGGAGTTTCCCTAAACCACATACTAGATTGTTTATGCTTTGAGATGTTTATATTTTGTCTATTGAATTATAGAAATGCACTTGAGATAGATGAGTCATTGGCAGAGCGGCCAAGTTACTAGATGTTCGATGGTATCGAATTGCATAGGAAAAGATCGATTCCTATTGTAGATGTTCGATATAGAAAGGAATGAAGTCTAGGAATAAGACGTACCGCCACCCCGATTGGGAGAGCACCGGGATCCCTAGACTTAGATGTGAGTCGAGTCAAGAGTTTTATCTGTATTCACTAATGTGTCATAAAATCATGATTCATGTTCTTGATACATGGTTTATGTTTTGTATATGATCTTATGCATTGCATGTATACATGTTTTATACTGGGATTTATTCTCACCGGAGTTTCCGGCTGTTGTCGTGTTTGTATGTGTGCATGGCAACAGGTGGGACAGGATCAGTACCGAGAAGAGCTTGAACGAGTGATGATTAGCGTGGTGATCCGGGCTTAGATATGAAACTGGTGGTTTATTCCTAGACGTGTATTGATGGAAACAAACACTAGTTAGATGGTTTGTAAATGGAATAAATTTGCAAGTTGATCATGTGTTATAGACTTTACATTTGATCTTGTACAATAAATAAACTTAACTTATTGCATGCTTGTATATACTTTTAATTAGCAATGCTTGGATATGATAATTTTTTTTTTTTATCAGAGAAGCATACACAATTGATCCATTTAGTCTCAGTTGATTAAAGAAGATGAGTTAGCACCCGGGTCCCCACATGACTACACACATGCAAGACAAGGCTTTGGCCCATGAGCGTGGTGTACGTATGATTGGGCTTATTAAGAATGTGGTGGGCCTGGAATATGTGATTCCTAACTAGTTAATTGATAATATCAATTTGTTGTCTTTCTCTTCCTCATTTGATGGGGTTATGGTGAACTTCAATTTGAATAAGATAGATGATAGCCTTGAAGAGCTAGTCAATACGCTTATAACTTATGAGAGCACCATAAATCAAGGAATTGTTGTTTTTCTTATGGGCCTCTCGTCGGACGAAAATGGCCCACAAGGTAAGGAAAAGAAATGTTCTGCTCCTCACAAGAAAAACAATCCCAATAAGAGGCAAACTCTGAAAGACACTTAAAAGGCCTACAAAGTCCAATAAGTTAGAACATATTTATTTCACTGCAAGAAGTCCGGACATAAGAAATTATATGTGCCAGAAATGTTCTGGAAATGATAAGTAAATGTCCAAGTAAACATGATTTCAACAACAAACAAAAGAAAGTTAGATGATCCAAATCCCACACAAATATGGCACGCTAGACTATGTCACATTTCCCAAAGAAGGATGCAAAAACTAGTGGGAGAAGGCATGTTTGATTTGTCAGACATAAATTCTCTACCTACTTGTAAATCATGTCTAAAAGGAAAAATGACAAAGACTTCATTCAATGGAAACGTGGAACGTGCGCATGGTCTATTGGATTTGATCCACACAAACATTTGTGGCCCGCTAAGTGTTAGCACAGAATATGGGCAATCCTACTTCATTACCTTTACTGATGACCATTCGAGGTATGGGTACGTTCATTTGATGAAACACAAATCTGAAGCATTTGAAAAGTTCAAAGAGTTCAGATCTGAAGTAGAAAATCAGCTAGAAAGGAGTATTAAGACACTTCGATCTGATCGAGATGGAGAATACTTGAGTGCTGAATTTTTGGGTTATCTAAAAGAGAATGAGATTCTCTCACAGTGGACTCTACCAGCAACACCACAATTGAATGGTGTTTCTGAACGTCGAAATCCAACCTTGATGGACATGGTTCGATCCATGATGGGATTCATTGAATTGCCTACATCATTTTGGGGCTTTTCGCTTGAAACTGCGGCAATGTTGTTGAATAATGTCCATACTAAAGCAGTTAATAAAACACCATATGAGATATGGATGGGAAAAACTCCCAAATATTCTTACATGAGAATATGGGGATGTCCTGCTTACGTGAAGCAGACAGTGGGAGACAAATTGGATAGTAGATCCACTTTGTGCTACTTTGTAGGATATCCAAAGAATTCTGTTGGATATTATTTCTATCATCCCAATGAAGAAAAAGTGTTTGTTTCAAGAAATGCCACTTTGGAAAATGAATTTCTATTAGATAGAAAAGGCAAGATGATAGAACTTGAAGAAATTCAAGATACTTCCTCAACTATAGAAGTTGAACCCATTTCCCAAGAACCAGTAGTTGAAGTACAAGCTCCTAGGAGGTCTGATAGGGTTATTAGACCACCTGCAAGATATACACTTCTTCATGAACAAGGTCATGATGAGCCTTGTGTTGGATGTGATCCAATGAACTTTAAAGAAGTAATATCTGATACTGATTCAACCAAATGGCTTGAAGCCATGCAGTCAGAAATGGACTCTATGTATTCAAACCAAGTCTGGACATTAGTGGATCCACCTGAGGGAATTGTTCTCATATGATGCAAATGGATTTACAAAAGAAAGCTTGGGACGGATGGGAAGGTAGTGACCTTCAAAGTAAGACTGCTTGGAAAAGGTTATACTCAAAGGCAAGGAGTTGTCTGTGAGAAAACTTTTTCACCAGTTGCTATGTTTAAGTCCATTAGAATACTACTAGCCATAGCAGCATAGTATGACTATGAAATATGACAAGTGGATGTAAAGACTGCATTCCTCAACAAAGAAAAAATTTATATGTCTCAACCTGAGGGATACAGATCAGTAGGAAGTGAGCATAAGGTATGCAAACTCCAGAGATCAATATATGGTCTCAAGCAGGAGTCAAGGAGTTGGAACCTCATTTTTGATAGCACTATCAAAGAGTTTGGTTTTTGCTAAGAATCCTGAGGAACCATGCGTGTACAAGAAAGTTAGTGGGAGTGCAGTGACATTCCTAGGTACTTTATGTTGATGATATCCTGCTCGTTGGGAATGATGTAGGATTATTGCAATCAACTAAAGTATGGTTAGCCAGTAAATTCTCCATGAAAGACATAGGATGAAGCATCCTACGTATTGAAAATACAAATCTATAGAGATAGATCAAAGAGGATGCTCGGCCTCACCCAAGCCACCTATATCGATACCATTATAAAAAGATTCTCTATGGAAGAGTCCAAGAGAGTATACTTACCAATGTGTCATGGTATTACTCTATCTAAGGCAATGTGTCCCAAAAATTGATGAAGAGATAGAGATGATGACACGAATTGCATACGCTTCAGCCATTGGTAGTATCATGTATGGTATGATATCGACGCGTTCTGATGTTGCTTATGCTTTGAGTGTTACAAGCAGATATCAGGCAAACCCTGGTCCAATGCATTGGAAGGCCGTGAAAGATATTCTTAAGTACTTGAGAAGGACTAAGAACTTGTTCATGGTCTATGTGGTGGAGAATTGAAATTAGAAGGCTACACTGATTCTAGCTTCCAATGTGACGTAGATGATTCGAAATCGACCTCTGGCTTTGTATTCATGCTTAATGGTGCGGCTGTCTCTTGGAAAGTTTCCAAGCAAGACACCGTTGCGGATCTCACCACTGTAGTTGAATACACTGCTGCATCTGATGCAGCCAAAGAGGCAGTTTGGATGAGGAATTTTGTCCAAGAGTTGGACATTATTCCTAATGGAGTTGATCCAGTCCCGTTGTACTAGGACAACACTGGTGCTGTTGTGCAAGCAAAGGAACCAAGGTCTCATCAGCGATCCAAACATGTACTGAGGAAGTTCCACATCATACGGGAGATTGTGGGAAGAGGAGACATATCAGTCGAAAGAGTCCCCTCTGCAGATAATGTTGCTGATCCACTTACATAGCCCTTGCTAGGACCATTGTTTGAGAAGCATCGCGAAGCAATGGGATTAAAGTTATGGGTAGTTGGCTCTAGGGCAAGTGGGAGATTGTTAGAGTAGATGCCCTGCAAGCCAACGGTTGGCTATGGAACTTATTGACTCAAGTGTAATAAACAATCTTTATTTTAATATAATTTAACTTTTTATGGTCTTGTTATACTTTATCTGTATACCCATGCAAACAGCATAGATAAAGTCCTTGATTATGCTTTAATATAAATGAATCGTAATTCGATGTTGAAATTCATTTGTAAACACTGCATATTCTAAATTCGTTCCTAGTCGATTCAGCCGCCTAAAACAGGGATAAAGGTCGCTTGAGCTCGAGACTAGCATCTGTGATGTTGTGTACTGAGTTTCTTGGTAAGGGCATGGAGATGTCCAAACATGCAGATGGGTAGTCATATGATGATTATACCGAACAACCCTCCCTCGGACTTTCCAAGTGGTTATCATTCATCGAGAGGATAATTCCGTGGTTATTGTAATATCCAAGCTTGGTGAACGGTACAATTTAAGATTTCTTATGTTTATGGACTATTTGGTTATGTTTAAGTATAGTTTAGATGTTAAGAATTTGGATTTATGATTTATGGTATTGTTGATTATAGATGGTGTTTAGTCATAGTGTAGCGTCGTTGCGATTTAATTCATGATTATTTGTATGTCGAGCCAATTGGTATGAGGCCAATTGTAGTGGTTAGATAAGACATAGTGGTGCAACTTTCTTGTTAAGAGTGTTGCCAAATTATGAGAGGAAGCGACGTTGCGATTCGATTTAGTTGCAAAGAGTATATTGTTGGCTACAGAGGAGAGTGCACCCGCGGTCCGTTATGCAGTGCACCCGCGGTGATTGGACAGAAGAGTCAGTGCACCCGCACTGGAAAAGAGACCGCACCCGCGGTGTTTGGGCAGAACCTTCAGAGCACCCGCGGTCTGTAGAGCAGCGCACCCGTGGTCGTCGCCTTTGGATTTTCGGAAGTTGTTCAGCAAGCCTAGTGCACCCGCGGTAAGAAGTGTAGCGCACCCGCGGTCGGTGAATAGTAAAGTCGTGTTTTCGAGATTTAAGTGATATAATAGAAGAGTTGCCCTCATTTCTCTCATTCTTTCCTCACTTCTCGGTTCTTCAGCTCAAGGAGACCTAGGGTTCTCAATTTCTTTCATTTGTTCCTTTGATTCAAGCTTCTTGTTGGGTATTTGAAGTGAGAACAAGATCATTGTGGGTTCAAGGAGCTAAGGTAAGCTTGTGTTTTAGTTATTCTTGGATTTTGGTGTTGGAGAAATTATGGGATTCATTATTGTGTTGGTTTTATGGGTTTTATGGTATGGTTGTTTGATTATTGGGTTTTTGATGGTGCAATACATGGTTTATTGTTGTAGGTTTTGTACCAAGAAATTAGATTCAAGCTTTCTATTGGTTGTAAGTGGAATTCATTCATTGTGCTCACATGAAGTATATGTATTGTATTTCAATGGTTTTGATATGGTATTCCCTTCGATTTGATTCATGTTATGTATAGATACACTTTGTTGTATATTAGAGGCTTTTATATGTCTCAATTGTATAAAAGAGAATACAAGAGAAAAGAGTCTTCAAAATGTTTGATTTAATGTCCAAGAGAGAGTTCAAATTGATTTATTGGATTGATAAATAGATAGTCAGAGATTGCATGCAATTAGTTGATCAACGACCATAGGCTTATATCCCAACAGAGTAATCGATTTATATCGATGGGATATATGTATAGAGACAGAGATACTATTGAAATATCAATCCATCAGAGAAAAGAGTAATACCATCGTTATGTTCATGTTCTACTATATTATTCATGTTTAAAGTGTTAGATGGTATTTAATGATTTCAAAGCCATGTTTTACAGAGTATGATATGTACATATTGTTATGTAAGAGTTCCACTTGCTGAATTTTATACTCATTTCAGTTATTTCATGTGATGTAGATAAGAGTGACGGGCCAGGACATTGATTGGAGCCGAGGTCATATGCATAGAAGATGGAAGGAAGAAGGCTATTTTGTTAGCAATGTTGGACATGATCAAAATGATATTTTGTATTTTGATGCAACACTTATTTGATCATGTACATACTCTTGATGGAATATATTCAAAATGTGTTTATGTCAAGAAAATTTTAAATCCTTCCTCCCTTCAAATAAATTTTAGAAAAATTCCGCTGTTATTTTATGATATCGGTCAGAGGTGTTACAGTTATGATTGTACACCATTAGTACTTACGACCCAGGACAACACTGATGCTCTATATGCTAGGGCTGTGCTTTGAATCGTTTACCGGCTCCAGGAGAGTCATCAGGTGGCGAGGTTGGGTACAGTTGCGACACATATAGGAGCCACTGTATTGTAGTCGGGGATTCACCGCTCACCTACGGGTGTGGATATCCTATGTGATCTGATATAATAATAGTGCATGAAATCTCTGGCCAGAGTATGAGATGTACGTTGGAGAAGGAGTTCTCAAATAGTACACGCGATGTCACTATTATATGTGTCACATAGTTATCGAATTATTATGCAACCCTCGATGAACCAATGGTTGCAGATTCGATCGGGATATATGAGATGAAGTGTAACGCCCCAGATTCGACGAGTTTTCTCACTGTATCAAGACGAGTCTTTCCAGCGTGCTTATGTTCTCACTCACACGCACCCTGGGAAACTTCCAAGGAGGTCACCCATCCCAGAATTGCCCCAAGTCAAGCACGCTTAAATTTGGAGTTCTTATGTGATGAGCTACCGAAAAAAAGATGCACCTTCGTGATATGAGTAGTACAAATCAAATCTTTTAAGCCCTCTTCAACTGTACAGTCTATTACATTGAACAGTCTCGGAATCCCTTTCATTCCCGTGTGGGTCGGTTCATTCATGTTCCCTCCACCTAGAAGCCTGCCAGGAGCCGCTCATTGTCCGTGCAACTGATGGCACCGGCGATCATCCCCCGCCCTCTTCGGCCCCGGGCCTCACATGCCCACCAGTTTCCGCTTGGTTCGTCCCCGAACCACACCGTACTAAGAGAGGTCGGCTCTGATACCAACTCTAACACCCCAGATTCGACGACTGTCCTCACTGTATCAAGACGAGTCTTTCCAGCGTGCTTATGTCCTCACTCACACGCACCCTAGAAAACTTCCCAAGAGGTCACCCATCCCAGAATTGCCCCAAGTCAAGCACGCTTAACATTGGAGTTCTTATGTGTTGAGCTACCGAAAAGAAGATGCACCTTCGTGATATGAGTAGTACAAATCAAATCTTTTAAGCCCTCTTCAACTGTACAGTCCATTACATTGAACAGTCTCGGAATCCCTCTTATTCCCGTGTGGGTCGGTTCATTCATGTTCCCTCCACCTAGAAGCCTGCCAGGAGCCGCTCATTGTCCGTGCAACTGATGGCACCGGCGATCACCCCCCGCCCTCTTCGGCCCCGGGCCTCACATGAAGGGACCGTACTATACGCTAATCATAATCGACTGGTTCTTGCAGGCACTATCAGTGATACCTAGGGGATCATGGGGCGATGCTACTAGACGCTCTTGCCATGATCCGATGGGTGCAATCAGAAATGAGTTCTGACATTCTTAATCAAGGTGTTGATGAAAAGAATAGGGCTAACTAGGGTAAGCCCGAATAAGAATAAATATTATTCTGAATCACAAAGAGTTGTGAACCCACGGCTAGCTGTATCCCTGAACCATTGAGGATCACACAAGCACTGGATCTTTTGTTCCCGTTGAGAGAATAAATTCAAGGAGTTGAATTTATATTATGATATAGCAAATTCAATGAGTTGAATTTATGATAATTAAATTTTGAGAAAATAAATTCAAAGAGTTGAATTTGTAAGATAGTAAATTCAAGAAGTTGAATTTATGATTTATAAAATTTGGAGAGAATAAATTCAAGGAGTTGAATTTATAGAATTTAATTTATTAAACTCAAAAGTTGGGTTTATTAAATATTAAATTTTGGAGGTGATAAATTCAAGGAGTTGAATTTATAATTTAAATATTAATTCAAATGTTGAATTTATAATTGATTTAATTTATTAAGCTCAAAAGTTGAGTTTAATAAATATTAAATTAAATATATTGAGAGTATGTTTGATGGGCCTGTAGGAGTACAAGTCCAACATATTAAATAATTAAAGTTATTAATGGACTTTGATTAATTTATTAAACTAGTTGGACTAGCCCAATTAATTAATCAAGTCCATCAATGTTAATTATGAAATTTAGGTCAAGACTATTGTTTTTAAAGAAAAAAATATAAATTGACCTAGCCTCCACTTTTTTCCTTTTGGGTGATTCACGTGAAAGGCATATAAAAAAATCCTTCAAATTATTTTGGCTTTTTTCCAAGAAAAAGAATTTTGATTCCTTTCTCAAATATTTGATCTCAACGTAAAAGTTTTTCCAAATATTCTAGTGCTATTTGGAAGAAGAACAAATCATCTAGTCGTGGACCTGATTAAAAGAAAGGAGTCCTTGAAGAAAGTTCGTAGGGATTTTATCAAGAGCTATCTCCGCCAAATCCGGAATAGTTGGAGCCGTATGATTAATTCACCAAAGGTATATAATTCTAAACGCCCTCTGAATGTTTTTGTTAAAATCATACGAGCGTGCAAAACAAAACATATTTGATTGTCAAAATAAATAAAAATTTTAAAAACTTCCGCTGCGTTTGGGCGTGTAGAAAATCCAGATCCAACAGAATCAAGTTAGTGTTAACCATGAAATAAGTAGATGGAAGAAACCGAGATTTTTTTTAATAAAATTTGGGACTCAAGCAGGAAAATTGAAATATGTAGAACTGAACCGAAAACATGACAAAACATTTAGGACTAAACCGGATTTTCCTTGATTAAGGGGACCACTAAATTGTATAATATAATGGTAAAAGTGTTGAAAAATAATATTTAAAATGTGTGTATTGAATATTTGAATGTTGAATATTTGAATGTTGAAAATAAGAGTTGTAAATATTGAAAATTAGTGTGTGATGATGTAGGTAATGATGTATTTTATTTTTTGGATTATTTGTAAAGAAATTCTATAAATAGCCTCACAATTTGTGAAGAATTTCACAATTGAGTAGAGAGAAAAATATTATAAAGTGTGTAGTTTGGTAAATTTTGAGAGTTTGAGATTTTTACTTTTTACCATAAATTTTTACTTTTTCACAACACGTTATCAGCACGAAGCTCTAAAAGTCCTCCATACTTTTCCAAGCTCCAAACAGAAGAAAAAGGTAACAAAAGTAATAATATTTATTTTACTGTTATTTATTTATTGTATCTATAATATAATGTTATTATATAATAAAAATTAGAAATAATAAAAATAATTTTTTTCAAAAACTTGTTATAAATCCTGGGAGGATGTTAAGACGACATCCCACACTCCCGGTAAGGGATACGACAAGTATAAAAGCCTATAAGGTTTTTAAACAAAATAACTTATGACACATCATTATAATAATATGATATGATATACATAATTATTTAAACATGACTAATATTATATACATCATATTATTACCATAAAATTATACAAATACATACCTTTATTTTTTGTACACCAACGGTCATAAACGGTAACAAAACGGTTAGTTTTTGCCCTATAAATATGATCTCACAAACACATTCAATCACTCCAACTTTTTCTTCTTCTCTAAAAATTATTCTTCATCAAATTTTTCGAAGAAAAAAGAAGATGGCTTTCTTAAGGTTATTTTTAATTATTTTGGTTATCATATTCACGAGTCTTTTATTTATCGGAGAATATCCTCCTCGTGTGTTTTTTTTTATTTTTACAAATGCTTTTACTTGTTGTTTATCCATTACTTTGTATTGCAATATTCATTAACTAATAAAATGCATCGTAATTTTTTTTAGTACCACCATGTCAAATTTGACAAAGCTCGAATTTGTTGCGCTCGACATCACGGGAAAAAATTATATGCCATGGACTCTCGATATAGAAATGCATTTTGAGTCATTGGGTCTAAGCGAGACCATTAAAGAAAATGGGATATCTTCATCATAAGAAAAAGCAAAAGCTATAATATTTTTGCGTCGACATCTCGATGAAGGTTTAAAATGTGAATATCTCATCGAAAAAGATCTCATGGCTCTGTGGAAAGGATTGAAAGAAAGATTTGAACATATAAGGGAAGTTATACTTCCGACCGCCCGTGATGAATGAAATATGTTAAGATTCCAAGATTTTAAGAAAGTCAGTGATTATAATTCAGCGATGTATCGAATAATCTCGCAGCTAAAATTTTGTGGACATGAAATCGGAAATGATTGAAAAAATATTTTCCACGTTTCACGCATCAAATATAACTTTACAGCAACAATATAGAGTGCGTGGATTTGCGAGATATTCTGAATTCATCGTCTGTCTTCTTGTGGCGGAAAAGAACAACGAGCTATTAATGAGAAATCATCAGTCCCGACCCACTGGATCAACATCATTTCCAGAAGTAAATGCTGTGAGTAAAAATGAATTTAAACCTGGAAACCAAAATCAAATCCAGAGACAAGGTTTTGGTCGAGGTCGAGGTCGAAGTCGTGGTCGTGGAAGTGGTCGTGGACGTGATTGCGGCCGTGGTTTTGAAAACAATCGAGATAATTATTATTATAACTCATCTCAAAAGAGCGTCACGAACCACCCACAGAAAAGGCATCATGAGAACATCAGTGTTAATGAAAATCACTCGAAAAGATTTGAAAGTTCTTGTTTCAGATGCGGCACTCCAGGACATTGGTCTCGTATTTGTCGAGCCCCTGAGCACCTTTGCAAGCTCTATAAAGAATCGATAAAGGGGAAAGAAAAAGAGACCAACTTCACTGAATGCAGTGACCGTTTGAGTGATTCAACTCATTTTGATGCTGCTGATTTTATGAATGATTTCTCTGGAAATGATCAATATGTTGGTGGGATAGAAATGAATAATATTGATGCTACAGATTTTCTCAATGATTTCTCTGAAAATGAACAATATAATGGTAGAATATAAATGTACAATAATTTATTTTTTATGTATTCATATAATAATGTTTTATTGTATAATTATGATATGTGTTATATTTACATATGTATTGTCAGTAATTTTATTTCATTGCATATTTTTTTTGAAGTTCAAATATGGAAAATGCTATGAGCAAAGCTGAAGTTTGCATACCCGATAGTGGTACAACGCACACTATTCTCCGAGATAAAAGATATTTCTTGGAACTAAAACCAATAAAAACAACGGTAAATACAATATCAGGTCCTGTAGACTTGATTAAAGGATGTGGTAAAGCACAATTTTTGTTACCTAATGGTACAAAATTTTTGATCAATGATGCTTTATATTCACCACAATTGAAAAGAAATTTGTTGAGTTTTAATGATATATATTCCCATGGTTATGATACTCAAACAATGAATGAAGGGAATGAGAAGTATATGTGTCTTATCACATATAAATCAGGAAAGAAATATGTGATTGAAAAACTACCAATGCTCCCTACTGGATTGCATTATACACATATAAGTCCCATTGAATCAAACATGATAGTTGATAATTCTTCAATATTAACAAATTGGCATGATCGATTGGGACATCCTGGTTCAACATTGATGCGAAGAATTATAGAAAATACATATTGTCATCCATTGAAAGACCAGAAGATCTTTCAGAATAATAAGTTTCAATGTAAAGCATGTTCTCTTGGAAAACTTATTATAAGACCATCACCAGTCAAAATCCAAACTGAATCGCCAATGTTTCTTGAACGTATTCAGGGTGATATTTGTGGACCAATTCATCCACCATGTGGACCATTCAGATATTTTATGGTATTGATTGATGCCTCCAGCAGATGGTCACATGTATGTTTATTGTCAACTCGAAATGTTGCATTTGCAAGATTACTTGCTCAAATAATAAAATTGAGGAATCAATTTCCCGATTATACAATCAAGAAAATTAGACTTGATAATGCTGGTGAATTTACTTCCCAAACTTTCAATGATTATTGTATGTATATGGGAATCATTGTTGAGCATCATGTTGCTCATGTACATACACAGAATGGATTGACTGAATCATTGATTAAACGTCTGCAAATGATTGCTAGACCAATTATGAAAACAAAGCTCCATATTTCTATATGGGGACATGCAATTTTACACGCTGCTTCATTAATTCGCATCAGACCAAGTGCATATCATAAATTCTTCCCATTGCAGCTTGCATTTGGTAAAGAACCAGACATTTCTCATCTGAGAATTTTTGGAAGTATGGTGTATGTGCCTATTGCACCACCGCAACGAAAGAAAATGGGACCTCAAAGAAAGATTGGAATTTATATCGGTTATGATAGTCCATCAATCATTCGATATCTTGAACCTCAGACAGGCGACGTGTTCACAGAACGTTTTGCTGATTGTCATTTTAATGAGGAAATCTTCCCAATGTTAGGGGGAGAACAGAAACATACCGAAAAAGAAATTACATGGTATGTATCATCATTGTTACATCTGGATCCAAGAACAAAACAATGTGAAAAAGATGTACAGCAAATTGTGCACTTGCAAAGAATAGCAAATCAAATACCAGATGCATTTGCAGACACAAAAGGGGTAACTAAATCATATATACATGCTGCAAATGCCCCTGCTCGAATTGAAATTCCGAAGAAACAAATTGAAGATACTCATGATGTCATTAAACGCCTGAAGCGTGGAAGGCCAGTCGGTTCCAAGGATAAAAATCCTCGAAAAAGAAAATTCATAGAGAAACACGATGATCACAAAATAAAGAATGATGTTCCTGAAGAAACACATGATGATCACAAAATAGAGAACGGTGTTCCTGAAGAAACACATGATGATGAAAATGTTCTGTCAGAACCACAAACTGACGAGAATCATGAAATCTCTATCAATTATATTAATATTGGAAAAATATGGAACCGAATAGATATAGAAGAAATTGATTATATATTTTCTTATAATGTGGCAATCGACATCATAAATGATAATGAAGATCATGAACCAAAATCTTTTGGTGAATGTAAAAATCGGCAGGATTGGATAAAATGGAAAGAAGCCATCCAGGTTGAATTGGATTCGCTAAATAAACGTAATGTTTTTGGACCTATAGTCCTTACACCTGAAGGTGTAAAACCTGTTCGATACAAATGGGTTTTTATTCGAAAGCGAAATGAAAAAAATGAAATAGTAAGATATAAAGCTCGACTTGTTGCACAAGGTTTTTCTCAAAGGCCTGGAATTGATTATGAAGAAACGTATTCTCCCGTGATGGATGCAATTACATTTCGGTATTTGATTAGCTTGGCAGTATCTGAAAATTTAAAAATGCGTCTTATGGATGTTGTTACAGCTTACTTATATGGATCACTTGATAGTAATATATATATGAAAATCCCTGAAGGATTTAAGATGCCTGAAGCACAAAGTTCAAAACCCAGAGAATGTTATTCTGTGAAATTACAAAGATCATTATATGGGTTAAAGCAATCCGGTCGAATGTGGTATAATCGACTAAGTGATCACTTGATGAAAAAGTGATATGTAAATAATTCAATATGCCCTTGTGTTTTCATTAAGAAAACAACATCCGGATGCGTAATTATTGCTGTATATGTTGATGATTTAAACATCATTGGAACGAATAAGGAAATTCAAGAAGTTGTGTCATACTTGAAGGAAGAATTTGAAATGAAGGATCTTGGAAAAACCAAGTATTGTCTGGGTTTACAAATTGAACAAAAAGAGTGTGGAATGTTTGTTCACCAGACAAATTATACAGAAAAGATCCTTAAACGTTTTAATATGGATAAATCAAATCCTTTAAGTGCTCCAATGGTTGTTAGATCATTAAACATAGAAAAAGATCCATTCCGTCCATGTGAAGATGATGAAGATATTCTTGATCCAGAAGTACCATATCTAAGTGCTATCGGTGCCCTTATGTATCTTAAAAATTGTACAAGGCCTGATATATCTTTTGCCGTAAATTTGTTGGCAAGATTTAACACATATCCAACAAAGAGACACTGGAACGGAATTAAACATATATTCCGTTATCTACGAGGAACGATAGACTTGGGACTTTTGTATTCAAAAGATGCTAATCCAAGTATAATTGGTTATGCCGATGCTGGATATTTATCTGATCCACACAAGGCACGTTCCCAAATTGGATATGTATTTACTCGTGGAGGCACTGCAATTTTTTGGCGTTCACAGAAACAAACGCTTGTAACAACTTCATCAAATCATGCCGAGATTATTGCACTACATGAAGCAAGCCGTGAATGTGTGTGGTTAAAATCAATGAGCCAACATATCCAGATCTCATGTGGATTATCATTCGACGAGAAGCCTGTGATACTATACGAAGATAATGCTGCATGTGTTGCTCAAATGAAAGAGTGATACATAAAAAGCGACATAACTAAATATATTCCTCCTAAGTTCTTCGCATTCACTAAGGAGCTAGAGAAGAATAAATGTATTGATGTTCGTCACATTCAATCAAGTGAAAACTCATCAGATCTCTTCACAAAGGCACTTCCTACGTCAATATTCAGAAAGCACATATATAATATTGGGATGCGCAATCTACGAAATTTGTGAAGAATTGTTCGTGTCAACATGAGGGGGAGTTTACGTGACTGCACTCTTTTTCCCTTACTATAGTTTTTATCCCAATGGGTTTTTCCTAGTAAGGTTTTTAACGAGGCAGTACAAAAACACGTAATGGAGACATCATCATATCATTATGATCATCATCACAAGGAGGAGTGTTGAAAAATAATATTTAAAATGTGTGTATTGAATATTTGAATGTTGAATATTTGAATGTTGAAAATAAGAGTTGTAAATATTGAAAATTAGTGTGTGATGATGTAGGTAATGATGTATTTTATTTTTTTGGATTATTTGTAAAGAAATTCTATAAATAGCCTTACCATTTGTGAAGAAATTCACAATTGAGTAGAGAGAAAAATATTATAAAGTGTGTAGTTTGGTAAATTTTGAGAGTTTGAGATTTTTAATTTTTACCATAAATTTTTACTTTTTCACAACAAAAAGTTTCTTTTTCAATCGTGTCTAGCTTTTAATTCTTTATTTATTTCTTCTTTGGACTTTGTTTGGGGAAGGTCATGAATAAACTTGTCTGTCTTATTCATGGCTTCTACTATATAATTTTTTAAAGAAAATAATGTGGCTTTTTGGAGATGATTATAATTTATTGCTTTTATATATAAAACAAATTGGACAAATATAAAGGCTTGAGGCAAGATTGTGTACATAATATTAATATTAATATTAATATTTATAATAGATCTTGTAAGATTGTCTCGTATATTTATGTAATATTAATAATACAAAAGTGCAATAATTTAAATATTGAAGTGGACTTGTGAGGGAGCCCCAAAGTCCACCAAATTGTTAAACCTCGTGAACCCCATTCCAGGATATATTATTTAAACTACTATTATGCGACACACATATTAATTTTTTTTTATATATATACTTTTTGTGTAGAAAAATTCTTATTTTATTAAGATATGATATTTATTGATTGATGGATAGATAAAATTTACTGAGAGAGTTTGAACTATTAAATAAATTATAGATAGTTGGAGAAAAAATCGGAAAAAGATAGAAAGATGTACAAAAATTACTAATAAACCAAACTCAGTAAAATTAGTTAACAATTACCATGAAAGATAAAACAATAAAAAATAACTTTAATATCATATTAATATACTAAAATGAGTTAATATTAATATATATAGATTATTTGATGAATGATATGTAAATATTATTAGATATTTTTAGAAATGTGTGCTCATATTTATATACGAATTTTCGTGAAAAGCTAATCCTTCAAATAACGGTAAAAATTTGTGTGACACGGTCTCACGAGTTGTTTTTTGTGAGACAGATCTCTTATTTGGGTCATCCATGAAAAAATTATTACTTTTTATGCTAAGAATATAAATTTTTATTGTGAATATCGAAAGAGTTGACCCGACTCACAGATAAAGATCCGTGAGACCGTCTCACAAGAGACCTACTCTCAAATAAAATCATATTTACACGACGATAAGAAAAAAATATTATCCTTTGAAAATAATCTTTTCTTAATAAGAGTGACATATGCATATATTTTGATATTTCGATGTATATAAATTCAAGAGATAAAAAAAACAAGTACTTTTTAGTCATTAGTGGCAAACAGCAAAGCAAGCATGCCACCAGAACAATGGAAACATGTCAATTTCACCATTTAACAAGCGCTGATGTTTCATTTTTGAAGTAATAAAATGAGGATTTGAGAGATAAAAATCTCAGTTTCCAATTTAGTTTTTTCTTCTTTCAGTCGTGTTGACATCATGCATGACCTCAAACAAGAAGGAATGACTAATGAGTTTAGCCTTCCACAATTTGGTTCATTTAACCAAATCATCTGAATACAAATAATATATCCTTAAAGAAAAAATATAAAATAAAATATCAAGGTACCGTATTATTTGTAATTTTTTTTTATAAAATAACATCAGAAAACATCTTATTTATTCGTATAATCTACATAAATATTATATATATATATATATATATATTTATTAATTAATTGCGTATTCAAACAATTGCGATGGAGTCAAAATGACATTTCTTCCATTTTCCATGTCAAAATTTCACTAATAAAATACCATCATCATGTCAAAATCACATCACTTTCCTTGTTTTCCCAACGAAGGTGTCTCCACATAAATTTCTACTGAACCATAAAGACACAACAAGAGCTACAAAATTCTTGCAGATAATCTGCTCTAAGAAAAAATCACCTTTAGTCACAAACTTCATGCTCGTATATGATTAGACACCTCTCGGTTTTACGTCGCATCTATCTCCCTTTCCTTCACGAATGCACACGCATCCCCATTTCTCTGTGTGCCAAGATTTTTCGAATTCCATATAGCCGTAGCCAATGTAGACAGCATTTCACCATAAATCTACCATGAGACTGCTTTCAAGCCTGTAAGGCAAACAAGATGACTCCATCAAAACTGACAAAAATGGATGATAATTGCAATTATCAACTTTTAAAGGCGCTCACGTGATTGAACTAATGTTGTAGATATTATCGAATGGAGGGATGTTTCCAAAGCGCTAGCAAGACTCGCCATTTGAGTGGGATTTGTTTTGCGCAAGCCTCCGAGTTTGCGCCAAAAGATGCATAAAATTTGATAAAATAGTGGGATCACTCTGTGCATCCCTCCAAGACAGCCACCTCTCGTCAACATGGACATCAATATCTCTGCAATACGGAAACTCAAAGATAGGAATAGAAATAGAACGAAATAACAGAAATGGGAAATGCTAAATTGAAACATTTCTTTCAAAGCCTGGGAATAAGATGAACCAAGTTGGCTCGAGATCCGTCAGACTCGAGCTTTATTATCATCGAGCATGAACATTAACAAGACCATTCGTGAGCATGTTAGTACTACAATTATTCATTTCTGTACTGATATATATGATATGATTATACGTAATTAGTTATATTATACCATGTAAATTACAAATCAATCAAACTAATTTCAAATATGACTATATTTATCATTAAAAAACTCATCCAACTGTCTCTTTATAATACAATCGTTAATGTCTTTATGCATACTCGATTTTGAATCAAATCAACCATAAACTACCAAGCTCAAAATAAATTCAGGAGTCTGAAAATTTTCAAAGTCAGGCACGTTCACAGCCCTGCTTTGAAGTGAAATGAAATGGGAAAGAATCAAAAACTACCTTTTTAAGGAAAGGACTTCATAATTCCTCCGCAAAAAAGCAGCATGGTTGGTGAGGGCTTCTTGTGCATATTGTCGGCCCACAGTTCTTACGGCGGCAGCACTGAGTAAATTTTCCAAGGAACCATGCTTTTTCAACAGCTTTAAAGCAGTCCTCCGACCAAAACCAGGAACAACATGTTGGATTCCAGGTACACCATCTATTTCATCGCCTAAAATGCATCCTGTCAAATATAGCTAGGCTCAGCTAAAAAAATCTTAAAGAAAATAGTTCGATCATAATGCCATTCTTTCCTAAGCTTTGCATATATTATAAAAATCTTTCCTTTCGTCAGGCTCGGAAGCTCCTTATCTTTTTAGTTACAGGGGAGCTCCATCAAGACTTGTTTTGGTATTGCTCAATCGCCGCGAAGGCTCACTTCATTTCATATTATCGTATGTGATGTTCGAAATCGCTGTTGTTCGAGTCTTGTTCGATCCTTGTCAGATCAGGAACCTCAAGAGTAGTCTATTAACTATTTAACTACTACTACTGTTCCAGAGTTTTCAATGTTGACAAGTGAAACACAGTCGCTACTAGTATTGCCTTAGAATTATTTATGTTCAAATGAATCAAACAAACTAGCGAGCTTTGCAAGCTCACTTGAATATCGTCACTTTTAAATTCAATTATCAAACAAAGTAAAAGGGGCCAAATTTTTTTTAGCCGAAATATGGTTCAATATATTTTTTCAAATAGCTCGGGAACTTTAAATATTTATTAGTATTTATTAAATACATTTAAAATAACATGAGGCCATAAGCTCGAGCCATAATTCGAACATTTGCATAGTAGAGCTCGCTAATTAATCTCAAACCAAACAAATCAGGTTCAACCAAACTTCGAACTTCACCTTGAATATGAAACAATAAGTAGTAATATGCTCAATTCAATTAGTTTGCACTACCATCTATACCTCATCTTAGTTCACCAAATAAAACGTTTTAGCCACACATGAATACAAAACCAAGATGCAATGAAAATGCTTACTTAAGCTCAAATCAGACTGTGGATCACAATTGTGTTGAGCTACGTAGTGCTTTATAGTGTAAAAGGACCATCGATCAAACTCTGGTACAGGCAGAACAATCTGGACATCTTCTGATATCAGTTGCTTGAAATCTTTGTCAGATGAAGCAATAGCAACTCGATATCCCATTTTCAGAACTTCTTCCATAAGTGTTGCAACAACATCGTCTGCTTCGTACCCTTCGATCTTCACAACCTGCAAGCTGAGATCATAAAGCTGAATACTTGGTAACAGCCTTAGTTTTTACACATTGAAAGCGGTACAAATGACCATCAATAATAGTTTCACGGCATCAAAAATTTCAAAAGCATAAAGATTTATTCACCGGCACATTGCATTTCTCAAGAACATCTATGACAAGCTTTTCTGAGCGCCTATATGTGTTCCTTGCACTTCTCAACCCAGGAAACTGCCGCAATGATCTTCTTCTATTAGCTTTATATGTTGGTAATAGCAGTCTGCGGTGCTCATTGCCACTTTCCCCATCCAAAACCTATAAATTATATACATTATATTTCGATATTCACAGTTAAAACAAAAATGATAAGCATTAATCTTCCCAAGAAAAAAATGATAGCACTAGGCACAACCATATACTCTACATTTCTTCTTCATACCCACTACCCCATACAACTGACTCCTGAACACGAAATGTAAAAAAAAGAGGTAGCTCCTTTCATCATATTCAAGTAATTACCAACAAAAATTCATAATATTACATGTAAAGATGAATGGAACATAAGGACAATACCATAACCCAGACAGATTATTAACTTTGAGAAGTTGGAAATTAAGTAATTCCATAGACTGTAAAGAAATTTCATAATCAAAAGGAAAATTTAGTCAATGATATCTTGCCTTGATTCACGATCCTATCTTCTGCTGTTTTTGGAAGACTTGGTGCCATCTATATTGACCGAATTATAGATAACACCATTCAATTGAAATACAATCAAGCATTATATTTCCCAAGAATTCTTGCATGGTATCAAAGCCATATACCTGCAGGCTATGATATTATTCAACCAAAACAAAAATGTGTAGCTTAGTCAAAACTCAGAGCCACAATTGAGCGTCCAAGCATTTCATCAATGCTCTAGCTTAGTTTCAGCCAAATTAACCTCCAGCAATTATTTGTTATGGCGTTCCCAAATCATCCCTCTTGTTCGCAGCTTAGGAATACTTCATCATCTCTTCTCTGATGAAAAACAATCTGTAGAACTTGAAAATGACAAAGGAGATAGATAAAGTAGTAAATTTGAACTATTCTCCATGCATTGTCAATGATGGTCTTCTTCTCTCTTGGCTTCTTGGCAAGATGAGAGAAGATACCTTGCCTTAAATGTTGATAATGGAACATCATATGAATTATGGTATTCTCATGAAGAACATATATTTTCTGGCAGTAACTTTTGAAAAGGAGTGACATCTAAAAAATTTATTAGTGACGCTGAAGAAAGGTTCACAATCTGTGGACGAGTACTTGAAGGAGTTGAAGTAAATCTGTGACATGTTTGCTGCTATCAAAAAACCAGTTGGTGACCTGGAAAAAGTGTTTAAATTTGCTAGAGGCTTGGGACCAAGGTATGTGAACTTTCGCTTGGCAACACTCACGAAGCCACCATATCCCTCTTTTAGTTAGTTTGTGCTAGCACTTCAAGGACATGAACAGGCCTTGAATGCTCAAAAGGAAGAAGAGAGTTTTCTTGAACATGCTCAAGCTTATTTTGGCCAACGCGGACGAGGACGAAACAGAAGAGGCAGGTAGAGGCCCGTTCAATTCTAGAGGAAGAGGCTTTACTCCAGCTGGTCGTTACAATCTACAAGATGGACGAAATAACAACCAGAGACAAGTAGGATATTTCAACAATAATCAAGTCAAGGGTAAAAACCAAACTGCACAGCCAACACAAAGGCCAAACAACTCCAATTATGAAAAAGAACCATGCCAAATTTGTGGTAAATACAACCATATTGCTATTGATTGTTGGCATAGATTTGATTACTCCTATCAATCTGATGATTTCCCACAAGCTCTTGCTGACATGGCTATTAATGGTTCAAATGATGAAACTTTCTATGTTGATTCGGGAGCCACATCTCACATGACTAACGATCCAGGTAAACTCTCATACATAAAATAAAACCATATAAAAGAAGTAATGTCATTTATGTTGGAAACGGAGAAAGTTTACCTATTACTCATACAGGGGATATATGTGTTGATTCCGACATGGGTAAGATAAAGCTAAAAGATATTCTAGTTGTCCCCGGAACTGAAAAAGAATTTATTGTCATTTGGTGAGCATACATCGGCTAATTTGTGTACTCTTTAATTCACTGCATCTGATTTTGTTGTTGTTGACCATTGACCGATGAATTATATCCAGCTCTCTGATGCAAGCACAGAGCAATCTTGAGTCAAGATAGATAATGAAAGGAAGCTTAGTTGGTTAAGTGGCAGTTAAGAAATTTGTTAGGCACATTCATTGAATGCAAGTGGGGCTCATGTAATTAAATAGAACGAGCTTTCACTTTCTTCAAGCTGGCACCTTCAATATTTTCTATTCCTTGACAGAAGCATCTTCCTGTAAATTGATTTCTTGAGAGTTATAATAAGATCCATTGCTCCTTGTTCCCAAGTGGATGTAGGCTATTGGCCGAACCACTATATATCTTGTGTTTTCAACTTTATGCATTAACGTTCTTAATTATTCTCTGTTGTGTATAATTGAGTTCTTGAATTCATCTTGATCCAGAAGTTCCGTGATTGTTTCACAACAAATTGGTATCAGAGTTGCAGGCTTAGGATTCCACGAAGATGTCCCGAATGGGGATGACCAAGGTAGATATTGAAAGATTTGATGGGAAGTCGGATTTCTCAATCTGGAGAAAGAGGATGAGAGCAATCTTGGTACAAATGAAAGTTGCTAAAGCTCTTGAGGGAGAAGAGAAATTACCGTCAAACTTAAGCTCCGAAGAAAGGGCGGATATGTTGGAACAAGCGTACAGCTCCATTATTCTACATCTTGGTGATCGTGTTCTTCGTGAGGTGGATAAAGAATCTACGGCTGCTGGGGTATGGCTCAAGCTTGAACAATTATACATGACAAATACTCTTTTCAATCGAATCCATCTCAAAGGTAAATTGTTCGGGTTCAAGATGACGGAGGATATGTCAATTGAGGATAACCTAGATGAATTCAACAAGATCGTTATCTCCTTGGAAAATCTTGATATAAAAATAGAAGACGAAGACAAGGTGATATTGGTTCTGAATTCATTACCCAAAACTTACCCAATCTTTGTTGATACAATGAAATATGCTCGTGAAAGTCTATCTTTAGATGAAGTACAGACGGCTCTTAAGGCCAAAGAAATAAATGGGAAGACAGCAAAAGAGGAAGGAGATGGAGAAGCATTGATGACAAGAGGGAGACACGAAAGGAGGGATCACAATAACGATAGAAGAAAGGGAAGAAGCAGGTCAAAGTCCAGGACACGGTTGAAATGCTTTGCTTGTCATAAAGAAGGACATTTCAAAAGAGACTGTCCCGAAAAGAAAAGGAAGTGGAAGACAAAGGAGACAGATTCTTCAGATGAAGCCATGGTCTCTGATGGATATGAAAACTCAGATGTGTTGGCCGTTACAAGTTATCGAGTGGAAAATGATTGGATCTTGGATTCGGGATGCACATTTCATATGACCCCAAACAGACAGTGGTTTGAAGATTTCAAGGAATGTGATGGGCGGAGAGTGATCATGGGAAATAATGCCGAATGCAAGGTGACTGGAATTGGCTCCATAAAGCTTAGAATGAAGGATGGATCTTGCAAAATACTATCAGAGGTAAGATATGTTCCTGGCCTCAAGAGAAACTTGATATCACTTGGAAGCCTAGATGCAAAAGGCTACTCATACAAGGCCGAAGGTGGAATACTAAAGATAACCTCAGGTGCACTTGTGATAATGAAGGGCATAAAGACAAACGGCTTGTACATCCTACAAGGTAACACTGTGCCACTCATGAACAACTTACTCTCTGAGACAAGGAACGACATGACTAGGCTGTGGCATTTAAGACTAGGACACATCAGCCAAAGGGGCATCGATGAGCTAAATAGACAAGGTGTTTTTGGTAAAGATTATGTTCATAAAATGGATTTTTGTGAACATTGTGTGCTTGGGAAACAAACTCATGTAAAGTTCAACACTGGAAACCATAACACCAAAGGCACGGTTGATTATATTCACTCTGATACATGGGGTCCTACCTCAGTGAAAACTTTGGGTGGGGCGAGTTATTTCATCACTTTTGTGGACGATTACTCAAGAAAGGTATGGGTGTATATGTTAAAACACAAAAATGATGCATTGAAAACATTTAAATAGTGGAAGTGCCTAATTGAAAATCAAACTGGAAAGAGGATCAAAAGGCTCGGAACTGATAATGGCTTGGAATATTTGAGTGAGGAGTTCACTCAACTCTGTAAAGATTCTGGAATAGCAAGACATAAAACAGTAAGACACACTCCACAGCAGAATGGAGTTGCTGAAAGGATGAATCGTACCATCCTAGACAAGGTCAGATGTATGTTGAACTTTGCAGACCTTGGAAAACCTTTTTCGGGGGAGGCTGTTGCAACTGCTGTCCACATAATAAACAGGTCACCATCCACAACATTAAATTTCAAGCCACCTAGAAGAGGTCTAGACAGGAAGACATGTTGATTATACAAATTTAAGAATTTTCGGTTGTCCGGCCTATGTCCATGTTAATGAAGGAAAATTGGAACCTAGATCAAAGAAATGTGTGTTCTTAGGTTATCCAGATGGTGTGAAAGGTTATAGGTGTTGGCTCAGGGATGAAAACAAATCAAAAGTGATCATAAGCAGGGATGTGGTATTCAATGAGCAAGAAATGCTGAAAACAGATCCTGTAACCATAATATGTAACAAGGAGCAACACAATGATCATCCCACTGAAAGTGAGGGACCTGACTATGAGATGGAACAGCAACAGGCTGTGAAACTTGAACATGAACAAACAACTGAAGCTTCACATTCTGAAGACCAGCCGAGTTTGAGTCAATATCAGCTGGTAAGAGACAGAAAGAGAAGGGAGATTAGACCACCTGTCAAGTATGGATATGCTAATATATCTGCCCAAGCATTGTCTGCCCCTGTTACATCCATGAATAATGAGCCTAGCACTTATGGAGAAGCTGCAAACGGTGGTGAAAGTAAGATGTGGCAATTAGCAATGGATGAGGAGATCAAATCCCTACACAAAAATGATACTTGGATCCTTGTGGATAAACCTGATAACCAAAAGTTAATCGGATGCAAGTGGATCTATAAAGTTAAAGAAGAAATTCCCGGAGTTGAAGGGGCAAGATACAAAGCCAGATTAGTAGCCAAAGGTTACACTCAACGAGAGGGAGTTGACTTCAACGAAATATTCTCGCCCGTGGTAAAGCACACGTCCCTACGTATCCAACTTTCTATGGTGGCATTCCATGACTTTGAGCTAGAGAAAATGGACGTAAAAACAGCGTTTTTACATGGTGAACTAAAAGAGAAAATATATATGTCACAGCCGGAGGGATATGGGAAGAGGGGGGATGAAAATAAGGCTTGTCTTCTCAAAAGATCCTTGTATGGGCTCAAACAATCATCTAGACAATGGTACTTGAGGTTCGACACCTTTATGGTCAACAATGGATATCTAAGAAGTTGTTATGATAGTTGTTTCTATCATAAAAGACAGAAAGATAAGACCAGAGTATACCTCGCGTTGTACGTGGATGACATGCTGATTGCAAGCAATAGTGTGATGGAAATGGACTCTTTAAAGGATCTCCTAAGTTCTGAATTCGGAATGAAAGAATTGGGTCAAGCCTCAAAAATTCTGGGAATGGAAATAATCAGAGACAGGGAAAGGGGGCTGCTTCACATCACACAACAAGGATACATTTCTAAAGTTCTAAACAGATTCAACATGTTGAATTCCAAACCAGTAATTACTCCTATTGGTGCACACTTCAAATTGTCAACTGAACAAAGTCCTAAGTTTGAGGATGAAATATATGATATGAAGAAAATCCCATATTCTAGTGCTACTGGCAGCATAATGTATGCGATGGTCAGCACTCGGCCTGACATTGCATATGCTTCAAGCCTAATCAGTAGATATATGTCCAATCCGGGCCGTGAGCATTGGCATGCTGTGAAGTGGATCTTGAGATATCTAAAAGGGTCTTATGAAGTTGGGTTGAATTACAGTGACAAGTGGAATGAATGTGAGGAAAAGGTGTTTGGGTACGTGGATTCAGATTTTGCAGGAGATAAAGATAAAAGAAGATCACAAATCGGATATGTTTTTACATTATACGGGAACACGGTTAGTTGGAAATCAACACTTCAACCAATTGTAGCTCTATCTACCACTGAATCTGAGTATATAGCAGCAACTGAAGCATTCAAAGAAGCTTTATGGATCAAAGGCTTGGTTGAAGAGTTGGAAGGAAATACAACTGAGGCTGTGGTTTGGTGTGATAGTCAAGGGGCAGTACAATTGGCCAAGAATCTGGTACATCATGAGAGGACCAAACACATTGAGGGGAGATTCCATTTCATACGACATTTGGTGTCTTAAGGAAAGGTCAAGATTCAGAAAGTTTCCACTGAAAACAACCCCGCAGACATGTTAACAAAAGTAGTGGCAGGCACAAAATTCCAACATTGTCGAGCACTACTCAGAGTTGGCAGACCACCTTAGGTGGGAAAGTGACCGAACCAGGAGGAAGGAGGATGGGATTAATGCATCGTTCAGGTGGAGGTTTGTTGACCATTGACCGATGAATTATATCCAGCTCTCTGATGCAAGCACAGGGCAATCTTGAGTCAAGATCGATAATGAAAGGAAGCTTAGTTGGTTAAGTGGCAGTTAAGAAATTCGTTAGGCACATTCATTGAATGCAAGTGGGGCTCATGTAATTAAATAGAACGAGCTTTCACTTTCTTCAAGCTGGCACCTTCAATATTTTCTATTCCTTGACAGAAGCATCTTCCTGTAAATTGATTTCTTGAGAGTTATAATAAGATCCATTGCTCCTGGTTCCCAAGTGGATGTAGGCTATTGGCCGAACCACTATATATCTTGTGTTTTCAACTTTATGCATTAACGTTCTTAATTCTTCTCTGTTGTGTATAATTGAGTTCTTGAATTCATCTTGATCGAAAAGTTCCGTGATTGTTTCACAACAGTTGTTAAGGCCCGATTCCAAAGGACAATAGCGAGAGGCCATAAGAAGGGGCAACTCTCTGCCTTGAACACCATAACACTAAGATTCTATCTATATTGAATAAAAACAAAAACATTGACATTACCCATTGGATAGCTAAACCTACAGTATGTGTTAGTTGTCAAATGGGAAATAGCTATAAATTACCTTTCCAACAATTAAATAAAACTTTGAATCATCCTCTTGAGAAAATTCATTGAGATTTATGGGGTCCTGCGCTTTGCCATCAAATCAGAATTGCAGTTATTATGTGCTTTTTGTGGATGATTTTCAAGATTCACGTGGCTCTATCCCTGAGAAAAAATTTCAATTTTTTGATTGTTTCATAAAGTTTGAAAAATTGGTTGAAAACCAATTTGAGAGAAATATCAAAATCTTTGAATTCAACTCTCGACACTGTGGAATTGCACTTCAGGTTTTATGTCCCGGAGCTCCCAAACAGAATGGTGTTGCTGAACGCAAACATCGACATATTGTTGAAATGGGTTAACAATGATTTTTCATGCTAATATATGCCTCTTTCTCTTTGGGTTGAATCTTTTCTTGCAGCGATTTATCTAATGAAGAATCGTTGTTTAGAACCACAGACTCGACAAGTTTTTATCACACGACATGTCATTTTTAATGAAGAGGTATTCCCTTACAAGCCTTCTAATTCTTCTCCTCCTACTTCTGAGCTTATTTTGTCCGAATTTCCATATACTGATGAATGGATTGGATCTAATGAAGAAGAAATATCAGAAGAAATTGTTCCACAATCTGGTTTGGAAAATTCTCTGCCTAACCAAAATATAGACTATGGTGATCCTCTTTTTCTTGCAGGTCACAATTTTGTAGTCTCAATCTCTCGAACATTCTGCTGCGAAGAATCAAAATGACAAAATAAACTCTCTTGAACTATCACGTTCCAATAATGCCAGCACTCGTACAGATTCTGCTTGCAATGTTTCACCTTTGACGCCTCATGAAGAGCAGATTTTAATTCATCCTCCATCATCAAATGATACCACTTCTATATGGCCGCATCGTGATCGTCATATTCCAAGACATCTAACAGATTATGTTCTTATTGCTACTAATCGTCCTTCTAAACCTAAAACTCTTACGAGTGCACTAAAAGATCCAAGGTGGCTTGCTGCAATGAACGAGAGTTGCAAGCTTTACATTCAAATGAGAAATGGCAACTTGTTCCTCATCCCACCAAATGTCAATGTTGTAGGCTCAAAGTGGGTATACCGCATCAAATTTCATGAAGATGGGTTGATTGATCATTACAAAGCTCAATTAGTAGCAAAGGCTTCACTCAAGTGGCTAGGGTTGATTATGCTGATACTTTTAGTCTGGTAGTCAAACCAACCATCATTCGACTTGTCATAGCTTTTTCTATCTATCTCAATCGGGTGTAAAAAATGTTTTTTTTGCACGGGAACCTTAAAGAGATAGTATATATGGAACAACCACATGGATTTCTTGATCAAGAGTATCCAAATCATGTTCTTATGGGCTCAAACAAGCCCCCTCGAGCTTGGTTTGATCGCTTGTCACAATGTCTTCTCCACCTTGGATTTTATTGCAGCAACTCGGACTCTCCTTTATTTGTTCTCCACTCTACCACAGTTACAATTATTTGTCTTTATCTATGTTGATGATATTCATGCTGCAGGAGATTAAGTTCACTCAATCACTAGTTGATCGGTTGGCACATGAGTTTGCTAACAAAGGATTTAGGTACTTCACATTGCTTTCTTGGAGTAGAAGTTCGACAATTTCCTGGTGGTTTGATTTTGTCACAAACAAAATACATTACAGATTTATTGATATGAATCTGACGGGCATTACGTGTTAATATTTGGAAGGAATTTCAAGAAGCTTTGTTGTCTCGAACGTACAAGTTTGATTATTGAAGATGAAGCATCATCAAGCATATTCAAGCGGTTAAAGGAGTTCAAGGAAGTACTTAGTGAAAACGTATTGAGCTACCAATCATTCGAGTACAAAATGACCTGGGAGACAGCAGTTGCACGCCGCCTCACAGCACAAATGCGCAACCGCGCGCCCGGAGGCATGTGCAGCAGTGCCCACAGCGCACAACCGCGCGCCCTAGCGCACCCGCACGCGATAGGCAGACCAAGGTGCACAGGAGAGAACCATGCGCGCAGCAGCGCGTTTTCAACGTGCCATGGCACTCCGCGACGCGGATTTTAGGCTGAATTAGAGTTTTCCATAGTTTTGTTGTGTTCTTTTGGTATTTTCTTACATATATCTTGTAATACACAAAAATTAGAACTTGGATCACATATTTGAAGAATACTCTCTCCAAAATCTTTGGTTTTGTTTGTACCTTTGTGCGTTCCTTAAAATCAAAATTATCAAAATTTAATACTTTGTGGCGTTTGTCGATTGTTCTTCACGAAGATTGTCAAAGATGAGTTATTTGAAGGTTCCCTCGAGATCAATTGTTTTCTTTGTGTTATTTGTTACTAAACCACGTTGTTTAGGGGTGAATATCACGCTACTTGTTTCAAAGATGAATATCGGGGTTTATGATAATCTTTTTGTTCATTGAATTGATGGCGCGATTGAGTCTAGATCGTGTTTGTCTTTCATGCGTAATAAGATTCGCAACATGTGGTATCAGAGTCATGGCTTGCTCTGATTGATATAATTGATAATCATGGGAAGGTTTTGAAACAAGTAAGTTTTCTCATGTTTTATTTGTTACGAGTTTTCTTAATTCTATTATTTGTGTCCTCAGTTTTTCTTGTGTCGCAAGATTTCTATTAGGAATCTTGTTTTCTAGTCTTCTTATGTTCGTGAATCTTACGATTCTCAAATTTTCCTCGGGTCTCTTTGTTGGTTCTTGTAGCATAAGTTTTTCTTTGTGTCTTGTTGTGCAAGTAAAAAAAAACGAAATTTACAAAAAACGTAATAATAATAAAATTTTTGAACAAATAAAAAAGAGAAAAGTTCGAAGTTTGCACTACAAGAAAGAGATCTTAGAGTGAATGTTTCCTTGTTGATTCAAATTTCCTTCTTGGATTGAAAGTTTCCTTTATTTGTTTTAAATTTTTTTATTATTGTTTTTGAGATTTTTGATTGTTCTTGAGAATTGTTGTTCTCATTATTGTCCAAAAAACCAAATCAATCAAAACCAAAAAGAAGATCTATCGGTACAAAAAAAAGATGAGATAGATCATTACAAAAAAAACAGAGAAAGTGTGTCGAATTTTCGAAGCTAAAATTTTCTTGCTAGCATCTTAGCTTTGAAAATTCTTCCTTTTTAGTGTTTGAGACATACGGGAGTCTTCCAAGTCATTTGTTTTTGTGCCATCCAAGTCAGTCAGTTTGCAAGTATCGTGAAGTTTGAACTTGTGAGTTTGATGTATACAAGCTACAAAGACTAAACTTACCCTTAATTGAGAGACCTCAAATTTGAGTGAAAATACTAGAGTGCAAGTATTTTTTCTTGGAGTGACGTGTGAGGTATTTGTAGTAAGGACAAAAAAAATCAAGAGAGAGAGAGTGAAATTTTATTTGGAGTGACTGTGAAGATTTGGGTGAGATACATATTATTCTTATTTTTACTAATTTTCTTGCAAGTATAACATGTCTGACGATCGACAATTTCAAGCATTGGTTGGAGAGTTGGGTAGAATATGGGAGAAGAAGTTCAGGCCTTTACGTGAAAAATATAGGCGGTGCGAAGAAAAGAAGATATGTGATAGGCAAGTTGATGATAATAGGGATGATAGAGTCAGTCGGAATAGAGAATCGCACCTGAATTGGGGTGATGATATGCGGTGTGATAATAGGAGTAGGTATAGAAATCGGGAAAAGTATAGAGTGAGTGGTATAGACAGTTTCTTCTTTTCGTGGGAGAGCCGATTCAAAGCAGTATTGTGATTGAGGGGAGAGGATGAAGTGTATCTTTGAGGTCCGGAATAAAACGAGCTTGTAGAGAGTTTACAGGCTATGTTACTACTTGGTGGGATGAATTAGTGTTGGATAGGAAAAGATGTGGAGAGAACCCTATAGTCACGTGGGATGAGCTGAAAAAGGTGATGAGGAAACGTTTTGTTCCTAATTACTATGATAGAAGAGTGGATAGAAGAGATGAATGTGGCTTGCATGAGACATCGTTGGCATCCACATGGAGGTCGAGCATGGAGGAGAAAATCATGGCTAGGCTAATGATGGATTCAAATCATGAAGCTCCCAAGCATGGATATCGAGGCACGTCTGAAATTTTCAATACTTGTATTGTGATATTAGATGCATTTGGTGTCTAGAAATTGGATATGATGTTACCCAATGTCCAAGTGAGACGACGACAGTGATGGATTCTCATGTAGAGCTTGAATCAAAATTTGATGTTGAGCTTGAACCCAAGGTTGAAGTTGAGAAAGTTAAGGATGATGATACTCTACCAGTTGATGATGCGAATGTTGAACAATATGTGGTGGAAGGTGAGTCAGTACATGATGAAGAACTTCCTAATATGTCTGTTACGGAGGAGGAGAGTAGACAAAATGAAACTTTGGTTCATACATATCTTGAAGAAAAGTATGTCTCTTGTTCAATTGAATCCAAGAGAAGTTCTTGAGGATCAATTGGAATTTCATGAAGCGAGTAAAAAAAATTGAAAAGGCCGAAAAAAGAAAAGAAAAAGAAAAGGGACCGAATGTGATGAAATCTTAGGAAAGACCCCAATAAAGGGGTGGAAAAAAATAAATTGATGACCCAAAAGAATGAATTTGAGAGATACTCGTTTTTGCATAAACCCATTTTATTCACATTGAAATGATATAGCTGGTTCAATCTCGAGCATTGTTATATCTTCTTTACAGGATTTTGGAGATATGTGAGGAGGCAAACGAGTGTCGGTGATGGAGGAATAACATGCGTTGATCCGTATGGTTTCGAAAGCAATCAAGGTGAGGTAAGAGTAGTTGCCAACACAACGACTATGAGGTATGTCTTACTTCCAAACCTTAATCCTATGAGGTTTTGTTTCCAAGATTTTGGAAGAAGCTTTGCGAATATGGTAGTTAAGAGATATGGGTTAATTCTAAATTGTGTGTCTAATTTTATGGGATTGAAAGTAGTGAGAAATTGCACGTAAATATTGGGATTTTTAATTTCTCACATTGCCAAGTTGGTGGGATTTAGTGGCAATAACAATTTGAAGTCTTGTGATGTATCTAAGGATTGCATGGATAGTACATGTGGCATGTCCTATTTGCATGATCTATATTTGTTTGGTGAAGATTTTGAGAGGTGCATGGTTGAATATGAAAATTTTATGATCATAATGAGTATTTGTTTAAAGAGAATAAATTTTTCATTCTACATCCATCGTATGGGCGACGTGTTATTGAGAAACATGATCGTGGTTTGATGTGTAACTATGGAGTAGCTACGATCATGGATAGGTTACATGAATTTCTATTATGGCTACACACGAAGAGATATGTTGAGTGGGTTGGTGAAACATGCATTGAATATATGAAAATGATATTGAAAAGATGTTAGATACTTATATATTGCATGAACAAATTCTTAATCCTAGAGAGCAAATGTCGTACACTTGTATGGGTTTTGTTGTGGAGTTAACTGGGTCTAAGAAGGGGAAGAACTTAATTTTATGATGCTTAATGAGGTCTTATTACTATCATTTGGTGTCTTTTGTTATTTATCATGCGGTGTAATTGATGAAGACATGGCGAAAGAAACCATGGAATTGGGATTTCTATGGTTGATGTAGCAGGTGGAACACAGAGCCTACAAACTAGAGTTAAAAAATAAGCACGTTGATAATATATAATTCTTTGTGTTACTAACTTGCTTTGTTTTTGTGCAAGGATTGAATATTTGAGGATAAATCTTTTTGAAAAAAAGAGAGTATGATATGAAACTGACCGGACATTACATGCTAATATTTGGAAGGAATTTCAAGAAGATTTGTTGTTTCTAAGGTACAAGCTTGATAGTGATTGGAGATGAAGTATCAAGTATATTCAAGTGATTAAAGGAGTTCAAGGAAGTACATAGTGGAATTGTATTGAGCAACCAAGCATTTGATTGGAAAATGACAAGGGAGATAGCAATTGGCGCGCACCCGCGCAACACAAACGCTCAACCGCGCTTCCGGAAGCATCCAAGCACGCACGGAGGCAGCGAGGCATGCGCCCTCACGCACCCGGGTGCGTTACGTAGAGCAAGGCGCACAGGACAGAACCATGCGCGGAGCAGCGCGTTTTCAACTTGCCATGGCGTGCCACGACGCGGAGCTGAATTATATTAGGGTTTTCTGCAGTTTTGTTGTTTTCTTTTGGTATTTTATTACATATGTCTTGTAATGCACGAAAATTAAGAACCTGAATTATATATTTGAAGAATATTTTTTCTCCAAAAGCTTTGGCTTTATTTACACCTTTGTGTATTCCTTAAAATCAAACTTATCAAAGTTTAATACTTTGTGGTGTTTGTCGATTGTTTTTCACGAGGATTGGATAAATTGTTTTCTTTGTGTTATTTGTTACTAAACCACATTGTTTAGAGGTGAATATCACACTACTTATTCAAAGATAAAAATCATGGTTCACAAGAATCTTATTGTTTACTAAATTGAGGGCACGACTGAGTCTAGATCGTGTTTGCCTTTCATTCGTAATCAAATTCGCATCATTTACTTCAATGCACAAAAATTATTGGAAGCTTACCAACTTCAACTCCAATGGTGCTCAAAGCTCAATCAACTAATCAAGATGATGAGCCAGTAAATGCTTTCACATTCCAAAGTATCGTCGGTGCGCTTCAATCTTACTTTCACTAGGCCGGACAATATTCTCGCCGTCAATAAGGTTTGTCAAAGTTTTAGCAATCCAACCATGGATGATCTCAAGGCTGTGAAACGCATACTAAGGTATCTCCAGGGAACTCGATTTCTTGGCATTTGTTATCTTTCTCAAAGCCCGATTTCCACTATGGATTCAGTGACGCTGATTGGGGTGGTTGTCCTACAACGAGAAGGAGCACAACTGGTTTTAGCGTATTTGTTGGTGCCAACTGTGTTTCTTAGAGTTTTAAGAAACAACCAACAGCTTCACGCTCAAGTTCTCAGGCTTAATATCGGTCGATAAATGTTGAATTAACATGGTTAATCTCATTATTACGTGAGATTGGTATCTCTCTATCCCGACCACCACAGTTATTTTGTGATAATATCAGCGCTCTTCATATGTCTGTAAATCCAATTTTTCATGCTAGAACTGTGAGGCCCGGGGCCGAAGAGGGCGGGGGGTGATCGCCGGTGCCATGAGGTTGCACGAACAATGAGCGGCTCCTGGCAGGCTTCTAGGTGGAGGGAACATGAATGAACCGATCCCACACCGGAATGAGAGGGATTCCGAGACTGTTCAATGTAATGGACTGTACAGTTGAAGAGGGCTTAAAAGATTTGATTTGTACTACTCATATCACGAAGGTGCATATTCTTTTCGGTAGCTCATCACATAAGAACTCCAAAGTTAAGCGTGATTGACTTGGGGCAATTTTGGGATGGGTGACCTCCTGGGAAGTTTCCCACGGTGCGTGTGAGTGAGGACATAAGCACGCTGGAAAGACTCATCTTGGTACAGTGAGGACATTCGTCGAATCTGGGGCGTTACAGTTGGTATCAGAGCCGACCTCTCTTAGTACGGTGTGGTTCGGGGACGAACCAAGCGGAAGCTGGTGGGCATGTGAGGCCCGGGGCCGAAGAGGGCGGGGAGTGATCGTCGGTGCCATGAGGTTGCACGGACAATGAGCGGCTCCTGGCAGGCTTCTAGGTGGAGCGAACATGAATAAACCGATCCCACACCGGAATGAGAGGGATTCCGAGACTGTTCAATGTAATGGACTGTACAGTTGAAGAGGGCTTAAAAGATTTGATTTGTACTATTCATATCACGAAGGTGCATCTTCTTTTCGGTAGCTCATCACATAAGAACTCCAAAGTTAAGCGTGCTTGACTTGGGGCAATTTTGAGATGGGTGACCTAGAACTAAACACATAGAAATTCGTTATCATTTTGTCTGGGAAAAGGTCGCGTTGGGCACTTTGATTACTAGATATATTACTTCTTCAGGTCAACCAGCTGACATCTTCACAAAGGCTCTGCCAAAGAAATAATTCATCAATCTTCGCAACAAACTAGGAGTTTCGCCACCTCCACAGCCCAGTTTGAGGGAGCATGCTAAGGAAATTTTGTTACCACCAAGACTAGGGTTAGTCGACATAGGCGTTGTTTTACAACCATACAATTGAAAACAACAAGACTCGTAGTACAGTATAAATCAAAAACCAGTTTATTACTCATAATCAATAATAAAAATGTCTTTACAACGTAGATTCTTAAAACGATAAGAATATACGGAAGCGTTTACAACGGAAATAAAATATTTAAATAAGCGAAGAATAAAATAAACTTCTTGATTCATCTTATTATCAACCTCAAAACTGGTCTTATTCATATTCGTCCATTTCCTCTTCTGACTTATCTGGGGAGGGTAGATTAAGGGGTGAGTGATATGGTCGTCACTCGGTAAGTAGGGGCCGTTCGAGCACATACATAATAGATACACATGATCTTCGAAATAACATATCATACATAACATATTTCGTATAACATATATCATAATCATAAACATAAGCATAGCTTGACCTAGGCACTTAGAATGCTCTACTTTCCATGGTTTACTGATATCAGTCCCTAATTTTAACTCCTCTAAGGGACGAGGCCGTATAACAGTTACAATCTCACCGTGTAAGGGCCACACTACGTTCAAAATTACGTCAATTAAATAATGATTGGTGGAGATCTGGTCTGTAAGTCGTTTTGACCTGTTTATGGACCAAAAAACCGTAGGTATGCTGTTCTCACTTATAATCTGAGTAGTTTTCTTGTGAAAACTGTATACAGAAAACTAACCGTTGGTTTCGGCTGAATTTTGGATATGATGTTCAAAACATATGATAGTGTATTATGAATAGTGGAGATCGGATTTGGACAGAATCTTGGCCTGAATGTATCACTCGAAAAACGGACATAATTTCGCCTTGTAAAAACTTCGAAAATGCTGCAGCACTTGGGATATGATTTTCGAAATATAGAATCAATTTTAAGGTGTGATTTTTGAGAACGAGGAGATGATATTTATAGGGGTGAGGTGAAAATCTTACCACAATTCATTAATAATCATTCCATAATTTCGAGATGCTCATTTCGTAAATCACGAAATACTTCTTCCATAATTTCGAGATGCTTTTTTTGTTGAGAAAAACTGGTTTGTATGTAATATTTTATTCCAAATTTGATGGGTATCTCATCCTCGATTTTCGAGATTAATATATGTCTTGCACTGGATTTCAAATTCCATGTATTTATTGACTTGGAATTTCAAATACCACGTATTATTTAATATTTCGAATTTATTATTTTTACAATAATATCATAACTCGAAAATAAATCCTATACATAAATATATTTAAATAAATACTTACAAACCAAAAGGAAAAGTTTTGTCAATGATATCTTGCCTTGATTCACGATCCTATCTTCTGCTGAATTTTTGGAAGAATTGGTGCCATCTATATCGGCAGAATTACAGCTAACTTTTTTTATTTATATTTTGTATTTTTGGATGCCTTTTGTATATATACACGATATACCGTTCAATTGAAATACAATCACAAGAATTCTTGCATCTAATTCACAAGATCAATATGTGGCATACTTGTATGAAAATTTTTGACTAAAGCAGCAAATGAAAGAATCATATACACAAGCATTTATGTACATTTACAGAAAAATTATGCAGAAATTTCGAATTTTAGAATAGGGGAGAAGAAAATAGGCTTACAGCAATAACAGGATCATTGAGGCTCACTTGGGAGAAGAAAAGGGAAATCCAATGAGCAAAAGACTCCAAACTCGGTGTGCTTCCTTTGTAACACAACGGGTTCACATCCAACAAAAACACCCTCCTCTTTTTCGATATCTTATCGCGCAAATTCCCATTACTGTTCCTAATCGAAGCTTCATTCTCCGAAGTTTTTCCAGGAAAAAGTGTTTTGTCACCAACGGCTGCCCGAATACTGCAAGACGCTGAAAGGCAGCGCTTGAGGAGTTTCCGCGATTTTACATTTTGGGTTCTTGAATTTGTCGCTGAGAGAAAAAATTTCGGCGGCTGAGGATGGTTTGTGGCGAAGGACGAGAGGAAATTAAGCTCTTTTCTATCTCGCAAAGTAGAAGCCATGGTCATCGAAGTGGCTGCTTCCAGAAATTCCGCCATATTCGGTTCGCGCGGTGAATTTATCTACGAGATGAATGGAGATGTGCGAGTTAGCCATCTACAACCACAAAATTTATTTTGGTGCAAATTTTACACTACATTAAAATAGTACGATTTTTGTACGATATACAATATTCATCTCCGACTCATTTACTTCAAATTTTACGCTAAAAAAAATATTCTCAAAATATTCTTTTTATTTTATATATATTAATTATTATATTTTATTATCATCCTCTTTGATAATATTAGCATATGATGCTGAAGATTGAGAATCTGTATTACTTCTCTGCTTTTGTTTCAAGAATTCTTGAAATTCATTGTATAACTCATTATTTTGCTCAGTATTACTGGCTGATGAACTGGATAAGTTATGGGCTATAAGTCTCTGTTTACCATGCTGTGCAATGATATTAGGGGGTTTTCCCCTACCACCTCGCCCTCTATAAGAGGACTCTCCTCTTCCTCCTCGGGAATACATATCTGTAGATAAAAAAATTAGGATAAATATTCTCGAGTTAAGAAATCTGGTAAGTGATTATCTTCACCTTTTTTATAAATTATTTCAAAATCAAAAGGAGCTAAATGAGCCTGCCATCTTGCAAACATTTGTTCAGAAACATCATGTTTAAAATCTTTATTAAACATAAATTTTGCAGATTTACAGTCAGTTTTTATAATAAACTTTTGATTATATAAATCATCTTGAAATTTCAAAATACATCTGACAATAGCTAAAATTTCTTTTGCTATCGTGGAGTAATTTTTCTGGGCATTATTCCATTTCCCAGAATAAAATCTAATAAGATATTCTTGTTTATTTTGAGGATCTTTCTGTTTTAAGATTCCTCCAAAACCTATATCTGAGGCATCAGTTTCAACTATTTTATCCCATTGGGGATTAGCAAGCATAAGACAAGGAAGATTTTTAACCTTTTCCTTAATATTTTTAACAGCTATTGTATGTCTTTCAGACCAAGGTAAAGGATTTTTCTTTAACCTATCATATAAGATAGCAGAATCTTTAGTAAGATTTTTAATATAGGGAGAAATATAATTTAAACTTCCTAAAAATCTCTGTAACTGAGTTTTATTAGTTATAATATCAGAAAATTTTGAACCAAATTCTATACTTCTCTGTATAGGAATTATTTTTCTTTTCTCAATCATATGACCGAGAAATCTAATATTGGTTTGAAATAAAATCATTTTAGATTTTGAGATAACAAGTCCATTTTGAATAACAATAGTTTTAAACATATTTAAATGTTTAAAATGTATTTCAATATCATTAGAAAATACTAAGATATCATCAATATAAACAATTATAAAATTGCTGTAATTATAAAAATATCATTCATAATTTGTTGAAATTCAGAAGGGGCATTTTTAAGGCCAAATGGCATTACTGTCCATTCATAATGTCCTATTAGAACATTAAAAGCAGTTTTATATCTATCAGATTCTTTTACCTGAATCTGCCAAAATCCTGATTTTAAATCAAATTTTGAAAATATGATAGCATTTACAAGTCTATCTAATAAATCTTTTTTATTAGGAATAAGATGTCTAATCCATTTTAAAACCTTATTAAGAGGTTTATAATTTATGACTAATCTTGGAACACCTCTTTCCTGTTCGGAATGTTTATTAACATAAAAAGCAGTACATGACCAAGGAAATTGAGAAGGCTTTATCAAACCTTTTTCTATTAAAGAATGAATTTCATTCTTACATAATTCTAAATATTCAGAATTCATTCGACAAGGACGAGCCTTGGTAGGAATATTTTTTCATCAAAATTCTCTTCATATGGAAGATATATAATATGCTTCTTTCTATTCCAAAAAGCATTAGGAAGATCATTACATATTTCTAATGAAAACTTATTATAAATAAGTTTAATTTTTTCCTGTAATTTAGGATTTTGTAATTTATCATCTATAGTTAATATATTAACTTCTTCTTTTAAAGAATTAATCTGAAAAGTTTTCCTATCAATCTTTTCTTGTAATTCATTAAGAATTCTATGAACAGGTTTAGTTATGAACTTAAAGGAAATAGGATTACCTTGAAAAGTTCCTATAATACCTGTTTCATCAACATAAGTTAAATGATAAATTTGATAAATAAAAGGAAGACCAAGTATAAGTTGGCTAGAAATATCTTTTGCTAATAAAAAACTGGTTTGAATACAGTTTTTATCTTTGCAAATATAAACTTTTGGTAATTTATAATTTATTTCTAATGGTTCTCCTCCTGCATGAGAGAGAGAATGAGTAGTTTTATGAAAATATTTCGTAGGAATTAATCCTTCCTGTATAACATTTAAGTCTGCACCACTATCAATCATAGCAATGAAATTCTTTTTATAAGAATTTTCAATTAATAAAGTTATATTGGTATACCATTTTTGAGATATAATCATGCTTAAAACAGATAAATGTTTTTTATCTGGATCAGGAAAAGAAATATCTTGTAGATTATCAAAACTATCAGAATTATTAACTGAATTATTATTATTAGTTTCAATGATTGAAACACGATAATTTAAACCATTATTATTGTGTTGTAAAATTTTTACTTGTTCTTTAAGATTTTTTATTTCTTTAACTAAATCCTGTATAGTAACTGGATTATGTTTACTATATTTCTGTTGAAGAAGATTTTTAACTTCTTTCATAGAGTGAGCTTGTTCTTGTTTAACAAAAATATTATTATTATTACTGCTAGTTGAAGCAGTATTCTCCATTTGATCAATAATTGTGGATTTTAATACTGGATCCTTAATCATTTTAAGAAATTCTAAAATATTATTGTTAGTTAACACATTAATATTTAAATCATTGAATTGAGACATTAGTTTATAAAATTCATCATTTTTATCTTCTATATGATTTAAACAAGATTTTTCTTGTATACAATTATTACATTCATTTAAATCATCAGAAATATCTGATTCACTATCTATTATTTCTTCTGAAATATAAGATTCTGAAGAATTCTCAGTTTCACTGTCAGAATTATTATTTGAATCCATTATTATTTAAATAATGTTTCTTTTAGATTATCATCTATATCTAAATTATTAATTTTATTTTTAGCCCAACATTGATTAGCATAATGTCCTAGCTTTTTACATTTTCTACAAATTATTAATTTATTTTTGTATTTTTCTTCTTTCCGTAAATCACGGCTTTCTTTTCTTTTTTCTTTTTATCTCTTTGTCTATCAGACAAATGTCTTTTCTTTCTATAAAATTTTTCATCTTTTTCTTTAATTTTCTTCTTACCTTTATTAGGTAAGTCCATACCAAATTGATCACAAAATTTACCTAATTGTTTTTTCTCAAGTAAATTCTGTCTTTTAATTTGATTATTTAATTTTAATTCATTACAGAGAGCTAAACCCTCTTTAATGCAAGTATTAATTAAATTTCCATAAGTATAATTATCATATGGAATATTAATCTCATCTTTTCTTAATACTTTTCTAATTCTTTCAGCAAATAGAAAAGGTAAACCATCTATAAATTTAGCTTTCCAGAAACTATTATTATAATCTGGTATCTCATATATACGAGATAAAAAGGTATCTTTATACCATCTAAAATCAATAAGTGTTTTATATTTTAGATTACTTAATAAAGTACGAATCTTTTCACTATCATCAGTGAATTTACCAGTAAAATGTTCAATCATAGTCATTATTAATGAATATACAACATTTTCTGATTGAATATTATTCTCTATCTTTATAGAATTAATAATATCTTCTTTTTGGAATTGATTTAAATAATTATCCCACCAACCTTTAAGTTGACCAGTAAAACCTGATATAATCATCTTAGCGATATTTTTATCAGTATTGCCAGAAGTTTTACACACAGTACTATACATAAGCATTCTGTGAGCAGTATTATAAATTTGTTTATCTCTAAAACCATCAATATTCCATTCATAAATACTTTTCCCATTATAACTATTATCAAATATATATTCTTGTTCTTCAATAAGAACGTCCATGGGAGTAGGTCTATTATAATAATATTTATTTTGGTTAGGTCTATCTGCCCATTTAATTTTATTAATTTCTTCATCAGAATGATTCTCATTATTATCTAACTCTTTATTAAGAGTATTTAAATTAAGATTTTTAAATTTTTCTTCTAGTAATTTTTCTATATCAGAAACAGAAGATTTAAATTTAAAATCCTTTATATCTGGAGGGGATTTAATAGAAGAAGTAGCAATAGAAACAATATTAGTTTCTTCTTCTTTTGTTTGAATATGAACATCTGGTTTAATTTGATTAATGGCCAGAATTATTTTATCAATACGATCCTTAAGAAAAACTATCTCTTCTCCTATTATCATAAGATACAAATTTGTATAATTCTGTTTTTCAATTATCTGATTAATATGTTTAACAGTTATTTGTAACATATCATTTTCAAATAATTTAGAAAAAGCAGTAAAATTTAAAATTTTATTATTCTTTTCTGTAATAAAAGATTGTTGAGGAGGATAAACAGATTTTTGAATCTGTCCAGAAGAAAGTTTATAATTTCTTTCAAGAATAGAAATATAATCTATAATAAATGTTTTAAAAAACCAAGGAACAAAATGAATTAATTTATTCTGGTTTTCACAATATGTATAAAATTTCGAAACAATATACTCAAATTCTTCTTCAGAAAAACTTTTAAAATACCAATTTCTGAAAGATTCCCATTTGGGTAAATAAAATTCTGCATTGATCCTTACTCTAGCAAGAGATCCTTTAGTAAAATCAATTTTAGATTTACTATCCATTAAATACTAAAATTCATTTCTGAAACGGTATCAGTTTCTCTAACTTTTTGAAAGTTACTTTTATGCACAATATTATTCTGATTAATAATTAATTCATCTACTGTATCTTGTATAGGAGACTCAACATCTTCTCTTATCTGAGAAGTAGAAGCTTTAGAAGTTTGAGGAATATCCACTAAATAATCTAAAGGCGAAATAAAAGAATGACTGGATCTTGATCTAGTATAGATAGAAGATGGCAATAATCTTCTTTGTTCATTATTAAACTGTATTTGAACAGATCCTTCATTATTTTGTATAACCTGTTGTAAATCTCTATTTATTATAGGATTTCTAGGAACAGCTTGTTCAATTATCCAGCTTTCTGGAAATTCAATTTCTTCCCATTTTATAGATCTACGGGTTGTAATATTAGATCTATTAAAATTAGTTTCTATAAGAATAGTTTCATTTAATTTTTTATCTATTCTTTTACACATAGGATTCAGTGTAAATAATGGTTTATAATAAATACGATAACAGATACATATAACTTCTGTACCAGGAGTATAATTATAACCATGAGTTTTAACATTTAATGTTAAAGAATCTAATATATTAATATCAGACAAAGATAAAGATAAATTTGGATAAACATCAAAATATACTGGACCATGAGCCAGACTAGATTGAATTATTCCCATAAGGGATTGTTTCCAATTCAAATTTCTACCATCTCTTAAAGCTGCTATGAAGCTTTCTGGTAGTCCTTCTAATGATGTTAAAGGTCTAAAAGCTATTTGAATTAAACCTATATGCATGAATCTGTAATTTTTCCTATAAGGTAAAATATCTTTATTGTTTAACAATCTAATAACCATCTCATTATCATGAAGAGGTACTGAAGATTCTGTAGTTTTAACTACTTGTTTAAAACCAATTTTTTCAAAAGTTCCTAACTTATATATCATTTTAGAATCTATCTTAGGAATAGTCCATTTATTCAATAAATCTAAATTTTCAGGTAAATCATATTCTTCATTTAAACTGTTTTGAACAGTTTCTTTAAAATCGAAAATATTCATTTGAATAAAAGTGCTAAATTATTATCCAGACTATTTCCATGGCTCTGATACCATCTGAGACTTGGGATCAGAATGAGGAATCTGATACGTGGCTTTGTTTTACCAAACTTTTCCTTAGTGGCTTTCGCACACATGGAGGTTATTGGTAAACACAAGGTTCGAGTTTAACCAGGAAAAATAAATTAATGTTGTAGCCCTTTAGCCTGCTTAGCCGAGAGATGGCGTTTAAGGCGTTCATGGGTGATTTTTATGAATTTATGATTCTGAGGTGGACCTCGGTAAAATCCTCTGTTGTTTAATTTCTTTGGTATATCTTTTATAAATCCTTTTATGTTTTGTAAAAGTTCCAAATATGAATCTTATATTACATTAAATTCCAAAAATTTAAATAGATCTTTTATTACCTCAATCTGATCTCAAGAACAAATAAATATAGATCATGTCATAGTAAGGTAATAATTTAGCACGAATGCTTTAGCCTGTCATACAGGCTCAACTAATGAAATATAAAAATTTAAAACAGTAAATAAAAACAGAAAATAAAAATAGTAAGAACTTACAAATTTGTTACCAGAACTTCAAACTTTTATTGATATAATTCAGAAGGGTTTTTACAAGAGAGAAATGAGAGGGGAGCAAACTCAACCGTGTCCTCCTAAAGACACAGAATGAACCTATAAATAGATAGAAGAGCCGGACATGAAACCCCGGATTCCATCTAAAATAAAAACAGTACAATACTTTATTAAAGTAAATAATACAATGCATTATTAATGCAAATAGTAGTCAAAAAGTCTACAGTGATATGATATTCCACCCGATATGCCATGATGTGATATTCCACCAACTGCACCAGCTGTAAATTCTTTTTCTGACGATTTTAATCATCTTTAATATTGTCTTTTAAAGAATTTTTCAAATTCTCAAAAATGTCATCTATCTGAGAAAATTGAGGAATATCATCCTCAGGGTCTTGAGCATCCTGCATCTTCATAAGATGAATAAATTGATTTTCACTAGATTCGGACGCCATAGATTTATCTGATTTTGAATCAGCACCTCCAATATTCTGGAAAAGATCTTTTCATTTCTTCAATATAGATCTCGATCATTTTTTCTTTTGAATATATTTCAGAATATTTTTGAGTAAGAATCTTGAAAGGACTCATAGAGGCTTTTTCCTTTTCTTGTTGATTATTAATTTCTTTCTGATATAAAGAAATTTTTTCTTCCATTTGATGAAGAGTTTCATAACCATATGGTTTTCCAGTTTCTGGATCATCTCTTAATAATTTGTCCCAAAATTTTGTGGAACTAACCCTCCATATGCAAGGGATGCCTTCATCAGTGTAACCGAATTCTGGCTGACATCTCCAGATCCATGGGATTCCACATTCCATGAAAAATAGACATAGAGTCTTTCCATCAATCCAATGTTCAGAAAATGATTTTTTAATACTTGGAGAAACATTTAACCAAGTATTCATGAGTTTTATAAAAATCTCTGGCAAAATCTTTGCGGATGGACCAAATATCTTCCACCATATTAAAAACCAATTTGGAACTGGATAGTGAAAAATATTTTCACAAATTTTTAAAAACCAAGTATGTTTTCTTTTTTCATTTTCATAGAACAAGGTTTTATTAAAACTTTCAATATAATCCCAAAAATTGAATTTAAAACTCATTTTATGATTTTCAGAATAAAATTCTTTTTCAACTAATGGAGATATACCCCATTCTTCAATAGATATGATCTTCTTGATGATAAACTTTGAAAAGTTATAAATTCCTTTCTGCTAAGTATTACTGAAAAAGTGAGTTATGTCAACACTTTTTGTAGATATCAGAAGATTTTCATAAAATCCTCTTTGCTTATAAGAACCATATACATATGATGTATTGTTTAAATATCTTTCCATGATAGTCCATGGAGTTTTTTCCCATATGGTATCTCTTTCTTCTATAAGAAGAATCAATTCTCGATGTTTTGTCTCTGTATATAGAGCTGAATCATTATCATCCTCTTTGATAATATTAGCATATGATGCTGAAGATTGAGAATCTGTATTACTTCTCTGCTTTTGTTTCAAGAATTCTTGAAATTCATTGTATAACTCATTATTTTGCTCAGTATTACTGGCTGATGAACTGGATAAGTTCTGGGCTATAAGCCTCTGTTTACCATGCTGTGCAATGATATTAGGGGGTTTTCCCCTACCACCTCGCCCTCTATAAGAGGACTCTCCTCTTCCTCCTCGGGAATACATATCTGTAGATAAAAACATTAGGATAAATATTCTCGAGTTAAGAAATCTGGTAAGTGATTATCTTCACCTTTTTTATAAATTATTTCAAAATCAAAAGGAGCTAAATGAGCCTGCCATCTTGCAAACATTTGTTTAGAAACATCATGTTTAAAATCTTTATTAAACATAAATTTTGCAGATTTACAGTCAGTTTTTATAATAAACTTTTGATTATATAAATCATCTTGAAATTTCAAAATACATCTGACAATAGCTAAAATTTCTTTTGCTACTGTGGAGTAATTTTTCTGGGCATTATTCCATTTCCCAGAATAAAATCTAATAAGATATTCTTGTTTATTTTGAGGATTTTTCTGTTTTGAGATTCCTCCAAAACCTATATCTGAGGCATCGGTTTCAACTATTTTATCCCATTGGGGATTAGCAAGCATAAGACAAGGAAGATTTTTAACATTTTCCTTAATATTTTTAACAGCTATTGTATGTCTTTCAGACCAAGGTAAAGGATTTTTCTTTAACCTATCATATAAGATAGCAGAATCTTTAGTAAGATTTTTAATATAGGGAGAAATATAATTTAAACTTCCTAAAAATCTCTGTAACTGAGTTTTATTAGTTATAATATCAGGAAATTTTGAACCAAATTCTATACTTCTCTGTATAGGAATTATTTTTCCTTTCTCAATCATATGACCGAGAAATCTAATATTGGTTTGAAATAAAATCATTTTAGATTTTGAGATAACAAGTCCATTTTGAATAACAATATTTTTAAACATATTTAAATGTTTAAAATGTATTTCAATATCATTAGAAAATACTAAGATATCATCAATATAAACAATTATAAAATTGCTGTAATTATAAAAAATATCATTCATAATTTGTTGAAATTCAGAAGGGGCATTTTTAAGGCCAAATGGCATTACTGTCCATTCATAATGTCCTATTGGAACATTAAAAGCAGTTTTATATCTATCAGATTCTTTTACCTGAATCTGCCAAAATCCTGATTTTAAATCAAATTTTGAAAATATGATAGCATTTACAAGTCTATCTAATAAATCTTTTTTATTAGGAATAGGATGTCTAATCCATTTTAAAACCTTATTAAGAGGTTTATAATTTATGACTAATCTTGGAACACCTCTTTCCTGTTCAGAATGTTTATTAACATAAAAAGCAGTACATGACCAAGGAGATTGAGAAGGCTTTATCAAACCTTTTTCTAATAAAGAATGAATTTCATTCTTACATAATTCTAAATATTCAGAATTAATTTGACAAGGACGAGCCTTAGTAGGAATATTTTTTTCATCAAAATTCTCTTCATATGGAAGAGATATAATATGCTTCTTTCTATTCCAAAAAGCATTAGGAAGATCATTACATATTTCTAATGAAAACTTATTATAAATAAGTTTAATTTTTTCCTGTAATTTAGGATTTTGTAATTTATCATCTATAGTTAATATATTAACTTATTCTTTTAAAGAATTAATCTGAAAAGTTTTCCTATCAATCTTTTCTTGTAATTCATTAAGAATTCTATGAACAGGTTTAGTTATGAACTTAAAGGAAATAGGATTACCTTGAAAAGTTCCTATAATACCTGTTTCATCAACATAAGTTAAATGATAAATTTGATAAATAAAAGGAAGACCAAGTATAAGTTGGCTAGAAATATCTTTTGCTAATAAAAAACTGGTTTGAATACAGTTTTTATCTTTGCAAATATAAACTTTTGGTAATTTATAATTTATTTCTAATGGTTCTCCTCCTGCATGAGAGAGAGAATGAGTAGTTTTATGAAAATATTTCGTAGGAATTAATCCTTCCTGTATAACATTTAAGTCTGCACCACTATCAATCATAGCAATGAAATTCCTTTTATAAGAATTTTCAATTAATAAAGTTATATTGGTATACCATTTTTGAGATATAATCATGCTTAAAACAGATAAATGTTATTTATCAGGATCAAGAAAAGAAATATCTTGTAGATTATCAAAACTATCAGAATTATTAACTGAATTATTATTATTAGTTTCAATGATTGAAACACGATAATTTAAACTATTATTATTGTGTTGTAAAATTTTTACTTGTTCTTTAAGATTTTCTATTTCTTTAACTAAATCCTGTATAGTAACTGGATTCTGTTTACTATATTTCTGTTGAAGAAGATTTTTAACTTCTTTCATAAAGTAAGCTTGTTCTTGTTTAACAAGAATATTATTATTATTATTGCTAGTTGAAGCAGTATTCTCCATTTGATCAATAATTGTGGATTTTAATACTGGATCCTTAATCATTTTAAGAAATTCTAAAATATTATTGTTAGTTAACACATTAATATTTAAATCATTGAATTGAGACATTAGTTTATAAAATTCATCATTTTTATCTTCTATATGATTTAAACAAGATTTTCCTTGTATACAATTATTACATTCATTTAAATCATCAGAAATATCTGATTCACTATCTATTATTTCTTCTGAAATATAAGATTCTGAAGAATTCTCAGTTTCACTGTCAGAATTATTATTTGAATCCATTATTATTTTAAATAATGTTTCTTTTAGATTATCATCTATATCTAAATTATTAATTTTATTTTTAGCTCAACATTGATTAGCATAATGTCCTAGCTTTTTACATTTTCTACAAATTATTAATTTATTTTTGTATTTTTCTTCTTTCCGTAAATCACGGCTTTCTTTTCTTTTCTTTCTATAAAATTTTTCATCTTTTTCTTTAATTTTCTTCTTACCTTTATTAGGTAAGTCCATACCAAATTGATCACAAAATTTATCTAATTGTTTTTTCTCAAGTAAATTCTGTCTTTTAATTTGATTATTTAATTTTAATTCATTACAGAGAGCTAAACCCTCTTTAATGCAAGTATTAATTAAATTTCCATAAGTATAATTATCATATGGAATATTAATCTCATCTTTTCTTAATACTTTTCTAATTCTTTCAGCAAATAGAAAAGGTAAACCATCTATAAATTTAGCTTTCCAGAAACTATTATTACAATCTGGTATCTCATATATACGAGATAAAAAGGTATCTTTATACCATCAAAAATCAGTAAGTGTTTTACATTTTAGATTACTTAATAAAGTACGAATCTTTTCACTATCATCAGTGAATTTACCAGTAAAATGTTCAATCATAGTCATTATTAATGAATATACAACATTTTCTGATTGAATATTATTCTATATCTTTATAGAATTAATAATATCTTCTTTTTGGAATTGATTTAAATAATTATCCCACCAACCTTTAAGTTGACCAGTAAAACCTGATATAATCATCTTAGCGATATTTTTATCAGTATTGCCAGAAGTTTTACACACAGTACTATACATAAGCATTATGTGAGCTGTATTATAAATTTGTTTATCACTAAAACCATCAATATTCCATTCATAAATACTTTTCCCATTATAACTATTAGCAAATATATATTCTTGTTCTTCAATAAGAACGTCCATGGGAGTAGGTCTATTATAATAATATTTATTTTGGTTAGATCTATCTGCCCATTTAATTTTATTAATTTCTTCATCAGAATGATTCTCATTATTATCTAACTCTTTATTAAGAGTATTTAAATTAAGATTTCTAAATTTTTCTTCTAGTAATTTTTCTATATCAGAAACAGAAGATTTAAATTTAAAATCATTTATATCTGGAGGGGATTGAATAGAAGAAGTAGCAATAGAAACAATATTAGTTTCTTCTTCTTTTGTTTGAATATGAACATCTGGTTTAATTTGATTAATGGCCAGAATTATTTTATCAATACGATCCTTAAGAAAAACTATCTCTTCTCCTATTATCGTAAGATACAAATTTGTATAATTCTGTTTTTCAATTATCTGATTAATATGTTTAACAATTATTTGTAACATATCATTTTGAAATAATTTAGAAAAAGCAGTAAAATTTAAAATTTTATTATTCTTTTCTATAATAAAAGATTGTTGAGGAGGATAAATAGATTTTTGAATCTATCTCTATTGAAATTTTGATTTGCCTCTATTTAGGCCATCTTTCAATTATTAATTTTTTTTATAATTTTAGTTTGATGTGTATATATTACATAATATTTTTAATTTATATCTTTTGATAAATTAATTATATTATCGTAATATTAAAAATACAAACGATTATCCACTAAGCTGAAGACCAGCACATCACGAGAATATTAACAGAACAAACAAATAAATTTGTTTCACGTCTAATCGACTAAATCTTCTGCTATCTCCAACTATATTATGCTAACTCTTCCATTTTCCGACCTCCTAATACAATTATTAAGTCTTCAATTGCATGGCCTTTTGAGTAATGACATAACATAAAATTGACATTTTGCAGCTTTTTTGTTGTTGGGAATCTTCAACTTCATTTTTGGGCAAAATCTATACTATGTTGTATGATAAAACTTGAGCCATGTAGTAATTGAATTTCGTTCGACTTGGTTACACCAAACTAAATTTACATATATAACCTGCTAAAATCAAAAATCAAGAAGAGTAAAACAGAATTTTCATTTTTTCAATTGACATATTATCTTTTAGTTTCCTCGTCATGTATGACATTTAATTTACACGCACAATATGCGTGCATCATCTCTTGTCAGAGATAAAAAAAAAAAAGAGGTGTTGAAAAGAAAGCTGAGACACAACGGGTCTTTTAATCCAGTGTCACCATGTTGAAAAAATGAGATAAGTCTCGAGTTCGATATTTTCTAAATCCCCATGTGAGGTCCAGGAAATTCGAACTACGTAACCCGACTGTATGTAATCTATGGTTTTATTTAAAATATGTGTTTAAGGATTTTTATGTATTTAATGCATGATTATTCCGTGGCTAGGGTTTATTTCAAGATTATTTTTTTAGTTTCATGCATTAAGGTTTTAAATTGCATTTCGCGCTCGAACGATCAACGAAGACCGGGGATAATCAGGAAAAATATTTTTGTTGAATAATTAATTTTAATTATTTAATATGAGATGTTTTTATATGTGGATTTTGAAAATTGAGCTTTGGTAGATATTTTTACTCACCAGGTCATGATTTTAACCGGTACGCAAAATTTAGCGAATCAGGAGACTTTCCGAAGACTCGGGCAATATTTTAAAAAACGTACCTAAACAAAATATTTTTCGAGAGTGTAATTGTGTTTGATGAGTTTATTTTAATGCTTAATGGGCTCAAAACCCCTTTTAATCCATTTAATTTTCATTAGGCCCTATTATGCATGCAAATTCTATTTAAACTCTACCTAAATCAACCATAAACCTAATTACACTAAGTGGCAGCCCCCTCCCTCAATTTTATCAGCAGCCACCCTCGATTTTACAGCAGCAAATCAGCAGCCACTTCGGTTTCCTCCATAGTTTTCAAGCAAACTTCTCCCCAGCTCCTCCGGTGCTAGTCCTACGCGCGTATCTTCGAGTTTTCAAGCATAAAAGCGTTAAGGTACGGATGTATTCCCTTTTTTTTTCTCTTCCTTCACGCCAATATTATGCTGAAATATATGTAAATGTATGAGAATTTATTTATCTAACTTGTGGTTTCGTTTTTATGCAAAACTTTGACATGAAAGTGCATCCTTTTGTTTCATTCTCATGTTTTATTGATTATGGTGCAAGGTGCTTCAAGAATTATGACCTTAAGGGGATGCACACGTCGAGGATCAAGGTGTGATAGGTGCTGGAGTCTTGGGTTGTCGAGCTTGAGAGGGAATCGTCCGGATCGAGAGATTTGTTTAAGGTGTCAGGTAGATTGGACGATAGGAGGGAAAGCCGACGGTACGAGGGCAGCTCCAGGCATTTGACTAGTCTCTGGTGGGTCTGTGTCATGGCCTGAAAGGGTCTCGAACACCACTGGTCTTGACCTTAGGGCCAGACGAGAAAGACGAGTGAAGGGAGTGTCACGGTTGTGCGTTTTGGGTGGCTAGCGAGTGGTTGCAACTTGAAACATGCATGGGGCTATGATCTGTGCTTAGGTTGGTCCAGGAGGGTCCTAAGTTGGCTAGGAAGGTCTGGTCCAAGGCTGGTCCTCGAGGGTTTGGTCTAGGATTAATAAAACATGAGTTTGGCGCGACTAGGGTTTGAGGATTTGCAAAGGCCGAAAATCCAGCACTTGCAGTGGCTGTTCGAGGGGCTTAGTAGACTGGTCTAGATGGTTTAAGGGCTGTTAGGATGTGATTAAATTGTGTTAAAAATTTGGGAAATGTTTGGTTAAGTTTCGGGTCGATTCTGGTTAAAATCGGGACCCGGTCCAAGTTTTAAAACAAATCACATAAGTTCTGAACCGAGCTCGAGTTTACGCCTAATAAATGCTTATAAATATGTTTTAGGGTGTTTTAAGGAGTTTGATAAGCTTCAGATCGAAATTTTGAGGTCTATGGGTAAAATGGTCATTTAGGGTTTCCATGGGCAAAATAGTCATTTTGCACTTGGGTCGAGTTTTTAATCCTGGCAGTGCCCTCAGCACGATTTGTCGTGTTTTTAAATGTTTACATTATCATGTATATGATTTTAATGTAACTATGAAAATACGTTGCATGCTTGGTTTTAAGGAAATTACGTATATGCATGTTTTTATAAGAGGTGAAAATGACGGTGTTTTTGAAGGATGGGAGTTGGTTGTGACTGACGATATATGTATACGATGAGCTGTAAGGCCAAGGCTTCAGTGGATGGGTAATATTGTCGCTGATATCCCCGCCACCGAATACCATGGTTATATGTAGATTGATCCATCGAATAGAGCTGATACAAATAGATCTGATACGAAAGTCACAACTAACGAACTAAATTCGATTAAGGAAAATGAACAAGTATATGATGATATGAAGTGATGTTTTTGACACGCTATGCTATGATAGGAAATGTTTAAGTTCATTTTCTTCTCAAGTTCATGAAACATATTTTTTTACTAATGTACTTTTCACTGTTGCTTACTATGCAATATTCGTTATAACATTACAGGTGTATTGAGTCTTTAGACTCACTAGACGTGAATGATACAGGTGAGTATATTGATAAGGAGGCTGGAGGCGCCGAAGTATGAGTAGGCGGGGCTGGATGTGCGTATGCAAACCCGAGGACCATATTTTTCGCACATCATGTTTTCAGTTAGGAGTGGACATGAATGTTTTATATGCTATGTTTTGACATGTTGATGGTTGTGAGGATTTTTACTTGTTTCATGTTATTTTATTTTTAACGTAAATCTTGCGTTGTTGACTCGATGATTTTTAAACTGCAGTACTTTTGGCTATTATTGGATTACATCTATTTTAAATGGGAAACTTTTCATCAGTATTGAATGCATACATAAATTATGAATTTCGAAAATGAGCTTACAAAAAAAAAAATTAATTCTTGTGGCATTTGAAGTAGTAGATGTTTCAGTTGATATCAGAGCAAGGTCCTGTAAGGTTGTGCCATCACTAGCTTCTGCATCTCAGTCTTCAAGCCTCAAGTCTGTAAGCTTTTATGTTTTATATAGTTTATTGCTATCACCTGCATGATTGCATGTTATATGTTTTACAGCGATTTACAGTACATGTTTAGATGCTTTCATGGTTTAAGGATGATATGTTTTGAAAACTAGATTAAGTTGCATGATGGATTACGTTTAGAATTTGGACTGTGTTCAGATATCATGTCTCCCAGACGCGTCCCTAGCACAGATTGTCGGGAAGATACTTTCGGAGACAATAGAGGCCTTCCACCGCCACCACCACCACCGCCGCCGCCGCCATTGGATGGAGCTACTCGAGTTCTCGAAGGCATGGCTAGACTTCTAGAATAGACGAAGTAGACTCTCCGACCTCAGACAGACATTTATGATCAGTTTCGACGGCTAAACCCGAAGGAGTTCGGAGGTACTACTGACCCTTTCTTAGCGGAGGGTTGGATTCGGTCTTTGGAGCTACACTTCCAGTACTTGCAGATGATGGATGGCGACGGGGTCAGGTGCACCACTTATTTATTGAGAGATGATGTGGGAGGGGGCAGCGTACGGGTTGAACTTGGCTACCCTCACGTGGGATCATTTCAAGGAGGTATTCTACGACAAGTATTTTCCAGCAGATTTGAAGGACCGCCTGACGAGGGAAGTTTATGAGTCTCCGACATGGGGACTCGTCTGTAGCAGAATTCATTATGAAGTTTGACAGGGGCTATCATTTTGTGCCCCTTGCGAGAGATGCCGCCCAGAAGCTGTGGCATTTCATGGATGGCTTGAGACCCACGTTGCGCTGGGATGTTATGCTGATGAGACCAGCGAGCTATGATGAGGCCACCGCTTGTGCTTTTCAGGCGGAGCAGGCCCTTAGGGACATTGATTTTGAGATGCATGAGGAAGAGATCCAAGGCCCAGTCCAGCTCCCAGCCACATAAGAAATAGTTCACGGGGCCACCGAGACATCAGGGGCAGCAAAAGCCCCAGGGACAGATTAAGAGGCCGGTCAGCAGAGGCCACCACAGGTACTAGGGGCTCCAAAGCCGGCAGAGAGGCAGCCATGCAAGCAGTGCAACCGGTTCCACATCGGCAAATGTTTACGGGGAAACTACAAATGCTTCATCTACGAGCAAGAAGGTCATAAGGCGGTGGATTGCCCTAGGAACAAGGGCACCACTACCGGCAGAGCATATGTGATACACACAGAGGAGGCAGAGGTGGAGCCAGACTTTACACTTGTCACCGGTAACCTTTATGCTTAAGATATTAATTTATAGCTTTGATTGCACGGGTTATATGATTGTTGTGGTAATTAATTTATGGGATTGAGAACATAGATTAAATTAGGATGCATGCTCTACCTAGTTGGATTTAACGATTTGAATTGCATGAATTGAGAATTTTAAGGACCTAATTGTAATAACCAATAATATGAGGACCTAAGTGCAAAATCGAAACTCTAAGGGACTATTTTTGACTTTTTCGAATTTTTGGGATTAAATTCTTAGTTTCGAGGATTTTAAGGTTAAAGGAGCGCTAAATTCGAAAATTTCATGGGGTAAAAAATGCAAATTTCGATAAATTGTAGGGCCAAAATGCAATTTTGAAAACTTTAAGGGTCAAATTGTAATTTTTGAAAATTTTGGGGACTTAATTTGAAAATTTCAAGGAACAGTTGGGTTCAGTCAGTAATTTTTGAGGATTTTGGGTTAATTGCTAGTAGGAAATTTCTTAAGTTTCAACGCGAACAGATTTTATGGTATGTTTTGTCGCAAGAAGGATATATATTTAAGGTGTAGCCACGTATGCATTGCTAGATTCTGGAGCTACACACTCGTTTATATCCGAATCTTTTATCAAGCGACTAGAAATCATACCAGTTGCGATGGATTCAGGATTTAGATTATCGATTCCATCCGAGGATCAAATGTTTACCTCTCAGATACTGAAGAAATTGGAGCTTCGGTTGTAGAAAAATGCGGTGCAGGCAGACTTGATTGTGCTACCGTTGCCAGAGTTTGATATTATTTTGGGTATGGACGGGCTTTGTGGGGACCCGGACGCTAATCATTTTCTTAATCATCTTTGGGATTTAATTATCAATTAAACTAAACAGGGTCTAAAAATTTTTCTTTTAAAACACAAGTGCGGAGCGTAATGGAATGTAACTAATATACATCTCAGTATATAAGTACAATAATGTACAACAATTATTCAAACTAGTCTAAGCTTCAACTACTAAATTTCAAGTATTAAACCAAGTCTACAATAAGTCCGGAATCACCACTCTAAACTCGTCTTCTCTCATCATCTTCTTGACCCCGATCCAGCCGGATACTCCGGTGAGAATAAATCACAGTATAAAACATGGTAGACATGCATATACACAATATAAATCATAAAGCATATTATCATTCATAAAATCAATAACAATAGGTTTCATAGTCTATGAAACCAAATGAAAATAAGCATGCAGTAACAATGGGTTCCATAATCTCTGAAACCAAAATAAAATAAGCATGCAACTCAATTCAATTCATATCTTGACTCGACTCGACTCTAACTCTAGGGATCCCAGTGTGAATAAGACGTCATTATCTGTCACCTACCCTCCCAATCGGGGTGACGGTACATCTTATTCCTAGACTTCGGTCCTGTCTGTATCGAATGTCTACAATCGGAGGAAATTTGCTCCTATGCGTCGATACCACCGAACATCTAGAAATTTGGCAAATCTGTCTTCCTCGCGCATGTGCGCCCAACACGTCGTGCATGTGCGCAAGGTTCTGTCTTCCTCGCGCATGTGCGCCCAACACGTCGCGCATGTGCGCAAGGACTTCTCCTTTCATCTCTTTTGATTTTCTTTCGGCTTTCCCGATCCAATCCGTTCCGTCCATAATCATATTAATTATCAACAACAGATTATAATAATCATCGCCAAATCCTTTCAAATTAACAGGATAAATTTCTTGGGCCTTACATTTCTCCCCCTCTAAGATACGATTTTGTCCTCGAAATCACAAGTAATCAATTCAGATATATCAGAAGAAATGTATACAGAGTTTAAATCAGAAACTCATCTCAATGAAATTATTATGAAATCTCAGTCTTATATTAGATCCTATCTGTCAAGTAGTTTCTTTGATATTCTGACAATATTACTGTGTTTTCAACAATAGAATAATCCTCGTTTCTCTCTGATTCCAAACTGGAATAAGAATTCAAGAAGTATAATATCATAATACCCTCAAAATAATTCTGACAGAATCAATCTCGCAATATTGGCTATACAACATCTGTATATACCAATCAACAACTCATAACTAGTCAACATCATCAGCTGTTATCAAATCTGTTTATCCCAGTCAAGGATTTACTCAATCTTCGGCTTCAAATACCAACAGTCATCGTCCGACTTTGGCATATTTAGTCTGTTCATTCGAAGCTGGTTTTTATTCTTTTCTGAATCAGCTTCATTTTCTTTATCAGATTTCTGCTTTTATCAAATTCAATCTCAGATATCACCGTAATATCATTCCCATTCAGAGGAAATCCGCAGTACTCACTGTACAATGTCTCATCTGTATCTATCTCAATACTCGTTTGATAGCTATCATTATAAATAATTCATATAGTGACAATATGTCATGTCAACTAGTGCTAACATCCAGCACTACAACTCCATAAATATCTTTTAATATCTGGATAGTACGCTCTGGCTATCTATCAGTCAGTGGATAATATATGAATGAGTTCATGGTATGTTCTGCCACAATTACAAACTCAATCAAAATTCACAATCTGATATAATCTATTTCAACATTCTGGTCAATCTGACTATTTCTTTGACATCGATCTTTGTCATCTGGTCATGTGTGTACGTCATCTTGTACAACTACTAGATATAGATTGAACAATCTGTCAATCACAATCATATCATATCACAATCTGGAAAGTATTGCAGTGGTCTCATTACGAAATTCATCGAAATATACTCCCCATGTCTAGTCAGAATTATACAAATTCTGTAATAAATCTTCTGATTTCTATCTTTCTGTCTTCATTTATTGACAATTCAAACATTTCAGTACAATTTCTGCCAACATTTTAGTACAATTTCTATCATAACTGATTTAATCTGTCTATATCAAAACTGTCTGTCCGAATATTATCCATTCTCAGTTACCAAAATGAAAACTGAATCCACTATTGTGTGTTTCTGACACTATCTGTCATTTCAGATTCGAACTATTTGGTACAAACAAATCAGTTAATAATATAAATTAAAAAAAATACCTACCTGGTATTCGGTTCTGACTATCGATATCAAATTCTGTCGTGCAAATCTGACACATTTGACATCATACGATAATCATTCTCATACAGTAAAAATTACATATCACTCACTCTGATCGATGCTCTGCTCTGATTATCGAAATTAAGTTCTGAACATTCTGGTTAAATCTCTGAACTGCTGAAATTCTCGAATTCAGCTCTGATTCGGTTTGAATAATCTGTATCAAACACTGACTCAGAATAACAGAACTATCAAATCAGATTCACAATATCACTAATCTATACTGATCTAGTGAGTTTAGTAAACTCATAAAACGGCAATTTCTGGCAATATTGTCAATTCTGACTAATCAATCACGTCTTCATGGCGTTCTGATCAACTGCTATATATCATCTGCAAATATAATATGCCCTCAAACAATATAAGCTGTCTCAAATATTGTTTTAGAACAATAACAATACTCAAGCAGATACAAAACAACAATCGTATAAGATAATTTGCCAACTCAGAGCAAAAATAAATTTCTGACATTTCTGAAATTTCTGATCTTTCTGATATCGGTATCGTTCTCAGTCACTGATCACAATCTCAACTGTGTCAAAATCAATCGGTATATTAACTTCAGATATCGCTTATTCTGAATACAATCTGTTTCAAGTAAGATTCTTATCTGAATAATTTCTGTATACAATAATCACAATTCTCAGAGTATTCAATACAATCTTCAATTGTTTGATTCAATCGATCAGACGCTGCGAATATATCCACATATCATAGATATAATAAGCATAAATCGTTAGAATAACTCTGAACACAGGATTTATCAATTTATAGACAGAACTGAATATTTCCAAGAGAAGCACTAAATCAGATGTAACTCTTGGTCAGTATTCTTCTACCGATATTTCAATTCTTTCAATTCATGCAGTGACATTCTGTACATTCAATATCATTATGTACTGAATTCTAAAACACAAACAGTACCTGGTATCAATTCAATTCTGAAATCTATCTTCCTGATATAAAGCAAATCCAAAATCTTATCTAGGAAGACGTCAACCAACTCGTACATCACTTGGCAAATCTGCCAATACTAGGCTCGATTTCAGCATGTCTACTGAATACATAAGGATACCATTTGCTCCTTTCTGTATCAATCAAGTCATAAACAACACAGATATCAAAGGAATTCTAGATCTAGAATCCTTACCGTGGAATTTCTACTCATCAGCCCTATCTGGTCTGAATCTTATATTTTTCTGGAAGGAATCTACAATAGTTATGTACTTGTTCAGCATATTAATATCAATAATGCGGTCAAATCATAAACACAAGTACATCATAATCTAACTCGACCTCATTCTCATCTTACTGTAGTATAAAATATTTCACAGAAATCTCTGATATCAATCTTTCTTTCCCAAAAAATAAGGGAATCAATACTACAGTACAAACAGACTGAACAGATACAGCATATCTCAATGCAACTCAGTCAAAGATAATCGTAGGGAATGCATTAGTATATATCAATACCTATGCAATATAATCATAAAAGAACAGTACCTGCCACTATATCATCATGTGTGTCCTGTGTCTGTTCCTCGGTCTTCTGCTCCCTAAAATCTTCGGGAACTTCTCTGAGGACAAACTCTAGCAAAGTGTCCCGGCTGTCTACAAATATGGCAACTACCAGTCACTCCCTGGCATTGCTCTGTGGGATGTCTCCCTCCGCAAGTTCTGCAATATACTCCAGTATAACTCGGGCTGGAACCACTGGAGCTAGACGAACCACTCAGTCCGCTCCCTAACTTCTTAAACTGTTTCTTTCGAGCTTTCAGCAAATCTTGCTTTCTACTCGTACTGCCTTTATCAAATCTAAGAGGGAATTGTTGTTTTTGGAGTGGAATTACATCCAATATTTCTCGTTGTCGAATCAGACTCACCTCAGCTCTTTTTGCCCTACTCAAAGTATCAGCAAGATGGTAAGATCGCTGCATATTTATCAATGCAACTATCTCCGAATTCAATCCTTTGATGAACTGATCAGCTACATCTTCATCATTCCCAGCTATCTGAGGAGCAAAACGTAGTAGAGTAGAGAATTTAGCAACATATTCTTCAATATTCAGTTGGCCTTGTTTCAAATTCTCAAACTCTGCTCTTTTGTCTTCTCGGTATGAAACTGAGAAAAATCTTTGATAGAATTCGGCTTTAAAGACTTCCCACGTGATCACAATACCACGTTGTTCTAATACTCCCTTGATTGTAATTCACCAACCCCTGGCGGCCTCTCGTAACTGGTTGGGCACCACTTTAGTTCTCTGTTCATCTGAATATTTAAGCAAATCAAACAACAGTTCTATGTCATCTAACCAATTCTGACACTCTTCAGACATCTCAGTACCCCTCCAAATCGGCGGTTGAAACGACTGAAATTTCTTCAACTGTATTTCCATCGGAGTTTCTGATATATCTATCTGTTCAACCGAAGTACTGCCCCGTTCTGGAATTCTTCTAGGAGGTATATCTGATTACCAAAACCATTAGTAACCCAAATACTACAAACCTGTTCCATTCTTTCTCGGATCATCTTACTGCTGATCATGAATCAGATCTGATTCATACTCAATAATACATAATACCAACTCAAATCGGATAATCAGGTAAACATGTATTTCAAAGCAGTAAATCATAGTATCATGCTAGCATACATAATGTAAATCAACATTAAAATAAATCTCATGCTAGCAATCACATGCAAGGCAAGAAAACTCAATCTACCCCGCTCATTCTCTTCTATCTCAGTCTAAAGGATCTATCGCTCTGATACAACCTGTTGTGGGGACCCGGACGCTAATCATTTTCTTAATCATCTTTGGGATTTAATTATCAATTAAACTAAATAGGGTCTAAAAATTTTTCTTTTAAAACACAAGTGCGGAGCGTAATGGAATGTAACTAATATACATCTCAGTATATAAGTACAATAATGTACAAAAATTATTCAAACTAGTCTATGGTTCAACTACTAAATTTCAAGTATTAAACCAAGTCTACAATAAGTCCAGAATCACCACTCTAAACTCGTCTTCTCTCATCATCTTCTTGACCCCGATCCTGTCCCACCTGTTGTCATGCACACATACAAAACAAGACAACAGCCGGATACTCCGGTGAGAATAAATCCCAGTATAAAACATGGTAGACATGCATATACACAATATAAATCATAAAGCATATTATCATGCATAAAATCAATAACAATAGATTTCATAGTCTATGAAACCAAATCAAAATAAGCATGCAGTAACAATGGGTTCCATAATCTCTGAAACCAAAATAAAATAAGCATGCAACTCAATTCAATTCATATCTTGACTCGACTCGACTCTAACTCTAGGGATCCCGGTGTGAATAAGACGTCACTATCTGTCACCTACCCTCCCAATCGGTGTGACGGTACGTCTTATTCCTAGACTTCGGTCCTGTCTGTATCGAATGTCTACAATCGGAGGAAATCTGCTCCTATGCGTCGATACCACCGAACATCTAGAAATTTGGCAAATCTGCCAATGACTCTTCTATCTTAAATGCTTGAATATAAATCTATAAACAAAGCATAATCATAACAAAATCTAAACAACAATTTAGTATGTGATTTTGTTGGGAAACTCAAATTGAATCTCATTTGAGTTGTGTCTTCCCAAAACAAAACATGAATTATACCTTTGTCTTCCCGGTCTGACGAAGACGAAGTCTTGTATTCCAATCTGTCCATACCCAGTCTGGCAATGACAAGTCACATAAATACCATATCAGTATATAACTCAATTCAAGATCTGTTCTGATCAATACTCAAATCAATACATAATCTGATCCATATCGGAACAACGTACAATCTAATTCATATCAACGATATCACGCTACAATCGAAATCATTACTGAATCTGGTCAATCTAAATCAACTGATGTTTCGACGGCATAACAATACAGTCTCGATAACCCCGTCAATCTCAACATCGCAAGTATAATACCAGAATTCATAATCTCAATATCGGTACACTTAAAATCAGTAACAACACAACTCTGATATCAAATCTCAATCAATTCAACTCTGAAACTCATAACAATTGTATAAACAGTCTATTCTTTAATATGACTTCAATTATACAATGTCTACTGTAGCAGAAACACCATATCTGATTCATATTCAATTCTGACAATATCATAAATTCAAATCATGTCTAAACGTAACAAAACTTACGTCCAGTTGTAGCCTGCGTTGATAGGAACTCGGTGCTGAAGTCGGATTGAAAATCTAACGGGCGGTTTCTTCGTAAATTAATTTCTAAGATCACGAACTAAAATTTCTTCCCAACTCTCGATTTCCTTCCGACTTTCTGAAGATAATTTGCATGCTTATATATATATATATATATATACATACCAGGCATGCAGCAAGGCAAGTGGCGTCGTGCATGTTCTGCACGTTGCGCGCACAAAGTCGCGCATATGCGCCGGTTGTTCGAACCAGCATTTTGTCTTCTCGCGCATATGCGCCAATCACTTCCGCGCATATGCGCCGAACATTCTGCCCATCACGCGCATGTGCGCCATCTACGTCGCGCATATGCGCCGAGTACTTTCCTAGCCTAATGGACACCTCGCGCATATGCGCGCCCTCAAACCGCGCATATGCGCGCAAGGTTCTGTCTTCCTCGCGCATGTGCGCCCAACACGTCGCGCATGTGCGCAAGGACTTCTCCTTTCATCTCTTTTGATTTTCTTTCGGCTTTCCCGGTCCAATCCGTTCCGTCTATAATCATATTAATTATCAACAATAGATTATAATAATCATCGCCAAATCCTTTCAAATTAACAGGATAAATTTCTTGGGCCTTACATGCTTTCTTCTAACAAAGCTGTCATAGATTTTCGACGGAGGTCAGTGTCTGTCCGACCGCCAAGCAGTAATCCGTTCGTGTTTGAGGCAGCCAGACATCAACAGATGTCGCACATCATTTTTTGCATCTATGCGAGGAAGCTCATGAGGAAAGGCTGCTAAGCATTTTTTGCCAGCATTGTGACAGTGTCAAAGCCAGTCATTCAAAGTCTAGAGGAGGTCGAAGTGGTCAGGGACTTCCCTAGTTTTTCCCAGACGACGTTTCAGGCATTCGACCAGACAGGGAAGTGGACTTTTCTATAGAGCTCATGCTAGGTACAATGCCGATATCTAAGGCACCCTATCGTCTAGAACCTGCAGATATGAAATAACTAAAAGATCAGATTCAGGACTTGCTAGATAAGGGTTTCATTCGCCCTAGCTTTTCTCCATGGGACGCACCGGTACTGTTTGTTAAGAAAAAGAATGACAACATGCAGCTTTGCATTGACTAGAGGGAGCTGAACCGTGTCACAGTAAAGAACAAGTATCCACTGCCCAGGATCGAGGATTTATTTGATCAGCTTCAGGGAGTATCAATATTCTCGAATATAGATCTCCGATCTGGATACGATCAGCTGAAAGTAATATAGTCTGACATGCATAAGACGTCATTCATGACGCGTTATGGGTACTATGAGTTTTTGGTGGTGCTCTTCGGTCTGACTAACGCGCCAGCGATCTTCATGGACCTCATGAATTGCGTGTTTCAGCCATATTTGGATCAGTTTGTCAGAGTTTTCATTGAAGACATCCTGGTCTATTCGAAGAGCAGAGAGGAGCACAGTCAGCATCTGAGAACCGTACTGCATACTTTATAGGACAGACAGCTGTATGCCAAGTTCAGTAAGTGCGAGTTCTGGCTAGACAGAGTGGCATTCTTGGGCCGCATTGTATCTCGGGATGGTATAGAGGTTGACCCCAGTAAAGTTGAGGCAGTCAGAGATTGGCCAGTGCCTAAGAGCGTGACAGAGATCAGTAGCTTCTTGGGATTGATTGGATATTATAAGAAGTTTATTCAGGGCTTCTCTTTTATTGCGGTGCCTATGACCGCCTTGATGAAGAAGAATGCCAAGTTTACTTGGGGACCGGTGTGTCAGGAGATTTTTGACAGGTTGAAGCAGGCGCTGACCATGGCACCAGTTCTAGCAATGCCATTAGGGAAAGGAGAGTTTGTGGTATATACAGATGCTTCGAAGCTCGGTTTGGACGCAGTGTTGATGCAGAATGACAGAGTTAAAGCTTACGCGTCCCGATAGTTGAAGGTCTATGAGCAGAATTATCCGACTCACGACCTCGAGCTAGCGGCAGTGGTATTCGTCTTGTAGATTTGGTGACATTATTTGTACGTGGAGAAGTCCAGGATTTTCACAGACTACAAAAAGAGCTAAACATGAGACAGCGGAGGTGGCTAGAACTAGTAAAGAATTATGACTGTGACATTAGCTACCATCCGGGTAAGGCTAATGTAGTTGCAGATGCCCTGAGCAAGAAGACTGCAGTGATCACTCAGTTGTCAGTACAGAGACCGTTGCAGACATAGATTCAGCGGTTTGAGTTTGCAGTTTATGCCAGAGGCAACGCCCTTAGTCTTTATACCCTGACAGTGCAGTCGACACTTAGAGACATAATTCGGGCAGTGCATACCTCTGACTAGCAGTTACAGAAGTGGAGACAGAGGGATGAGGCTAAAGGCCAGAGGTTGTATACAGTTGTGGATGGTATAGTAAGATATAGGGACCGACTATAGGTTCCTAGCAGTGATTCCCTGAGAGCAGATATCTTGAGCGAGGCCCACAGCACCCCGTACGCCATCTATCCAGTGAGTACGAAGATGTATAAGGATCTTCAGTCTCTTTATTTGTGGCGGGGCATGAAACGAGATATTCTATGTTTCGTCTCTTATTGTTTGACATGTCAGCAGGTCAAGATAGAGCATCAGAGACCTGCAGGGAAGCTGAGACCACTCCCTATTCCCGAGTGGAAATGGGAGAATATTACTATGGACTTTGTGATGAGACTTCCGAGGACGACTGGAGGATATAATGCCAGTTGGGTGATATTTGATTGGCTCACTAAGTCAGCTCACCTTTTACTGATCAGAAATACTTTCACCGTGACTCAGTACGCAGAGCTCTACATCAGAGAGATAGTCAGGCTGCATGATATTCCAGTGTCCATCGTGTTAGATAGGGATCCGAGGTACACGTCTGGTTTTTGGAAGAGTCTGCATCAGGCATTGGGTACTAAGCTGCTATACAGTACTGCCTTCCATCCTCAGACCGACGGACAATCAGAGAGGGTGATTCAGATACTGGAGGATCTGCTCAGAGCATGAGTGATCGACTTCCAGGGCAGTTGGGAGCCGAAGTTACCTCTTGTGAAGTTCACGTACAACAACAGTTATCAGGCATCAATCGGTATGGCTCCATATGAGGCATTATATGGGAGGAAGTGCAGGTCTCCAGTGTATTGGGATGAGGTAGGAGAGAGTGAATAGATAGGGCTGAATATTGTCAGGAAGACTGCAGAGTTAGTGGTCAAAATCCAAGACAAGATGAAGACCGCTCAGAGCCGGCAGAAGAGTTACACAGATCAGTGACGCAGAGATCTTGAGTTTACCGTAGGGGATCATGTGTTTGTGAAGGTCGCATCGATGAAGGGTGTAATAAGATTTGGGAAGAAGGCCAAGCTCAGCCCTAGATACATAGAGCCGTTTGATATCCTACAGAGAGTTGGGACACTCGCATACAGAGTTGTATTACCGTTGAACCTGGCAGGAGTTCATAATGTGTTCCATGTCTACATGCTACGGAAATACATGTCGAATCATTTGCATGTGCTGAACTATGAGCCACTTCAGCTGATACCAAACCTGTCTTTCGAGGAGAGACCCACTCAGATATTGGATAGACAGGAGAAGAAGCTCCAGAACAAGGTGATTCACATGGTCAAAACCAAGTGTTGAATCATTTCGAAGAGGCTACTTGGGAGACTAAAGCCGAGATGAGGAGTCGCTACCCGGAGTTATTCGGTATGTTTTAAATTTCAAGGACAGATTTTGATTTGGGGGGGGGGGGGGGGGGGGTGGAGAGTTGTAAGATCCAGGAAATTTGAACTACGTAACCCGATTGCATGCAATCTAGGGTTTTATTTAAAATATGTTTTTAATGATTTTTATGCATTTAATGCATGATTATTGCATGGCTGAGGTTTATTTCAAGATTATTTTTTTAGTTTCATGCATTAGGGTTTTAATTTGCGTTACACCCTCAAACGAGTAATGGAGACCGATGATATCGGGAAAAATATTTTTATTGAATAATTAATTTTAATTATTTAATATGAGATGTTTTTATATGTGGATTTTGAAAATTGGGCCTGGTGAGTATTTTTAATCACCGGGTCATATTTTTAACTGGTACGCAAAATTTAGCGAATCGGGGGACTTTCCGAGGGCTCGAGCAATATTTTCAAAAACGTACCTAAACAAAATATTTTTCGGGAGTGTATTTGGACTTGATGGGTTTATTTTAATGCTTAATGGGCTCAAAACCCTTTTTAATCCATTTAATTTTCATTAGGGCCCTATTATGCATGCAAATTCTATTTAAACTCTACCTAAACCAACCCTAAACCTAATTACACTAAGTGACCGCCCCCTCCCTCACTTTTATCAGCAGCCACCCTCGATTTTACAGCAGCATATAAGCAGCCACTTCGGTTTCTTCCATAGTTTTCAAGCAAAATTCTCCCCCGCTCCTTCAGTGCTAGTCCTACGCGCGTATCTTCGAGTTTCCAAACATAAATACGTTAAGGCACGGATGTATTCCCTTTTTTTTTCTCTTCCTTCACGCCAATATTATGCTGAAATATATGTAAATGTATGAGAATTTATTTATCTAACTTGTGGTTTCGTTTTTATGCAAAACTTTGACATGAAAGTGCATCCTTTTGTTTCATTCTCATGTTTTCTTGATTATGGTGCAAGGTGCTGCAAGAATTATGACCTTAAGGGATGCACACGTCGAGTATCAAGGTGTGATAGGTGCTGGAGTCTTGGGTTGTCGAGCTTGAGAGGGAATCGTCCGGATCGAGAGCTTTGTTCAAGGTGTCGGGTAGATTGGATGATAGGAGGGGAAGCCGACGGTGCGAGGGTGGCTCCAGGCCTTGGACCAGACTCTGGTGGGTCTTAGTCATGGCCTGGAAGGGGCTCGAACACCGCTGGTCTTGACCTTAGGGCCGCACGAGAGAGACGAGTGAAGGGAGTGTCACGGTTGTGCGCTTTGGGTGGCTAGCGAGTGGTTGCGACTTGCACCATGCATGGGGCTGTGAACTGTGCTTTATTGGTCCAGGAGGGTCCTCAGGTGGGCTAGGAAGGGCTGGTCCAAGGCTGGTCCTCGAGGGTTAGGTCTAGTATTAATAAAACATGAGTTCGACGCGACTAGGGTTTGAGGATTTGCAAGGGTCGAAAATCCAGATGCTTTTAGGGTTTGTTCGAGGGACTTAGTAGACTGGTCTAGATGGTTTAAGGGCTGTTAGGATGTGATTAAGTTGTGTTAAAAATTTGGGAAAATGTTGGTTAAGTTTCGGGTTCGATTCGGGTTAAAACCAGGACCCCGATCTATAATTTAAAACAAATCACATAAGTTTTGAACCGGGCTCAAGTTTACATCTAAGAAATGCTTATAAATATGTTTAAGGGTGTTTTAAAGAGTTTTATAAGCTTCGGGTTGAAATTTTGAGGTCCTGTGGTAAAATGGTCATTTAGGGTTTTCAGGGGCAAAATGGTCATTTTTCACCCAAGTCGAGTTTTTAGTCCTGGCAGCACCCTCAACACGATTTGTCATGTTTTAAATGTTTACATTATCATGTATATGATTTTTATGTAACTATGAAAATACGTTGCATGATTGGTTTTAAGGAAAATTACGTATATACATGTTTTTATAAGGGATGAAAATGATGATGTTTTTGAAGGATGAGAGTTGGTTGTGATTGACGATATATGTATACGATGAGCTGTAAGGCCAAGGCTCAGCGGATGGATAATACTGTCGTTGATATCCACGCCGCCAGGTACCACGGTTATATGTTGATGGATCCATCAAATAGAGCTGATACGAATAGAGCTGATACGACAGAACTGATACGAAAGTCACAACTGACGAACTTAATTCGATTAAGGAAAATGAACAAGTATATGATGATATGAAGTGATGTTTTTGACACGCTATGCTATGATAAGAAATGTTTAAGTTCATTTTCTCTTCAAGTTCATGAAACATATTTTATTACAGTACTCTTCGTTGTTGCTTACTATGTATATGTATTCGTTATAACATTACAAGTGTATTGAGTCTTTAGACTTACTAGACGTGAATGATACAGATGAACATATTGATGAGGAGGCTGGAGGCGCCGAAGTATGAGTAGGCGGGGCTGGATGTGCGTATGCAAATCCGAGGACCATATTTTCCGCACATCATGTTTTGAGTTAGGAGTGGACATGAATGTTTTATACGTTACGTTTTGACATGTTGATGGTTGTGAGAATTTTTACTTGTTTCATGTTATTTTATTTTTAACGTAAATCTTGCGTTGTCGACCCAGTGATTTTTAAACTGCAGTAATTTTTGCTATTATTGGATTACATCTATTTTAAATGGGAAACTTTTCATCGGATTTGCATGCATGCATAAGTTATGAATTCCGAAAATGAGCTTACAAACCCCTAATATATATAGAGAGGGAGAGAGAAAAAAAGACTAATTGCATTAGTGACTTAGTTTGATTTGAATGGTTTTCATTTAGATAGATAGATTGAAGAACGAGATAAATAAAGTGAGCATGTGAGGGAATTGGTAAGAAAAAACTATGAGCTCTCTTTACATTATTTATTCGTGTCGAAAGGCCGATGTTTGCCTGATTTGTGTGCCACGAGGTGCACAAAAATTGAAGTAACTAAACTAAGTTATAAAATAACAATAATCACAAAATTGTTAGTCTTTTTTTTATTGGAGCCCAAAAATAATTGGACAAGTATTATTCTCAAGTTAATAATGATTTCCAGAGAATAAAAGAAGAAATTTAAGATAATTTTCATGATTACTAAGAATTATATTCCAAATAATAATATGATTCACATAATTATGTTGCGGAGAAGATGGAAATATCGAAGGAAAATATCACCATTCTCTTAAGTCTGTACTGTCGGCAAGTGATTTAGTCAAAAAGATCAGCAATATGTTAGGTAGGTTGCATACATAATTTAATGAGGCTGTAGAGAACACGTTTTTGGCAACGACTTTGAAATATGCCTTCAGACGAGGAACTGCCTATAAATAGATGCATTTCTTCATTATTCCAAACATCCCTTCATCCCGTATTCTATCATCTTATAACATATAAGTGCTTAGTTCAATAATATTTGCAAGGTGTTTGTTCTGCTTTATTAAGAGAGTGTGTGTTCTCTTTGGAAACATGGTGAGTAGTTGTACAATATAAAATATTATAGTAAATTCTTTTAATTTTGCATGTGGTTTTACCCTAATAATTTTTAGGGGTATCTTTATTTTCATATTTATTATCTCAAATTGCCACATAAAACACGATGTCCAATTTATTCTTTATTTTCATATTTATTATCTCAAATTGCCACATGTGGGACCAACAAGTGGTATCAGATCCTTGGTTTAAAATTTTTTAAAATTCTGAGTATGCTCTGTGGTTGCAACCTAGACTGATTTTCCACATCAGAAATTTTTAAATATTTTTTATTAAGACAAGATTATTTTGTCCATTCTACTAAATTGTTGTAGACATAATGACGGGCAAGTATGAGATAACAAAGTGCAGTGGAAGTAATTTTATGTTGTGGAAAATAAAGATACAAGCAGTTTTTAGAAAAAAATTGTTTGGCGGCTATTGGAGATAGACCGACGAAAATGACGGACGATGGAAAGTGAAATGAGATAAATGATATTGTTGTTGCCAATTTACACGTGGTCATAGCAGCCGAAGTGCTGTCAAGTATATCTGAGATAAAAACAGCAAATTTATCTAGGATACTCTGACAAAGATATACAAGGTCAAGTCGTTGCACAACAAGATTTTTGTAACGTACCGTACCTTTTACTGCTTAAGATTTGCGGAAAAATTAAAAATTTTCTTTAATAAAAGGCGAACCTTCAAAATTCGATAAGGTAAAATGTTCATCCCCAAATATTGTTGCAACAAAGATCCCAAAGTAAAATTTGTCAAAGATATTTGCTTAAAATCTCATAACTCATAACATAAATCAGAGTACTTTTAAACATTTCATAAAACTTAAAACTTGGCGGTTCTCGGGTTTAGCCTCCTGCTCAGTCCAAGCTAGCTCCTTGGTCCCCATCCCTAGTCTCCTCGAAAACATCCTCACCTGCATCGATCAAGTCTAGTGTGTCTAAAGACTCAACACGTATAAACTGGAAGTAACAAGTAATATGTAATAAAATCACAAGCAACTTTAAAATAGGAATTACATACTGAAACTTGAACTTGCATATCAAAAGCTTGAACATACGTACATACATACTTAGACGTGCCATTGTCATAAAACATTTCTTAAACGTGCTTGCATACTTGAACATACATAACTTCATCATTTTGCGTAGAGGCATGTTTCAAAGCGAGTGACCCATACATAAATACGCCTGATCAGACTAAACCACAGTACTGGGCTGACAGGGACGAATCCACTGCCACATGCATGAGATCCCCGTTCATGCTTTAACGGGTGGATTGGTCCCCGTTCATGCTTTAACGCTTTCCAATCCTGACCTAAACCCGTTCATGGTTTAACGGGTTGGAGAGGTCCTCGGCCACGTTCATCGACTTCCAAACCCATTCATAATTTGGTCACAAGACATTTAGCATACCTCAAAAACATGAAAATATTTTCCTTTGCACGTCGAACATAATTACTTGGCGTTGAGGGATTCATTGAATCTCGCTTGGGGCCACTGCTGCAACATACTAACATGAGTTCGAATACTTAACTTGCATAACTTAGACTTACTGTCATGCTCTCAACCAAAAATGAGAAATTTCCTTAAGACATTCTAAATCTCTCGGGACTTGATCTCGTTTAATCATCGTGCTAAACAAGGACATCAACCCCCGAATCAACTCCTAAAATGATGTGTGAACAATTCCCAAAAATGTAGAAGACATGAGCATAAAATAGTTGTTTAAAAGTCATGTTCAAGTGCCTAGGCACTGAGCTTATTGCGCTGCGGCGCTGCCTAGCACCTAGGCGCTAGGCTTCTAGCGCCGCGGTGCTAGAGGGCCGCAAGTCTAGCGCTGCAGTGCCTCGGCGCTAGACTTGCGCAGGTCGAGCGCTGCGGCGCTCCCTAGTGAGCGCTGCGGCGCTAATCCTGCACACTAACAACCGAAAATAACCCATTTTTGATGCAATTTGAAAAGTCATGCTCCAACGACTCAACCGATGCAACGAGACTCATTTTATGACTCTAATGCAGCGATTCAAACCTCACACAACGCCTAAGAGCAGGGATACACCACAAACAACGCAACACAACCCGTGAATATGACATATTGACAACAAACGATTCCTACGACTTCTATTGCACCCAAGTACCCCTCGACACTAACCGACACATCAGAAACAATTCCCACATCATCCTTAACCTGTCTAAAAACAACAGCAATCACCCGTTGATCCCCAACGAAGCCTGCAACTCAAAAACTTCCAGAATGCATCAATAACATAATTTTCAGAAAACGCAGTTTGAGCAGTCCCACGAAAAACACCATAACTCACTCAATTTTTATCCAAATATTTCGAATTTTATATCAAATCGAAGGTATCGAAAAAGTTTTCCAAAATCTCGACGAAAAATCGCAGTAATTCAAAATACAGTGAAAAATGAAATTTCAGATCTAAAAACATTCAAATTCGATTCAACAACTTTATGCTCAAACTTCCACATAACGTACACATGTTTTCATGCATAATCAACATCACAAAACGTAATATAAAGAGATCGATGCAGAAACAACAGATTATACATGCCTTTGATAATTAAAAGTACCGAAACGACGATACCGACGTGGGAAAAGATGCGGGGTTGATCCGGGACGAACGTAGAACGATTTTCTTGCAATAAAAATCACCTAAATCTTGCTGGAATTTCAAAGGGAGGGGGCGGCTGCTCTCAAGGCCAAGAACCCTAGGTTTTGCTCTTTAAAAAGAAAAATCTGAATGTGTGTGAGTTTTACGGTTTCTAGTGGTGTTTTAGTGGGTGTGTGCGTGTGTTTAATAAAATTAGAAGAGGTAATTAGTGAGTTAATTGGCTAATTAAAAACACTAATAACAAATAAACCCACTACATAAAATACTAATACCTCACTAAAATACTAGCATCAATAGATTTAAAATAAAGCACACAAGAGATTACTTTAAAAGTTTTAAAATCTTAAAATTACTAAATAATTCAATTAAACTTTAAAAATGCTAAAAACTTATAAATCATTTAAAAATGTACCAATCCTAACTTAAAATAAAATTACCACGTCTTAAAATTACCAAAAATCATCCCCGGTCTCTTCTCCTCGATCCCGCATCGAATAATCGCCTGAAACATAAAACTCGAAAAATATTTTAACGTGCATCATATAAACATGAATAATTTAGAATAATGCATCATTAAAATAACTTTTAAAATTTAAATAATGATTTAACCATTAAATAAATGCATGAAATTCGCGTGTACTGATTTTGGGCTCTACAGTTCCTCCCCCACTTATAAAAATTTCGTCCTCGAAATTAAATCTTACCAAACAACTCCGCGTAGCGGTTCCTCATATCTGCTTCGGCCTCCCAAGTGTCCTCCTCCACTGATTGATTTAGCCAACTAACTTTGACCAACTTGGTCACTTTGTTCCGAAGTCTACGCTCCTGTCTGTCAAGGATTTGGACAGGTCTTTCCTCATATGACAGGTCTGGAGCAAGCTGCAACGGCTCGTAGCTCAAAACATGCGAAGGATTAGCTAGGTACTTCCTCAGCATTGAGACATGGAACACATTGTATACACTGGCCAGATTCGGCGGAAGGGCAACACGATAAGCTAGTGTCCCAACTCTGTCAAGAATCTCAAATGGTCCAATAAACCTCGGACTCAGCTTGCCTCTTTTCCCAAATCTCATAACACCCTTCATAGGTGCTATCTTCACAAAAACGTGATCACCTACGGTAAACTCTAGATCCCTTCTCCTCTTGTCAGCATAACTCTTTTGGCGACTTTGGGCGGTCTTCATCCTGTCTCGAATCTTGACCACTACATCTGCAGTCTGCTGAACAATCTCTGGACCAAGTTCTGCTCTTTCACCGACTTCGTCCCAATGAATCGACGATCTGCATTTCCTTCCATACAATGCCTCATAGGGAGCCATACCTATAGATGATTGGAAACTGTTGTTGTTGGTAAACTCCACTAGAGGTAGCTTAGATTACCAAGTCCCCTGGAAGTCGATCATACAGGCTCGCAATAAATCCTCCAAAATTTGAATCACTCGCTCAGACTTGCCATTTGTCTGCGGGTGAAAAGCTGTACTGAATAGCAACTTCGTCCCCATGGCTGTATGTAAGCTCTTCCAGAAGGACGATGTAAACCTTGGGTCCTTGTCGGACACAATAGAAACTGGGATCCCGTGCAATCGAACGATCTCCCTGATATAAAGCTCCGCATACTGCATCATGGAGAAATTCGTCTTCACTGGCAAGAAGTGTGCTGACTTGGTGAGTGAGTCCACTATAACCCAAATAGCATTAAATCATCTGACTGACATCGGTAAACCAACTACAAAGTCCATGGTGATATTCTCTCATTTTCACTATGGGATAGGGAGTGGCTTAAGCATTTCTGCTGGCCTCTGGTGCTCTACCTTCACCTGCTGACAAGTGAGACATTCAGACACAAATCGACGGATGTCTTTCTTCATACCTGGCCACCAATACAAACTCTGCAAGTATTTGTACATCTTGGTGCCTCCTGGGTGAATGGAATAGGGAGATGCATGTGCCTCTGTCAGAATATCCTCTCTAATCGAATCAATACTAGGCACCCACATTCTACCTCTGTATCTCACGATACCATCAGACACTGAGTAAAGTACGCTGTCCTTGGCTTTATCTTTCAGCCTCCATTTCTGCAACTGCTCATCCGAAGGCTGTCCTCTACGGATTCGGTCTAGCAAATCAGACTTGATTGTCAGATTAGATAGTCTGGGAGCTATGCCCTTGGGATAAACCTCTAACCCAAACCTCTGAATCTCGAACTGAAGAAGTCTCTGTACTGACAACTGTGCTATGACCGCAACCTTTCGGCTCAAGGCATCTGCCACGACGTTAGCTTTCCCTGGATGGTAGCTAATCTCGCAATCATAGTCTTTTACCAATTCTAACCACCGTCTCTGTCTCATATTCAGCTCTTTCTGCGTGAAGAAATACTTGAGACTCTTATGATCAGTGAATATCTGGAATTTCTCGCCATACAAATAGTGTCTCCAAATCTTCAAAGCAAAGACCACGGCTGCTAATTCCAAATCGTGAGTCGGGTAGTTCTTCTCGTTCACCTTCAATTGCCTGGAAGTATAAGCTATGACCCGACCATGTTGCATCAAAATGCGCCTAAACCGAGATTAGATGTATCAGTGTATAGCACAAAATCTCCTTGCTCTGATGGCATGGCTAACACTGGCGCTGAAATAAGGGCTTGCTTCAAAGTATCGAAGCTCTTCTGACATTCATCACTCCACGCAAACTTAACATTATTCTTGGTCAGTGAAGTGAGTGGCACTGCTATCGAAAAAAACCCCTGAATAAACTTACGGTAGTAACCGGCCAAACCCAGAAAGCTGCGGATCTCTGATGCATTCTTTGGCTCAACCCATTTCTTAACAGCTGCCACCTTTGCTGGATCCACCTCAATCCCACTGCTAGACACTATGTGACCCAAAAACGCTACCTTCTCCAACCAGAATTCACACTTACTGAACTTCGCGAATAACTTGCGACTCTGCAGGATCTCTAAAACTGTCCTCAATTGCTGGCTGTGCTCCTCATAGTTCTTCGAGTAAATAAGAATATCTTCAATGAACACTATGACGAATTGATCAAGGTAAGGCTGAAATACTCGGTTCATGAGGTCCATGAATATTGCTGGAGCATTCGTCAATCCAAATGGCATCACCAAGAACTCGTAATGCCCATATCTGGTCCTGAAGGCTGTCTTATGAACATCTGCCTCTTTCACCTTCAGCTGATGATACCCTGATCGAAGATCTATCTTAAAGAACACTGTAGCTCCCTGCAACTGATCAAACAAGTCCTCGATCCTTGGAAGTGGGTATTTATTCTTGATCGTTACCTTGTTCAGCTCCCGGTAATCGATGCACAGTCTCATGCTCCCGTCTTTCTTCTTCACAAAGAGCACTGGTGCGCCTCACGGTGAGAAACTAGGGCGGATGAATCCCTTGTCAAGAAGCTCCTTGTAATGCCCGAGAATTTTGTGATTATAATCTGAAATGATTTACTGATAATTGATGTGATTATAGACGGAATAGATCGGACCCGGAAAAGCTGGAAAGAAGATTTGAAGTATGTGCGAGGATGATCCCTCGCGCATATGCATGACCCAGCCGGGCACATATGCGCAAGGTAGGCAGAGAACCTCGCGCATATGCACGACAAGACTCGCGCATATGCGCGAGTATAGCAGAGAACCTCGCGCATATGCGTCGGGCGAGGGCGCGCATATGCGCGAGCTGCCGTGAGGTTACGCGCCGAGACAGAATGTCTCGCGCATATGAGCCGAGGAGGGTCGCACATATGCGCGAGACGTGCAACTTATAGATCGAGCACCCTAGCCTTCACATGCATGATATATATATCAAAAACGAATTTTTGCCTTCAGAATACAGAAACAAGAACGAGGGCTCCAGAGAATCTTCAAAGTTATAAAAGCAGAGATTTGTGATTTGCGAAAGATCCGTCCGTCCGAATTTCAATCCGATTGCAGTACCGTGTTTCTATTGAAGAGAGCTTCAACCGGACGTAAGTTTTATTATGTTCTGATATGATCTGAAAATATGATATTGAAGAAATCGGATATGATTCTTATATGGTGTTCTTGATATATTAGACATCGTATAATCGAAACCAGATTGAAGAACAGATACCGTATGAAATTGTTATGAGTTTCAGAATGGATTTGATTGAGATTTGATATCAGAATTGTATTGTTATCGATTATGAGTTGTGAGAATTGATATCTGTTGATTTTTATTGCTGGGTATATTGAGATTGTGCAGTTATGCCGTTGAAACAGAATTAGATTGAGTTTTGATTATATCCAGTATTGATTTGAGTGGGATATTGATATTATACTGCTCGATATTGTCATTGCCAGATTGAGTATTGACAGATTCGAATTCGAGACTTCGAATTCGTCAGATCGACAGAGAAAGGTATAAATCAATGTTAACCGGGAGATCGACTCGAGTCAGATTGGACTTGAGTTTCCCAAAAACCACATACTTTATTTATTGCATTGATATTTGCAATTTATGAGATTGATATGCTTAGTCTATTGAGTTATAGCAAAGCGTGTATTGAGTCATGGGCGGAGATGCCTAGTTATTGGCGGATATGCCAAGTCTTTGGCGGATATGCCAAGACACTGGATGTTTGATTTATATCGATGTTGCGTAGGAGTGGATCGGCTTCTATTGCAGAGATTCGGTATATGGTAATATCCAGGAACCGGGATCCCTAGATTAGAGATGAGTCGAGTCTGAGATGACGAGTCCAGAGTTTATTTACAGCTTTATATCGATTCATGTCTTTCAGATTTGGTACATGCTATTGATATCTGTTTCATGCTTTTATATCTGTTTATATGATTGCATGTATACATTGTTTATACTGTGATTATATTCTCACCAGAGTTATCCGGCTGTTGTTGTGTTTGTATGTGTGCATGACAACAGGATCAGGGTCACGAAGAGGATGAGAGATTCAAGATTAGCGTGGAGATCCGGACTTAGAGTAGATTGATTTTCAGTACTTGATGTAGTGGCTGAATTTTAGTTGAGATAAACATATATTGTACAAGACTTGTACTTTATGTTGATATGTATATCAGATGGATTTCATTATGTTCCGCACTTATGTATTTAAAAAAAAAATTTAGACCCAGATTAATTAAATGATCCTAATAATGATTAATAAGATGAATTAGGTTCGGGTCCCCACAACAGGTGGTATCAGAGCAGTAGGTTCCAGAACTGTAGGTTCCTTAGAATGAGATAGAAGCTAGTGAGCGGGGTAGATTGAGTTTTCTTCCTTGCTTTTGAATGCTAGCATGTGTTACTGCTTTATATAATACATGTTTACTTGACTATCTGATTTGATTGTTAACGTGTATTATTGAGAATGAATCTGAACCGATTCTTGATCAGAGGTAAGATGATCAGAAGGGGACTGAGACAGATTTGTCAAATGTGATTGCTAACCCTTTTGATAATCAGATATGCCTCCTCGAAGAATTCCGGAACAGGGTAGTACTTCAGCTAATCCGATGGATGTAACAGCAACTCCGATGGAAACGCTACTGAAGAGATTTCAGTCATTTAAATTGCCAGCCCTGAAAGGAACAGAGACTTCTGTTGAGTGTGAGAGTTGGCTCGATGACATTGAGATGCTGTTTGATTCATTGGATTACACTGATGAGCGTAGAGTCAGACTGACTGGGCACCCATTGCATGACGTTGCAAAGAACTGGTGGATCACGACTAAAAGGGCTTTGGAACCACGAGGTACGGTGATTACTTGGAAAATCTTTACGACTGAATTCTATCAAAGATTTTTCCCAGTGTCGTACAGGAAAGACAAGGGTGCAGAGTTTGCAAATTTGAGACAGGGTCAGTTGAATATTGAAGAGTATGTGGCCAAGTTCTCTACCTTGTTGCGTTTTGCTCCACATGTGGCCGAGAATGACGAAGCTGTTGCTGATCAGTTCATCAATGGGTTGAATCCTGAGATCTTTACATTGGTGAGCACCGGGCGACCGAATAACTTTGCTGATGCCCTGAATAGAGCCAAAGGAGCTGAAGCTGGTCTGATGAGACAGAAAGGAGCTTTGTATGTTCCTCCAGCACCGAGACCACAGCAACCCCCTCCCAGATTTGAGAGTGACAGCAGCAGTGGTGGAAAAAAGATTATCTGAAAGCCAAAGGAAAAGAGTTTAAGAAGTGTGGCAGCAGTTCTTCTAGCTCCAGTGGTTCCCGACAGAGCCAGAGTTATACCGTGGCTTATTGCAGAACTTGCGGAGAGAGACATCCGACTGAGCAATGCTAGGGAGTGATTAGTAGTTGCCGTATTTGCAGACAGCAAGGACATTTTGCGAGAGTATGTCTACAGAGAGGTTCCCAGGGATCCCAGCGAGCAGAATCAGCTGGATCAGTGGCTCAGACTGATAGACGATCATCAGTTGTTCATTCCTTCCAGCCACCACCGACTACTACTCGGTCACAGCAGAGGCCAGGAGGAAGCCAAACAGTTAGCCAGCCTCCTAGACAGCAGGCCAGAGTATTTGCTTTGACAGAGGAACAGGCCTAGGAAGCACCAGATGATGTTGTTGCAGGTAACTGTTCTTAATGTGAATACCCTGCTTATGTACTGATAGATACGGATGCTTCTCATACATTTATTTTTGAGCGATTTGCATTGAGTCATGCATTGCCTGTTGAGTCTTTATCATCTGTAGTATCTGTCTCTTCACCTTTGGGGAGAGGTCTTGTATCAGTGACATCTGTTAGACATTGTATGCTACAGTATGATGGACACAAGATTGAATTAGATTGTATCGTACTTGGGTTGTCTGATTTTGACTGTATTATCGGTATTTATATGCTGACCAAGTACAGAGCTACCGTTGATTGTTTCCATAAGATTGTGAGATTCAGACCTGAGATGGCTGAAGAATGGAAATTTTACGGTAAGGTTTCTAGAGCTAGAATTCCTTTGATATCTGCGTTATCTATGACTCGATTGTTACAGAAAGGAGCAGAGGGTTTCCTTGTGTATTCAGTTGACTTACTGAAATCGAGCCCATCATTGGCTGATTTGTCAGTGGTCTGTGAGTTTGCTGATGTTTTCCCAGATGAGATTCCGGGTTTGCCTCCGATTCGAGAGATAGATTTTAGCATCGAATTGGTACCAGGTACAGTTCCTATTTCTAGAGCTCCGTACAGAATGACACCAATTGAATTGAAAGAGCAGTTAGAAGATTTACTGGCCAAGGGGTACATCAGACCGAGTGTTTCTCCTTGGGGTGCTCCAGTATTGTTTGTGAGAAAAAAGGACGGTTCAATGAGACTCTGCATTGACTATCGGCAACTAAACAAGGCTACGGTAAAGAACAAATACCCTTTGCCTCGTATTGATTATTTATTTGATAAGTTGCAGGGTTCTTCTGTTTATTCCAAGATCGGTCTGAGATCTGGATATCATCAGCTGAGTGTTAGAGATTCTGGTATATCGAAGACAGCTTTCAGAACCATGTATGGCCATTATGAGTTTATAGTCATTCCGTTCGGTTTAACAAATGCTCCAGCTATGTTTATGGGTCTGATGAACCGCATATTTCAGATATATCTTGATGATTTCGTGATTATATTTATTGATGATATTCTGATTTACTCGAAGAATATGATTGATCATGCTGAGCATCTGAGAACTGTATTGAGAATTCTGAGGGCTGAGAAACAATATGCTAAGCTGTCGAAATGTGAATTCTGGCTGAGACAGGTTGTGTTTTTGGGTCATATTATATTTGGAGATGGTATTTCTGTTGATCCTAGCAAAGTTGAGGCCGTGATCAGTTGGCCGAGACCGACATCTGTGCCAGAGATACGCAGTTTTATGGGTTTAGTAGGCTATTACCGTCGATTCATTAAAAATTTCTCGAGTATTGCTAAACCTATTACGCAGCTGACTCAGAAGAATGCTCTATTTGTGTGGTCAGAAGACTGTGAGTCCAGTTTTCTGGAGTTGAAGAAGAGATTGACCAGTGCTCCTGTATTGACGATTCCTTCAGGTACTGGTGATTTTGTGGTTTATTGTGATGCTTCTCACAGAGGGTTAGGTTGTGTTTTGATGCAGCGAGGACATGTTATTGCTTATGCCTCGAGACAATTGAAGCCACATGAGTCTCGCTACCCAATTCATGATCTTGAATTGGCGGCCATTGTTTTTGCACTAAAGATATGGCGACAATACCTATATGGTGAGAAGTTCGAGATCTATTCTGATCATAAAAGCTTGAAATATTTGTTTTTACAATCCGAATTGAATATGAGACAACCAAGATGGCTTGATTTACTGAAATATTTTGATTGTGAAATCAAATACTATCCGGGGAAATCGAATGCAGCAGCTGATGCACTGAGTCGAAAGGTATGTTCTTTATCCTTATCGACGATTGGTGTTTCGAGTTTGATTGAAGATTGATGTTTCTCTGGATTAGCATTTGAAACAGATTGTAGACCGCTGAGACTTTATGCTATTCAAGTTGAACCAGAGCTTATTTTGAGAATTAAAGCAGCTCAGAGAGTTGATCAGAATGTTCAGAATTCGATTTCGATGGTCAGAGCAGGGCATCGATCAGAGTATCAGGTTCGCGACAGTGTGTTATATGTGAATAATCATCTTGTTGTGCCAGATGTTTCAGATTTAAAACGACGGATATTGTCAGAAGCGCATAGCAGTCGATTCAGTATTCATCCTGGTGGCAGAAAGATGTATAATGATTTGAAAAGACAGTTTTGGTGGAAACAGATGAAAGCTCATATTGCTGAATTTGTATCCAAGTGCCTGAATTGCCAACAGGTAAAAGCGGAAAGAAAGAAACCATGATGACTGTTACAGAGCTTATCTATTTCTGAATGGAAATGGGATCACATTTTCATGGATTTTGTAACGAAGCTATCGAGATCCTCCCGAGGTTGTGATGTGATTTGGGTCATGATTGACAGATTGACCAAATCCGCATGTTTTATTCCGTACAAGATGACGTACAGACATGACCAGATGGCAGAGATTTATGTCAGAGAGGTGGTCAGATTGCATGGAGTGCCGAAGTCGATTGTTTCAGATCGTGATCCTCGGTTTACTTCGCACTTTTGGCACAGTTTACAGCAGGCTCTAGGTACAAAGTTACATCTGAGTACCGCATATCATCCTCAGACCGACGGACAATCAGAGCGGACTATCCAGACACTGGAGGATATGCTTAGAGCTGTAGTGCTGGATTTTGGCACTAGTTGGCAAGATTATTTGCCACTTTGTGAGTTTTCGTACAACAACAGCTATCAAAAGAGTATAGAGATGGCTCCATTTGAAGCGTTGTACGGTAAGAAATGCAGATCCCCTCTGTATTGGGATGATATCTCTGATGTACCTGAGATTGGACCTGATATGATCAGAGATATGACAGAAATAGTGAAGCTGATTCAGAAGCGGATGAAGGCAGCTCAAGATAGACATGCCAAATATGCCAATGTTCGACGTAGACCGTTGGTATTTGAGGCAGGAGACCAAGTATTCTTGAAGATTTCACCTTTCAGAGGAATTGTCAGATTTGGCAAGAAAGGGAAGTTGTCTCCATGATATATTGGGCCGTATGAGATTCTCGATAAGATAGGAGATCGTGCCTATCGACTCACTTTACCGCCTTCTTTATCTGGGATACATGATGTCTTTCATGTTTCTTTATTGAGGAAATATCTTCCCGATGCTTCACATGTTATTCAGCCACACGAGGCAGAACTTGACGAGACACTGAGTTACTTCGAGAAGCCGATTCAGATTCTCGATCGTAAAGAAAAACAACTCAGAACGAAGACTATTCCACTTGTGAAGATTCAGTGGAGTCGTCATGGCACTGAAGAAGCTACCTCGAAGACAGAATCATATAAGAGACAGATATTCCCAGAGTTATTTCATTGATGTGAGTTTTCTTATTTAGCTTCTATTCTCCATTCCTTATTGTATCTGATTTGATATCTGATTTGATTGCCTGTGATTTCGGGGAAGAAATCGGATCTTGCGGGGGAAGAAATGTAATGCCCGAGAATTTTGTGATTATAATCTGAAATGATTTACTGATAATTGATGTGATTATAGACGGAATAGATCGGACCCGAAAAAGCTGGAAAAAAGATTGGAAGTATGTGCGAGGATGAGCCCAGGGCGCATATGCGCGAGGTAGGCAGAGAACCTGGTGCATATGCGCGACAGGACACGCGCATATGCGCGAGTATGGCAGAGAACCTCGCGCATATGCGCCGAGCGAGGGCGAGCATATGCGCGAGCTGCCGTGAGGTTACGCGTCGAGACAGAATGTCTCGCGCATATGCGCCGAGGAGAGTCGCGCATATGCACGAGATGTACAGCTTATAGATCGAGCCACCTAGCCTTCACATGCATGATATATTTATCAAAAACGAATTTTGGCCTTCAGAATACAGAAACAAGAACGAGGGCTCCAGAGAATCTTCAAAGTTCTAAAAGCAGAGATTTGTGATTTGGGAAAGATCCGTCCGTCCGAATTTCAATCTGATTGCAGTACCGTGTTTCTATTGACGAGAGCTTCAACCGGACCTAAGTTTGATCATGTTCTGATATGATTTGAAAATATGATATTGAAGGAATCGGATATGATTCTTATATGGTGTTCTTGATATATTAGACATCGTATAATCGAAACCGGATTGAAGAACATAACCGTATGAAATTGTTATGATTTTCAGAATGGATTTGATTGAGATTTGAAATCAGAATTGTATTGTTATCGATTATGAGTTGTGGGAATTGATATCTGTTGATTTGTATTGCTGGGTATATTGAGATTGTGCAGTTATGCCGTTGACACAGAATTAGATTGAGTTCTGATTATATCCAGTATTGATTTGAGTGGGATATTGATATTATACTCCTCGATATTGTCATTGCCAGATTGAGTATTGACAGATTCGAATTCGAGACTTCGACTTCGTCAGATCGACAGAGAAAGGTATAAATCAACGTTAACCGGGAGATCGACTCGAGTCAGATTGGACTTGAGTTTCCCAAAAATCACATACTTTATTTATTGCATTGATATTTGCAATTTATGAGATTGATATGCTTAGTCTATTGAGTTATAGCAATGCGTGTATTGAGTCATGGGCAGAGATGCCTAGTTATTGGCGGATATGCAAAGTCTTTGGCGAATATGCCAAGACACTGGATGTTTGATTTATATCGATGTTGCGTAGGAGTGGATCGGCTTCTATTGCAGAGATTCGGTATATGGTAATATCCAGGAACCGGGATCCCTAGATTAGAGATGAGTCGAGTCTGAGATGACGAGTCCAGAGTTTATTTACAGCTTTATATCGATTCATGTCTTTCAGATTTGGTACATGCTATTGATATATGTTTCATGCTTTTATATCTGTTTATATGATTGCATATGTAATAGCCAAGCTTGGTGAACGGTATGGTTTAAGTTTTCGTATGTTTATGGATTATTTGGTTTATATGTTAAGAGTTGTGATTATGGGTCATAGTATTGTTGGTTATTATTGTTTTGTGGCATTGTTGATATTAGTTGATGGTATTTGTATTGTATCAGCGTTGCGATTCGATTTTAGTTGCATAAGAGTTTGTTTTGGCCGAGACCAGACCGCACCTGCGGTAATTTGAGCAGCGCCCCCGCGGTCTTTATTGCAGCATTTTTGGTGGATTGCCGAACAGACACCGCACCCACGGTGTGATAGTTACCGCACCCGCGGTGGAGGCACCGCACCCGCGGTAAGTTTTGTACCGCACCCGCGGTCGTCAGTTTCAAAATTTTGGTTGTATTGCCGTAGGCACACCGTACCCGCGGTGCATGTTGGAGCGCACCTGCGGTCAATGAATAGTGAAAGCGTGTTTTCAAGATTTTAATGATATAAGGCATAGATTTGTTCACTTTTCCTCATTCTTTTCCCCTCATTCTCGATTCTTCTCCTCAAGTGAAGGCTAGGGTTCCATTTCCTTTCTTTTCATTTCTTTGATTCAAGCTCCTAGTTGGTGATTTGTGGTGTAATCATGGTTCTTGTTGGTTCTAGAAGCTAAGGTAAGCTTATGGGTTTGTTTATTTCTTGGTTTTGGTGTTGGGAGAAGTATTGGGTTTGTGATGGTGTTGGTTTTATGGATTAATTGTTATGGATTTATGATTATTGAGTTGATAATGGTTCAATACATGGTTTATTGTTGTAGGAATCCAACCAAGAGTATAGAATCAAGGTGTCTATTGGTTGTAAGTGGAATTTCATTCCTTGTGCTAACATGATAGTATATGTATGGTGTTTCAATGGTTTTATCATGTTATTCCCTTCATTTGATTCGTGATATGTATTGATACACTTTGTTGTATATTATGGAGGCATTTTTATGTCTCAATTGTGAAAAAGGGAATACAAGAGAAAAGAGTTTTCAAAGTGTTTGATTTAATGCCCAAGAGAGAGTTTAAATGATTTATTGGATTGATAGATACATAGTCAGAGATTGCATGCAATTAGTTGATCAACGACCATAGGCTTATATCCCTTAGAGTTATCGATTTATATCGATGGGATATAGGTACAGAGACAGAGATACTATATAGATATCAATCCAACAGAGAAAAGAGAAATATCATCGTTATTGTTATTCATACTATGATATTCATGTTTCAAGAGTTGATGGTATTTAATGATTTCAAAGCCATGTCATACTATGATATTCATGTTTCAAGAGTTGATGGTATTTAATGATTTCAAAGCCATGTTTTACAGAGTATGATATATGTATCCATTGTTATGTAAGAGTTCCACTTGCTGAGTTTTATACTCATTTCAGTTATTTCATGTGATGCAGATAAGAGTGACGGGCCGGGACGTTGATTGTGGGCCGGAGTCATATGCATATAGAGAAGGAAGGAAGAAAACTATTTTGATAGCATTTTTGACATGATCACAAAAATGATATTTTGTATTTTTGTTGTATCATTTGATTGATCATGTATATACTTTTGATTATACATTGACATGTATTTTAAATCCTTCTTTCTTTTTAGAAAATTTTAAATTCAGCTGCTATTTTATTAAAACCGATCGAGGGTGTTACATTTAGTGGTATCAGAGCACCGTTCTTCGGACCAATGCATATGACTTCATCTACTTTCAACAGTCCGGGTATGTCTTCTTCTACATCTGTTCATTGTTATCTATTGATATGTATTGTGTGAGCACATTGTAGGAGTTATGCCTCCTAAGAGAAAGGCTTCAGAGGGTGAGGATAGTTCTTCCTCTAGAGTTGTCGATGAGTTCGGAAAGTTATTGAAAGAGCAAGCTAAGGTCCACAGTAAGCAGATCCAACAGTTGCTCTGTATGCAAGGTACGGGTCAAGGTAGAGGTCAAGGGAGAGGCCAAGTGGCTCAAACAGTTGGTACTGATGGGATCTTTACTGCTTTCAAGAGAATGGATCCGCCGGAATTTGCAGGAAGCACTGATCCGTTGGTGGCAGTAGAGTGGATCAAGGCACTTGAGGCTATTTTTGATCATCTCAACTATGCAGACAAAGACAGAGTTGGATGTGCAGTGTTCATGTTAGTCAAAGCTGCACGCATTTGGTGGAATGCTACCAAGGTTAGTGTGGATGTTCCGGCATTGAAGTGGTCAGAGTTCACTGATCTTTTCTATGACAAGTACTTCCCAGACGCACTTCGAGCTAGGAAGGTGACTAAGTTCTTGGAGCTTCGACAGGGAGGTATGAATGTTGATGAGTACATTCTGAAATTCGAGAAGGGCTGTCTGTTTGCCCCGTATATTGCTTCCAATGACAAAGACAAAGGTGATCATTTCATTAGAGGCCTTAGAGCAGAAATCAGAAGGAACATTAATATGTCGAAGGCTGTGACATTCAAAGAGATTGTGGCTAAGGCTCTGTTGGCCGAGCAAGATGAGAAAGACATTGCTAGGGAGAGACAAGCGAGGCAGCATGCCATTGCGCAAAGAGGCCAGGGTTTGAACCAAAGAGGAAAGGGCAATTTCAAGGGGAAAGGAAAGTTAGAGCCGAGTCTTAAACCATCGGCAGTTCCATTTGATCCCGAGAAGCCATTGTGTCCCAAGTGCGGTAGGCATCATCGGGGAGAGTGCAGATTTGGTACTCATACTTGCTACAGATGTGGCACTGCAGGCCATATTGCCAAGGATTGTCCAAGAAGAGCGAGTAAAGAGAAGGTGCAGGGTCGCATCTTCACCATGACAAAGGAAGGTATAAACCATGATTCTTCTGTGATCTCTAGCACTATTTTAATTTCAGGCAGAGTAGCTACGACATTGATTGATACAGGTGCTACTCATTCTTTTATGTCTGAACTATTTTTGAGATCTTTGGGTATAGTTCCTTCTGTTCTTCCTCTCCAGTTTAATGTTGTATTGCCTTCGGGGAATGTGTTGTACCCGACATCTATTGTGTATGCGTGCTCTGTTCAAATTAATGAGAGAGTGGTTTATGCTGATTTGATTGTTATCCCTATGGTTACGTTTGATATTATACTTGGCATGGATTGGCTATCAACCTATCGTGCAGTGATTGATTGCGTTGCTAAGACGGTGAAATTTGCAGATGATGGCAATAGGGAAGGTATGCTCGCAGTGCAGGTACTTCGCTGGTCCTTCCTTTTATTTCATGTCTTGAGGCTAAGAAGTTGTTGTTTAGAGGTTGTGATGGGTTTTTGGCTTTGATTGTGGATGTGGATATAATTGTGAAATTGAATATTGATGATATTGATGTGGTGAGAGAGTTCCCTGATGTTTTTGAGGATGATGTTCCGGGTTTACCGCCGGACAGAGATGTAGAGTTTGTGATTGATCTAGTTCCAGGTACGGTTCCTATTTCTAAGGCTCCGTATAGAATGGCCCCAACAGAGATGAAAGAGTTGAAGACGCAGTTGCAGGATCTTTTGGATAAAGGTTTCATTCGGCCGAGTTCTTCGTCTTGGGGAGCTCCGGTTCTATTTGTCAAGAAGAAAGATGGGTCTTTGCGGCTGTGTATTGATTACAGAGAGATCAACAAAGTGACTATCAAGAATAAATATCTGTTGCCACGGATAGATGATCTTTTTGACCAACTGCATGGGGCTACAGTGTTTTCGAAGATTGATCTGCGATCTGGCTATTATCAGTTGAAGGTTAGGGAGTCTGATATCCCTAAGACGGCGTTCCGGACCAGGTACGGTCATTATGAATTTCTTGTGATGTCTTTTGGTCTGACTAATGCTCCTTCAGTCTTCATGGATCTGATGAACCGAGTGCTCAAGCCGTATTTGGATAGCTTTGTCATTGTTTTCATAGATGACATATTGATTTATTCCAAGACCATAGAGCTTCATTCAGAGCACCTCAGAGTTGTTCTTCAGTTGTTGAGAGAGAAGCGGTTGTATGCTAAGTTGAAGAAATGTGAGTTCTGGTTGGAGCAGATTTCTTTCTTAGGCCATGTTGTCTCGAAGGATGGTATAGCGGTTGATCCAGTGAAAATCGAGGCGATTCAGAAATGGCCTATCCCTACCACTGTATCAGAGGTACGCAGTTTTCTTGGTTTGGCGGGTTATTATCGTCGTTTTATTTCAGATTTCTCCAAGATTGCCCAGCCGTTAACCAATCTGACGAGGAAGACTGTGAAGTTTGAGTGGTCCAATGAATGCCAAAGTGGATTCCAAGAGTTGAAAGATAGATTGACGACAGCTCCGGTACTTGCATTGCCCAGTGGTTCAGAGGACTTTGTTGTTTATACTGACGCGTCGAAGAAAGGTCTTGGTGCAGTGCTAATGCAACGTGGAAAGGTTATCGCCTATGCTTCTCGCCAGTTGAAGGACTACAAGAAAAATTATCCTACGCATGATCTGGAACTGGCAGCTGTGGTTTTCGCCCTGAAAATCTGGAGACATTACTTATATGGCGAAAAGTGTGAAATTTTCACGGACCACAAGAGTTTGAAGTATTTGTTTTCCTAGAAAGAACTCAATATGAGACAGAGACGGTGGTTAGAGCTTGTCAAAGATTATGATGTGACGATTAGTTATCACCCAGGGAAGGCAAATGTTGTAGCAGATGCTTTGAGCCGTAAGTCGAGTTCTTCTTTGAATTCTTTGATTCAGAAGCCATTGTTGTTAGATTTGCAGCGAGAAGAGATAGCTTTGATTGTTCCGGGGACCATTGCTCGCTTTTCAGCATTGGTCATTCAGGTTACATTGATGGACAGGATCCATAGAGAGCAGGTCAATGATTTACAGTTGACAGAGTTGAGAGCCAGAGCAGAGGAGAGAGGTAATTCAGAGTTTGGATTGAATGAAAATGGTTTGGTGACTTTCAGAGGCCGTATATGTATTCCTGTTGGTGATGATATTCGGCGAGACGTCTTGACAGAGGCACATACCGCGCCATACTCGATACATCCAGGCAGCACCAAGATGTATCAGGATCTTCGTAGACTCTATTGGTGGCCAGGTATGAAGAAGGATATTGCCATGTTTATTTCTCAGTGCCTAACTTGTTAGCAGGTGAAGATCGAACATCAGAGACCTGCTGGGACATTGCTGTCATTACCGATTCCTCAATGGAAATGAGAGCATATTACGATGGACTTCGTGACTGTTCTTCCAAAGACGCAGAAAGGTTTTAACTCTATTTGGGTTATTGTTGATCGGTTGACCAAGTCAGCGCATTTTCTTCCAGTCAAGGCGACGTATTCTATGAACCAGTATGCCAAAGAGTACATAGCAGAGATTGTTAGACTTCATGGTGTTCCTGTGTCGATCGTGTCTGATCGTGACCCTAGATTTACTTCAGAGTTTTGGAAGAGTTTGCACAGAGCGATGGGTACACGGTTAGCATTCAGTACAGCATATCACCCCCAGAGTGATGGTCAATCAGAGAGAGTTATTCAGATTCTAGAGGATATGCTCAGAGCTTGTACTATTGATTATCCTGGTAGCTGGGATTCCAAATTGCCTTTGGTTGAGTTCACGTACAATAATAGCTACCAAGCGACGATTGGCATGGCACCGTATGAAGGAATTTATGGCAGAAAGTGTAGATCGCCATTGTATTGGGATGAGATTGGTGAGAGGAAGATGTTGGGTCTAGAGTTGGTCCAACAGACAGCTGATGTTGTTGCTGTTATTCGAGAGAGGATGAAGACAGCACAGTCGAGACAGAAGAGCTATGCAGATGTGCATCGTAGGCCGTTGCAGTTTGATGTTGGCGACCATGTGTTCTTGAAGATAGCACCTCTTAAGGGTGTGATGCGGTTTGGCAAGAAGGGAAAGTTGAGTCCGAGATTTATTGGTCCATTTGAGATCTTGGATAGAGTTGGTGATCGAGCTTACAGGTTAGCCCTACCGCCAGATCTTGACAGAGTTCATAATGTTTTTCATGTCTCCATGCTCAGGAAGTATATTGCGAATCCTTCCCATGTTCTTCGCCACGAGCCATTGGATTTGACGCCGAATTTGACTTACCAAGAGATTCCGGTCCAGATTCTGGATCGCAGAGTTAGAGTTTTGAGAAACAAAGAGATCGGCATTGTTAAAGTCCTTTGGAGGAATCATTTGATTGAAGAAGCCACGTGGGAACCAGAGGATGAGATGATAGAGAAGTATCCTGAGTTGTTTGCGCAGTGACGTCAATTTCGAGGACGAAATTCCCTTAAGGAGGGGAGATTGTAATAGCCAAGCCTGGTGAACGGTATGGTTTAAGTTTTCGTATGTTTATGGATTATTTGGTTTAGATGTTAAGAGTTGTGATTATGGGTCATAGTATTGTTGGTTATTATTGTTTTGTGGCATTGTTGATATTAGTTGATGGTAGTTGTATTGTATCAGCGTTGCGATTCGATTTTAGTTGCATAAGAGTTTGTTTTGGCCGAGACCAGACCGCACCCGCGGTAATTTGAGTAGCACCCCCGCGGTCTTTATTGCAGCATTTTTGGTGGATTGCCGAACAGACACCGCACCTGCGGTGTGATAGTTACCGCACCCGCAGTGGAGGCACCGCACCCGCGGTCGTCAGTTTCAAAATTTTGGTTGTATTGCCGTAGGCACACCGCACCCGCGGTGCATGTTGGAGCGCACCTGCGGTCGATGAATAGTGAAAGCGTGTTTTCGAGATTTTAATGATATAAGGCATAGATTTGTTCACTTTTCCTCATTCTTTTCCCCTGATTCTCGATTCTTCTCCTCAAGTGAAGGCTAGGGTTCCATTTCCTTTCTTTTCATTTCTTTGATTCAAGCTCCTAGTTGGTGATTTGTGGTGTAATCAAGGATCTTGTTGGTTCTAGAAGCTAAGGTAAGCTTATGAGTTTGTTTATTTCTTGGTTTTGGTGTTGGGAGAAGTATTGGGTTTGTGATGGTGTTGGTTTTATGGATTAATTGTTATGGATTTATGATTATTGAGTTGATAATGGTTCAATACATGGTTTATTGTTGTAGGAATTCAACCAAGAATATAGAATCAAGGTTTCTATTGGTTGTAAGTGGAATTTCATTCCTTGTGCTCACATGATAGTATATGTATGGTGTTTCAATGGTTTTATCATGTTATTCCCTTTATTTGATTCGTGATATGTATTGATACACTTTGTTGTATATTATGGAGGCATTTTTATGTCTCAATTGTGAAAAAGGGAATACAAGAGAAAATAGTCTTCAAAGTGTTTGATTTAATGCCCAAGAGAGAGTTTAAATGATTTATTGGATTGATAGATACATAGTCAGAGATTGCATGCAATTAGTTGATCAACGACCATAGGCTTATATCCCTCAGAGTTATCGATTTATATCGATGGGATATAGGTACAGAGACAGAGATACTATATAGATATCAATCCAACAGAGAAAAGAGAAATGCCATTGTTATTGTTATTCATACTATGATATTCATGTTTCAAGAGTTGATGGTATTTAATGATTTCAAAGCCATATTTTACAGAGTATGTTATATGTATCCATTGCTATGTAAGAGTTCCACTTGCTGAGTTTTATACTCATTTCAGTTATTTCATGTGATGCAGATAAGAGCGACGGTCCGGGACGTTGATTGTGGGCCGGAGTCATATGCATATAGAGAAGGAATGAAGAAAACTATTTTGATAGCATTTTGACATGATCACAAAAATGATATTTTGTATTTTTGTTGTATCATTTGATTGATCATGTATATACTTTTGATTATACATTGACATGTATTTTAAATCCTTCTTTCTTTTTAGAAAATTTTAAATTCCGCTGCTATTTTATTAAAACCGGTCGAGGGTGTTACAACATATATACATTGTTTATACTGGGATTATATTCTCACCGGAGTTATCCGGCTATTGTTGTGTTTGTATGTGTGCATGACAACAGGTGGGACATGATCAGGGTCACGAAGAGGATGAGAGATTCAAGATTAGCGTGGAGATCCGGACTTAGAATAGACTGATTTTCAGTACTTGATGTAGTGGCTGAATTTTAGTTGAGATAAACATATATTGTACAAGACTTGTACTTTATGTTTATATGTATATCAGATGGATTTCATTATGTTCCGCACTTATGTATTTTAAAAAAAAATTTAGACCCAGATTAATTAAATGATCCTAATAATGATTAAGAAGATGAATTAGGTTCGGGTCCCCACACTCCTGAATCTGCTGTTTGAGTTCTAGCATCTCAGCTGGGGCTAATCGGTACGGTTCCTTAGAGATTGGCATAGTTCCTGGCATAAGATCAATTGCAAACTCTACTTCTCCCTCTGGTGGGAGACCTGTAACATCGTCTGGGAATACGTCAGGAAAATCTCTGACTACTGGTACCTCAGATATAGAAGGAGTGGGTATGTCAGGTGTTGAATTGATGCTGGCCAAGAAAGCTTGACACCCCTTGGAAATGAGTCTTCGCGCCTGCATGCAAGAAATCATGCGAGGAAAACTTCTCCATCTGTCTGGTTCAAATAGAAACTGCTCCATGCCCAACGGTCTGACCAACACTGACCTTTTCTGAAAATCAATTATGACTCTGTTCTTCGTCAGCCAGTCCATACCCAAAATAATATCGAATTCTGGCATTAGCAACGCTATCAAATCGGCATATACCAGGTGGCCCTACAGTTTTAGATCAATATCTCTGACCACGCTGGTAGCTAACAGTTCTTCCCCTGATGGGACTGTCACCGAGTAGTTCGCGTCAAGGCCGATGGACTTGATGTCCAAGTGATTAGCGAATGTCTCCGAGATAAAGGAGTGAGTGGCTCCTGAATCTATCAGGGCCTTCGTGGCTAATCTCTTTATGAAAATATTTCCTGAGAGACGTTAGCACAACACACTAACTTATATCTAGGGGTGGGCATAAAACCCGAAAAACCGAAAAAATCGACCGAACCGAATAATTCGGTTTAAATGGTTCGGTTTTACCGGTTTTTCGGTCGGTTATGGTTTTAAAATTTATGAAGTTCGGTTTTTTGGTTCGGTTTTCGATTTTAGTCCCCCAAAAAATCGAAAAACCGAACCGGCCATATTATTGTTAAATAGAATGTTTTTATGTATAATGGGCCATATTATTGTTAAGTATAAGACATTTTATATATAATGGGCCTATTAAGATTTAGGAACTTAGTATCATTAACCCTCAATTTTTCAATCCGATCGTTTTCTCTTCTTTCTCACCACTCACAAGTCGATGTTTTCTCTTTTTTTTCTGTATATATTTCTTTAATATTTTCGTAAGATTATTTGTGTCCATTCGACCTGGTTGACACTTTGTTATCATTCTTATTACTGAATATTCCGTTGGATTCATGCATTTTTCGCGTTTACATGGTTAATTAGTTATATATTGTTATTATATTCGTATGACATGTTTGTACACAATACATGTTATATATATATATATATAAATAAGATTAAGTCTCAAAAATTAAATATTTGAAAAATACTATGATTTAGATTTTAAAGGCTTAAAGTGACATATAATTTTATTTCTCAACAAATTTTAGCTAACCGTATATAACCGGCTGTATAAACCGAACCGTATTACAAAAAAACCAAACCGAACCGTAATAAAATGGTTTGGTTTTGAACTAGAGATATTCAAAACCGAAAACCGAACCGTTGTAGAGTAAAATCGGACCAAACCGACCGTTGCCCACCCCTACTTATATCCCAAAAATTCTAACATAAACCTTATGCAATGAAAGACACCAAAATGCCAACTAGCATCCTAATAATCCCAAATCAAGAACAAACATGCAAGGCAAAAATTGAATATTGTACTGAATTACATAAATTACCAGTCAACAGTGTCGTGTCTGGGTTCGCCTCCTGAGCGTGCATGGCGAATACCCTCCCTTGTGTCGGCTGCGTCCACTGCGGGCAGTCCTTAAACATGTGGTCGCTGGCTCCACATTTAAAAAATTTTCCTGATCCCCATAGGCACTGTCCCGGGTGCTGGCGGTTGCATTTAGGACACACTAGAAAATTACCAGGCCTCTGAGGCACCTTCTGCTGTTGAATAGGACCCTTGCCCTTTGGCGGTCCCTGATATGGCTTCTTCCCTGGCTGCCCCTGGAACGGCTGCTTAAACTGAGGTCGCTGTTTTTGCTGCTGTAGCTGCTGTGGAGCCTGATAGGGCCTCTTGCCCTGCCTGTCAGCCTCACTATCCCTCTGATCCTGTTCTGTCGCCAAAGCTCTAGACACGGCAACTGCATATGTAGTAGGACCAGCAACTCAGACATCTCGACGCAAGATTGGCCGCAACCCATCCATGAAATGCCTCAAGTTACCCTGGGTATCATTAGCTATCAGGGGCACAAAGTGACACCCCCTCTCAAACTTCCTGACAAACTCTGCAACACTATTGTCTCCCTGTCACAGTGTCATGAATTCCCTGGTCAATCTGGATCGTACTTCTTCAGTGAAGTACTTGGAGAAGAATATCTCCTTAAAGCCATCCCAAGAAAGGGTCTGCAAATTCACTGCTACGGACGCGCTCTCCCACCATAGTCAGGCGTCCCCGGTCAGTAGAAATGTGGCACACCTGACCCTATCTGCATCTTGCAGCTCCATAAAGGCAAAAATCACCTTGATGGATTTAATCCATCCCTCAGCTATCATCGGGTCAGTAGTCCCCGAAAACTCATTTGGGCTCATCCGCCTGAACCTCTCGTATACTGCCTCTGGTCTGGGCCTCTCTTCTGTATTTGTCGCAGCCTGGTTCCCCGCAAACCGTGCGAAGAACTGCGTCATACCTGCGAGCATCTGCGTCTACATATCTGGAGGTGGAGGTGGGGGATTGGCCCTCTCCTCATCTCGAGGCTCTCGGTCCTCTTCCCTAGCTTCACGGTTAATCAAACGTCTAGGAAGCATACTGTTCCAGAATTTACCCAACACGTAAGCCCAACATGTATGAACATGATATCAATAACATAAGATGCACGTACTTGAACATAAGAATATGCACATGCTGAAATCAAAACTTAATGCTTACTACATAACATAAATTTAAAACCTTAAAACTTACAGACTTGAGGTGTGACTTCGTGAGCTTCTTGCGACTGGCAGTAGGCATAACCCTTTACAAGAACACCGCTCTGATACCAACTGTAAAGTACCGTACCTTTTACTACTTAAGATTTGCGGAAAAATTAAAATTTTCTTTAATAAAAGGCGAACCTTCAAAATTCGATAAAGAAAAATGTTCATCCCCAAATATTGTTGCAACAAAGATCCCAAGGTAAAATTTGTCAAAGATATTTGCCTAAAATCTCATAACCCATAACATAAATCAGAGTACTTTTAAACATTTCATAAAACTTAAAACTTGGTGGTCCTCGGGTTTAGCCTCCTGCTCAGTCCAAGCTAGCTCCTTGGTCCCCACCCCTGGTCACCTCAAAAACATCCTCACCTGCATCGATCAAGTTTAGTGAGTCTAAAGACTCAACACGTATAAACTGGAAGTAACAAGTAATATGTAATAAAATCACAAGCAACTTTAAAATAGGAATTACATACTGAAACTTGAACTTGCATATCAAAAGCTTGAACATACGTACATACATACTTAGACGTGCCATTGTCATAAAACTTTTCTTAAACGTGCTTGCATACTTGAACATACATAACTTCATCATTTTTCGTAGAGGCATGTTTCAAAGCGAGTGACCCATACATAAATACGCCTGATCAGACTAAACCACAATACTTGGCTGACAGGGACGAATCCACTGCCACATATATGAGATCCCCGTTCATGCTTTAACGGGTGGATTGGTCCCCGTTCATGCTTTAACGCTTTCCAATCCTGACCTAAACCCGTTCATGCTTTAACGGGGTGGAGAGGTCCTCGACCACGTTCACCTACTTCCAAACCCATTCATAATTTGGTCACAAGACATTTAGCATACCTCAAAAACATGAAAATATTTTCCTTTGCACGTCGAATATACTTACTTGGCGTTGAGAGATTCGTTGGATCTCGCTTGGGGCCACTGCTGCAACATACTAACATGAGTTCGAATACTTAACTTGCATAACTTAGACTTACTGTCATGCTCTCACCCAAAAATGACAAATTTCCTTAAGACATTTTAAATCTTTCGGGACTTGACCTCGTTTAATCATCGTGCTAAACCATGGCATCAACCCCCGTATCAACTCCTAAAATGATGTGTGAACAATTCCCAAAAATGTAGAAGACATGAGCATAAAATAGTGGTTTAAAAGTCATGTTCAAGTGCCTAGGCACTGGGCTTACTGCGCCTAGGCGCTAGGCAGCGCCTCAGCGCTAGAGGGCTGCAAGTCTAGCGCTGCGGCACCACAAAGGCAGCACCTCGGCGCTAGACTTGCGCAGGTCGGGCGCTATGGCGCTCCCTAGTGAGCGCTGCGGCGCTAATCCTGCACACTAACAACCGAAAATAACCCATTTTTGATGCAATTTGAAAAGTCATGCTCCAACGACTCAACCGATGCAACGAGACTCATCTTACTACTCTAATGCAGCGATTCAAACCTCACAAAATGCCCAAGAGCAGGGATACACCACAAACAACACAACACAACCCGTGAATATGACATATTGACAACAAACGATTCCTACGACCTCTATTGCACCCAAGTGCCCCTCGACACTAACCGACACATCAAAAACAATTCCCACATCATCGTCAACCTCTCTAAATGCAGCAACGATCACCCTCGATCCCCAATGAAGTCTGCAATTCAAAAACTTCCAGAATGCATCAATAACATAATTTTCAGAAAACGCAGTTTGAGCAGTCCCACGAAAAACACCATAACTCACTCAATTTTTATCCAAATATTTCGAATTTTATATCAAATCGAAGGTATCGAAAAGGTCTACGATTTATATGTTGAAAGTTTCCCAAAATCTCGACCGAAAATTCGCTGTAATTCAAAATATAGTGAAAAACGAAATTTCAGATCTAAAAACGTTCAAAATCAATTTGACAAGTTTATGCTCAAACTTCCACATAACGTACACATGTTTTCATGCATAATCAACATCACAAAACGTAATAAAACGAGATCGATGCAGAAAAAACATATTATACATGCCTTTTGATAATTAAAAGTACCAAAACGACGATACCGACGCGGGGAAAGATGCGAGGTTGATCTGGGACGAACGTGGAACGATTTTCTCGCAATAAAAATCACCACAATCTTGGTGGAATTTCAAAGGGAGGGGGCGGCTACTCTCAAGGCCAATAACCCTAGGTTTTGCTCTTTTAAAAATAAAAATCTGAATGTGTGTGTTTTACGGTTTCTAGTGTATGTTTTAGTGGGTGTGTGCGTGTGTTTAATAAAATTAGGAGAGGTAATTAGTGAGTTAATTGGCTAATTAAAAACACTAATAACAAATAAACTCACTACATAAAATACTAATACGTCACTAAAATACTAGCATCAATAGATTTAAAATAAAGCACACAAGAGATTACTTTAAAATTTTTAAAATCTTAAAATTACTAAATAATTCAATTAGACTTTAAAAATGCAAAAAACTTATAAATCATTTAAAAATGCCCAAATCCTAACTTAAAATAAATTTACCACGATTTAAAATTACCAAAAATCGTCTCCGGTCTCTTCTCCTCGATCCCGCATCGAATAATCGCCTGAAACATGAAACTCGAAAAATATTTTAACGTGCATTACATAAACATGAATAACTTAGAATAATGCAATTTGAATAAATAATGCATCATTAAAATAACTTTTAAATTTTAAATAATGATTTAACCATTAAATAAATGCATGGAATTCACGTGCATTGATTTTGGACTCTACAATTTTCCTAAAGAGAAGGCTTTATTGAAACGTCTGCCCTTTTTATTTCTTAAAAAGTATAGAAATTTTTTTTTATAAACTCAATTTCGGCCATACACATAAACCTCCTGAAAATATTTTTTATAAAATATTTTACCCTTTAAAATAAAACATCATCCAACTAGCATTTTAAAAATCAAGTGAAATAGTCATAAAAATGATATCGTTGCATTTTTTACCAAACCTAAAAAGCAATAAATTTGAAAAGTATAGCCCATACTAAACCTCTCAAAAATCTCTCAAAGCATAAATAAATAGTCTTAAAATCTTTAGCATAAATCATAAGTCATAATCGTAAATGCGGAAAAATAGAAGCGCTGGTCCTCGGATTGTGTGCACCTTCAGTCCAGTCAAATCACCCATCAAGGCCTCCCTCAAACTCACCTGCATCCATCACACCTAGTGAATCTAAAGACTCAACACACCATCATCTTTATAGCAAGTAATACGTAATACAGTCAAAATATAACAGTAAAAAATACTTGTACTTAAAATATCGTTTTCATGAAGATGCATAAACTTCAAACATGCATATTTTCGTAAATCTTTTTATGATGCATGAACTTTAAATAGAGACATTTTCATAATGATGCATCAACCTTAAGCATTAACATTTTCATGACATGCATAACATAAATCTTAACATTTTCCCCTTTTTTTTCCTCAACATGACATGACATAAAATATTTTTCATGATCATAAACATTTTTCTTTTCCTTTTCTTTTTATTTTGTTGAATTCAGATCGTTAATTGTGACTTTCCTGATTATGATCATAAATCGATGGATCCATCTACATGTAACCACAGTACTGGGCGGCGGGGGACACCAGCAACACTCTTACCGGTCAACTGGGCCCTGGCCTATCATTTTTCGAATAGAAATACGATCGTCGGGGCTCCCTCTGGGGCCTTTTCCCATAAATGGGCTCCCTCTGAGGCCTTTTCCCCTCACGATATCCCCATTCTTACCGTTACCACAAAACTGTTACCACATAACCATTACCTCATATTCGTAATGATGGAAACACGATCGTCGGGCTCCCACTGGGACCATAACCCTCACGACGTTGCCAACATTAACGAATTAGTCACAATCACATCACTTCCTTCAACATTTACATTCTCATCACTTTATAAAAATCATGCATAACATAACATTTTGTTTTTGAAACCAAGCATGCAACATGTCTTTTAAATGTCTTCCTTAAATCATAAAAATCCCTTAGACATTTAAAAATCATAACTTAATCATGAACATTTAAAGATAATCATAATATCATAAAAATAGCATTTAGGCACTGCCATGACATTTACTAATTTATTGGTGTAAAAAGACCGTTTTACCCCTGGACTTGACAATTTACATTTTCGACTTTTTTCTTGATTTCATGACTCTAACATGTCCCAAATAATTATTTAAGCTTACAAGAATTTTTCCATAATTTTATTTAGCCTAAATATAAGACTTTTTCATTTATCTTTAATTAACTGTTTTGACGGTGTTAAAATCCCAAACTTTAATATAAAATTCCTAAATTCTAAATTTAGTCTTTTTATATTATTTTAGCCCTTATGGACCACGACTCGACCCCCATGAGCCGTTTTCCAATTTTTTCTTTATTTAAAAACCCTAATTGACACCTAAACTTCGACCCCGAGCCAACTTTCGATTTTCACGAGTTACCCCCGAACCATGTCGACCCAAAACTTGACCCACATCTTAAACTATCCTACTGGACCCTTAGAACACTAAGCACCCAGCTCCAACCACAAAAACGAGACACCCCAAGACCCACCTATTCTGGCCGAGACTCCTAGTGGTGTAGGACTCTATGTTTTGCTCCCCATCCCTTGAACCAACAAGCCCAGCCCTTGTACCACCCCTCGTGCACCCTCCTAGGACTCTAGTGCATCGCCTCGACCCGTCCCTTGAACCCCATACCAAGCCCCCAACGCCTGGAAGCAGCGCAAACCCTGCACCAATCTGTGCAGGGTTCTCGGGTGGAGTCCTAGCATGGCTAGGACTCTTCCCCAGCCCCTAACTCGAGTCCTAGCTAGGACTCTAGCCCTGACCCATGACAGCCCTTGGCCGAGCCCTGGCCCCAGCCAAGGCCGTGCCCTCCTCTCCCTTAAGAAACCCGATCCCTCAAACTTTTGACAGCAAGTTTACGGTTTCTGCTTGTTCTTGTTTCTTTCTTTATTTGTTTCAGTCGAGTGTTGGGTGGTGTGTGAGACTCTGAAACCTGTAAAAACCTTACTTGAACTTATCCTAATCATGGCAGCCCCTTAACTAAACAATAAACATGTTATTGGATTAAAAAAAATCGAGTTCATCATGTACACATGCAATATACCGAAATTTTCTGAATATTTTTCTATGAACTTCATGCATAAAATCATTCAAACAATACTATGATATCATGGATGAGAAAAGGAGATGTATGGTGTGTCTTTGCGTTAAATACGCTCAAATATCCGTTGACGGCGAAGAACGGGAGACGACTTTGGCTTGTTCTTGCTTGCCCTTCGAAAAATCTCTCCTAGGTTGCTTTGTATGTGTGCTGCCGTGTGTGGTGAGGTGATCGAAGGAGAGTTTTCAGAAAATAAAAGTAGGTGGCCGATGGTTGTGTCTAGAGTGTAGGGTTTATTTACATATTTTATACACTAATTAACTACTAACTAGGCTTTGGCCTATTAAGCCAATTAAATAAGCCCATTAGTCTAATTAGGTTTCAAATAAAATATTAACAATGTTTTGTTTAATTAACCATGTGAATTTATTAGCCGGGTTGCCCAAAAAGCTCGCATTTTAGTTGAAAAATCAAAACCGATAAAATTTACGTTCCGGCGTATAAAATCACCTCAAAACCCTTTATTTCAAACATACTAAAAAGCTTCAACCATATTTTAAATAATTAAAAATAATCATTTAATAAAAACATTTTACACTTTTCAGCCCCCGGTCCCCGTTCCTCGATCGCAACTCGAATATCCTTAAAAATTACATTTTAATGCAACAATGTAGAAAAATATATTTTAAACATGCAATTATGCACAACATAATTAATTTATGCAATTAAAACATTTAATCAAAATACAAGAGAATTTAATAATTGGATGCATGTGGTTCGCGTGGACCTTTAAATTTTCGGGGCGTTACATTTATACTCTTCGGATGGCGGAATCCTCATCGATGACCTACCATATCAAGACACTAAAAACTCTATTTGTCAAACTCACATCTATGGGGCATAAAATAGAGGAAAATGAACGTGCGTAGCTTCTCCTTCAAAGTCTACCAGATTCATATGAATAACTTATCATCAACTTAACCAAAAATATTCTTACAAGCTCTCTAAAATTCAACGATGTCTTAACGGCGGTTCTTGGAGAAGAAAGCCGACACAAGAACAAAGAAGATAGGTTGGTAACTTCGAAGCAGGCAGATGCTTTACCGATGATAAGAGGAAGATTTATGGATCGTGAGTCCAGTAGAAGCCAAAGATGAGGTAGATAAAAGTCGAGAAGCAAGAAGAAAAATATTTACTGCTTCAAGTGTGGCGATAAAGGATATTTCAAGAAAGAGTGTACGAGTATCGAGAAGAGTTATTAAGGAAATGTAGCTAGTATTTCAGGCGGTGGTGAAATATTATTCAGTAAAGCGGCAACAGTTGCAGAAGGCATGCATAAATTTTGTGACACATGGATTATGGATTCAGGAGCGACGTGGCACATGTCTCAGAGAGAATGGTTTGATCATTATGAACTAGCCTCAGGAGGATCTGTATTCATGGGAAATGATCATGCCTTGAAAATCGTTGGGATCGGTACTATCAAAATAAAAATGTTTGATGGCACCATTCGCACCATATATGAGGTACGGCATGTGAAGTGACTGACAAAAAATCTCTTGTCCTTGGGGAAATTGGATGATATCGGGTGCAAAACCCATATCGAGAATGAGATCATGAAAATTGTAAAGGGTGCGCTTGTGGTTATGAAGGTAGAAAAAGTTTCCGAAAATCTATACGTATTTTTGGGAGAAACACATAAAGCGACGGAACTAGCTGTTGCATCAATTGGTTCAGGAGAAGAATTAACAGCGTTATGGCATAGAAAGTTTGGGCATATGTCAGAACGAGGGTTAAAAATTCTCTCAGAATAGAAGTTGCTGCCGGGAATTACAAAAGTGTCATTACCCTTTTGTGAGAATTGTGTTACATGTAAACAACACAGATTAAAGTTTGGCACTTCCAATGCCAAAAGCAAAAGCATATTGGAGCTCATTCATTGGATGTTTGGCAAGCACCAGTTGTATCCCTAGGAGGAGCAAGATACTTTATCTCATTTATTGATAATTTCTCTAGGAGATGTTGGATGTATCCAATCAAGAAGAAATCAGATGTTTTCCATATCATCAAACAATTCAAAGCACGAGCTAAACTTGATTCAGAAAATAAAATCAAGTGTTTGAGGACTGACAATGCAGGAGAATGTACCAGTGATGAATTTGATGCATTTTGTTAACATGAGGGCATCAAAAGACAGTTCACGACACCTTACACACCTCAACAGAATGGAGTGATATAGCGGATGAACATAACATTGTTGGATAAAAAAAAGCTATGTTGAGGACTGCGGGTCTAGACAAATCAATTTGGGCGGAAGCAGTCAAAACCGCTTGTTATATTACCAATCGTTCTCCTTCAATGGCGATTGATCTGAAGACGCCGATGGAGAAGTGGACCAGGAAGCCAACAAATTATTCTCATTTGCATACATTTGGAAGTCCTATGTACGTTCTGTACAATGAGCAATAAAGATCAAAGTTGGATCCGAAATCAAAAAATGTATCTTCTTGGGTTATGCTGATGGAGTTAAGGGGTTTCGCTTGTGGGATCCTACTGTCCACAAGCTTACCATCAGCAGATATGTTATCTTCGAGCAAGTTAAAGTAAAGGGAGACAAAAGCAGGCTGAATTCAGAAACTACTATATTTCAAGTGGAAAATAAGACGGACGAAGGTCAAATTTCTTGTGAAAAGATACCGGAGCCCGAAGAACAAGAACATGTTGAGTCTGCGGTTTCAAATGTGAGGCAGTCAACTTCAGACAGAAGACCTTCAGGTTGGATTTCAAATTATATCAGTGAAAGCAATATTGCATATTGTCTACTATCAGAGGATGGTGAGCCATCGAGTTTTCACGAGGCTACTCAAAGCTCGGAAGTATCCTTGTGGATGATAAGAATGCAAGAAGAGTTGGAGGCATTAGACAAGAATACAAATTGGGATCTTGTTACACTACCACGAGGGAGGAAAGCCATTAGTAACAGATGTGTCTCTAAAATCAAGCGTGATGGCAAAAACCAAGTGGAGCGATATTCTGACACACTAAAAACAAAGGTGCATAAATGCATTTTTATTAGTATAAATTTTACTATTTTCGTTTTTGAATTTTTCCACATTATTTGTCGGTACAAATTTTATTTGTCCAAAGTATCTAGATATACATTAAAATACATCACAGTACACTTAAAAATTCATCAAGCGCTATGAGGTTCCATTCCAAAATCAAATACCCAAAATATAATAAAATATTATAATTGAGCTCAACATATATGTTAAGTAATTAAGTATAATAATTATTAGGTTCAATGTAAGATAAATTTTAATTAGGTTCAATACATAGATTTAATATAATTTAATAATTAGATACAAGAATATAATAATATTAAGTTTGGATAAACATAACATTTTTTCTATTTAATAAATAAATAAAAATAATAATAATAAAATTAATAAGGATAAGCATGGAATTTCGGCTATATATACCTGAACACTTGTTCATTTTCATTCCCAAACCAGCCGAGAAAGAAAGAAACGAAAGGAGGAGGAAGAAAGGAAAGGGAAAAAGAGAGAGAAAATAGAAGAAAAATCTATAGGATCGATCAAAAACAAGAAAAATCAAACAAAGATATTCCGAGAAACGGCAACGGAATCCCGTTTCAAACAAGGTAATCTACGCCCATCTTTCTTATAGCTACACACCAAACTAGAGGTTGACTTGAACACAAAAGTTGTACCTCTTGTTGCATAGATAAGGTACATACCGTCCGTCATCCCAAAATATTGCCGGAACTAACATTTTCGGAATGCCGGAGTACCTTAGTTATCCATACGACGATATTTAAATCTGGTATTGATCGGTTAGGAATTTGAAAAAACTTTCAACATAAGAATTAAAGATCTTGCAAAGTTACATATTCTGGAAAAAATCAGGCCGTGCGTGGCTGCCGGAAGGCCACCCACGCGCCGGAACCGTCGGCGCGTGTATCTCACGCGCCGCCATATCGCCGGTTTTCCGGCGGCTGAACTTTTCTGATGATATTTCCGACTTTTTGGCCAACTTTCGTAATGTTGGGAGATATCTTCTAATTAATATGAATTTTGCAAACTTAAGTAAAATTAACCGGGTTAAATTCTGAACAAAAAAATAATCTAGAAATGATCAGCTATTTATTTAAAACTCTAACATATAAATATTATTCATAATATATTTTAGGACTTGCTTCAACAATTCGGATTACTAATCAAGCCTAAACTATAAGTTATCAGGTGAGGAAATTACTATTCATTCTTCTATTAAAGCTTTTGGAATTTGGCCTGAAAATTTCAATAGCATTTATTTAATGTTCAAATATCATCCACAGTTCATTTCAATTACTGATATATTTTCTTGCATATTTATGAATGGATTGATATACCATTAATGAATGGAGTCATGGACAACGGATTTCGGTCCGGAAATTGAGTCCACTGGACAACGTGGCTTCGGCCCGGAAAATGAGTCCAATGAACAACGGGTCAAAAGTCCCGGGTATATGGTTCATCTGAACAACGCGCACCGAATACTTCGGTCCGGAGAATGGTTCACCCGGCTCGTAAAAAGTGCTCACTTAGAGCCACCAATGTTAATTTATGAAATTTTCATTTATCTATTATTCCATTGCATAGCATTCATAACATCTAAATTGTTATGCCTATTACTTCATGCATAATTATAATGAAGCACTATTAAAATTTATTTAAAATCTATATACTAATTTAAACTCACTAAGTTCTCAAAGACTTAACCCTCTGTTTCTTTTCGTCTATTGTAATTTCCAGACACAGGAACCCCAGAATTGGAACAGGAGGAAAATAATTGAAGCTGAAATAAGAGCATTTGAAAGTCGTGATGATCTGTTTATAAATGAATGTTAAACTTCCGCTGTAAAATAATTGTACGTATTTGAAATAAGAATGTAAATATTTGTGTATAATCTTTTAATGATAGTAGAAAATATTTAAATTATTATCTACAATATTTTTAATAATAATGGTAAAAATAAAGATAGCAGTTCAATAAATAAATATTGTAGAAAATGTGACACTCAGTAAGGGAATAATTATGAATTCCTAAACCGGGTGCCACAGAGGTGGTATCAGAGCCAGGTTTCTTAGAATCTAGAGACAGGAGCCTAAGGTTTATTATAATGTCTTACGTTAATCTTTATGTTTTCCTCATAATTGAAATGTTTTCCTTTCAGGATGACGGAGTCTAGTGGGACATCAAGAAATAAACAAACTATAATCATCAAACAAATGGAGGAAGAAATAACAAAATTAAACACAGAAAACTTGGATTTGAAATGCCTAGTGAATATGTATCGGGAGCATTTTGAAACCTTTGGAACAACTGAAAATTTTCATGGATTTATTGAAGAATGGATGAGGGCAGATAATCTAGCATTTCAGGGAGAAGTGGGTCATGTACTGTATGAAAGAGACCGCACTCTTATATACTTACTAGACATGCATGAATTCTATGACCGAGGTTTGATTAGTTTCCTAAAAGGAGTATCACACCCTTCAATCCACATTGACCACTTAATCATGCATGTGCGTGAACTTGTTTATCAATCTATCCACGGAATGGAACCTGGTGTTATCGGTCCATCTTACACATATCAAGCTACTCAGACCACAGCTCCTCCTATCACTAACACATTTGAAACCGGAGGTAGTAGCTTGACTAAAAATATTCCACAATATGTACCAGCCCCTTTTGTAGAATATCCTGGAGTGATGAACACAACAATAGATCAAAAACCCTTTATGATAGAAGATTATCTGTTGCAGTCACCTGAAGTTGAATTTGTTCCTGACTTCAAGGGGGAAAACTTTGTATTTGGAGTAGATGAACTTGTTCCAATGACTATCATACCCGAAAGTGAAAATGTTAATGAGCTTAGTTATGAACTAGACCCAGTTGAACCATATACATCACTGCCAAATACGGATCAAAATGTTACCATGGAAACCACAGGCACAAATGAAGGCTCGAGCCACACAACTTTTATAGATCTCTCAGACGACGAATGAAGACAATGACTATTTGACACTAGTATATAACTAGTATTAATAATCATCATCTTTTGTAGGCATGATGATTATCAAGGTCATCACCTTTTGTAGGCATGATTTTCTAGTTCTGTTTGTATTATGCTTGGGTATTGTAAATATTTGAAACATGTCCTGTTTATAAATAAAACTGACTGTTTACCCTCTGACATAACTATGTACATTTATGATATATAAATATAGTGCAAGATATTTCATATATATATAAATATAGTGCAAGATATTTCATATTTTATATTTATGTGTTTAGAATGACGTCTTCACAAAATAGTACTCAAGCCAGAATCAGACAAGGAATTCCCTCTCAAGATGACCACAACTCGGCAACCGGTGGAAATTCCAGAAGAGCTCAACACAATCCCCCCAAGAACAAAACATACAAAATATGTTTGAAATAATGCATCAATTTATGCAGTTTTGTTAACAAAATCCACCACGACCTCATGATCAAGCTCGAGAACATCACATTGAGGCAAATGATCGAGCTCTTGAGAGATTTTTGAGATTCAAACCGCCAAAGTTTGAAGGCAAACCAGATACGTATCAGGCAGAATCTTGGCTAAGTAAAATCAACAAAATATTCTCTATTCTTAATTATTCTGAAGAACAAAAGGTGAATTTTTCCACTTACTTATTTGAAGAAGCAGCTCATAACTGGTGGCGTACGATGGAACATAATTGGAAAAAGAATCACACCCCAAAAATGTGGGACAATTTTCTGCAAGAATTCGAAGGTAAATATATAACTCAAGTTATATTAAATACCCGAGAACGTGAATTTATGGATTTAGTCCAAGGTGACATGACCGTAGCTCAATATGAGGCAGAATTCCACCGTCTTATACATTATGCACCACACTACATGGAAGATGAGGTAAGAAAAAGAAAAAAATTTGTTCAAGGATTAAATCTAGATATTCGTTGGGCAACATTGTCCACAGAAGTTGTCAGTTATGTTTCTGCTGTTAATCAAGCTCTACGAGTGGAAGAAGACATCAAGGTACTTCTTAAAAAAGAGGAAGAAGAAAAGAAAATCAGGAAACCCAACTTTTTTGAGGATAATAACCGAAAAAGAAAATTTGAAAAAAGAACACAACCAGTCAGGCAAGGAGAAGCTGTCAAAAGAAAAGTTCCAAGAAACAACAGTAAAAAGTGTGGATATTGCGGATTACCAAATCATGAAAAAGAAAAGTGCTGGAGAAAAGGTGGAAAATGTCTTATTTGCGAAAGTGAGCAACACCGTATTCAAGATTGTCCAAAAAGAACGCAGAAGAATCAACCCACAACAAATCCTAAGATACCTGCTCGAGCCTATGCCCTCTTAGGAAACAAAGAGGAGGAAGTTGACCCCACTGCAATCATAGAAGGTATTGTTACCATATTATCCGGTTCTGCAAAAACTTTATTTGATCCAGGAGCTACTCATTCTTTTATCTCAAAAGATTTTGTACATAAATTACCACTGATATTTGAGCAGCTACCATATAGCTTCGAAATTTGCTCACCTTTAGGGACAACGATGATTACTGACATCATTTACAAAAACTATCCCTTAAACTTCCAAGAAAAAGAATATCTAGCAGATTTGATTGAGCTACCTATCAAGAACTATGATATTATTCTTGGAATGGACTGGTTATTTAGACACAAGCCCAGCTCAATTGCTACACAAAAGAAGTTTATCTTCAAACTTCTCATCCAATCATTTCCAAAGCTAACCATACCATGGGAATAGTATCAACAGCAGAAGCTAGGGCTATTCTAAAAGACAACCGACAAGGATTTCTAGCTTATTTGATAAATAAGCCAAAAAATCAACTCAAGATCTCAGAAATCTCAGTTGTACAAGAATTTCTGTCACGCCCCGAGATCGGGTTATGACACCGGCGTTGTTTAACAACCACACGATCGAAAAACAACTAGCCTCGTAGTACATCATAAACCGAAACCAGTTTATTATCATAAATTTCCCAAAAGTTCACTATCTTTACAACTCAAAAGAAATAGAAACATGCGGAAGCGTAAAGACACGATACTGAAATCATAAGACAGAATAATCGACGGGTCCCGAATTAGACTGCTTCATCACCATCCCCAAAAGTAGTCTTGCTCCTCATCCTCAATTTGATTCTCATTCTTATCTGGGTGGGAAAGTAAGGGGTGAGTATTTTGGAGAAATACTTAGTAAATGGGGGCCGATCGCGCATGACCATTATCGAGGATACACATATGAATAAATTATCAAAATTTCAATATTAAGCATGTTGAATCAAATACTAACACAAATACGAATATAGCACTGAAAATCATCTCATTTTCTATGGTTTTTACTGATCAGTCCCCTATATGTTACTCCTCTAAGGGGCGAGGCCAAAGGAACGGTTATTATAACCCACCGCATCAGGGCCTAAACAAAGTATATCAAAGTTCGGAATTTCCTTTACCATTTCTAAATCGAGTCATTACAGTGCATTTCAAAAAAATTCAAACATGCTTTCACATATTTAACTGATATCGAACAAAGAACAATTCAAGGGATTTCAATACCAAATGAATATATCACGCCGACCGAATTTTCAAAGTCATGTTTAATTTATTTTCGAAACATATTATGCCCACTTAAAAAGAAATAAGTGTGCCAAATAAAATAGTATCAAGAACCCACTTACAAAGAAAGGTATATAGCAAAAGCCCACTTACTGTATTCCGACTGCTCAAGGAAACGTGAATGGTGAGATTGCGGCAGAGCTTTGTTACTAGAGGGCGAAGAGCTTCGAGAATACGGTGCTGCTAGAGAGGATTTCGAGAATTTGGATGTGCAAGTTTCGAATGAGGAGCCTTCCTTTTTATAGGCACGAATAATCTGCTACAAGGTAAGCTCTGAAGTCGCTCCACGAATGACGCTGCGTTGATGGCTCCACGAATGACGCTGATGGCTTAATCAATGGGTGATTGCACTAACCTCTCCCGGATGAATGTGGCCACTTTTTGGTTCAAGGTGCTCACTCGAGATTTATGCTGAAATTGAGTGATTTTGGCTGTATGAGTTCCTCCACAATTGGTGCACTTCCATAGTGCATGGTCTTCACATTCTCCCCTCCTTAATGTAAGTTTCGTCCTCGAAACTTGGATTATCTTGTCCTTCGAAAAGGTAAGGGTAATGGTTTCTCATTTTCTCTTCGAGTTCCCAAGTGGCTTCTCTTTCGGTGTGATTGGACCATTGTACTTTGACGTATGGAATCGTTCGTCGTCTTAGCACTTGGTCTTTGGCATCCACAATTCTGATCGGGACTTCCTTATAAGTAAGGCCTTCATTCAAGTCTCCCTCGATTAGGAGTGGTTCAGCTTCGAGGATGTGGCTTGGATCCGAAACATATCTTCTTAGTTGTGACACATGGAAAACATTATGGATTCTAGACATACTCGGTGGGAGTGCCAATCTGTATGCAAGTGTACCCACTCTCCCTAGAATTTCAAAAGGTCCAACATATCTAGGGTTCAGTTTCCCGGGTTTGTTGAATCGAACCACACCTTTCATTGGTGATACTTTCAAGTATGCTTTATCTCCCGCTATGAATTCCACTGGTCTTCTTTTCAAATTAGCCCAACTTTTCTGTCGGTCTTGTGCCACTTTAAGTCTCTCCTTGATTATAGTGATTTTATCCACTGTTTCTTGGATCAATTCGGGTCCAGTGATGGCCTTTTCTCCTACTTCATCCCAATATAGTGGTGACCGACATTTTCGCCCATACAGAGCTTCATACGGCGCCATTCCGATGCTGCTGTGAAAACTGTTATTGTAAGCAAACTCAATCAAAGGCAAATGTTCACTCCAATTACCGCTAAAGTCTAGGGCACACGCTCTCAGCATGTCTTCTAAAGTTTGAATTGTCCTCTCTGTTTGACCATCGGTCTGAGGGTGGTAGGCCGTACTGAGGGTGACCTTAGTTCCCATGGCTTGTTGAAAACTCTTCCAAAAACGAGATACAAACCTCGGGTCTCTGTCTGACAAGATGCTGGCTGGAACCCCATGCAATCGTACGATGTTATTCATGTACAATGTGGCTAGCTTGTCCAAATTATAGTTCATGCGGACTGGTAAGAAATGCGCAGATTTTGTGAGTCTATCTACGATTACCCAGATGCTATCATGGCTTTGTCTAGACTTTGGTAACCCAACCACAAAGTCCATGGAGATATGTTCCCATTTCCATTCTGGAATTTCTAGAGGTTGAAGAAGTCCTCCAGGTCTTTAGTGCTCTGCTTTGACCTGTTGGCACACAAGACATTTGGAAACAAATATCGCAACATCCTTTTTCATTCCACTCCACCAGAAATTCTTCTTTAAGTCTCTGTACATCTTGGTACTGCCAGGATGGACTGAAAATTTCGACTTATGTACTTCTGACATTACTTCTTGTCGAAGGTTATCTATGTCTGGTACACACAATCGTCCTTTCATCCAAAGGACTCCTTTGTCGTCGATCTGAGTATCTTGAGACTTTGCTTCCTTAGCTTGTTCCTTAAGTTTTACTAGAACTGGGTCTCGATCCTGGTTCAACTTGACGATTTCTCGCAGACATGGTTGAGCGGAGAGTGCAGCTAAGGTAACCTTACTCATATTCCTCCGACTCAAAGCATCAGCTACTTTGTTTGCCTTACCTGGATGGTAGCTTATGGTCAAGTCATAATCCTTCAACAGCTCAATCCATCGCCTTTGTCTCATATTTAATTCCTTTTGGGTGAACAAGTATTTGAGGCTCTGGTGGTCCGTGAAGATTTCGCACTTGGAGCCATAGAGATAATGTCTCCATATCTTCAAAGCAAAGACGACTGCTGCCAGTTCGAGGTCGTGAGTGGGATAATTTCGTTCATGCGGCTTCAACTGCCTTGATGCATAGGCAATCACTCTTCCTTCTTGCATGAGTACACATCCCAACCCTTCCTTCGATGCGTCAATGTAGATGGTGAAATCCTTATCTTCAGTGGGCAAGACTAACACTGGTGTAGACGCGAGCTTTTCTTTCAATGTCTGAAAACTTTTCTCGCAGTTGTCATCCCAAATGAATTTAGAATTCTTTTGAGTAAGCCTTGTTAATGGTACGGCTATGGAAGAGAATCCTTCAACGAATTTCCTGTAATAGCCTGCTAATCCAAGAAAGCTTCTAATGTCTGTGGCGTTTCTCGGTTTCGTCCAATCTAGAATTGACTCCACTTTCTTTGGATCCACTGATACTCCTGCTTCCGATATCACATGCCCTAAAAAGGATACACTGTTTAGCCAGAATTCGCATTTCTTGAACTTGGCATAGAGTTCTTTCTCCCTTAAGATTTGTAGAGTGAGGCGGAGATGCTCTTCGTGATCTTCTTTGCTAGGAGAGTAGACAAGGATGTCATCAATGAATACCACTATGATCCGATCCAGGAACGGCTTGAATACTCTGTTCATTAGGTCCATAAAGGCTGCTGGTGCATTTGTCAGACCAAAAGGCATCACCGTGAATTCGTAGTGTCCATACCTTGTCCGAAAGGCCGTCTTTGGGATGTCTTCAGCCCTGACCTTCAATTGGTGGTAGCCCGTTCTCAAATCCAATTTGGAAAATATTGTGGCTCACTTAAGCTGATCGAACAGGTCATCTATTCTCGGAAGAGGGTACTTGTTCTTGATAGTGATCTTATTCAATTCCCTATAGTCAATGCATAGTCTCATGCTCCCATCTTTCTTCTTGACAAAAAGTACTGGAGCTCCCCATGGAGACGCACTTGGTCGAATCTGCTTTTTGTCTAGCAATTCTTGAAGTTGTTCCTTTAGCTCCTTAAGTTCAGCTGGTGCCATTCTGTACGGTGCCTTGAGATTGGGTGCCGCTTCGGGCACTAAATTGATTTCGAACTCAATTTCTCGATCCGGGACTGTCCCTGGTAGTTTCTCTGGAAAGACGTCTGGGAAATCTCGCATGATAGGGATGTCCCCCAGTTTAAGTTCAATTTCTTCCTTTACTGCGTTAACCGTTACTAGATAGATATCTGCTCCAGATTTCATGGCTTTCCATGCTTGGGATGCGGAAAGAAGTGACTTCCGTTCCTTGGATTTGCCATGATACACGACGATACACGACCTCTTTTTGGTTCGGGGTTCGGAGCCTAACACTCTTTCCCTTGCAATCTACCATCGCATTGTTTCTTGCTAACCAATCCATTCCTAAGATGATATCGAACTCCACCATGTTCAGTTGTATCAATTCTGCTTGGAATAGGTGCTCATTGATACAGATTTTACACTTTCGGTGCACTCTATGTGTTTCGACTGTCTTACTAGTAGGAGTCGCTACTCTAAATGGTTCAACTAGTAATTCAGGCGTAAGCCCTAGTTTCTTAGTGAACCTCTTAGATATAAATGAATGAGTAGCACCACTATCAAATAACACATAAGTTGGCATTTCATTGACAAAAATGGTACCTGCCACGACATCGTTGCATCATCTGCTTCTTCTTGGGTTATTGCAAACACACGAGCGTTGGGCTTATTCTCCCTTGGCTTGTTGAGGTTAGCATCAGCATTAGGCTTGGTACTTCTCTTCAATGGATCGGGGCAGTTAGCAATTCGATGCCCTAATTTCCCACAATTGAAACATGCTCCCGTCTGTCGGTGGCATTCTTCAGAATGACGATTATTACATTTGGGGCACATCTTTGGTTCTTGGTAAGTTGGGTGGGACGAAGCACCTTTGAAGGGTCCACTGGACTGATTCGGTCTCTTGAATGGTGGCTTCCCTTGAGATGACTGTCCAGTAAGAGGTCGCTTATTCTTGTTCTCGTTCTCCCGACGCTTGATATCCGTCTCAGCTCTTATCGCTGCTCCCATTAAATCAGCAAAGCTTGTAGGTTGGTAAACTGCTAAGGATGACTGGATACGGCTGATCAAACCCTTCTTGTATCTGTGCATCTTTAGAACTTCATCTGCCATGATTGTCGGGGCATAAGTTCCAAGGTCATTGAATTGGGAGGTGTAATCTACCACTGACATGTCTAGAGTTTGCGAGAAGTTCTCAAACTCGCTCAGTTTCTGAAGTCTGACTTCTGCTGAGAAATACTGTTTGAGAAAGACATCTCTGAATTGTTGCCAAGTGATTGCTCCGGCGGCTGTCAGGGTAGGTGAGACGATTTCCCACCACTTGCTTGCCTTATCCTCCGAGAATGGCACTATCACCTCTACCTTAAGTGCCTCAGGTATCTCTAGCAGTCGCAGTTGGGTTTCCACGCTTTTCAACCAACTCTGGCTACTCTCAGGGTCGGCGTCTCCCTTGAACACTGGGCAACGGTTCTTACGAAGGGACTCATAATGATACTTGATCCCATTCTGTGCCGGTGGTGGTTGTGGCTGCTGATTACCGTTACCATTGGGGTTTCCCAAACCCTGGATAGTTGTTGCCACTATGGTGGCTATAGCCATTAAATCTACTTGGCTCAGGCCCACTCTGGGAGGTGGATTGCCGTCAGCATTCGGATCTTCCTCATTGTTGTTGCGGTTGTTAACGTTTGCGTATCGCGGGTTGCGATTGTTTCGGGGAGGTCTTCCGGCCATCTTCTACAAGCGTACAAGTTTCTAAGATATTTGTTGCACAAACTGATAGAATTCATTGAATAATTTGTGCGAAAATAAATTGACGCCAACAAGTAATCGAAATAACAACTTTTATTGATTTCTCAAATAAACATAAACAACTGAATGGGGATTTACTGGAATAGCAACAACGGAAATAAACTAAAAATGGTTCACTAAAATATTCTAATCTGCTATCTCTCCATTCCCCACGGCTACGTCAGGTGGGGCTTCTTCCTCCTCGGAATCCTCCTCCGGCACATCCGGGTCTAAAAACTCTGCCAGCTGCATCTGCAGGTCTTGATTCTCCGATTCTAATTCAGCAATCTGTTCCCTATGAGTCAGAATCTTCCCTATCGCGTTGTCCAACTCATTCTTTGCACGCGCGCAGTTTGCTTGATCCTTCTGGATGAGTGCCTTTTCTCTTGCCTTCCTTTCGTCTATCTCCTTTGATAGCCTTTGGTTATTTTCTGACAATTGCATGACCACCTTCCAGGACTCTTCCATTCTCTCCTTATCTCTTACCCGTGCGTGACGAGCTTCAGCCAATTCTACGGTACGTCGGTCCAATTCATCCATAGCTTGTTTGGTTTGGCCCCTCGTCAGTTGTAATGACTCTCGCAGTTCGCCGTTATCTTCATTAACGAGTTGGAACATCTCATATACCTGATCGATCCTCTTTTCTGCTGCCAATAGCTTGGTAGTCAGATCCTCCACTTGCTTCCTCCTCTCCAGATTGCTAGCTCTCAGCCTCCTAACCGTCCTATCGTGGCGTGCTAGAGCCAAATCATCTAAACGTATAGGAGACTGAGCGCGCGGGCGAGGTCGGGGACTGTCTAGCTGGAACGTCTCTCTATGAGTAATCGAAGCTACACTCTTACGGGCAGTTAAACGTATGCGAGCCATTTCCTGGAAAAAGAGAAATGCTCAGAATATCAAAAATAGGCCAGAATAAAATATCAGAGTCATATAGAGTCAAATAAAGGAAAATAAATAAAACTTTTCGAAAATTTCCAAAAATGGAAAGTTTCGGGATAGACATATGGATTCGAAGCACATGTCGAGAGGATTCCAGAACAGTTGACGGAATCGAATTCGGAGTTTCCTACGAAAAGTTAGAGGAGTTACAAAACTTTCCTAAAACGGCAAAATTGAGGTTTCGGAGGCCAAAACGAAGGAATTTCGCGATTTTGCGCTGTAGCTCTCAATTAAGGTGGGGAGTCTTGATCGTTGGGCCATTTCGGAGGGGATAGCATTGGCCTATTTATAAAATTCCGCAGAAATTTTTTTTTTTTTTTTTTTGACAATTTCCTTCCCCAACCGGATTATGAACCTGGCGGCTCTGATACCAATTAAATGTCACGCCCCGAGACCGGGTTATGACACCGGCGTTGTTTAACAACCACACGATCGAAAAACAACTAGCCTCGTAGTACATCATAAACCGAAACCAGTTTATTATCATAAATTTCCCAAAAGTTCACTGTCTTTACAACTCAAAAGAAATAGAAACATGCGGAAGCGTAAAGACACGATACTGAAATCATAAGACAGAATAATCGACGGGTCCCGAATTAGACTGCTTCATCACCATCCCCAAAAGTAGTCTTGCTCCTCATCCTCAATTTGATTCTCATTCTTATCTGGGTGGGAAAGTAAGGGGTGAGTATTTTGGAGAAATACTCAGTAAATGGGGGCCGATCGCGCATGACCATTATCGAGGATACACATATGAATAAATTATCAAAATTTCAATATTAAGCATGTTGAATCAAATACTAACACAAATACGAATATAGCACTGAAAATCATCTCATTTTCTATGGTTTTTACTGATCAGTCCCCTATATGTTACTCCTCTAAGGGGCGAGGCCAAAGGAACGGTTATTATAACCCACCGCATCAGGGCCTAAACAAAGTATATCAAAGTTCGGAATTTCCTTTACCATTTCTAAATCGAGTCATTACAGTGCATTTCAAAAAAATTCAAACATGCTTTCACATATTTAACTGATATCGAACAAAGAACAATTCAAGGGATTTCAATACCAAATGAATATATCACGCCGACCGAATTTTCAAAGTCATGTTTAATTTATTTTCGAAACATATTATGCCCACTTAAAAAGAAATAAGTGTGCCAAATAAAATAGTATCAAGAACCCACTTACAAAGAAAGGTATATAGCAAAAGCCCACTTACCGTATTCCGACTGCTCAAGGAAACGTGAACGGTGAGATTGCGGCAGAGCTTTGTTACTAGAGGGCGAAGAGCTTCGAGAATACGGTGCTGCTAGAGAGGATTTCGAGAATTTGGATGTGCAAGTTTCGAATGAGGAGCCTTCCTTTTTATAGGCACGAATAATCTGCTACAAGGTAAGCTCTGAAGTCGCTCCACGAATGACGCTGCGTTGATGGCTCCACGAATGACGCTGATGGCTTAATCAATGGGTGATTGCACTAACCTCTCCCGGATGAATGTGGCCACTTTTTGGTTCAAGGTGCTCACTCGAGATTTATGCTGAAATTGAGTGATTTTGGCTGTATGAGTTCCTCCACAATTGGTGCACTTCCATAGTGCATGGTCTTCACATTCTCCCCTCCTTAATGTAAGTTTCGTCCTCGAAACTTGGATTATCTTGTCCTTCGAAAAGGTAAGGGTAATGGTTTCTCATTTTCTCTTCGAGTTCCCAAGTGGCTTCTCTTTCGGTGTGATTGGACCATTGTACTTTGACGTATGGAATCGTTCGTCGTCTTAGCACTTGGTCTTTGGCATCCACAATTCTGATCGGGACTTCCTTATAAGTAAGGCCTTCATTCAAGTCTCCCTCGATTAGGAGTGGTTCAGCTTCGAGGATGTGGCTTGGATCCGAAACATATCTTCTTAGTTGTGACACATGGAAAACATTATGGATTCTAGACATACTCGGTGGGAGTGCCAATCTGTATGCAAGTGTACCCACTCTCCCTAGAATTTCAAAAGGTCCAACATATCTAGGGTTCAGTTTCCCGGGTTTGTTGAATCGAACCACACCTTTCATTGGTGATACTTTCAAGTATGCTTTATCTCCCGCTATGAATTCCACTGGTCTTCTTTTCAAATTAGCCCAACTTTTCTGTCGGTCTTGTGCCACTTTAAGTCTCTCCTTGATTATAGTGATTTTATCCACTGTTTCTTGGATCAATTCGGGTCCAGTGATGGCCTTTTCTCCTACTTCATCCCAATATAGTGGTGACCGACATTTTCGCCCATACAGAGCTTCATACGGCGTCATTCCGATGCTGCTGTGAAAACTGTTATTGTAAGCAAACTCAATCAAAGGCAAATGTTCACTCCAATTACCGCTAAAGTCTAGGGCACACGCTCTCAGCATGTCTTCTAAAGTTTGAATTGTCCTCTCTGTTTGACCATCGGTCTGAGGGTGGTAGGCCGTACTGAGGGTGACCTTAGTTCCCATGGCTTGTTAAAAACTCTTCCAAAAACGAGATACAAACCTCGGGTCTCTGTCCCGAGCTTCCCATGGCTTTATCCCACTCATGATTTGGAATTAGGAGCAATAGTGTTTGCATTAGCAAAATGGAGACACTACTTGTACGGTTCCACTTTTGATATTTATACTGACCATAAAAGCCTGAAGTAATTATTTACTCAAAAAGAGCTGAACATGAGGCAAAGAAGATGGATTGAATTTCTGGAAGATTACGATTGTTCCATCCTTTATCAATCAGGTAAAGCTAATGTAGTGGGTGATGCTTTAAGTAGAAAGATTAGCTTGGCTTGTTTGGAAATAAAATAAGTAAGAGAATGGGTACACATCCATTCATGTGGGCACTTGGCCGGATTGAGAATTGAACCTGAATTTCATACCAGAATTAAGCAAAATCAAGAATTGGACCATTAAGTTTCAAAACTCCGTACTGATACCAATTTCGTCACCAATTCACAAGGAATAATATTCTATCATGACCGTATTTGTGTGCCTAGCTCAATGAAAAAGGAAATAATGGAAAAATCACATCAGTCTCGGATCAGCATTCATCCAGGAGGATCTAAGATGTACCAAGAGATTAAAAAACACTTCTGGTGGAAAGGAATGAAACTAGATATTGCAGATTTCATTTCACAATTCCTATCTTGCCAAATGATAAAGGCTGAACATCAAAGACCAGCAGGTCTTTTGCAACCACTTCCTATACCAGAATGGAAATGGGATCAAATAACTATGGACTTTGTGACCAGATTACCCCAGCTCCCAGGAGGTTTTAATAGCATATGGGTGATCGTTGATCGCTTGACCAAGTCAGCACATTTCATACCCATAAGTCACAAATATGGGGTGGAAAAATTGGCTGAACTCTATCAGAAGGAAATTATACGGTTACATGGTATCCCCACTACCATAGTATCTGATAGAGATCCAAAGTTTACGTCAAGATTATGGAGAAAACTTCAGGAATGCCTTGGTACCAAATTAAATTTTAGCACAGGAGCGCATCCGCAAACTGATGGTCACTCTGAACGAACCATTCAAATATTGGAAGACATGCTTCGCGCATGTGTGCTAGATTTTGGGGCAAACTGGGGAAAACATTTGCCTCTAGTTGAATTTTCATACAACAATAGTTATCAATCCTCAATAAAAATGGCACCATATGAAGCATTATATGGGAGAAAATGTCGTTCTCCTCTTAACTGGGATATGGATGAATGGAGAGGCACAAAGAATGGACAAGAACGAGCAATCAGGCCTGACATTATACAAGAATCTATCGACAAAATACAACTTATCAGGCAACGAATACAAACAGCTCAAAGTCGACAGAAGAGTTATGCAGATAAGAGGCGGAAAGATTTGAAATTTGAAGTCGGAGATTACGTATTACTAAAAGTATCACCAATAAAAGGAATCAAGCGTACTGGAAAGAAGGAAAAGTTGCATCCTCGATTTGTTGGACCCTTTGAAGTGATAGAACGAATAGGCACTGTGGCTTATCGTCTATCTCTACCGGAAAATATCTCTGGTATACATAATGTATTCCACGTATCACAATTAAGGAAACGCAAAGTAGACTCAGCCCAATTGATTGACCACCAACAGATAGATCTGGAAGAAAATCTAACATAAGAAGAACAACCTGTGAAGATTTTGGACCAAAGAATAAAGGAACTTCGTGGTCGACCAATTCAGTTGATAAAAGTCTTATGGAAAAACCACAACATTGAAGAAGCAACGTGGGAAACAGAGAAATATATGAGATGTCAATATCATCATTTATTCCAATAACTCTTAAATCTGGGGACCTAGATTTTTAAAAGGAGGGGATATTGTGACACCCTAAAAATAAATGTGCATAAATGCATTTTTATTAGTATAAATTTTACTATTTTCATTTTTGAATTTTTCCACATTATTTGTCGGTACAAATTTTATTTGTCCAAAGTATCTAGAAATACATTAAAATACATCACAATACACTTAAAAATTCATCAAGCGCTATGAGGTTTCCATTCCAAAATCAAATACCCAAAATATAATAAAATATTATAATTGAGCTCAACATATATGTTAAGTAATTAAGTACAATAATTATTAGGTTCAATGTAAGATAAATTTTAATTAGGTTCAATACATAGATTTAATATAATATAATAATTAGATACAAGTATATAATAATATTAAGTTTGGATAAACATAACATTTTTTCTATTTAATAAATAAATAAATAAATAAATAATAATAATAATAATAATAATAAAATTAATAAGGATAAGCATGGAATTTCGGCTATATATATACCTGAACACTTGTTCATTTTCATTCCCAAACCAGCCGAGAAATAATGAAACGAAAGGAGGAGGAAGAAAGGAAAGGGAAAAAGAGAGAGAAAATAGAAGAAAAATCTATACCCTTTTCCGAAAAATTCCGATAAATCACCAACTATTCACCTCATATCGTAAAACAATATAGCGATGGAGGTTACGTAAGAGGATCGATCAAAAACAAGAAAAATCAAACAAAGATATTCCGAGAAACGGCAACGGAATCCCGTTTCAAGCAAGGTAATCTACGCCCATCTTTCTTATAGCTACACACCAAACTAGAGGTTGATTTGAACACAAAAGTTGTACCTCTTGTTGCATAGATAAGGTACATACCGTCCGTCGTCCCAAAATATTGCCGGAACTAACATTTTCGGAATGCCGGAGTACCTTAGTTATCCATACGACGATATTTAAATCTGATATTGTTCGGTTAGGAATTTGAAAAAACTTTCAACATAAGAATTAAAGATCTTGCAAAGTAACATATTCTGGAAAAAATCCGGCCGCGCGTGGCCGCAAGAAGGCCACCCATGCGCCGGAACCGTCGGCGCGTGAAACGTCCTGTCCTTTTTATTGCTTTAAAAGTACTAGAATTTTTTTTTTAAACCTCACTTAGCATCGGCCGAACCATAAAATATTTTTGACATCATTTTAAAAATAAACATCCAACTGCTATTTAAAAATCCAAAGGAAAGTATTTTAAAGCATAAAATCGTCAAACATTTTACCAACCTAAAAACATTATTTGAAAAGTATAGCTCATACTAAACCTCTCAAAAGCCTCTCAAAAAGTATAAATAAAAATTCTTAAGGTAAATCATGAGTCGTAAATCATAATGCGGAAAAAGTAGAAGCGCTGGTCCTCGGGTTGTGTGCGCCATCAGTCCAGTCAAATCATCTGTCAAGACCTCCCTCAACCTCACCTGCATCCATCACACCTAGTGAGTCTAAAGACTAAACACACCATAATCTTGATAACAAGTAATACGTAATACAATCAACATATAACGGTGAAAAATACTTGTACTTAAAATATCGTTTTCCTGAAGATGCAAAAACTTCAAACATGACCATTTTCATAAATATTTTCATGATGCATAAACTTTAAATAGAAACATTTTCATAATGATGCATCAACTTAAGCATAAACATTTTCATGACATGCAAACATGAATTTCTTTTTTCCTCAACATGACATGACATAAAACCTTTAACATGATCATGAACATTTTCCTTTTCCTTTGTTGAATTCAGATCGTTAATTGTGACTTTCCTCAACATGACATGAAATCGATGGATCCATCTACATGAAACCGCAGTACTGGGCGGCGGGGACATCAGTGACACTCTCACCGGTCAACTGAGCCTTGACCTATCATGATCGAATAGAAATACGATCGTCGGGGCTCCCTCTGGGGCCTTTTCCCATAAATGGGCTCCCTCTGGGGCCTTTTCCCCTCACGATATTCCCATTCTTACTGTTACCACAAAACCGTTACCACATATTCGCAATGATGGAAACACGATCGTCGGGCTCCCACTGGGACCATAACCCTCACGATGTCGCCAACATTAACGAATTAGTCACAATCACTTCACTTCCTTCAACATTTACATTCTCATCACTTTATAAAAATCATGCATAACATGACATTTTGTTTTGGAAACCAAGCATGCAACATGTCTTTTAAATGTCTTCCTTAAATCATAAAATCCCTTAAACATTTAAAAATCATAATTTAATCAATAACATTTCATAAACATTTAAAAATAATCATAATATCATAAAAACAGCATTTAGGGCACTGCCATGACGTTTACTAATTTCTAGGTGTAAAAAGACCGTTTTACTCCTAGACGTAAAATTCCTCGAATTTGACTTTTTCCTTGATTTCATGACTCTAACATTGTCCCAAATAATTATTTAAACCTAAATGAATTTTTCCATAATTTTATTTGGCTTAAAACTTAGACTTTTTCATTTATCTTTAATTAATTTTTTTGACGGTGTTTTAATCCCGAAAAATCCCAAACTTTAATATAAAATTCCTAAATTCTAAATTTAGTCTTTTTATATTATTTTAGCCCTTATGGACCCCGACTCGACCCCCGTGAGCCGTTTTCCAATTTTTCTTCTTTTAAATACCCTATTTGACACCTAAACTTCGACCCCGAGCCAACTTTTGATTCTCACGAGTTACCCCCGAACCAAGTCGAGCCAAAACGTGCCCAACATGCCAAAGTACCCTACTGGACCCTAACCTTATCAAGACAACCCGCCTAAAGTCAAAACGAAGGCTCCCTCTACTGTCTACAAGCTGGCCGAGAGTTTCAAAGTGTGTGGACTCTTTGTTTGTTGTGTTAGGACCCTAGCCGACGACCCTAGCCATGAAGCAGCTTGTTGTGCACCACCTTAGAACCCTGGTGAACCACCCTTACCCAGCCCGTGCCCCGCAATGAGCCCCTCAAGCCCTGAACACTTTCGCAACCCTGCACCAAGCTGTGCGGGGTTCTCGAGTGGAGTCCTAGCGAAGCTAGGACTCTTTCCCCCGCTTCTGGCTCGAGTCCTAGCCTAGCTAGGAATTTCCTCTAGACCTCCCCGCGACCTTAGCTAGTCCCTGCACCCCGCCAACCAAGCCCTAGATCCTTGCAACGAAGACCGAACACAAAAACCCATGACAGCACAAAAAAAAAAAGGTTTCCAGCGTGCTTGTGGTGCATCTCGTATGTGAGTAATTCTAAGGCCTTAAAACTTGTGTAAACTCATCCCTTAACGACCCCTGGTCATAGCAACCCCCTTAACACTACAATATACAAGTTTTGGATTCACAAAAATCATGTTTCATCAATAATACATGACACAACCGAAATTTCTGAAAAATAGTTCAGGTTTTCATGCATACAACAATTCGAGCAATAATATGACATGATGGATGAGAAAAGGGAGATTAAGGTGTGCCTTTGTGTGTAATACGCTCGAATAATCGTTGACGACGAAGAACGGGACGCGACGATAGCTTCTACCTTGCAAACTATCTTCGAAAACCCTCCAAAATATGATTCAAAGTGCCGTGTGTGTGTGGAGAGTGCTTGGGAGAGTTGTTCAGAATTTTAAAGTAGGTGGCCGATGGATTTGTGCGCAAGGTTTAGGGTTTTGTAATTTTTTTATCACTTTAAATATAAGTTAATCACCTACAAGGCTAATTATGCCTATTAAGCCATCTAAGTAGGCCCATTATTCTAATTAGGATTTAAATAAAATAATACCAAAGTTTTTCTTTAATTAAATAAGTGAATTTATTAGCCGGGTGGCCAAAAAGCTCGTATTTTTGTTGAAAAACCAACACCGATAAAATTTACGTCCCGGCGTATAAAATCACCTCAAAACCCCTTATTTTCAAAAATAATAAAAAGCAACAACCATATTTTAAATAATTAAAAACAATTATTTAATAAAAACATTTTCTATTTTTCAGCCCTCGGTCTCCGTTCCTCGATCGCAACTTGAATACCCTTTAAAAATATATTTTAATGCAACAATGTAGAAAATATATTTTTAACATACAATTATGCACAATATAATTAATTCATGCAACTAAAACATTTAATTAAAATACAGGAGAATTTAATAATTTATATGCATGTGGTTCGCGTAGAACTTTAAATTTTCGGGGCGTTACAATCTCCCCCCCTTAAATTGAATTTCGTCCTCGAAATTCGCTTATCCTTAATATCCAAAAGTTTAGACTTAGTTCTAGTATCCCAAAAATCCACGCTTCCGCTGCGCTACTCTGATAAAACTTAAACTCTAGAAGGTCCTTACGTCTCCTTGATCCCAATTAAATTTTCCTTCTAATTCTTTATTTGCAAATCGCAACTTAAAAAAACCCATAATGACTTAGTGCTATACTATTATAACCTCGAATTTCAATTTTTCTTACGATCCCCAATATTAAAAGATGGATAACCATACTTATCGTATATTACTTTCCTTAATTTATACCCAAAATATTCGTCGACTTATCATATTTCAATCCTAAAATCCCAAACGCATCAGCTAACGCTTAGATTTTTCAAGCCTAATATTGATTCATCCTTAAAAACTCTTGATTAACATTCCTTATAACACCTATAACCATGATATCCCAATGTTTCATATATTCTTAAAAGTCTAAATCTTCAAAATTCTTATCATTTAACATATTCAATTCTCACTTATTGCTAAATTAGTTCCCACTTCCGTAATAATTGCAGAATCAATTCTTAATTTCCTCAAAAATTATCTTAATTGATCCTTAATTTCGAAAATCCTACGATTAACCCATAAGTTCTCGGTATTCTTAACTCACTTCTACGGGTTTCCCATAACATAAATTTCAAAATTTTTTAAACTTATTCACCTAAAAATCAATTCCTATAACCAATCTTATTTTTCATCAAACATAAAATCCCAATTTATATATTTTCTAATTCCCAAATCCTTGTAAATCCTTAAATCATTTTTCCTTACGTCTAATTCCCAAAAATTAATTCGACTAGTAACCATGAATCATAATATTTTCTTAGAAAATCTACATGTCCCAAAGCATTCATAATATTCATGATTAAATTATAGCCCAAAAAGTAAAACGTCAATACTAAAACCCAAAAATCAACATAGTCCAATTCCACCACAAAGCCAACATGCGTTGAAATCAAATAATTTCTTATTTATATCGTATCACGTATAAAAATTCTAAAGCATGTAAGTCATATATTATCATGAAGCTATTAAACATGTAACGTGAACATATAATTCATGTACTTATGCAGGTAAAATCATAAAATCATATAAAGCATGTAAACTTACAAGTTTAAGGCTTGACGACTGATCTTCCCGGCGCTAATGGTGGCACAACCCTTTACAGAACCATTGCTCTGATACCAACTGAAACGTCCTGTCCTTTTTATTGCTTTAAAAGTACTAGAAAATTTTTTTTTTAAACCTCACTTAGCATCGGCCGAACCATAAAATATTTTTGACATCATTTTAAAAATAAACATCCAACTGCTATTTAAAAATCCAAAGGAAAATATTTTAAAGCATAAAATCGTCAAACATTTTACCAACCTAAAAACATTATTTGAAAAGTATAGCCCATACTAAACCTCTCAAAAGCCTCTCAAAAAGCATAAATAAATAATCTTAAAAATTCTTAACGTAAATCATGAGTCGTAAATCATAATGCGGAAAAAGTAGAAGCGCTGGTCCTCGGGTTGTGTGCGCCATCAGTCCAGTCAAATCATCCGTCAAGACCTCCCTAAACCTCACCTGCATCCATCACACCTAGTGAGTCTAAAGACTCAACACACCATAATTTTGATAACAAGTAATACGTAATACAATCAACATATAACGGTGAAAAATACTTGTACTTAAATATCGTTTTCCTGAAGATGCAAAAACTTCAAACATGACCATTTTCATAAATATTTTCATGATGCATAAACTTTAAATAGAAACATTTTCATAATGATGCATCAACTTAAGCATAAACATTTTCATGACATGCAAACATGAATTTCCTTTTTCCTCAACATGACATGACATAAAACCTTTAACATGATCATGAACATTTTCCTTTTCCTTTGTTGAATTCAGATCGTTAATTGTGACTTTCCTCAACATGACATGAAAATCGATGGATCCATCTACATAAAACCGCAGTACTGGGCGGCGGGGACATCAGCGACACTCTCACCGGTCAACTGAGCCTTGGCCTATCATGATCGAATAGAAATACGATCGTCGGGGCTCCCTCTGGGGCCTTTTCCCATAAATGGGCTCCCTCTGGGGCTTTTTCCCCTCACGATATTCCCATTCTTACCGTTACCACAAAACCGTTACCACATATTCGCAATGATGGATACACGATCGTCGGGCTCCCACTGGGACCATAACCCTCACGATGTCGCCAACCACGAATTAGTCACAATCACTTCACTTCCTTCAACATTTACATTCTCATCACTTTATAAAAATCATGCATAACATGACATTTTGTTTTTGAAACCAAGCATGCAACATGTCTTTTAAATGTCTTCCTTAAATCATAAAATCTCTTAAACATTTAAAAATCATAATTTAATCATGAACATTTAATAAACATTTAAAAATAATCATAATATCATTAAAAACAGCATTTAGGGCACTGCCATGACGTTTACTAATTTCTAGGTGTAAAAAGATCGTTTTACCCCTAGACGTTAAATTCCTCGAATTTGACTTTTTCCTTGATTTCATGACTCTAACATGTCCCAAATAATTATTTAAACCTAAATTAATTTTCTCATAATTTTATTTAGGCTTACAACTTAGATTTTTTCATTTATCTTTAATTAATTGTTTTGACGGTGTTTTAATCCCGAAAAATCCCAAACTTTAATATAAAATTCCTAAATTCTAAATTTAGTCTTTTTATATTATTTTAGCCCTTATGGACCTCGACTCGACCCCCGTGAGCCGTTTTCCAATTTTTCTTCTTTTAAATACCCTATTTGACACCTAAACTTCGACCCCGAGCCAACTTTTGATTCTCAGGAGTTACCCCCGAACCAAGTCGAGCCAAAACGTGCCCAACATGCCAAAGTACCCTACTGGACCCTAACCTTATCAAGACAACCCGCCTAAAGTCAAAACGAAGGCTCCCTCTACTGTCTACAAGCTGGCCGAGAGTTTCAAAGTGTGTGGACTCTTTGTTTGTTGTGTTAGGACCCTAGCCGACGACCCTAGCCATTGAAGCAGCTTGTTGTGCACCACCTTAGAACCCTGGTGAACCACCCTTACCCAGCCTGTGCCCCGCAACGAGCCCCTCAAGCCCTGAACACTTTCGCAACCCTGCACCAAGCTGTGCAGGGTTCTCGGGTGGAGTCCTAGCGAAGCTAGGACTCTTTCCCCTGCTTCTGGCTCGAGTCCTAGCCTAGCTAGGACTCTCCCCTAGACCTCCCCGCGACCTTAGCTAGCCCCTGCACCCCACCAACCAAGCCCCAGACCCTGCAACGAAGACCGAACACAAAGACCCATGACAAGCACAAAAAAGAAAACGATTTCCAGCGTGCTTGTGGTACAGCTTGTATATGAGTGATTCTAAGGCCTTAAAACTTGTGTAAACTCATCCCTTAACGACCCCTGGTCATAGCAGCCCCCTTAACACTACAATATACAAGTTTTGGATTCACAAAAATCATGTTTCATCAATAATACATGCCACAACCGAAATTTCTGAAAAATAGTTCAGGTTTTCATGCATACAACAATTCGAGCAATAATACGACATGATGGTTGAGAAAAGGGAGATTAAGGTGTGCCTTTGCGTGTAATACGCTCGAATAATCGTTGACGACGAAGAACGGGACGCGATGATAGCTTCTACCTTGCTAACTATCTTCGAAAACCCTCCAAAATATGCTTCAAAGTGCCGTGTGTGTGTGGAGAGTGCTTGGGAGAGTTTTTCAGAATTTTAAAGTAGGTGGCCGATGGATTTGTGTGCAAGGTTTAGGGTTTTGTAATTTTTTTAACACTTTAAATATAAATTAATCACCTACAAGGCTAATTAGGCCTATTAAGCCATCTAAGTAGGCCCATTAGTCTAATTAGGATTTAAATAAAATAATACCAAAGTTTTTCTTTAATTAAATAAGTGAATTTATTACCCGGGTGGTCAAAAAGCTCGTATTTTTGTTGAAAAACCAACACCGATAAAATTTACGTCCCGGCGTATAAAATCACCTCAAAACCCCTTATTTTCAAAAATACTAAAAAGCAACAACCATATTTTAAATAATTAAAAAAAATTATTTAATAAAAATATTTTCTATTTTTCAGCCCTAGGTCTCCGTTCCTCGATCGCAACTTGAATACCCTTTAAAAATACATTTTAATGCAACAATGTAGAAAATATATTTTTAACATACGATTATGCACAACATATTAATTCATGCAACTAAAACATTTAATTAAAATACAGGAGAATTTAATAATTTATATGCATATGGTTTGCGTGGACCTTTAAATTTTCGAGGCGTTACAGCGCGTGTATCTCACGCGCCGCCATATCGTCGGTTTTCCGCGACTGAACTTTTCTAGTGATATTTCCGAATTTTTGGCCAACTTTCGTAATGTTTGGAGATATCTTCTAATTAATATGAATTTTGCAAACTTAAGTAAAATCAACCATGTTAAATTCTGAACAAAAAAATAATCTGGAAATGATCAGCTATTTATTTAAAACTCTAACATATAAATATCATTCATAATATATTTTAGGACTTGCTTCAACAATTCAGATTACTAATCAAGCCTAAACTATAAGTTATCAGGTGAGGAAATTACTATCCATTCTTCTATTAAAGCCTTTGGCATTTGGCCTGAAATTTCAATAGCATTTATTTAATGTTCAAATATCATCCACAGTTCATTTCAATTACTAATATATTTTCTTGCATATTTATGAATGGATAGATATATCATTAATGAATGGAGTCATGAACAACGGATTTCGGTCCAGAAATTGATTCCACTGGACGACATGGCTTCGGCCCGGAAAATGAGTTCAATGAACAACGGGTCAAAAGTCCCGGGTATATGGTTCATCTGAACAACGCGCACCGAATACTTCGGTCCGGAGAATGGTTCACCCGGTTCGTAAAAAGTGCTCAATTAGAGCCACCAATGTTAATTTATGAAATTTTCATTTATCTATTATTCCATTGCATAGCATTCATGACATCTAAATTGTTATGCCTATTACTTCATGCATAATTATAATGAAGCACTATTAAAATTTATTTAAAAGCTATATACTAATTTAAACTCACTAAGTTCTCAAAGACTTAATCCTCTGTTTCTTTTCGTCTATTGTAATTTCCAGACACAGGAACCCCAGAATTGGAACAGGAAGAAAATAACTGAAGCTGAAATAAGAGCATTTGAAAGTCGTGATGATCTGTTTATAAATGAATGTTAAACTTCCGCTGTAAAATAATTGTACATATTTGAAATAAGAATGTAAATATTTGTGTATAATCTTTTAATGATAGTAGAAAATATTTAATTATTATCTACAATATTTTTAATAATAATGGTAAAAATAAAGATAGCAGTTCAATAAATAAATATTGTAGAAAATGTGGCACTCAATAAGGGAATAATTATGAATTCCTAAACCGGGCGCCACAGATATCGTGCTAAATTGGTGATAAAAAGCTATGCACAGAAAGAAGGCATTGAATTCAATGAGATATTTTCTCCTGTGGTTTGGCTTACAACAATCAGAGTAGTGTTATCATTGTGTGCAGTGTTTGACCTACATCTAGAACAACTAGATATGAAATTTTCATTTCTTCATGGAGATCTTGAAGAAGAAATGTACATGCTCCAGCCAAAAGGTTTTGCGAAAAAAGGTGAAGAGAACTTGAACAAATCTCTGTATGGTCTCAAACAAGCGCCGATGTACTGGTATAAGAGATTTGATTTTTATATCATGAGCCTTGGATAAAATAGACTGAACGCAGACCCTTGTACATATTTAAGAGGTCTGGTAATGATTATATCATTTTGCTGTTGTATGTGGACGACATGTTAGTAGCAGGCCCCAACAAAGAAAACATGTTGAAGGATCGAGTGTGTTAGTGCCTTCGAAGGCATTTCAAACACTACATTCTCCAATGAGCTGCAATAGCTCGTGTTCTAAGAATGTGAACACCGATGAATTAAATTGAGTTTGGTTTTAAAATCAAGCAGAAGAAACTCGAAGTAATCTTTCGTGAAGAAGACTGTTCTATTAGAAAATATTTTAACTTATGTAAACTGAGTAACTAAAAAGGGATTGATTAGTTTTTGCATTCATCAGTTCAGTTATGGTGACAACTTAACTGACGGATACTCTAACTGATCCAAACAATTTGAAAACAACAGTTAATAGTAGCTAGGCGTGGTCCAGGGATGGTTAGGGTCAGGTGGGCTCAGTGGTGGCTCGGCTGGAAGAGCCTTTGCTAGCTAGGAGTCCATAGGCGTGAGTTCTCTTCTATGTGCAGAATTCGGTCTATTGTCCAGGTGGGTTTGAGCGACTTAGGGGCTGGTTCTTTGGGCTGGGATTGGTCTGTAGAGTCTCTAGGTGGGTTGGCTAGGGTTTGGCTCGAGGTTGCTCGGGCGTGGCTCGAGTATTTTTGGAGATGGCTCGGTGTGTTTGATTATGGGTCAATTTCGAAAATTAAAGAACTAAAATTGAATCCATGGGTCCACGGGTGTGGCTCATGACTTGGAAGGGTAGAATAAATACTGAAAATGTTATGTTTAAAATTTGAGATCAAAATAATGAGTTTTGGAATTATCAGGGATTTAATCGCCGCACGAAATGTTAATTAAATAATTAATTGAAACGCCTAGTTTTAAGCTTCATAAAATTATGGAAAATTATATTTAAGCTTAAATAATTATTTAGAATAATCACATGTCGGTACGGTATCGGTATATACCGTTTTATACCGAAAAAACCTTATATTTTAAAAATTTTATAAATATATTGTTTTAAAATATTATATATTTTAAAATTTTTGTATGTTTTTTCGCTATTTCGGTATTCCGGAATATATCGAAATTTTCAAATTGCGTACCGTTACCATACCGAGAAATTTGGTATTGTTACCGTACCTTACCGAAATCTTCGGTATACCGAAAATTCGATAAATTCAGCATTTTTCGGTACGGTAATCTCGGTATACCGAAAATTCGATATTTTTTCCAAACCCTATGTATATGTTTGAGTAATTGTGTGTGAGGATTTAATCATTTACATTGCATTTATCTCTCAAATTTATCATCACACATAGGGTTTGCTTTCATTCTAGCTCATTTCTTCATGTAGGTTGTTCATGCTCTGAATCCTCTTCAAAATCTTTTATTTGATCTTCAAGATGTATTTATAGGCTCCAACAATGAAATATACGTTAGAAACAAGAATATGATCGTTTGGAAAATTTTTGTAATGTTTCTGATATTGAAACAGTCATTTCTGCCTTGCTGGACATTTTGCCGAGCCTAAACTTGTCATTCAGTTTTGGTCCTGGTCAACCGATTCAGTTTGGCAATGCTCAATTGGTCAACTGGTTCAGTTCTCGTCTGCTCAACTGGTCAACTGATTAAATTTTTTTCCTCTGCTCAACTGAAGCTGGTCAACTGAATATGCTCAACTAAACTTGCTCAACTGAACCAAACTGATGAGCTATGCTAAAATCAGCCTTGCTGATTTCAGCTTGTGCAGAACCAGTAACTTCATCGTCATTTATCAGCATATTACACTCTGATTCAGACTTTGATATGTGAATATGATTTGTAGATCACCATCTTATATTTGTAATGCATACTGAATCGTTTCATTTGGATAATCGAGCTAATTAGGCTGACCAAACTACCACAATTATTCATGCTCAACTGATGGTTGTTTTCGTGGAATTAGTTTGGTATTGCAACCATAAATTTGCCTAGATAACACCCGATTTAGCCCAACTAACATGAAATACGATTTGTCCTAAATAGAGTTTTCTATTCAGTCATATTGGCTGGTCATTTGGATTAAAGAGTCATGCGATATAATCAAAATACCAAAGCTTGCTAGATTTTAAGTTTGGCTAAAGTCGAGTTTCAGGTTCCATCTTGAGTTACAATTTCACACTTGAGTAAATATATTAAAAACACAATAACAATTTTTGTTATCATAAAAATAAAGATTGTTAGAGTTTCTAAACCCAACATGGACAATCTTTTCCAACTTAATTCTTTTGACCAATATTTCTAAATCAACTTCAAGCCTGGCTCTCTTATACCCCAACTTCCAAGTGGAAGTTGGGGTAAAACCAAAATCGACCAATGCCCAACCGGCATGATTGAGACGATCGACGTTTGTGATTCTGACAATATAGAAGAAATATTTAGTGATGATGGAAATCGCCATATCATATTCCAAGAATTGAATGAATTGGACCTACGTGGTCTCCCATGCCTGACAACGTTCTACAGAGGTGTTGAAAGCATCAAGTTTCCAAAGCTGAAAGTGTTGAGGTTTGGAAATTTGCCGAGGCTGAATAGTTTTGTGCCAATATATTCAGAACCCACCCACGACCATGATTCTTGTAAAGGCCCGTACTTCGTATTCATAATTTTGCAGAATTATTAAAAATTTTCTAAATAAATAATTATCTTGTCCCATTTAATTAAAATCAACATGTAAATAATTTTAACTTTAAAATAACAGCGGAAGCAAATATTGTTTTCAACCAACAATTTAAAAATAATTCAACGTAAACATCAACTTAAAAATAATCCAACGTATTAAAACTGAGTTTGAGTAATAAAAGGTGCATAAATTAAATCATGAGGTCCTCGGGTTTACTACTGCTGTCCCAAGATCGCTCACTGGTCTCCGTCCGCGGTCCCGACCTCATCAATACCTACAACAATCAAGTCTAGTGAGTCTAAAGACTCAACATGTATATATCGTGAATAACAAGTAAATATATCATAAAATCGCATGCAACGTAAAAATAAAGTATCGTAAAGCGTACGATAAAAATCATATCAAGAATAATTATAACTACGTGCATATCTAAAAATCATACGTAAAAGTTTTGCTCAATAGAGCTCTGTCATAACATATCATAATTTTCTGGTAGAGATAATGTTTCTAAGCTAGTGACCCATAACATAGCGTAAGCGCCTGATCAGACTAAACCACAGTATACTGGGCGGTAGAGATCAATCACAGCCCTTGGACTGGATGTCCGTACCCATACATAATCATAAACCGGTCGTAAGTCACCGGGCGGAGAGGTCCTCGGTTGCGCCTACCGACTTCCAAACCCATAAGCATAAGGTGGCCACAAGACATATAGCATATATCTCAAAAATAAACATTTTATATTTTTATGCACGTAATATAATTATAACCTTATTATTACCGGATGAGTTGAATCGTTCCCAGGCTTGCTGCGACTTACTTCTAATATGTGACACATGCAATAAATCTGAACTTGACAAAAATTTAACAATAGAACCAAAAACGAGACGATTCGGACCAACAACTTGATTTTTAACCATGGCTTCGTACCAACCCGAACCAACATTAAACCGACGTTTAACCATGATTAAAAATACCCCAAACATACTGAAAAATATGCATAATAACTGTAAAACACGAAAATGGGTGAAAGGAATCCAAAAACATAAAACACTCTTTCGAGAGTCATTTTGGCACCTTTCACCGTAAATTCTCGTACGACCTCTAAACTCGACCGAATCACGAACGGCCAAAAACATGACTTTCCTAACTCATTAAGGTACTGTCCAGTTCAAGGCCATGGGCTAAAAGCCAGCCTAGAACTCAAACCAACCTCATGAACCGAACAGCAAGTTGCTGTCAAATTACAGCAGGAGCAGCTTGTGTATTTGAGGGGAAATTCTGAAATTTAATGACCAAGGGCTTGAACCACCACCCAAAGACTCTTACCAACATCCTAAGGCATGGCTTGGACCATGGCTAAGGGCTAGAAGCCCACCACAAACCAAACCACACCCCGAAACCGAAACACACTCACACAGGAAATGGAAAGACCGAAATATGCACTTGTGTTGTTGTTTAAAAATTTTGAGGGAACCATGAACCAAACCTTGAAAGGACACCTTGGTCACGTCCTAGACATGGTAAGTGAGGGTTATAACCATGGCTACAGTCCCTAGGACAGCCAGGATTAGAACACACACCTTAACCACCCAAATGACCAAAACCGTGACTCATTATTGCACCTAAGGGAAAGTTGCTGTCATTCTTTCGTTCTTGAGTGTATGGACTGAAACACATGAACCAAAAACCCCCTAACATACTCTAAATCATGCCTATAATCAGCCTTGGGAGCCTGGAACTGAAACAACTCCTGAAATCACAAGAAACATCTCAAACAAAACATAAGCCAATTTCGAGGACCTGTGCAGATTTTTCGAAAATGTTGCTGCCATAATTTCATTTTGCCTCATGAATCTTTAACATATAATGTTTAAAAATATTTATAGGACTTGATTGAAGAGCAAAGAAACAATATATACATGCCTGAAAATTGTTTTGAATAAAACAAACCAATACGACGAATACGAGCGACGGAGTCGGAGTTGAGAATTCCTTCTTGTTCTTGTGCTGTTATTCTTGATTTTTAGCTGCTGTTCTCTTCTGTAAATTTCGAAATTATGGATGAAGGGCTGCTAGGTAATGAGTATGAAGGATACAAGGGATGATAAAGGAGTCTTGAAGTGCATTTAGTTGGAGGTTACAAGTCAAGAAGTTGAATGGATATGAATTGTTTTTCCTCCTCTAGTGTTGTTGTTCCTACCCTCTCCTCCTTGCTGCTAATTCACGATTTTTCTCAGATGTTTCCTACTGATTTTTTTTGAGCATATGAATGTAGGACATGTAGGTAAGGAAGAGGAATGTTAATAATGGTGTTAAAGGGTCCATAATATACATTAAAATGAGAGTTACAAGTGAAGGAGGTGAAGGGTTTTGAATTGTTTCTTAATCCCCTTATTGCCGTTGGTTTGTTCCTTATTTCCTACTGCATTTACATGGTTTTGTTGTCTAATAGGTTGAGTAGAAATGAGGTATGTTATTGCATTTAAATTTTACTACCCATTAGATAATTAAAATGAGAAATGAATACCCCATGAATTGTAATTAGGAATTGTTGGAATGGAGAGTTATCCACCTTTGAATATTTTAAATGTTGGACCCAAAATTATTACTTATTTGCATGGTGTTTTATTGTTTACATCTTGTATGTTAATTGCTTAAGGTTTTAAATACTCATTCTACATTTTAATGAATTTACACCTTAATTTATAATGACCTCTTGCATGGCATTGCATTGTTTTAACTTTAAGCATTTAAATACTATGTTTAATTTCTTGAATACTTCATACTTAGATTAATTCATTCTCTCTTGTTTACATATTTTAATTTAAGCTTTAATTAAATATTGAACCTAAAAGAATTTATTTACCAACTTAGCTCTAATTAATTAAATAAATTCTAAAATATTCTATTTCTTTGAATTAAATTATTCATTGACTTAAATTAAATTTAGGAATATTTTCTTATTATTAATCTTATTTATAATCTCCAAACTCCGGCCCGACCTCGCGTATTTATCCTGAAAAGATGAAACTAAACATCTATTTTTTAAAATAACTAAAACACTTCATATTTTCATAAAAATTCATTTTTAATTTAAATAATATAAATTATGCATGGCTTATACGTAATCTGATTTTTGGGTTCTACAATTCTCTTCATTTCTTTTGCAATAAAAAGGTACGTCTTTTCTTCGTAATCTCAAAAAACCCACCTAAGTATTTTAGATTAAATATTTTTGCAATATAATGTATTTATATATATATATATACATATAGAATCAGCAAATAAATTGTTGTGCTATTAGTAATTTAGTGTTAGCTAGCAAAATGCGAAAGGGTTGTGTTTTACAGTTTTGATTGCGCGTAGTCTATTTGGATTCTATATTTAGATTAAAATGGTTTCATTTTGAGCAATCAACTAATTGTCATTTAATTTGTCTATCTTTTGCAGGTTGAAATTATTGGCCTAAAGACACTTAATCTCGATGACTTTCCAGATAAAATAAGCAAGATATGGTGTCGCCACATCCCAACCAGTTTCTTTCATAATCTTGAGAGCTTGCTTATATATAAAGTTGATGGCATCAAAAACTTAATATCATCTTCAATGGCAAAAGATCTTGTTAATCTCAATAAACTACGTATAAACCATTGCAAAGAGATGATTGATGTGATTGAGTATGAGACACATGTACCAGTTAACTCTATCTTTCCTAATATGAAATATTTGGCAATAAGATACAATTGTAAGTTGAGGAGTTTTTGCTAATGGAAGCACGCATTTGAGTTACCATCATTTGTCATTCTTCAAATAGATAATTGTCCTATGATGAAAACTTTCACTTTGGGATCGCTAAGTACGCCAAAATTACATTGTTTCCATATAAATGGCGAGGACATGGAAATGAAAGGCTTGAAAGGCGGCATACATCATTTCATAAGTACTAAGGTAAGTTTCTATGAATAGCCAATACATAACTATCATTTTATTATAGTGTATATTTGTTGTTTATATGTTGCATATCTTAGAATGATTTTTTGCTTTTTTTTTTCATTAAAAAAAGTACAACCCCTCTTTATATTTTGTCTTCATAATTATATTAATGTTTATGGCTATGTTCCCTTAATGTACTGGACTTGTATATTTAACAAGTGTTGAATTCATTGTTTCAATAGGTTAGCATTTTTATTATTGTAATATGCTTAGAGTATATTTTTTCTTTCAATATTATGCCTTCTATTTGATAATATAATATAATTGTAATTGTGTTTCGTTTTGATAGCCTAAATCCTAAATTTGTTTTATTATGCAACTGCTGTCCGATCCTTGTCGTTTCGTTTAAATGCAATAATATATAGCAGAATGCAAACGAAGATGAGAACAAGGATGAGTACAACGAGGGATGAGAAGCATGAGGGTAAGAAACAGATAGAAGGCGAGGAAACGACAGAGAGCAGGAACAACAATCTTATGTGAGGTGATGGTATTCAAATTGATTTGTTTATGTTTTGCTAGTGAAAGGAACATTGACTCGTGATTCTAGATACACATTTTAGCTTGTAGCGAATTTATTTTGGTGCTGAAACTTACATTGAACCTGTATAGAGGATGGAAATCATGGTATTTGAAATTTTCAGTCGAGAAGTTCGAGAGCTTCGATTTGGCATTAGTATTTCTCTAGTCTTTCTAGTTGATCAAAGACCCATTTTTCCAAGAGGGAGGTATAGTCCTGAAGTATTGAGAAATTCTTGGAGTTCAAGAAAATGGTATATCTATTCTATTTTATAAATGTTGAATGCCTTAATGTGTCATGACAAATGCCATCCTTTTCATTTCTCTCCCATCGGTTTTATTATAATTTTAAGATACACCTGAAATATTTTATTGTTAACAAGTGCAGTGGACAACAAAAAGTGAGAAGAGAAAGAGCACTTGAAGCAAAGAATGTGAGAAAGGAAAAAGAATGTACGAAGAGGAAATTTTCTTTAAGTTCTGCTTCTTTATTGAATCTCTCAAATCTGTTTTCTATTCGTTTTCGCCTGTAAGATGGTTGTAAATCGAGAATTTTTTATTGTTGAAAAGATATTGATTTTGTTTGCAGATTTGGGATTATCATTTTTTCTGTTTTCCATTCATTTTGTAAGATGGTGAAGTGCTTCTATTTTTTTGAGCAGGATAATAAATTGGGCTAAATGTACATACACCCTTTGAAAAGTCTAAAAAACGCATAAAATCCAATAAAAAAATATATGAATAGATTAATATGTACATATTTTTTAAAAAAAATAAAAAAATTTACCACATTTGCGTGGGGTTTTAAGGTTGATTAAATTAATTTCATATATGTTCTTTTTTGTGTTTTTAAAATTATTCCAGGGGTGTACATAAAATTTACCCATAATTAATTTACGTGTAATTTTCATTCGTCTCATTAACATTTCATGTATTTGATACTCACTTGCCTTGACATGTTATAGTTTTTGCACTTCAGAATTGGGATAAATGTCAAATGCATAAAGTATAGGGATGTGAATACAAATAACTTATTAATTTACATATTATTTACAATTGCACCTAAATGTGGTTGGTTGGATTTATTGTCCAGTCTATGATTATGAAAAAATATATGAAATATATGTTTTTCTATGTCATATGTGTAATTTATACTTTTAATGAAGACTTTTTAGCTACAAATTAAAATTTTATTTCATGGTTTTGAATGATCACATGAATACGGTTAATGAGACATTGTAGTCATGATATTACGTCCACAGCATATATAAATGTCACCATTGGTCCAAATATTTGGGATTGATTCTTCAAAGCAAATAAAAAAAATGGATCAATTATGATTGTTGGATTGAGGGTATAATACCCCATAATAAACGAGTCAATATATTGAGTGTTGAACTAATTTTTACTTTTTACTAGTTGTTGGATAATCACTAAATTGGGGTTATCAAGACCAATACTACAAGATTATGAAATACAATGGGATCTTCGTAAAGTTGATTGTGAGTATTACAACAAATTTTATTGGGAGGTTCAATGGCAAAGATAAAGGGATTCATTGGCGTGTTATTTAGTGCGAATAAAGTGAAATGACACAATGCATAAAAATTATCCAATATGCTCTGAAAGAAATTCCTGAAGACCATATGAGAATGTAGACTAGCTATACAAATTCTTAATTAGTTTTTTTCAAGGAAGGGCATTTAAGCACCACAGTATGTGATGGATGACGAGCTTCAAGCTATTTAAGAAGGCCTCTCTTTTGCATAAGCGAGGGGCCTCCGAATGTCTCTGGTTGTTTCACACTCCCTTCTTTTGGTGCAAGCATTCACGAGGAGGGATGAGGACCTGAATTACACATGAGCACGGAAGATATGGCAATGGGGTGGCACGGGGTAGGTTAGTCATCCTTATCTCCATCCTCGTTCCCGAATTACATCCTCGTTCGCGTACTCGTTTTTTCGGGTTTGGATAATCCTCTAACTCACGGGGATGAAATCTCTATCCTTGTTTAAAAAATATTAATGGAGCAGGGTGGGACGAGTTTGGAGATTTCCGAATAATGAACTTATTATTATATATTGTTATTAATGATAATATTAATATTAATATCAATATTAATTTAAAAAATAATATTATTATATTGATTTATTATTATTTTCGGGACCATGTTTTGGGTTTTTCTCACATGGCCCTCGTTGAAAAATTGTCATATCTAAGCACGCATATTTTTGATCCGCAATATGATGGAATCAACACAAGCTGTTGATATACTTCATGTTGGGCGAAATGCAAATTTAGTTGCTACCCTCGTGGAAAAATTGTCATCTCTAAGAACGCATACTTTTGATCCGCAATATGATTGAATCAACACAAGCTGTTGATATTTCATGTTGGGCGAAATGCAAATTTAGTTGCTCATAATATAGCACATTATTTTTCTTCTTCTCCTTCTCTATTTGTTTGGGATACTGGGAAATTTCCAATGTGGATGGAAAACGATGTAATTGAATTCAAGATTAATAAAATTGCATGTTTTCCCTTAAAAAACTTCACCAAGACATTATACATATATATATATATATATATATATATATATATATATATATATATGTATAATGTCTTGGTGAAACGAACAACGTTGGATATAATGCTTGACAAGCTATGGGATAAGGGAGAGACACTTGAATATTCCATTTATAAAGTCATACATCTCTTATATATTATTTTATTTATTTTTTAATTTTAAAATGAAAATAGCCCTTGATTCCATGATTTAGTGGGTCTACCTTGGATCATAGGCACATGCTGTCATAATTCCATCAAAAGAAAATACATATTTATATTCTCACGGGTCAAATATATTTAATTCGGTTGGATGGATACAATTTTTTTGGTTAACGTAACTTAATTCCCTAGAATGGAAAAAAGTCATCTTCGTGCCAAATGTAAACCGAAATTTTTTTAATTTTTGTTATGTAAATTTATATCTTCGCTTTCTTTATATTATAAAATTTCAATTTTTAAAATATATATTTCTATTTTCAGAAATTTTAGTTATGTTTTCTCACGGGAATGCTGGTATTATACTGCATAATTCAACATCATAATAGTGTCATGTCCAGGCCATCGGCACCATGTCGTTAAACGATTTAAATTGAAAAAAATAGATATCAAAACTGAAATTAGACAATATAAAATATCAAATCCACATATAAATAAATATACAAAACCAAAATTACAATTTTTCCAATATATAATCTTACTATATAAGGAATGATTCAATGAATCCTTTGAACAGTCACTTTCAATTACTCAAATAAGAAGAAACTTTCATTATTAAAAAGAATTAAATGACATATTTGATGCATTTATTTTTTGGTGGAATTATCACAATGATTGAATTATAATATTATTCGAAACCAAACGTCTTTTTCTTGATAAAACATTATTTACAAATTTACAATATAATAGCATCTTATTTTAACAGTTTTTATATTTTGGTAGTACTTATGTTCAATAGAGTCTGAGGCGAAAATCTAAAAATGAATCTTCTTGTTACTGATAAATTTCAGTTAGCAAATAATAAATGCAATAAACAATACATAAATACATCATAAATAATATATTACATAAAAAATAAGTAAATAAATATTCGAAATAATTACATAAATAATATTGTTCTAGCTATTTTATAGGCAAAAATATTTATTTAATCTATATAATCTAGTTTTCAGACCATTTCTTTATCAATCAACAACATGGCTAGCTCATTTAGTCTATCTTGTTATATTATTGATCGAAGATAAGTTTTTTATTAACTTCAACTTTGATAAACTTTTTCCGTTTATGCAACTGTTACATGTATGGTTAACAAAATAGTATTACGTAATATAAAGATTTGAGAATAAATCATTCAGTTTCGCAAAACACTGTAACATATTCAAAAATTATTGAAACTTCATATAATACTTCATCAAGCTAGTTAAATACTAACTCTTTAACTTTTTCAAACTCAACAAATATCTCAAAGTCTCTTGATATTATTTAAATTGCTCAAATCAAACTTGAAGAAAAGATCGAGTTTTTATAAACAGAAAATATTCAAATTAGTCTTTTTATTTAATATTGGACCAAATTTTTTATTTAATTATACCACCAACTCAATACATATATAATAAAAAAAATAAAATTTAACACATCCAAGGCTGGACTATGAGGCGGTGGCCTCCCTGGACTCATAGAAGATCCAACCCTATTGGTATGACATATTGTAAAATATTCAAGTTGTTAAAAGTAAAAATTTACGCTACAAAGTAAAAATCTCAAACTCACAAAATATATTAAACTACATACTTTATAAAATTTTGTCTACTCAATTGTGTTTTGCTTCACAAATTGAGAGACATATTTATAGAATTTCTTTGAAAATAATCCAAAAATAAATATATCATTACAGACATCATCACACGCTAATTTTCAATATTTACAAATCTTATTTTCAACATTCAACAATTCAACTCTTATTTTCAACACTCCTCCTTGTGATGATGATCATGATACAATGATTGTCTTAATTACGTGTTTTTATACTGCCTCATTAAAAACCTTACTAAAAAAGCCCATTGGAATAAAAACCATAGCAAGGGAAAAAAAGTGTTGTCACATAAACTCCCCCTCATGTTAACACTAACGATTTTTCACAAATTTCATAGATTGCAGATCACAACGTTATATATATGTTTTCTGAATATTTTCGTAGGAAGTGTCTTTGTGAAGAGATCTGATGAGTTTTCACTTGATTGAATATAATGAATATCAATATCTTTATTCTTCTCAAACTCTTGGGTGAATGCGAAGAACTTACGGGAAATATGTTTAGTAATGTCACTTTTTATGTATCTTTCTTTCATTTGAGTAACACATGCAACATTATCTTCATACAGTGTCACATGCTTCTTTTCAAATGATAATCCGCATGAGATTTGGATATGTTCGGTCATTGATTTTAGCCACACACATTCACTACTTGCTTCATGTAGTGCAATAATCTCGGCATGATTTGATGAAGTTGTTACAAGTGTTTGTTTCTGTGAACGCCAAGAAATTGCAGTGCCTCCACGAGTAAATATATATCTGATTTGGAAACGTGCCTTGTGTGGATCAAATAAATATCCAGCATCAGTATAATCAATTATGCTTTGATTGGTATCTTTTTAATACAAAAGTCTCAAGTCTATCGTTCCTCGTAGATAACGGAATATATGTTTAATTACGTTCTAGTATCTCATTGTTGGATATAAGCTAAATCTTGCCAATAAATTTACAGGAAAAATATAAATCATGTCTTGTACAATTTGCAAGATACATAAGGGCACCAATAATACTTAGATATAGTAGTTCTGGACCAAGGATAACTTCATCATCTTCACATGGACGGAATGGATAATGTTTAATGATCTAACAACCATTGGAGTGCTTAAAGGATTTGATTTATCCATATTAAAACGTTTAAGGACATTTTCTGTATAATTTGACTGTGAACAAATATTCCACATTCTTTTTATTCAATTTGTAAACCTAGACAATACTTTTTTTTCCAAGGTCCCTCATTTCAAATTCTTCCTTCAAGTACAACACAACTTCTTGAATTTTCTTATTCGTTCCAATGATGTTTAATTCATCAACATATACAACAATAATTACACATCTGGATGTTGTTTTCTTAATGAAAATGCAAGGGAATATTGAATTGTTTGCATATCCCTTTTTCATTAAGTGTTCACTTAGCCGATTATACCACATTCAACCACAATTATTTAACCCATATAATGATCTTTGCAATTTAACAGAATAACATTCTCTGGGTTTTGAACTTTGTGCTTCAGACATCTTAAATCCTTCAGGGATTTTCATACATATATATATATATATATATATATACATATATATATATATATATTACTATCAAGTGATCCGCATAAGTAAGTTGTGACAACATCCATAAGACGCATTTCTAAATTTTCAGATAGCATCAAACTAATCAAATACCGAAACGTAATTGAATCCATAACAGGAGAATACATTTCTTTATAATCAATTCCAGGTCTTTGAGGAAAACCTTGTGCAATAAGTCGAGCTTTATATCTTACTATTTCATTTTTTTCATTTCTCTTTCGAATAAAAACACATTTGTACCCAACTGATTTTAAATTTTCGGGTGTAAGGACTATAGGTCCAAAAATTTACGTTTATTTAGCGAATCCAATTCAATCTAGATGACATATTTCCATTTTATCTAGTCATGTCGATTTTTATATTCACCAAAAGATTTTGATTCATGATCTTCATTGTCATTTATGATGTCAAATGTCACATTGTAAGAAAATATATCATCAATTTCTTTTATACTTTTTTGTTTTCATGTTTTTCCAGTATTATATAATTGATAGAGATTTCACGATTCTCATCAGTTTGTGGTTCTAACAGAACATTTTTATCATCATGTATTTTTACTGGAATATCATTCTATATTTTGTTATCATCGTGTTTCTCTATGTTTTTTCTTTTTCGAGGATTTTTATCCTTAGAATCGATTGGCCTTCCACGCTTCAATCAGTTTTATGACATTATAACTGTCTTCAATTTGTTTCTTTGGAATTTCAATTCGCGTAGGGGCATATACAACATATATATATATGATTTAGTGACCCTCTTTTGTGTCTGAAAATGTATCCGGTATTTAATTTGCTATTCCTTGCAAGTGCACAATTTGCTGTACATCTTTTTCACATTGTTTAGTTCTTGGATCCAGATGTAACAATGAAGATGTATATCATGTAATTTTCTTTTCGATATGTTTCTTTTTCTCCCCCTAACATTAGGAAGATTTCCTCATTAAAATGACAATTCAGCAAAACGTGTTGTAAACACGTCGCCTGTCTGATGCTCAAGATATCGAATGATTGATGGACTATCATAACTAACATAAATTCTGATCTTTCTTTGAGGACCAATTTTTGTTCGTTGAGGCGATGCAATAGGCACATATACCATATATCCAAAAATTCTCAGATTAGAAATTTTTGGTTATTTACCAAATGCAAGATGCAATGGGGAGTATTTATGATATGCACTTGGTCAGATGCAAATTAATACATCAGCATGTAAAATTGCATGTCCCCATATAGAAACATGGAGTTTTGTTTTTATAATCATTGGTCTAGCAATTAGTTGTAGACGTTTAATCAATGATCCAGCTAATCTATTATGTGTATCTACATGAGCAACATGATGTTCAACGGTTATTCCCATTGATAATCATTAAAAGTTTGGGAAGTAAATTCACCAGCATTATCAAGTATAATTTTCTTGATTGTATAATCGGGAAATTGATTCCGCAATTTTATTATTTGAGCAAGTAATCTTGTAAAGGCCACATTCCGAGTTGATAATAAACATACATATGACCATCTGCTGGAGACATCGATCAACACACACACATATATATACATATACTTACATATATATACACACACACACACACACACACACATATATATATATATATACACATATATATATATATATATACACATATATATATATAGACACACAAGAATAACGTCGATTAACACCACCACAAACTTTCAAGAAACAGTTTGAACACCCTGTTCATGAGATCCATGAATGTTGCCGAAGCATTTGTTAATCCGAATGGCATTATCATGAACTCATAGTGTACATACTTTGTTATAAAGGACGTATTTGTAATATCATCTTCCTTGACCTTCAGTTGATGATAGCCTGACCTTAAATCGAGCTTGGAAAACACCGTAGCTCCTTTGAGTTTGTCAAACAGGTAATCTATCCTTGGAAGCATGTACTTTTTCTTGATTGTGATCTTATTTAATTCTCTGTAATCAATACACAATCCCATGCTTCCGTCTTTTTTCTTACAAATAGGACAGGAGCTCCCCACGGAGATGCGCTCAGTCGGATTTGCTTCTTATCCAACAATTCCTGAAGTTGTTCTGTCGAGGCCTAAAAATCCTTACTTGGAAAATTGCGGAAAATTTAAAATTTTTCTTTTCAAATAATTAAAATTGCCTCAATCATAAATGAACTGATACATAAAGTTTGATGTTTAAAATGGCAGCGGAAGAATTAACATTTTTCGAAATAAAAATAAAAAGTTTTTCCAACGATAATTAAAATGTTTGAGCCATCAAATAATAATAAATACTGAACTGAGGTCATCGGGTCCTACTATTGCCGACTCGAGCTGGCTCACTGGTCCCCGCGCTCGGTCCCGACATCATCAGTACCTACAACAATCAAGTCTAGTGAGTCTAAAGACTCAACATGCATATATCGTAAATAACAAGTAAATAAATAGTAAGCTTGCATGCAAGTGAAAAATATCATGTCATGAGGCATATCGTAAAAATGTCGTGTCATGATTATTATAATACGTGCATAACTGAACTGAAAATCATAGTGAAAATGTTTGCTCCTTGGAGCCCTGTACTGAAATAGCCTGTAGTAATTTCTTTTTTTCTGGTGAGATTATGGTCTACGCATGTGGTCCCTGAACTGAACTGACCGGTAACTGACGACCGGACTTAATAATGTACGTCTGATCAGACTACTGCCACAGTACTAGGTGAAACAACTGAACTGACCGGTAACTGGCGACCGGGCCGGTAACTGGCGACCGGGCTTAGTAATGCTCTCATAACTGGTAACTGACGACTGGATTGGTAACTGGCGACCGGATTTAATCATGATAGTAAAGTGACCACAAGCCATATCGCATAAATCTCAAAATTTGTATTTTTGCACGTAATATAATTAAATAACTTAATTAAATATCATGTAACAATTTTACTGAATGGATTGGATCTCTCCCAGGCTCGCTGCAACCTAAATATGCCATGAAAAATATGCAATAGTTTTTACTTGACCAAACCATGCAATTAAAAACCAAAAACTGAGACAAATGCGCCTAATGACTTCGTATTTAATCATGACTCCGAACCAACCCGAACCAACACTGAAACATCATATAGTCATGATTAAAATACGCTTAAAATGATGAATTAATGCTCCTCAAATGATGCATGTCGAATCTTAGGTGAATGGAGGCCAAAACATGAAACGCTCTCTCAAGAGTCAATTTGGCACATCGCACCGTAAATTCTCGTACGACCTCAAAAATGATCCGAATGATGAACGGCCAAAAACATGACCTTCCTAACTTGATAAGGCACTGTTCAGTCCAATGTCCATGGGCTAAAAGCCAAGCAAGAACTCAAACGACGCCTGAGAACAACAGCACACTTGCTGTCAAAATTACACCAGCTGCGCACTTGCTTTCCTTGTGTCGTTTTCGAGACTACCGGCCATTGGGGCTTGTACCACCGACCAGAGACTCTTACCAACATCCCAAGGAATGATTTGAACCATGGCTATTGGCCCTAGACCAGTCACAATTCGCACCATTCAGCAAACACCCGAAAACTCCAACCGAGAACACCTTGCATGCGTGTGTGGTGTTGTGTTTCATTTGTTGTCTTGTGTCGTTCCAGTGGCCATTTGATTGACCATGGCACGATCTAGACATCTTGGGGTATGGTATGAACCATGGCTATGGGCCATAGGTCAACCAAGATCCACACCAATCCACCAAAATTCGAAACACACATGTTGTACAAAGGAAGAGCCGAAATGGGGAAGGGGCTGTTCTTGTTGTTTTATTTGAGAACCGATTCACCATGGACCAAGCCACCAAAAGGGCGACTTAGTCACGTCTTAGACCTGCTAGGTAAGTGATCTAACCATGGCTATAGGCCTTGTGGCAGCCATGATCAGATTCATTTCCTATATGACAGCAACACAGAATTTCGAAAGGTTCAAATGGACAACATGTGGAGTTGCTGTCATTTTCGTGTCTTCCAACGTGCATGGGGTTGAATGAGCGGACCAACATGGTCCTAATGCATCCTATTACATGTCTAGATGTCGCCTTGGGAGCCTGGAATCGAACCAATACCTGCAACTCACAAAACAAATGAAACCGTGAAGCTGAAGGGCCGAAAATCTGCATGTTGTATTCTGAAAAATCTTGCTATGTTTCGGTTTTTGCCATAGAAATAATGATCATGCATTGAAAATAAATGATAATAGGACTTGATTGAAGAGTTAAGGAAGAATATATGCATGCCTGATTTCGTTTTGAAAGAAAAACGAATGAATAAGACGATCCGGCGCGGAGGAGGTGGAGCGCTTTCTTTTCTACTTTTCTTGCTCTCGATTTTTCCTCTCTTTCTAGCTATGATGCTCACGGTTTTTCCCACTCTAAACTCTATGAATTTCGGTCATGGGGGAGGAGAATGATGGTTGGAAAGGTGAGGGGGAAGATCCACTAATAAAGGGATTAAAATGCAAGACCAAGTCTACCTCTCATTTAAATTTTAAATTTGTTTGAACAAGTCTTCTTGGGAGGGAGCATGGCCGATATTTGTTTCATCTAGACTAGGTGAGGATAAGGTTGATCATTAATTAAATGGTGCTAGAAAAATGAAGGGATTATCCTACTAATTAAATACAAAGAAAGGGTCAAAGGTGGTGGGGTGGCAAGGCATGCTAAGTCATCCAAGGGGCCGAAAATCATCAATACAAATGAAGGAAAATGTTGTTTAGTTACTAAATTTATAACCCTTAAAAGTCTCACCTATCCTTTAAATAATTTAGTGAACTAACCCCTTAATTAAGGAACTTAAATGAATTTATTTTTCTACTCACCTCAAGTAACTAAAATAATTCCTTAAACTTCCTTATTAACTTAAATGGACTTACTTGCTAGCTAAAATAAATTCTGAAAATGTTTTCCTAAATCTTAAATTTTATCTCTAAACTCCAACTCTAGTCTGGCCTCACTGAATTAACTGAAATGATAAAAATAAAAATACTGCATAAAATAATTAACTTAAGGAAAAACATTTAAATACTCATGCAATAAAATCATTTTAAAATTTAAATACTAGAATTATGCATGGCTTATACGTAGTCTAAGTTACGGGTTCTACATGTTCTTTGAGTTCTTACATAGCTGCCGGAGCCATTCGGTATGGTACTTTTGATATTGGTGTAGTATCAGGTACTAAATTAATCTCAAACTCTACTTCGCAGTCTGGAACTGTGCCAGGGAGTTCTTCAAGAAAGACATCAAGAAACTCTTATACTATTGGAATCTCCTCTAGTGCAAGTGTAGTTTCTTCCTTTACCTCGCTTATCACTGCTAGGTAAACTTTTTCTCCGCTTTTCATGACTTTCCAAGTGTGAGAAGAAGATAATAAGGATTTCTGTTTCTTGAATTTTCCATAGTAAACGAATTCTTCTTGGTTTGGAGCCTGTATTTTGACGTTCTTCATGTGGCAATCTACTAATGCATGATTCTTCGATAGCCAATGCATTCCTAAAATGGCGTTGAACTTCAACATGTTTAGTTGAATCAATTCATCTTGAAATATGTGCTCATTGATACTGACTTTACAATCTCGGTGTAGCTTATGTGTTTCAATTGTTTTAGTATCGAGATTTGTTACTCAAAAAGGTTCAACAAGTATATCAGGTATAAGCCATAACTTCTTAGTGAACCTCTTAGATATGATGAGTGGCAACACAATCAAACAATACATAAGCTAACATTTCATTGATTAGAATTATACCGGCCACGACATCGTTCGCGTCATCTGCCTCTTCCTGAGTCATCGCAAATTGTTGGGGGGTAGTATCAGTGTTTGACCATGTCCCTTTCTTAGGCTCGAGAAAATTAGCAATTCGATATCCCAACTTCCCAAAATTGAATCATACATCAGACCTCCTACAACATTCTCCAAAATGGTGGTTATTGTATGTGGGACATATCTTGACCTCTTGGTATGCTGGGCTGGATGAAGTTCCTTTGAATGACTCACTTGACTGATTTGGTCTTTTGAATGTTGTTTCCCTTGGGACAATTGCCCAGTAATAGGCCGGTTATCCTTATTTTCGTCCTCCCGGCACTTGATGTCCGTCTCGGCTCTTATTTCCACGCCCTCGTGGGTTGGTAAACTGCTAAAGCTGACTGAATACGGCTGCTCAAACCACGCTTGAACTTATTCATATTCAGGGTATCACCAGCCATCATAGTGGGGACATAGATTCCAGGAAAGTTGAACTTTGAAGTATACTCCACCACATACATATCCAATGTTTGAGTAAAATTTTCGAACTCTCTCAACTTTGGTAATCTCACTTCAGCTAGGTAATATTGTTTCAGGAATAGATCTCGAAATTGTTGCCATGTGATTGGTCTGGCTGCTATCATAGCTGGTGAGACTATCTCCCACAATTTGGCTACTTTTTCTTTCAAAAATGGTGTCACCACATCCACCTTGAACTCGTTGGGAATCTCAAGTAGGCGGAGATTGGGCCTCGATATTTTTTATATAGTTTTGGGCAACATCGAGGTCCGGGTCTCCTTTGAATATTTGAGCTCGATTCTTTCGGAGAAACTCGTAGTGGTAGTTTACCCCATGTGCTGGAGTCCTCGGTGGTAGTGGCCAATTGCTATTGGCTTTTGTGTTTCCCAACCCTTGGATTGCGATGGCCACAATGGTTACTATGACCATTAAGTCAGCTAGACTTAGGCCCAATCCTGGAGGTGGTGGCGGAGGTGGATTCCCTTCATTGTCGTTGTTATTCTCGTTGTTGTTGCAATTTCTGTAGCGTGGGTTGTTGTTGTTTCGTACTGGCCTTCCGTCCATGTCCTACAAGTGTATAAGTTTCTAAGATATTTGTATATCAATATATATAAATGAGTCAATAATCATCACGAAATCCTAGTAGTTCAAACATGAAATCAATGAAATCGATCGATGATTAAACCAAATAAATTTTTTATTGATTCGAATAAAAATGGAAAGTAATACAAATCAAAGTTTTAGAAAGTGAAAAAGGAAAGAAAATGCAAAAGAAAACAAATTGATTATAATTCCTTCTTACAAGAGTACAATGTCAGAATCTAGTCTGATCGTCTAAAATTTCTCCATCTCCCACCGCTTCATCTTCCGTAGGCTCCTTCTCAACCAAGTTGGCCAACACATCCTAAGATGATTAACATAGTTGTGCAACTGGTTGTTTTAAGTAGTCAAGGACCGCATTGAATTTTGTAGCCTTTGGATGGTTGCCTCATCTTGCTGAGAGCGTTGGTTTTCCATCGGCATAATCTGTTGAATCTGGGCCTTGGAGTACCTAGGCTTCCCTTAACATTTGTGGACGTAAGCCGTGGAGTTCATGGAGTATTGTCTAGGAAGATTCTTGTTTGTTCATGCTCATCTCGTGCTGTTTTTCTTCTAAGTTAAGATATTAAGCAAACCTCTGTACGAGATGGTCCTTGAGTTCTTCTAACTCTTATTTCTCCTTCTTCAAATCTTCATATGCCAAGTCTTTGGCCAACAATTGCTCTTGGTGTTCTTGTTGCTCTCCGTACAGTTGAGCTCTAAGGTTTACCATCGCAATCTCGTGTTCGCTGAGGGCGATTTAACACATACTTTGGGGTATTTTAGCACGAGTACGGGGAGCCATTACCTAAAATAAAACAAATAGAAAGGCTTAGAACAATATAAAAACATAATTAATGATAAAAAAAATATTAATAGACAGTATTTCGACACAAGGTACGAGTGGGATGAGGATTTTTGAGAAAATTTTCGAAAATAGAAAGTTCAAAAATTTTTATATGGATCAAAAGCTTAAGTTAGGAGTATTACGTAACCATTGACGAAATTAGATTTCGAGTTTTCTACAACAAGATATTGGTCTCAATATTATTACCAAAATGGGCAAAAACGCGATTTTAGAGGGCTAAAGTATGGAATTTGGCTGAAATAAGGCTTTGGTCATCGCGATGAATATCATTCGTTGGATCGTTTTGGAGGGGAGTACATTAGGCTTTTCCACCACTATGTGAAATTTCATTTTTTTTAGAGAATCCCAGCCGGATTATGAACCTGGCGGCTCTGATACCACTTAAATGTGACGTCTCAAAATCGAGATGAGTCATCGGCTTTATTTAACAATTTAAAATTGCGAAACAACAAGCCATGTAATATATAAAATAGCCAAAAAACAGTCTATTATATAAATCAGGACCGTTTTTACAGTGCATAACACAAATGTGGAAGCGATAACATAAAAGAAAATAAAACTAAAATTGATACTTGAAACTTCATGTCTCGAACTTGATCACTAACCCCAAAACATTTGTTGTTCATCATCCTCAAATTGCTCTTCGCCCTTATCTGAGGAGGGAAGTAAATGGGTAAGTGTTTGGAAAAACATTCAGCATGTGGGTGCCAACCGTATGCCAGAAAATCGAAATATACATATAATATGAGTTCGAAGGTGAAATGACACAGAACATATCGTAACATGAATCAAGACATGAGACAAACAGAATTCGAAACAAGGCATCAAAACATATCAAAACAAGGGACTGCTATTCATATATTTGTTCATGGTATATTAATCAGTCCCTAATTGTTCCTCCTCTAAGGGGGTGAGGCCATATATTGGTTATTATAACACACCGCATCAAGGCCTTATCCTATCTTTTAATGTTTCGAAAATTTTCTTACCACTTCTAATTTGAATCCTAACAGTGTATTTTTTTTCGAGATTTCATAGCATTACAAAGAAATCACGTGAAAGGAAACATATATGGATGAAAGAGCATGAATCAAATAGTGTACGATCAAGTTTTCAAAAAACATGAACATAATTATTTTAAAGCATATATATAAGCCCACATACCTAATTATTATCTTCAAAAAATTGAGAGAAGAACAACTTAAATGTCAAAAACGAAAGCTGGTGGAATGCCTCGAACTTGCCTGTTTGCAAAGTTTCGAGATGGCAGAAACTTGGCTTCAAGATGCCGCTGATATCTCGTAATTCCCGCAGCACTTCTCATCTGAAATATAACAAACTTTGATGCTTGGAAATTGCAGGGATTTGGTGATGCTTTGGTTGCGTTTCCCCTCAACCTTTAGCCACTATTTATAGGTTGAAATGATTAGCAGAATAGGCAGTTGTAGTCACTCAATAATGACTATTAATGGACCTTAAATCAGTTGTTACAACTCCTCCGAAACAGCTGCATGTGTTCTGTTTAAATTTTCGAATTTGAAGATGCATGCTTATATTTTTTTTGCTGTTGTGAGATTGCTGAATAATGAGTCAAATGGTCTTAAATCCTCTTTTATTGTGCTGTTACAACTTGATCAATTTAATTTAAAATAATGTTGATTAAATGGAGAGAGCACTATTCTGCATATTTATTCGAAATACAGGAAATATTGCAAAACTGAATTGATTCAAAATTTCAAATTAGTGACGATTGTTTTCCTTAAGAAATAAACATAAGTTGTTATGGGAATTCTAATTACATTCTAAGTACCCAAAGGAACTTATTATATTTTACACATAAAATGCATAATATTTAGGCTATGATTTGCAAAGAATAAACCCACACACGAAATTTCATCCTTCATATGACTACGTTATTAAAACCATCGATACCACGCCAATCTCAAGCTCGTTATTTGTTTGTTACACCGTGAGGAGAAAACATAGATCCATGGCGACTGAAAAAATATTATTTTATTAACATAGCATAATAACAATAGAGTAGGTTTCTTGTGAGATGATCTCACGAATCTTTATATATGAAACATGGTCAACCTTACCGATATTTCACAATAAAAAGTAATACTCTTCGTATAAAAAGTAATATTTTTTCATTGATGACCCAAATAAAAGACCTGTCTCATAAAATACGATCCGTGAAAACCGTCTCATGCAAATTTTTGACGTAATAATATGGTCTCAACGAGGACTGTGTAAAAGTCAATATCGTCGACTTTGAACGAAACCCATGTCAACGATAACCAGTCAACTTGGCAAAGCGCTAAATTAATGCACAATAACTGGACAAATAAAATATCTTCAAACCAACCCTGAGAATCTACCTGTGTATCCATCTCCAGAATTATGGACAAAAATATCACGGAGACACTCTTATTTCCCATGGCCGTTTCATTTTTCGCAGTACTCTGTTGTTCTATATCTGTAACACTTGCGAGAACAAATCTGAACTTTTCTACAGATGAAGAATCTCTTCTCGCATTCAAATCAAGAATAATTTCAGACCCTTTTAATATATTGGCAAGAAATTGGTCGACCAGCAATGGGGCTTCTTTTTGTTTCTGGGTCGGTGTTTCCTGTGGACCTAACCAGAGGATCACAGCTCTGGACCTCCATGGTTGGAATCTTGAAGGCACCATCGCCCCACATCTTGGAAACTTGACGTTTTTGAGATCTTTGGACCTGAGTTCTAATAGCTTCACAGGTCGAATACCAGAAGAATTATCAGGTTTGCGTAGATTGAAAGTGTTCAACTTAGGAGCCAACAATTTGACAGGTATCGTTCCGTTGTTTCTTGGTACCTTCAAAGAACTTGAGCAAATCAAGTTGTTTGAAAACAATTTTGTCGGTGACGTCCCTACTTTATCCAACCTTTCAAACTTAGAGATATTTGACATGTCCTATAATTCTTTACGTGGAACTCTTCCACAAGAAATAGGTAATCTTTCAAGTTTGCAAATGTTGGGCATCAGTTTCAACCAATTGACGGGAACAATACCATATCCAATATTCAACATTTCGTCCCTCCAAAAGATATATCTCACGAATAATAGCTTTTCAGGCACGATCCCGATGAACTTGTGTGACAATTTGTCCAAACTATACATACTCGGGTTATCTTTGAACCGCCTCTCCGGTGTCATTCCTTCAAACATATACAAGTGTAAATCCTTGGAGATATTATCCTTGTCGATTAATGAATTTAATGGAAGCATACCAAAAGAGATTGGGGAGTTGACAATGCTCAAGAGATTATATCTAGGAGGAAACAATCTTGTAGGAGGGATTCCAGTGGGGATAGGCAACCTCTCCCGAGTAGAGATGCTTACCGCGATGAACAACTCGATATCATGGGAAATTCCATCTGTTATCTTCAACTTATCTTCTCTGATAGTGCTTGATCTTTCTTCGAACAACTTGTCTGGAAGTCTCCCATTGGACATTCAGCTCCCGAATCTTGAGGTGCTGGAACTTGGATCAAATCGCCTGAGAGGACAAATCTTTCCCAACTTGCTTAATTGCAGAAAGCTTTCGATTCTAAGTCTGTCGAATAATATATTCACAGGCGCTATACCAAAGCAAATTGGGAACCTGACTCAGCTCAAGAGCTTGGATTTAGGAGATAACAAGATTACGGGTTTTCCACTTCTTACGCTAATTTCTTTCATATTATTACTATTTCCGTTGTTGGGAGTTTTAGTCTATTTTCTATGCTACCTTTGTTTGCAGGAGAGATACCCTCAGACCTCGGTAATCTTAAACTTGAGATGCTTTACTTGTCTACAAATGGGTTATTTGGGTCCATTCCTGTCTCCATTTTCAACATTTCAATGCTAACAGAGCTGGAACTTTCTAACAACCACTTTAGAGGTCAACTTCCCAGAAATATGGGGATTTCACTTCTAAATTTAGAAACACTCACTCTAGGTAGCAACAACCTCTCTGGAACGATCCCAAATACGATAAACAATGCTTCTATGCTTACTATAATAAGCATCGAAAACAACTCATTTACGGGTATGGTACCGGATTTTGGCAATTTAAGGCTTCTTAAGTGGCTATTTCTTGAAGGAAATAATCTAAACGGGGAAAATCCTAATCAAGAATTGAGATTTATCTCTTCACTGGCCAATTGTCCTCATTTTGAGAGTCTGGATCTTTCGTTAAACAAATTGAACGGCATCCTTCCAACTTCACTTGGGAATTTATCCAAATCTCTTTGGTCTTTCGATGCAGCTGGATGCCACATAAAGGGATCCATTCCTCCTACAATTGGAAACTTGACAGGCCTCAAATCTCTAAACTTAGATAGGAATGAGTTTACTGGATTGATCCCGAAAACTGTAGGGGAATTATCACAAATTGAACAGTTATTTCTCAGACAAAATAGACTGCAAGGGCACATACCCACAGAACTTTGCCGACTGAACAGATTGAGTGAATTGTACTTGAGTGAAAACATGCTCAACGGCACAATACCAACATGCTTTGGGGATTTAAAGGCCCTTAGTAGATTGTTCTTAGACTCCAACAGATTGACTTCTGTGATACCAAACTTATGGAATATTGCAGGTCTTTTTGAACTAAACTTGTCCACTAACTTCTTAAGTGGTAACATACCATTAGAGATCCCAAATTTGAAGTCACTCCAGAATCTTGACTTGTCTTGGAATCTATTTTCGGGTGATATCCCAATCAATATTGGACTCTTGCAGTCTTTGGAGAACCTATCTTTCGCGCACAATAACCTTCAAGGAAGTATTCCTCAGTCTACGAGAGACTTGCGAGGCTTGGTATCTTTGGATCTTTCACACAATAATATCTCTGGACGTATTCCAAAGTCGTTAGAGTCACTTATGTTTCTAAGTTATCTTGATCTATCCTACAATAGACTAGAAGGAGAAATCCCCAATGGAGGACCTTTCTCGAACTTTACAGCTCAATCGTTTACAATGAACTATGCACTTTGCGGTGATGTTCGACTGCAAGTCCCACCTTGTCACCTTGAAGATGTTGATAAGTATAGCTCAAAACATGTTTCCTTTGTCAAATACATCTTAGCTCCCACTGTATTAGCTATCGTGGCCGTGTCCTTGTCAATCTGGATACTACGAAGACGTAAACCTAACAAAAAACAAACTCAAGTTGAGAACTCATCAATTATTTCTTGGAGGCGGATTTCTTACCATGAACTCCGACAAGCAACGGAAGACTTTAGTGAAGTCAGCATTATCGGAAGGGGGAGCTTTGGTTCAGTATACAAAGGGACACTCACTGATGGCTTAAACATTGCGGTGAAGGTTTTCAACGTGCAACCAGAACGGGCCATCAAAAGCTTTGAAGTCGAGTGTGAAGTAATGAGCACCATTCGTCACAAGAATTTAGTTCGTATCATAAGTTGTTGCACCAACATGGATTTCAAAGCATTGGTTTTGGAGTATATGCCTAATGGTAGCCTTGAGAAATGGCTATATTCCGCTAATAATTCTTTGGATTTGCTACAGAGATTGAACATAGCAATTGATGTCGCACTAGCTCTCGAATATCTTCATCATGGGATACTGTTACAAATCATTCATTGCGATTTAAAACCTAGTAACATCCTGATCGACAAAGATATGACAGCTCATGTTTGCGATTTTGGAATAGCCCAAATCTTTGGAGAAGGGGAGGCTTTTCGACAGACAATCACATTGGCAACCATCGGCTATATGGCACCAGGTGATCATAATCTTTTTATTTCTTTCGACACCATAATTTTCATCTTTAATATGACTACTATTTAAACTGTCAACGGATGAGTTTCTTTGGATGCTTGGTATCAGAGTATGGATCAGAAGGGAAGGTATCAACTTGCTGTGATATATACAGTTATGGCATCATATTGTTGGAGCTATTTACGAGTAAGAAGCCGACTGAAGAGATGTTTACTGAAGAAATGAGCTTAAAGGATTGGGTGCGTAAAGCATTACAAGAAAACATAGTAACCGAAATTGCTGCCGCTGGCTTACTCGAACAAGAAGACCAGCATTTCTCAGAAAAGGAGCAGTGTCTCTCGTCGATTTTCGACCTAGCAATGAATTGTTTAGCCATTTCACCACGGGAGAGAATTAAAATGATTGATATAGTGATGACACTTGGAAAGATCAAATCCTCATTTCTAGCAAGCACCAGGTAGAAACTGGTTCAATTTTGAGTTTATGGTGTGTTGAATACAAAAAAAGAATGCAGAGCTCTTTAATGTTTTCATAGGTGACGTTTTCCCATTCAATTTCGGATGAAAAATAATGTACGATTTAGTAACAATATAAATTAATAATGAGAGTAATAATTTTTTTTTTATATCTAATCTCATTTAGTCATTTTTAATCGAAAAATTAATTTTCACGTAAGATGAGTTTTTTAATTAAATTAAAACAATTTTCAATAATACAAGAAGATAATGATAATACTCAATATGAAAAAGTAAATTAATGAATAAAAGTACTTATTTCGTTCAGTAAGTTTTTCTACGTTTGATTTGATGAACAGTATTAGTTTTGGTCAAGATTTATTAAATAGGTTTTCTTTGATGTTTTTACTATCACATCAAAAACCAAACAAGAACATGCAGCCACATGCCCTTGCAACAAATACGGTGCACTGGAAAACAATAGGCACGCAATCATGCACCCTCCAGCGCTCAGCGAACCCCGGCTTACTGATGCGAAGAAGAGAGCGGTAGCTTTTAAGTTTGATACACACAAACTTGAACTTTTAAGTTTGATACACAGAAATTACAAAGTTTACACACAAGCTACAAAGTTTAAGTGTACCCATCAAGAAAATTTTTAAACTTTACTGAAAAATTTGATCGCGAGTGTTTTTCTTTGGAGTAACGTGTGAGGTATTTGTATCGAGGATAAAAAGAAAAAGAAAGCGAAGTGATTTTTTTTTTGGAATGATTGTGAGGATTTGGGTGAGAAAAATTATTATTATTATTTCTACTAACTTTCTTGCGGGTAAAACATGTACCAAGGACCTTCAATTTCATTCAATGGTTGGAGAGTTGGGTAGAATGTATGAGAAAGAGTTTAGACTTTTACATGAAAATATAGGCGGTGTGAAGGAAATGAGACATATGATAGGAAAATCTGTGAGAATAGAAGAGAAAAAAGTCGAAGGAAACAGAGAGTCATACTTGAATTGTTGATGATAGGAGATGTGACAAGAGTCGTGGGCATAGAAGTCGGGAAGAATATAGTATAGGTGATGTTAAGATGACCATTCCATCTTTTCGTGGTGAATCCGATCCAAATGAGCATCCTGATTGGGAGGAGATGATGAAATATATTTTTGAGGTAAGGGATTGTTCGGAAGTTATGAAGGTAAAACGAGCTTGTAGCAACTATTTGATAGGATAAATTAGTGTTGGGTATGATAAGATATGGAGTGAACCCTATAGTCACGTGAAATGAAATAAAAAATGTAATGAGGAAACAATTTGTTCTTAATCACTATGATAGGAGAGTCGATGAAAGTAGTGGATGTGAATTATATTAGACGTCTGTGACAACCACATGGAGGTCGAGCATGGAGAAAAAGTACATGGCTAGGCCAATGATAATCATGAAGCTTCCAAGCATGGATATCAAAGTACGTCAAAATATTCAATTTCTCGTAATTGTGATACTATATGTTGTTGATGTCTAGACATTGGGCATGATATTAACTAACGTCCAAGTGAGGCAAAGTGATGCGATCGTGGTTGATCAAGATCCAAAGAAGACATGAGATTCACTAGATTTGCTTGAAGAGCCTATAACGAGGGGGCGAATAAAGACGTAAGGACTCATGGTGAGCTACCAAAAAGGGTCTACAAACATGACGTCCCAATTAGAGAAGTCTGAGGAACATGACAACAATGTGGAATGTCATTGCAACATCATTCAAGTGCTAAATGATCAAGAGGACAGTAGCACCTGTGCACCCGCGCCAAATCTCGTGCTCACACGGGCGCAACGCAGACAATTTGCATCGGGACAGAAGCGCGAGTGCACTGTGCCAGAACATGCGCACCCGCATGCCCTTTACTATCGAAGTGAAGAATTTCAACAGTAGGTCGTACGCACCTGCGCTAGAACACTCGCACCCATGCGCCATGCCTTGTAGAGAAGATTTGTGTCTCCTAGTTTAGAGTCCAAATTATTTAGAGAACTTGATTTTTGATATCTTTTTGTTTTGTAAAGATATATGGACAAATTTTGAACATTATCTAACACATTATTAAGTTTATACAAAGATTTTTATGAGTTTTCTCTCGAACTTTTTCAAAGCCTTGCTTTGTTGAAACAAAATCAAACTTATCAAATATTTAATCTCGGTGGTGTTTGTCGATTGCATTTCACTGGATAGTCAAATATAAGTTCTTTGAAGGTTCGTCTTAATCTCAATTGTTTCAGTCGTGTTTATTTGTTACTAAACTTTTATAGTTTAGGGGTGAATATCACAAATCATTGATTGTTTCAAAAGATCGGGACAATACTACATTCTTCAGTTCATCGAATCGAGGGCATGACTTCGTTTTTGAGCGCGTTTGATGTTCGGTATAATCATCATATGATTACCCATCTGCATGTTTGGACATCTCTATGCCCTAACCAAGAAACGCGGTATACGACATCACAGATGCTAGTCTCGAGCTCAAGCGACCTTTATCCATGTTTTAGACGGCTGAATCGACTAGGAACAAATTTAGATTATACAGTGTTTACAAATGAGTTTCAACATCGAATTACGATTCATTTGTGTTTAAGTATAATCAATGACTTTATCTATATTGATTGCATGGGTATACAGATAAAGCAAAACAAGACCATAAAAAGTTAAATCATATTAAAATAAAGATTGTTTATTACGCTTGAGTCAATAAATTATCTAGCCAACCGTTGGCTTGCAGGGCATCTACTCTAACAGTATAAACATTTGTTTGAGTGATTTAGATGTTTGTAATGAACATAGATGATACAAATACGTTGAATGTTTAAACACGTGTATGAGCTATTGGTATTTGTTCTCGTTTGGCATAAGCGGTACAAATTAAATATAAATCGTGATATATTTTTTGATTTCTGGTTCAAAATAGCTGAATTGTGGTATTAAAATACTCAATGTGCATTTCCTTGAACACATGTATGATTCATTGGTTTTGTTTCTTGTATGGTATAAGCAGTATGAATGACATATTTTGTGGTATATGTTCCTTATTTTGGGTACAAAACAGTTTAAAGATGGTACCAAAAATTGTCAATATGCGGTAATATGGGTTTTTTTTAAAAAAATAATGTAATTTTAAAAAAAAATTCAAAAATAATGTAAAAAAAAAAAAAAAAAACCTTTTCAAAACTACGGCAATCCGCGCTTACTAAGTGCGGACGCTTGACGTGGAGCAGCATCCGCGCTTCGTAAGCACGGACGCTGGTCCACGTAATCGACGGTATATTTTAGCGACGGAATATATATCCAAACCGTCGCTAAAATTAAATCCGCGACGGTTAAAAAAACCGTCGCGCATTTTAGCGACAGTTTTCATATTTGAATCAGCGACGGTTAGAAACTGTCGCTAATTTTAGCGACGGTTTTTTATGCCAAAATACTATTTCCCCCGGATAATCTTGAACTTTCAACGGCTTGCAATGTACGCTGCGGAAAGAGAATTTGCGCGCTGCGAAAAGTCATTTTTGTTGTAGTGAAGATAGAGAAAAAAAATTTGCTTAATGTTGGTCCGCAGCATCTTGTACATGACATTCGACCACAGAATGATGTTGAGGAAAATGAACAACATTCAATTGAGATCGAATAATTCTTACGATCTCTCCACAGTCCCAGGAAGCACCAATTTTGCACACTCCAAAGTTGCAAGCCGTTGAAAGTTCAAGATTATCCGAGGGAAACAGTATTTTGGCATTTAGCGACGGTTTTTTAACCGTCGCTAAAATTAGCGACAGTTTCTAACCATCGCTGATTCAAATATAGCGACGGTTCTAAATTGCGCGACGGTTTTTTCAACCGTCGCGGATTAAATATTAGCGACGGTTTCAAAAACCGTCACTTAGTTAATTTTAGCGACGGTTTGGGTAGATATTCCGTCGCTAAAATATACCGGCTATTACTTGGACCAGCGTCCGTGCTTATGAAGCGGGAGCAGCGTCCGTGCTCCGTAAGCGCGGATTGCCGTAGTTTTGAAAAGGTTTTTTTTTTACATTATTTTTGAATTTTTTTTTTAAATTACATTATTTTAAAAAAAAAACCCGTAATATGGACACATATATGGTAAAATAAATACGAATGACCCTGTGTATGTCTCTTAGGAGTTGTGCGTCAACAGACATGACAAACATGTGAATCATATCATGTTTTGTTATATACTATTTGGACCTATTTGCAGTACCAATATGGTTACGTAGCACTAATTTGGCAAATTATGATATATTTGAGCCTATTAGCATTACAAATATATATAAAAAATTTAGTATCTTTTGTATATATATGTAACATGATGGTCTTGTTTTTTTCATCAATCCCACCTATATAAAGTCTCAATTCAACAAAAATACAGAAGCAATGTCAACAAAAAATACAATAGTAATTCCGCATATTCAAACAATCCCAGTATCAATTCATCTAAAATACAGTAGCAATTCCACAAATTCCACCTAAAACTACCTCATATCAGAATTTTCATTCTTTAAAATCCATTTCTAACAACCCATATTTGTCACTTAGGATGGTTGTAGGAATGGGTGAACTCATAACGTCTATGTTGCCCAAAATTGAACGACACGAACTGGACACCAAACTTTTTTGGGCACTGGATCAACCTTAAAAAAATTGAAGCTAAGCTTAGTCATCTTTAATCATTCAGAAAAGAGGGGATATTTCTGTTGGATCAATTTATTTATATGGTTTATATGTGAATAATTATGTATTGTGGGTTGTCTATTAAGTTAAGCCCAAAATAAAGTGATCAATTAATGTTTCGGGTTATTGGGCTTTAATGTATCTAATGGGCTGTGGGCCTTTAATGTGTAGAGACATAAGTGTAATTTCTGTTTTTATGATGGACTAAAACAGAAATATCGGAAGATATTGATAAACATTATCTATAAATATGGGTCATGGTTCTCAGATCTCGCGTTATCACTTTCACTATTCTCTCTCCCATTAAGAAAATAGTTCTGAAGAGAAACTAAAGGATTCTCTCAAGGAAATAGCGCGTAGATCTGGAAGATCAAGACACGTTCTAAAGAATTCAGGATTATGGCTTCAGGTACGCTTCCGCTTAAGTTTTCAATCAAATTCTTAATGATTTATCAAGATGGATTCTGCGGTTTATGGGTTTTTCCCAACAAGTGGTATCAGAGTCATTCATGTTTGAATCATTGACATTTGTTTAAAGTTTTGCATATTATTTGGATCCAGATCTGGAAAAGAAAATTTTGTTTAAAATTTTTTGATATGGCTCCAGATCTGAAAAATATATTGATATGTTTACAGATCTGAAAATATTTTGATATGGTTTCAGATCTGAAAATTATTTTGCTTTAGATCTGAAATTTTTTGATATGGTTTCAGATCTGGAAAATATTTTGTTTGAAAACCAAATCTTTTAAAGTTTCAGTTTTGGTAAAAAGATTTAGTTGTAAAATTTTAAAGATTTGGTATAAGATTTCGATTTTCCTTCCGTTTTTTGTTCAACAAAATATTTTAGAGGAAAATCGAAAATTCGGATTAATTTTTTTTTTAAAAAAAAAGGTACGGATTCGGGTCGGGTCGTACGGACCCGGGTCGACCCGAACCGTACGGATTCGGTCGGGTCGTACGGAACCGGGCCGACCCGACCCGTACAGAATTTTCGAAAAAAAAAAAACGATTTAGGTTAAATATTCATTAATTCAAATAATGATAAGGTTATATGTATTTTAAAATTGATTGATTGAAATAAAATCTCGCCAAAATGACCTCTTTTATGAAAATTAATTTTATTTTGAAATACAAAAGGATTTTGGATATATGTAATTTATATGAATATTGATCGGCCCAAAGGAAGGTTAATATTTAATATAATCACATATACTATTGTGGTGGTAAACATGTGATAGTCGTTCGGTTTTTCATGTGAATAATAAATCGGCCCAAAGGAATGTTGTTATTTGACATGATAATTACTATCAGTGTTTGACTGCGCCAGGATATCACTTACAAGTTAATCTTTTGTCCAAAGATGAAACATTAATGGAGTGCTCGATATTCTGTTTATGGGGGTTTACATTATTTGAATTTATTGATTATTTTATTTGGATATTTGGTTGAGCATGTATATTTGGTTTTTTGTTCTCTGTTCAGATTTGACTCTTGCAAATATTCACTCCAACATAAATTCTATTCCTATGTTAAATGGCTCTAATTTTAAATCATGGCAAGAGAATTTATTGATAGTTCTCGGAGTCATGGATTTGGACCTTGCGATAAGGGTTGACTCTCCTTCTGCCGTTACGGATAAGAGTACCTCTGATGAAAAGAGGGAGTTTGAAAGGTGGGAGAGATCGAATCGCATGTGTATGATGATCATGAAGAGGGCCATTCCAGAAACATTCAGGGGCACAATGTCTAACGACATTGCTACGGCTAAGGATTTCCTTCAAGACCTCGAAAAGATGTTTGCTAAAAGTGAAAAGTCCGAAATTGGTGCACTTTTGGCAAGCCTGGTTTCAATGAGGTACAGAGGTAAGGGCAATATCAGGGAGTACATTATGGAAATGTCTCATCTTGCTTCAAGGTTGAAAGCACTGAAGCTTGACCTCTCTGAGGACTTGCTGGTGCATATGATTTTGATATCTCTTCCTCCTCAGTTTAACCAGTTCAAGGTGAGCTATAACTGTCAGAAAGAGACTTGGTCTCTGAATGAGCTCATCTCGCACTGTGTCCAGGAAGAGGAAAGGTTGAAGCAAGACAAGACAGAAAGTGCTCATTATGCCTCTACCTCGAAGGATAAAAAGAAAGAAACGAAAGTATAAGGAAGCTGCGGATACACAGCCTCCGAAGAAACAAAAGAAGAATCCTAGTGATTCTCAAAGTTCTGGTTGTTTTTTCTTTGGCAGTGATGGGCATATGAAGAAGCAGTGCAGTAATTATCACGCTTGGCGTGCTAAGAAAGGTATGCTTCTGAATATGGTTTGTTCTGAGGTTAATTTAACTTCAGTGCCTAGACACACGTGCTGGATAGATTCTGGTGCAACAACTCACATCAGTGTGTCTATGCAGGGTTGCCTGAATTGCCGAAAACCAAGTGATGCTGAAAGATTCATCTATGTTGGTGACGGCAACAAAGTTGAAGTTGAGGCAATAGGAAAATTTAGATTATTGTTAAAGACTGGAATATATTTGGATCTTTATGAAACATTTGTTGTGCCGTCTTTTAGACGGAATTTGATTTCCATTTCTGCATTGGACAAATTTGGTTATTCTTGTTCTTTTGGAAATGGAATATTCAGTTTGTTTCTCTATTCAAAATTGGTTGGTTCTGGTTCTTTATCAGGATACGATAATCTCTATTCTTTGGATGTTATTGCTTCATTTAATGAATCCTTGCAAACAAGTAGAGGCACTAAAAGAAAATTAACCAGTGAGAATTCAGCTGCGTTATGGCACAAAAGATTGGGTCATATCTCTGAAAAGAGAATAAGGAGACTCGTGTCAGACGAAATTCTCGAACCTTTAAATTACACAGATTTTAATAATTGTGTTAATTGTATAAAGGGAAAACAAACCAACAAAAGGAGATTTGAAGCCAACAGGTGTTCAGGCGTCTTAGAACTTATACATACTGATATTTGTGGACCATTCCCTTCGGCTTCTTGGAATGGTCACCAGTATTTTATAACGTTTACAGACGATTTTTCAAGATATGGCTTCATTTATCTCATTCATGAAAAGGCACAGCCATTGGATGTGTTCAAAAACTATAAAGCTGAAGTTGAAAATCAACTTGGCTTAAAGATTAAAAGCGTTAGATCTGACCGTGGTGGTGAATACTATGGTAGATATGACGGTTCAGGTGAACAACATCCAGGACCTTTTGCTAGATTCCTGGAGGAATGCGATATCGTCCCACAGTACACTATGCCGGGTTCGCCCACTATGAATGGTGTTGCTGAAAGACGAAACAGAACGCTTAAAGACATGGTGAGGAGTATGATCAGTCATTCTACCTTACCAGAATCACTATGGGGAGAAGCACTAAAGACCGCAGCATATATCCTTAACAGGGTTCCAACTAAGGCAGCGACCAAAACCCCTTATGAACTTTGGACGGGTAAAAAGCCCAGTCTTAAGCATCTGCACGTTTGGGGATGTCCAGCTGAGGCAAGGTCTTACAAGCCTAATGTAAAGAAACTGGACTCAAGGACGGTTAGTTGTTATTTTATTGGATACTCTGAAAGATCCAGAGGGTACAAGTTTTATGATCCCACGAGTAAGTCAATTTTTGAGTCAGGAAATGCCAGGTTCTTTGAGGATGTTGAGTTTGCGGGGGGAGATAAAGTAAGGGATATTGTTTTTGAAGAGGAATATGTAAATATTCCCACAGGTGTCTTGGACATTGGTCAGGATCATATTCCTCACTTTGACCAAGACACAATACAGGAAGACAATATTAGAGATCCTCTCATTCCAGATGAACAAACTCAAGCACCTCCAGAACCTATGCCATTAAGGAGATCCACTAGAGAGCGGAGAAATGCAGTGCCAGATGATTACATTGTATTTCTTCAAGAACATGAGGCAGACATTGGATTGATGGAGGATGATCCTATTAACTTCCGTCAAGCCATGGAAAGTTCCAACTCTCAAAAGTGGAATGATGCCATGAATGAGGAGATAAAGTCCATGAAGGACAATGACGTATGGGATCTTGTCCCATTGCCTAAAGGTACGAAGCCCATTGGTTGCAAATGAATATTTAAAACCAAGAGGGATTCGAAAGACAATGTGGAAAGATATAAGGCTCGTCTTGTCGCTAAAGGCTATACACAGAAAGAAGGCATTGATTATAAAGAGACTTTCTCTCCGGTTTCTTCGAAAGACTCTTTAAGGATTATAATGGCTTTGGTGGCGCATTTCGATCTTGAGCTTCATCAGATGGATGTAAAGACTATGTTTCTAAATGGTGATATTGATGAAACGATTTATATGGTGCAGCCAGAAAATTTTGTGTCCAAATACACAAATAATATGGTTTGCAAATTAAAGAAATCCATCTATGGGCTCAAACAAGCATCTCGACAATGGTATTTCAAATTTCATCAAGTGATCATCTCGTTTGGTTTTGAGATGAATTTGGTCGATGATTGTGTGTACCATAAGTTCAGTGGGAGTAAGCATATTTTTCTGGTTTTATATGTTGATGACATTCTGCTCGCTAGCAACGATATAGAGTTGTTGCATGAAACCAAGAGATTTCTAGCTAAGAATTTTGAGATGAAGAATCTTGGTGGTGCATCTTTTGTACTGGGCATTCAGATACATCGGGATCGTTCTCGGGGTATTCTTGGATTATCCCAGAAAGGCTATATCGAGAAAGTTCTCAAGCGATACGGGATGCAAGATTGTAAACCAACAGATACCCCTGTGGCTAAGGGAGACAAATTTAGTCTCAAACAATGCCCAAAGAATGATTTTGAGGAAAAAGAAATGCAGAAGGTTCCCTATGCATCTGCAGTGGGGAGTCTGATGTATGCTCAGGTTTGTACACGTCCAGATATTGCGTACGTGACAGGAATGTTGGGACGATATTTAAGTAATCCAGGAGTGGAACATTGGAAAGCAGTCAAAAGGTTTTACGGTACCTACAGAGAACAAAAGATTACATGCTCATATATCGGAGGTTGGATCAGCTTGAGATCATTGGGTATACTGACTCCGATTTTGCTGGATGCCAAGATAGTATGAAATCTACGTCGGGCTACATCTATCTCCTTGCAGGAGGTGCCATTTCCTGGAAGAGTGCTAAACAGTCACTTATAGCCTCTTCCACCATGGCAGCTGAGTTTGTAGCGTGTTATGAGGCATCCAATCATGGAATATGGCTGCAAAATTTTGTCACGGGACTGGGCATTGTTGATGGCATTGAAAGGCCACTAAGATTACATTGTGACAATAAATCAGCAGTTATGTATTCCAATAACAACAAGAGCTCGACGAAGTCAAAACACATTGACATCAAGTTTCTGGTTGTTAAAGAAAGAATTCAGAGTGGAAAGTTGTCTATTGAGCATATCGGTACAAACTCCATGGCTGCGGATCCGCTTACTAAGGGACTAACACCCAAACAGTTTCATGAGCACACTGCTAGTATGGGTGTTATGTCAATTGAGGAAATTCAGTTTTAGTGGGAGTTTGTTATTTTAAATGCTTTTCAGTTGTAGACATTGCAGTTATATTATTGTAAATTTATTTTCTGCAGAAATAAATTTCAAGTTAAGTCACACTCTGATTATGATTTAAAGTTTGATCTCAATAAAGTTAAAGGGAGGACCAGTTGGAAATAGGCATGTTACGGTCACATTGCATGAAATTTCCATGCTACACATCCACTTCATGATCCATGTCATTCAGTTGTATTGGCATATGTGACCATTGATGGGTCTAGTTACCTTGAGTGTAGCGAAGACTGCTTTGATCCTATGTTGATGTGATTGATGGACCGGATTGGTTATAGATACATTTCGGAATGACAACAATTTTGAGCTCATAAGGTTATTTTCACAAACATAATTATAAAGTTGCACATATAGCCCAAGTGGGAGATTGTTGGATCAATTTATTTATATGGGCTTATATGTGAATAATTATGTATTGTGGGTTGTCTATTAAGTTAAGCCCAAAATAAAGTGATCAATTAATGTTTCGGGTTATTGGGCTTTAATGTATCTAATGGGCTGTGGGTCTTTAATGTAAAGAGACATAAGTGTAATTTTTGTTTTTATGATGGGCTAAAACAGAAATATCAGAAGATATTGATAAACATTATCTATAAATATGGGTCATGGTCCCAGAATCTCGCGTTATCACTTTCACTATTCTCTCCCCCATTAAGAAAATAGTTCTGAAGAGAAACTAAAGGATTCTCTCAAGGAAAGAGCACGTAGATCTGGAAGATCAAGACACGTTCTAAAGAATTCAGGATTACTGGCTTCAGGTACGCTTCCGCTTAAGTTTTCAGTCAAATTCTTAATGATTTATCATGATGGCTTCTGCGGTTTATGGGTTTTCCCCAACAATTTCATCCATTGTATTATTTTCCCGCCGAGTATAAGCGAAATTTCTTCCACCGCACTGCGAAACACTGTAGGAGATCAAGGGCTCAGGTGACCTATAGGGCCTATGGGTACTAGTCTTCACTTCATCTCATCTTCATTTCTTGACCATTCCTGCAAAAAAAAAAAAAAAAAGGTCCCACAAGTCATAAGAAAACGTAATACAAAAGTACAAATTTCACAATACAAAAATAAAACTGAGAATTTCTATAATAAATTGGAAACAAATATTCATATACACTTATTCAGTTCCCAGAAACCACGAATCAAACAAGCATATATAGCACTAGAAATCAACATTGTGCACTACAAAAATACGCAATGATATCATCATCTTCAAATAATTAAAATTGCTTATTTCTATCACTCAATCATAATAACTAACCTCCAAAAACAAAAAATAAAGGATGAAATTAACATCTACAAATATATTATCTACAAGACAAACACTAATGTCCAGCCCACTGCTGGGTAATTACATCGAAACGATGGCAATCATGATGATAATATAGTTCCGAAAAATGCGGAATAAAATAATCAGCAAGAACACAAGAATTTACGTGGTTCACCCAAGATAGGCTACGTCCACGGAGCTACTATGAGAAGTATTACAACAAGTGTATACAATAATACACTAAATATCTCACACTCCTAACTCGAGCATAACCGAGAAAAATAATTTCTCTAACTCAAACAAGAGAACACTCAACACTCAAATGCTCTCTATATTTTTCGAAGCTTTGTAATTGCTTCTATTTTTTGGGATGATCCTTACAATGCAAATTATGCATGTATTTATAGGTGAATTCTTTCGTGTGAACAAAGGAAGCAATATTCCTTTTTTAATGCAGCCATCAATCAATTGGACACGATTTTGACGAAATGCATTTTGGCGAAATGCATTGCATACAATTAAATACAATGGCCTACTTACCTAACATTTCTCCCACTTGAAGACTTGATTTCAATCATCTCTTCACACCATCAATGCAGCAGCTCATATCTCCTCATTTATTCTTGCAGTCCAACTGAAGTTGAACACAACTTCAGTTTCTCAATGGTTACCGTCTTCGTGAGCATATCAGCTGGATTTTTACTTCCAGGAATCTTCTTAAGCATCAATACTCCATCTTCCAGCACTTATATGATGACATGGTACCTAACCTGTATATGCTTTATCCTAGCATGATAAACAGGATTTTTTGCTAAATGAATAGCATTCTGACTGTCACAGTGTAATGTGCTATTTTCAAGCTTCTGACCCAATTCTTCTAGAAAAGATTTCAACCATATCATCTCCTTGCTAGTTTCTGTTACAGCATCGTACTCAGCCTCAGTAGTTTAAAGCGCAACTATCTTTTGCAATTTAGACACCCAGCTTACGACTGTACCACCTAATGTGAACACATACCAGTAGTACTTTTTCTACCATCTAGTTCACCACCCATGTCGGCATTGAAAAAACCTTGTAAGTCCAAATTTGATCTTCTGAAGCATAAAGACAAACTAGCAGTACCTTTCAAATACCTCAGAATCCATTTAACTGCTTCTCAATGTTGTTTTCCTGGATTGCTCATAAATATGCTCACAACTCCCACTGCATGTGCTATGTCTGCTCTAGTGCACACCATTGCATACATGAGGCTTCCGACAGCAGAAGCATAAGGAACCTTGTTCATATGAGCATGCTCCTGCTCCGTCTAAGGTGATTGTGCTTTGATTAGTTTAAAATGACTAGCCAAAGGAGTACTCACATGTTTAGCATCATCCATGTTAAATCTGCTAACCACCTTTATCACGTACTCTTCTTGAGATAACTTCAAGATTCGGTTCACTCGGTCTCTTAAGATCCTCATTCCAAGCATTTGCTTTGCAGCACCAAAATCCTTCATAGCAAATTCTTTTGATAACTCTTTCTTGAGTTTATCAATCTCCTCCAGACAAGCTCTTGCTATCAACATATCATTTACATATAGAAGTAGAATGATATAAGAACCATCAAACTTTTTCACGTAACAACAGTGATCAGCCTGACACCTCAGGAAACCATTATTACTCATGAATCCATCAAACTTATTGTACCACTGTCTTGGAGCTTGTTTGAGACCATACAAGCTCTTCTGAAATTTTCACACCATTTTCTCTTTTTCCCGTATTTCAAAGCCCTGTGGCTGCTTCATATAAATTTCTTCATCTAGATCACCATGAAGAAAAGCCGTCTTTACATCTAACTGCTCCAGATTTAAATCTTCTTTTGCCACTAATTCGAGTATAGTCCTAATTGTGGTTAACTTAACCACTGGAGAGAAAATCTCAGTGTAATCAATGCCTTCCTTTTGTTGAAAATCTTTTACAACAAGTCTTGCCTTGTTCCTCTTGCTACCATCATGTTCTTCTTTTAACCGGTACACCAACTTGTTATGTAATGGCTTTTTACCTTGCGGAAGTTCTGTCAAATCCCACGTTTGGTTAGATGACAGTGAATCCATCTCATCTTCCATTACTAACTCCCACTTGATTGAATCGCCATTTTTCATAGCCTCTTCATAGGTTTCCGGTTCACCTTTTTCTGTCGGTAAAATATAGTGAAGTGCAGGAGAGTATCTCTCAGGTGGTCTATTTTTTCTCGAAGATCTCCCGATTTCAATCAACGGAGTTTGTGGGTCATCATCTTATGCATTTGATTTTTCATCTTCCTGGTTATTGATTTTTGATTCATTCACAGGAATATATGTCAATGATACTTCATCTTTATTCTTGACTTCAGAACTTTCATCTTCAGTTCAATGCCTGACTTGTCCTTGTAAAGAACTTTCTCATTGAAGATTACATCTCTGTTCCGAATGATTTTCCGATTTTGGTCATCCTAGAAACAATAACCAAAGTCATTATCTTCATAACCAATAAAGAAACATTTCTTTGATTTCGGATCAAGTTTTGTTCTGCTAGCTAAGTCAATATGAACATAGGATAAAAATCCAAACACTTTCAAGAAAGAAAGGTTTACTTCTTTGCCGCTCCATACCTCTTCGGGTATTCTGCAGTCAAGCGGTATCGAAGGTCCTCTGTTGATCAGATATGCTGCAGTGTTAACAGCATCAGTCCAGAATGATTTTGGTAATCCAAAATGCAGTCTCATGCTCATAGCACGTTCATTCAGGGTCATGTTCATCCTTTCGGCTACACCATTCTGTTGAGGTGTACCAGGAATGGTTTTCTCCATCTTGATCATGTTCTGTGCACAATATTTCTTGAACTCATCATCTTCATATTCACCAAAGTTATCAGACCGTAAGCACTTCACCTTCAAGTTGGTCTCATTAACGACCATGGCTTTCCACCTTTTAAATGTCTCATAAACATCAGATTTATTTTTCAGAAAATAAACCCAAACTTTTCGGCTCGAATCGTGGATAAATGTGACATAATATCTTGAACCTCCAAGGGATTTCTCAGGAGATGGTCTCCATACATTAGTATGAACCAGCTCCAACTTTGCTGCTTTCGGTTCTCTACCGCCTTTTGAAAAGCTCACCTTTTTTCTTCTTTCCAAAGATACAGCTTTCACATAGCTTGTGTTCAATGGTCTTTAATTCCGGTAGCTTCCCGTTTGATACAAGCATCTTCATTCCCTTCTCACTCATATGCCCAAGCCTACAATGCCATAGACTTGAATTAGCTTCAGCATCCACGGCTGCTAATATATCTCTGCAACTGCAAGTCATATAAAGTGTTCCAGCTTTCTTTCCTCGAGCAACAATCATGGCTCCTTTGTTTACTTTCCAGGAACCATCACCAAAGGTCACATTATGGCCTTCGTCATCAAGCTGTCCCACTGAGATCAAATTGCGTGTCAATTTTGGTACATGTCTGACTTTGTTGATTTTCCAGACATATCCATTTGACATTTTCATCTGGACATCCACCCATACTAACTATTTCCAAAGGCTTTCCATCAGCCAAGAAAACCTTTTCGTAATTGCCAGCGATGTAATTATCGAATACATCACGATTACCAGTGGTATGAAATGAAGCTCCTGAGTCCATAACACAAGAATCAACTGGCTTTCCATGGATAGTAATAGAGCATCATGTACCTCCTCAGTAACAGTATTTGTATTATTCTTTGTTGATTTGCAGTTCTTTTTTAAGTGACCAGTTTCACCACAACTCCAGCACTTCAAATTCTTTTCAAAAGTATTTTTGTCTTTTCCATTTCTTGATTTGGACCTACCACGCCATCGGTTGGAACTCTTTTCGTCACTCCTGCCCCTTCCTATGTTCTCGAGATTTATAGTAGATCTCGATGATGTTCCTTCACCCGAATCCATCCTGCAAACTTCTTCAACAAGAATTTGATTTCTGACATCATTGAATTGTAGGTTTCTTTTTCCAACAGAGTTGCTAACCGCTGTCCGCATTGGTTCCCAAAAATTTGGTAAGACGCCAAAAGAATAAGTCCACGAATCTCATCATCAAATATAATTTCAACTGATGTAAGCTGAGAAACAATCGTGTTGAACTCATTGATGTGTTTAGCCACCGAAGCACCTTTTCCCATTTTCAAGTTGAATAACTTTTTCATGAGTTGAACTTTGTTGTTTGCTGATGGCTTCTCGTACATGTCCGATAAAATGGACATCATCTCTTCTGTGGTTTGTGCCTCCGCAATGTTATGTGTTACATTCTTTGTTAGGGTTAATGGTATCACACCCAAAACCTGTCGGTCAAGGAGCTCCCAGTCATCATCCTCCATCTTTTTCGGTTTCTTTCTTGATAGAGGTTGATACAGCTTCTTACTGTATAGATAATCTCTAATCTGTAACCGCCAGAACGAAAAATCTGTTCCGTCGAACTTGCTGATTCCCGGTCCGCAAAAAATCAAAAAAATATTTTCTGATGTGGAAAATCAAACAAAGCTTGCAACCACAAAGCAAACTCAGAATTTTTTTTAAAAAATTACAACAAGGCTCTGATATCAGTTGTTTGGTAATTGCACCGAAACGATGTAGATCATGATGATAATATAGTACTGAAAAATGCGGAATAAAATAATCATCAAGAACACAAAAATTTACACGGTTCATCCAAGATAGGCTACGTCCACGGAGCTACTGCATATCTTTTATAACATGAGAAATATTACAACAAGTGTATACAATAATACACTAAATATCTTACACTCTCAACCAGAGTATAATCGAGAAAAATAATTTCTCTAACTCACACAAGAGAACACTCAACACTCAAATGCTCTCTATATTTTTCGAAGCTTTGTAATTGCTTCTGTTTTTTGGGATGATCCTTACAATGCAAATTATGCATGTATTTATAGGTGAATTCTTTCATGTGAACAAAGGAAGCAATATTCCTTTTTTCTTGCAGCCATCAACCAATTGGACACAGTTTTGACGAAATGCATTTTGGCAAAATGCATTGCATACAATTAAATGCAATGGCCTACTTACCTTACACCCACCATAGAATTTACATCATATTTCTCCCAAAAAATATTAAAAATATGGGTCCTGATATTTTACACCGCCAGATCTAGGAACGACAGCCAAAGTTTATTTTGCAGATTTAGAAGAAAAAAACTGCGGTTGAAAAAAAAAAACCGCTCGACGCTTTAGAAAGATGAATCTCTCGATCAGAAAGAAGATGTATCTTCGAAATCTCTTTATTTTCTCATCGGTAGATGAAATTATTCGCCACGCCAAAAGAATCGATGGAGGGAGTAGAGACATTGATGATGAGGTGGAAAGAAAAAATGACTAAGAGTTTTAATTTACTCATATTTTAAAGTATTATCAAAAAATTATTAAAAAAAGAATTAATTTTATTTTAAAGTGTTATCTCAAAAAAAAAGGGGAAATTTGTAATTACTTTTTTTTTCTAAACATAATTTTCTTCTTACTCCTTGCCCCTCTAAATCTTAGTTTTAACTCTCCATTTTTCTAAAATTTTCAAAAACATCCTAATTCTTATGATTTTGGTACGTGGCATTGTTATACCTATCGAATCTGTTCTCGAAGGCAAATAGCCCCAAGACATACAGCTACGCAAGGTTTCCAACCTATATACCATGCTCAAATGATTGATTTTTTTTAAAATGGTCCATCATGCTTCCGTATAATAAATTGAACAGATTACCTTTTTGACCAGAGTACCGTCGGGTTATATCTACAGAGTTTTACAGACTGCTCCTCACAGCCTAACCACACAGTCGCAACAGATGGTTCGTGAAGCAGATTCCTTCAACAGAACTTAGCACAACCTTGTTTCGTTTTCTACTTCAGGGTGTATAGTAAAGTAGCTTAATTTGAAACTAATACATGAGAGGGAAAAAAGCATTGGTTCTTTTATTCAAACATACAAAATATTATTACATAGTAACCTCCTGTAGAGGAGGAGAAACTTGTTTAGCTACTAATAGTAGTCGAAGATAAAACACACATAAACTTGAAAGAGAAAAGATTACAACTTATTTGAAAGAAAATGAAGAGGTTGAATGATGCCTTCATCTTCATTCTACTCTTATTTATAGAAGCCCTTTGGGATTTGTTTTTCGGACATCAAACTCTTGTCATAACTTTTTGTTAATGTCTTCCAGCTGTGGTTGGCACTATCTCTTGAGTGGGTCGAGTGGGTAGTTGAGTGGTCCCTCCACTTTTCTTGAGTTGTCTTCTTCTTAGATTATTAATCTAGAAGCAGCTTGTTCATCCAGTTTTATCTCCTGGCATAAATAGTATATATGAGTCTGGATCATATCAGCTGAGATTTCATTACCCGCTTCTTTCAGAAGTTTGTATAGATCTTTGAAAACCACCAGCTGCTTTCTTGTTGCCTTAATCTGTCTTTTGGAAACCTTGATATATGTATAATACATTTTCTTTGGTTCCAAATTTCGTTTTAAATATTGTGTGATTTTCTTGTTCTCATTTACTCTTTATTTATAGTTGTGTTTGGGTCTAGGTTTTCTTGATTATTTAGTGGGTTTATCACATGTCCACTAACTCTTGTCGGGGAATCTTTAAACTTTTGTTATCCCCAAGGAAAAATGATGGTAGTCACATGTTCGCTTATTTTTGTCGAGGAATCTTAAAATTTTGGTGTCCTCGAGAAAAACGTGGTTGTGGTCCTTCACCACTTGGTCGTGTCTCAGCAAGATGCTTCTTGTCTGATCGAGGTCTGAAGCCCTTGCCAAATTCTGGCTCCTTTTGGTTTGGGTATTATGGGCATATTCCGACTTTCTTTCCACATGAGCCATGTTGCAGAATTTCCGATGAGTTTTTTAACTCCCCGGCAGCTTGCTATTCCACAGAAGATTTATTTTCTTTTCAAATAGATCTTCTGCAAAACTCATTATTTTTACTATCATAAGATTTAACATGAATGATCCGTTTACCGAATTATGATAAATTTTGAACGAAAACTTGACTTTGTCCATCTCAATAAGATAGACCCATGAACCCCATGCTTTTCTGGTGGAGGTTGGAGGGTCTTTGATGAATTTTTGAACATTAACATCTGGCCTCCTTAACTTGATGAAATGAAAGGTTTCGTAAGAGGCTTTTCTTGCTGGTTCTGGTGCTGTACTAAAGAAGTATAGTTCCAGAATGTCTCCTCTGGACAAATAGTCGTTATTTACCTAAGTTTCATGATTTGACTTTCTTTGGATATGAATTTGGTTTCATCCATACCCTAGGATATTTCTCTGAGACATCAACCCTTATTGTGTCAGGGTTAATTCCTACTCTCGTTTTCAATTTCTCCCATATTTGTTGATATACCTGAAATGGAGAAATTGTAGCTTCATTAGTATCAACCTTAGATTTTTCCATGTCTATATTAGGTCTAAGGTTGATCTTTCCCTCTTCGATCCCCGAGGTGAAGGGTTGACTTGAAGACTCGAGATTTAAATCTGGAGTTTCAATTTTTGTTTCAACCGACTCATCTGGAGATGATCCCGACTTAACACTTGTGCTAGAGGTACTTGAATCCCCTGCTCCAAGTATAGAGTCATGTACTCGAAAACTCTCCATTTGGAAAACTAGTGGCTTCTCAATGCCTTGGAAGATATGCTTTTGCATTACAGATCATAACTGAGTATAAGCCTGTAAACATCATGTGATTCGATCAGAGACAATTCTTTTATCGGCTTGTTGTAGCCTTCCCGCAACTTGTGCGTTTAAGGCCAGCTTGTTGAACTCGTTTTGAATCATTTTAAGGTGTTCCCTCAAATGCCTCTGTATTTTTATTATGGCATCGATATCACCACTGTCCATCTCTTGTTAAAAAATTTGCAAGAATATTTTCATGAGATTAATGATCACAATATCAAAAATATAATTGACAAAACGCTTGCCATTTTAATAATCTGGGCTTCTCGGATTTAGATTCTATTATATTCCTCAAGAAAGCTTTTACATGTATATTATTAACTTTTAAAGTAAATTTTCAAAAGCCCTTTTTACTGCATAAAATTCTTTTTCGTTGATATGCCATCTTATGGCTTCCGCATTTGAGAAGAGTCAACTACAATATCTGCATGGATGTTCTCTTTCTGGTGTTAGTGAAGTATCAAGTGTACTAGTGCCTTGGAAGGCATTTCGAACACTATATTCCCCAATGAGCTGCAATAGCTCGTGTTCTAAGAATATTAACACCGATGAATTAAATCGAATTTGGTTTAAAACCAAGCGGAAGAAACTCGAAGTAATTCTTCGTGAATAAGACTGTTATATTAGAAAACATTTTATCTCATGTAAACTGAATAATCGAAAAAGGATATATTAGTTTTTGCATTCATCAGTTCAGTTATGGTGGCAGCTGAACTGACGAATACTCTAACTGATCCAAACAGTTTGAAAAATAGCAGTTAATCAGTTAAATACACAAGATATATTTATGGATGTTCGGAGACTTCAACTGCTTCTACGTCACCCCTTCTACCGCCTCGGGTAGAATCCACTAGAAGACTTTGATTTATACAAGACTTTGTACAAACCCACTCAGCAAGGACTTACACTGCTGCCTAAACTGAACTCCTAGCTACGACTGAAGGCAGCATCTTCGAGCCAACACTTCTTTAACGTCTATGTGTCAAAGACTACACACAAGTTTAACGTCTTTGTTCAAGACTGTATTTGAGTGGTTGAGAGTGTTTGTGTGTGAGAACTGAACAAGATATTCTCACACACTGAGAGAAATAAGCTTCTAAACTAAGAAAATAACACGTTAAAGTGTCCCTCTTGGCTGATTGCTTCTGAAATCTGATGTGCAATGTGCGTGCCCTTTCTTTTCTCTCTTGTTTGTGTTGAAGCTTTTTGTGTATTTCGTTCTTTTTCTTCTGCTTCAACTACTTCTCTTCTTTTTGAGTATTCACTTATCTTCTCTTTATATAGGCGGAAAAACTGAACATACAGTGAGACTCATTTATTGTATCTGTTGCATCTTGAATTCGTTTCTTGGATTTGTGTCTCGACTTTTCGACTGCCCTTCTGAAACGTTTTATCTTTAATGCTCTGATACAACGTCCATTATTGTCCTTTGACTGGACAATGGCTTTGTACCTTCACGTACAGCTGGAATCCACTGAAAGAGTGTGTCTTCATCTATAACTGAAATATTCTTACTGATGCTTCGAACTGGTCAGCTGGGCTGGTGAAATCAGTTGACTCGTCGGTTGAACTGGTTTCACTCTCGTTCAGTTGAACTGATTAGCTGGGTTTCTTCATAAGTTGAACACTCCTTCGGTTGGCCAGGCTTCTGAGGTTCTCCTGCTAAACCACATATCAACTGGACAATCAGCTGGACTGCTCAATTGACATAACAGTTAGACTGATTCAGTTTGTGCGATAAGTTAGGTCTTTAGCTTGTGATGTAAACAGCTCGTGAGTGATCCTAGCTGCTGAAAACTAAGGTAGGTTATTAGTAACACAAATTAACAAGTTTTGTTATCATCAAAATCAAGATTGCGAACTTGAAAAGTTCTAACAGTTAGATTTGTTAAAACTGCCGCCCACCAATGATCAAGGGCATCCGTATATAATACCAATTCATCTTCATCCTGAGGAATAGCCATTTTTAGAAGATTTTTTCAAATCTCCTTAAGTTGGCTAAGTCCCTGTGTGTTCTTCGTCCATATAAATTTTGCGTCTTTTTCAATAATGGACTGAATACTTTTCTGTGTTTTACTAGATTTTTAATAAACATCCCAACAAAATTAACAACTCCTAGGAAACTCTGAAGTTGTTTCTTTTCTTTCAGTTGGTTTGGAAAATTTTGCACCTTTTATACTATATGATCCTGCAAAATTATTCCCGACTCATCGATTTTTATTCCGAGAAATTCAATATTTCTTGTAGCAATGACTGTTTTCTTTTCAGATAGAACCAGTCCTTCTTTTTTGCAAACATTAGAAAAGATTTCTAAATGCTTGATATATTCTTCTATGTTTTTAGATGCGATTAAAATATCATCAATATAGACAAATATAAACTTAAAATAATCTTTAAATAGATTATCCATTTTCCTTTGAAATATCTTGGGTGAATTAGCCAATCTCATTGGTAATACTTCCCAAATATAGTATCCTTGTGGGGTGGAGAAAGCTGTGAATTTTTGGCTTTCCTCCTGCATCCAAATTTGATAAAATCCAAACTTACAATCAAATTTAGAGAAGATCTTCGCATTGCGTACGCAACTGATTAGATGTTCTCTGCTAGGTATAAAATACACATCAAACTCCAGAATCTTATTAATTTCTTGGTAATTAATAACTAATCTAGGTTTATTTCTTTTTATCTCACCGTGATTTCTTACCAGAAATCCTGGACTGATGTATTGTGAAATTCCTGCTTTTATTAAACCAAGGTCCAAATGTTCCTTGATTATAATCTACATATCCCTTTGATCAATTATGTTCATTGGGATGGGTTTGAATCGGACAAATTCATATTCTTTGCGTTCCTTAAATTTAAGGCAGACTTTGAGCTGATTTTTATGAGATCATCATTGTAATTTTGTTTGATTCTTTTCTTGGCATCTTCAAGTGATACCTTTGATTCAAACCCTAACTCATCTTGATATAAAGCTATCTTAAGGCATTCTATTTCTTCAGGTTGGAGCTGTTTATCTGCTCTTAATTGGAGCATTATTTCTCCAAACCATCTAGAATCCTTCATTTTTGGGTTTAGAAGTTTTCCTTCATCACCATGCTTACTGCGAAACGGAATTGGCAATTTTATGTAAAATGCCGCCGTAGTCTCCGAACTTACGATTTTGTGATCACAAGGTGTTGTGAACACAAATCGTCTAGTCTCATTTTATTGTGTATATGACTTGAACATTTGTAGGAAATTATTTCCTAGTAGAATGTCAGCTCATGTATCATGAAAATAAAACGTTGGTATTTTTACCTTATACCGAGGTGTTTGTCCAGCACCTCCGATCACGATTTTTGTCATCTTAATCCCCTTATATAAGATTAAATTCTCTGGAAAAATCTCTTCCAGCAATCTTTGTGATATGAATCTGGCCGGGATGATCAAGGAAGAAGGGCTCGTGATGCATGGGAGTATGTTTGGAGATCAAAAGAACATTATTCAAGCATCATTTTTGTCGACCGAGGCTACACGGACCTGTACACGGGGTCCGTGCCCATCACAATCGAGAATGAAGAAAACCGAGCCTACACGGACCCATGCACGGACCTGTACACGGGGTCCGTGTCTTTTGTTTGCTGGAGAATATTTTGGCCGAGTGTACACGGACCCTCATCCGGAGGCCTACATGGGGTCCGTGCCCTTTAGTTTTAGGCGAGAATATTTGTTCCTAAATTAGAGTTTTAATTATTTTGGTAACTAGATTTGATATCTTTGAAATTTGTGAACAATATATACTCGAAAAAAACTATCATTGTAAACACTTTTGAGTCATTAATTGAGTTTTATATAAAACTTTCTTTGAGAATTCTCTCAAAAACAAGCTTAAGTTTCGTTATAACTTTTGCGTTGTATCAAATCAAACTTTATCAAAAAATTTATCTTTTGTGGCGTTTGTCAATCGAATATCACGAGGGTTGCCAAGGACGGGTTCTTTGGAGGTTCTCTTGAACGAGATTGTTTCTATCGTTGATTAATTGTTGCTAGAACGCGTGATCTAGAGGCGATTATCACACCTATCAATTACTTGTTTCAAAGATCGGGACAAATCAAAGATCTCGTGGGCGGGATCGCATCAGGTGGTATCAGAGCTTTTGGTTTTTGATTCAAGTAAGCGTATCCGTTCAATTCTTCGTAGGATTTTCAATATCGATTTTCGTGTAGCGATTTCTACGGATTTGTTGAATCTACAAAAAAAAAAAATCACGATTTACTGTTCATCGCGGAATTACTGTTCACCGGGGTTACTGTTCTTGCGGAGTTATTGTTCACGCGAATCGGAATTACTGTTGACGTCGGATTACTGTTCAAAACGGAATTACTGTTGACGCCGGATTTACTGTTTACGGCATTATTCATTCGCCGGGATTTTGTTAATCGGTGCCGAAATTACTGTTTATTGCCGAATTTACTGTTCATGGCACTATTTATCATTGCCGAAATTACTGTTCATCCGCCGAATTTATTATTCACGACACTGTTCACGCCGAATTACTGTTCATCTGCCGGAGTTACTGTTCAACTACCGAATTTACTGTTCACGGCACTGTTCATCTTCCAGATTTACTGTTCACGGTACTGTTCACATATTGTTCACCCGAAGAAAAAAAAATTGAATCGGGTGTTTGTTGGAATTTTAGCGCTTATATTTAGCGTTAAGTTTGTCCTTGTCATTTAGTCGCATTCTAGTCAATTTCAGAGTTGCTTGTTCTTGTGTGGTCTAAGTAAGTCGAATTTCAAGCGTCACAGGATTGATCTCATAAGTTTGATACGTGGAAGCCACGAGACTTAAGCGCCCCCTTGAGAATTCTGACTTGAGTGAACATATTTGAGTGGAGTGAATTTTCATTGGAGTGATTTGTGAGGTTTTGTGGTGAGGGAAAAAGACGAGTGCGAGTGAATTTTCATTGGAGTGACTAGTGAGAATTTGTGGTGAGAAAACTTTATTCTTTTATTGTTTTATACTAACCTTTTCTTGCAGGTATAATGGTTGACGATCTTCAATATCAAACAATATTAAGGGGGATTGATAGAATATGGGAGAAGGAGCTTAAGCCTTTACATGAAAGGTTGGATAGGCTTGAGGGTAGTGCTAATGAGAAGAGACGAGGTAGTAGACTTGGTGGGGATAGAGCATTGCATTTGGATCGTGATGATAGGAGGTGCAAATCGAGTGGTAGGCAGGGAATTGACTCGTGGAAGGAGTTCTTGACATCCGCACGAAGGTCGAGTGAAGAGAAGAAGGTCAAGACTAGACCGAAGTTGGTTTTGAAGCAAGGGTATCAAGGTACATCTAAAAGTTCAAATGTTAGTACTTATGATATTCAATGTATTTGGTGTCTAGAGTTTGGACATGATATTAGCCAATGTACAAAGGAGGAGGTGAATGTACTGGAGCCTAGAGTTGAATGTGAATCTAAGGATGCAGTGGAATGTGGAGTTGAAGTGAGCATTGATGTTGAACCTAAAGTGGAGGTTGAGAGAATTGAGGAGGTTGGTACTCCACTGATTTCTGACTTGAGCATAGAATGTTGTGCTGTGGAGGGTGAATCCTTAGATGGTGAATTTTCTTCTAATGTGTGTGCTATGGAGGAGAAAGAAGAAAGTAGTAATAATTTGTTGCACGCATGTTATGATTCATCATGTACCTTTATTGATCCATCTATTTCAGTTGTAATTACTGATGATCAACTGCAATTTAATTGTGAGAGTGAAAAAGAATTTAAAATGGCCGAAAGAATGAGTGATCAAAAGAGTGAGATGGCCATAGAAAGAAAAGAAAAAGAAAAAGAGACCAAAGAAAAAGAAAAAGAAAAAGAAAAGAAAAATAATTTTAAGGCCCAAAAGAGTGAAAAGAGTGAGGATGAGAGTTGTTTACTTTTGTATAAACCCCTTAAAGTACCTTTGTACAAAGTGGTTTATTATTCTTGTGATGATATAGCCGGTTCAATCCCGAGCACTGTTATTTCTCATTTGCAGGGTTATGATGAAGTTTTGATGAGGAGACGAGCAAATGTGGAAGGTGTAAAAATGCAATGGGATGATCCATTTGGCGTTGAGAGCAATCACCGTGAGGTAAGCATAGTTGCCAACGCAACAAGCATGAGGTATGATTTTAGTCCTTATCTTAGTTCATTGTTGTGTTGTGCTCAAGAATTTGGGGTGAGTGTTGAAAGTGTGATGTCCAAATGGTCTAACGATGAGATGACGATTTTGTCAGGGAGTCACAGCGTTGAGGATGGTGATATAATGCATGAATTAAATTCAAATGTTAGTTATTTTGAGTGTTCAAAGATTGTCAAGTTGATGAGGTTTTGGCATGTCAATGACTTGAGTGCATTAGAATTAAATTCTTGTGTTGTGTTAAATGATTACATGGATAGTACATCTGATGTGTTCTATGTGCATGATTCATACTTGTTTGATGATGGCGTTGAAAAGAGCATGAATGAATATCAGAATTTTTATGTGCATAATGAGTACAATTTTAAGGAGAATAAATTCTTCATTCTATATTCATTGCATGAGTTACGTACTAGTGATGCATATAGTGGTGTTTTTATCTTTGATAACATGCATGATTATATGTGTTGGTTGCATATGAAGAGATATGTTGAGTGGAATTGTGAAACATGCATTGCATATAAGAGATTGACATTTTGGCTAGATTCTTATATCGTGCATGAACTATGTCTTATTCCTAGTGAGCTAAGGTCGTACACGTGTATGGATATCATTTGTGTGTTAACTAGGCCTAAGAAGTGGAGAAATTTAATTTTTATAATGCTTAATGATATATTCTCCTTATCAATTCATGTCACTTATTATTTGATGATTGGTGTAATTAATGATTACATGGAGGGGGCAGCCATGGAGCTGGGATTCCAAACAGTGATGGGGCACGCAATGGATGGCACCTACAAACTTGAGCTTAGAGGTAAACATGTTGATAATATCGTCCTTGTTATTACTAACTTGCTTCGTTTTTGTGCAGGGGGGCAAGATTTGAGGACAAATCTTTTTGAAGAAGGGGAGTATGATATGAATCTGGCCGGGATGATCAAGGAAGAAGGGCTCGTGATGCATGGGAGTATGTTTGGAGATCAAAAGAACATTATTCAAGCATCATTTTTGTCGACCGAGGCTACACGGACCTGTATACGGACCTGTACACGGGGTCTGTGCCCATCACAATCGAGAATAAAGAAAACCGAGCCTACACGGACCCATGCACAGACCTGTAGACGGGGTCCGTGTCTTTTGTTTGCCTGGAGAATATTTTGGCCGAGTGTACACGGACCCTCGTCCGGAGGCCTACACGGGGTTCCGTGCCCTTTAGTTTTAGGCGAGAATATTTGTTCTTAAATTAGAGTTTTAATTATTTTGGTAACTAGATTTGATATCTTTGAAATTTGTGAACAATATATATTCGAAAAAAACTATCATTGTAAACACTTTTGAGTCATTAATTGAGTTTTATATAAAACTTTCTTTGAGAATTCTCTCAAAAACAAGCTTAAGTTTCGTTATAACTTTTGCGTTGTATCAAATCAAACTTATCAAAAGATTTATCTTTTGTGGCGTTTGTCAATCGAATATCACGAGGGTTGCCAAGGACGGGTTCTTTGGAGGTTATCTTGAACGAGATTGTTTCTATCGTTGGTTAATTGTTGCTAGACCGCGTGATCTAGAGGCGATTATCACACCTATCAATTACTTGTTTCAAAGATCGGGACAAATCAAAGATCTCGTGGGCGGGATCGCATCACTTTGGTAATTTTCTTCCAAATTATTTGGAAAAACTCCTCTTTTTGCTGTACAAATTCCAGCACCTGAGTCAATATAAGTAGCAAAGTGTTCTGCTTTATATTATTCGTATAACATCCCTACTGAAATGTATATCAAGAATGGACTTGTGGTCATTAGGTTTTCCACATCCAATCTTATGCCATAAACTCAATTCCATATTCTAGAAGTTTCTAAGGTTTATGTTCCTCGAGAAACTCTAGTCCAAGAACCAATCGATCTGGTTCTTTCCCTGGAATTTCTTTGATATGAACTTCCAATTCTCCGATATTAATCATTCATTGGTAAGTTCCCATCGTGGATTGTTCTAAATAGTATATGGTATTACAAAAAAATTGATTCCTTTGTTGCGTAATATCAAATATTATTTCTACTTCATTACACCCTTCTGGGCATCTAAGCTTTCATATTGTGGAAAAGCTTTTTGGCTCATGTTGGGTTTCTTGGACATGCGTTTTTCCTCATCTGTAACTTGTAATTATATTTCCCTGAAAAGATATTCTTTTTGATTCCAATCTAAGACTTTGATTTCTCTGTAGAATCGGTTTGTCTTTCTTGTATTAAGGGAAACTCAACTCTTTCTGGATAAGTTGACTGTGCAACTTTTCCAAATATCTCAGGTGATATGAATCCTCGTACGAACGAAAAGCCAACACATTTATTCAAACCGCGCCATCATTTCAATAACATTAAAAGGGATTTGTGTTGTGTCCCGATTTTTTGAATCAAGTGGGTGCGTGATTTTCACCTCTAAACTATGAAAAGCTTAGCAACAAATAATCACAAAGAAAACAACTGAAACTCGAACGAATCTTCAAAGAAAAAGACCTTGACAAACCGCGTAAGAACGATCGACAAACGCCACAAAGTAATAACTTTGATAAGTTTGATTTTAAATGCAAAGCAAGACGCTTTTGGGTTGTTTGAGAGAAAACTCAAGAACAATCAATTCAATAATCAATAATCAGAAAAATAATGTTCAAAAATTCGTGCATATATGCTTACAAAATAAACAAGATTAGTTTCCAAAACCATTAAAACTCTAAACTAGGAAACATGTATTTTCCTCGCGGCTAGGCATGCTCGGGCGGTAGGATCTTACCGCTCGAGCGCCGAGGGTTCTGGACATTTGGCGCTCGGACGGTAAGATTTGACCACTCGGGCACGAGGTGTTTTGGAATTCTTCTTTGAACAGTAATGGTGGCGCTCGGGCGGTAATATTTGGCCGCTCGGGCGCCGAAGCTTCTGGTCTCCTCATCGTTTGTCACATGAATAATGTTCTTATGGCTTCCCAACTCACTCCCATGCATCACGAACCCTTCTGCACTTTGCACCTTGCTTGTAAGCCCTTTTTACTTGCTCATAATTCCATTCAATGCTTCCTTGATTTCTTCAGTCGTCCCCTCGTGATTGGTCCCTCCGACATCTCTAACGGATCCCATGCTTTCCTCAGATCTTGTCCTACCATGATCATATCATCCTCCCCTTCTTGAAAATGATTTGTTCTCAAATCTTGTTCATCACCTACATCAAACAACGACAAATCACTAACATTAAAAGTAGAACTCACGTTATACTCACCTGGTATATCAAGTTTGTAGGCATTGTCAATGATCCTTTCAAGGACTTAAAATGGTCCATCGCCCCTAGGTAACAGCTTTGAACGTCTGTTCTCGAGGAACCTTTCCTTCCGCAAATGCAGCCACACCCAGTCACTCTTTTTAAACACCGCATTTTTCTTCTCTTTGTTGGCTTGTTTGGTGTATTGCTCATTTTTCTTTTCTATGTTGCCCTTGACCGTCTCATGCAAACTCCTAAAAAATTCAGCATTCTTCTTGCCATCCATGTTTAACCTTTCACTCACAGGTAAAGTCATCAAATCCAACAGAGTTAAAGGATTAAAATCATACACAATCTCAATGGCGAATAACTAGTAGTAAAATGCATGCTACGATTATAAGCAAACTCAACAAATGTTAAACATTCTTCCCAATTATTTTTAAGAATAGCACGCAATAAAGTTCCTAACGTCCTATTAACAACCTCAGTTTGCCCATTTGTTTAAGAGTGAAAAGTCGTAGAAAACAATAATTTAGTGCCAAGTTTAGCCCACAATGTTTTCCAGAAATAATTCAAAAACTTAACATTACGATCATAAACAATAGTCCTAGGCATGCCATGCAACCTAACGACTTCTCTAAATAACAGCTCCGCAATGTTAGATGCATCACCAGTTTTATGACAAGCAATAAAATGCGTCATTTTCGAAAATCTATACACAACAAAAAATATAGAATCTCGCCCCTTCTTTGTCCTAGGCAACCCCAAAACAAAATCCATAGAAATATCAACCCAAGGTTCACTAGGGACGGGAAGTGGTGTATACAATCCATGTGGTTGTGTTCTAGACTTAGCTTGCCTACAAGTTATGCACTTATAACACACTCGTTCAACATCATGCTTCATATGTTGTCAATAAAAATGCTCACGTAAAGCATTCATGTGGACCATGCATACATGTTTCAACATCACGCTTCATATGTGATAAATAAAAATGTTCACACCAAAATGTCCCATCAAACCACCCCCATGTGCCTCCCTAACAAGTAACTCACGCATGGATGATTTAGGGATACACAACATATCTTCTTAAACAAGAAACCATTATGCAAATAGAATTTTTCATGTGGACCATGCATACATGTTTCAAACACATCCTTAAAATTCTCATCTAGCACATATAACCATTTCACATGCTCAAATCCCAAAATTTTTTACTCTAAGGTAGAGATTAGTACGTACCTAAATGATAGTGCGTCGGCCACTATCTTGGGTTTGGTCATCACCTTATTCTCCTTACGTTTGGCCACATTTAATCGCCAAGAAGATGATGAACTCCCAATTTGATTGGTGCAGCAAACTCCTCGCCTCTTGACTTGTTGCTCCACCTTTATGGCCATTTGCACCATCTTGTCTAGATTTAAGTAGTGTCTAAGTTCCACTTGATCTTGAATCTCCCTGTTCAAACCACAAAGAAAACGTGTCATCGTCGCCTCACTATCTTCCTCTATGTTTGCCCTAATCATGACTACTTCCATCTCTTTATAGTAGTCCTCAACACTCTTTACTCCTTGCCTCAAAGTTTGTAGCCTCTTAAACATCTCCATATAATAGTGATTGGGCACAAACCTCTTCCTCATGACCCTCTTCATCTCATCCCAAGTTTCAATAGGTCTCTCATTATATCTCCTCCTAGTGGTCACTAGTTGATCCCACCAAATGAGAGCGTAGTCTAGAAATTCAACCACCGTCAACCTAATCTTCTTTTGTTCGGAGTAGTGGTGACATTCAAACACAAATTCTACCCTCTTTTCCCACTCTAAATATGCCTTCGATCAGATTTCCCATGGAACGATGGAATCTTCATCTTAATACTACCCATGTTCCCATCTTTCCTATTATCGTATCTACCCCGTACGGCTCCTATTCTTTCTCTACCAAATGCTCTACCTTGTCCGTTCCTACCCCAATTTTCATTTTGGCTCTCCTCGTCTCCTCCCAAATCATACTCTTCCTCTTCTTCTCCTCTATCCAAATCTTTAGGCTTAGATTTATTTCCACTAGTACTAACTTCAAGCCTGCTCATCCTCTCATGTAACGGCTCCAACTCAACCCTCATCATCTTAGTTAAATGTCCAAACAACGCCTACATTTTTCTTTCAGATTTTGTACCTGCAAGAAACGTTAGTAGAAAACAAAATATTCCTCACTCAAATTATCACGGTCACTCCAAAGAAAATTCACCCGTCTCTCCTCTCTTTGTTTTTTTGTCTCACTAAAAATACTCATCGGTCACTCCAAAGAAAATTCACTCACACTCAAGTATGTTCACTCGAATTCAAGAATTCCCTCAAAGGTGCTCAAGCTTTGTATTTTTGTAAAACAAACAATCAAGTTCAACTCGTGGACAATTGTGATCAACTCACTTAGACTGCGTAGACAAGAAGTTTGAAATATTTTTTTAATTGTGAGAGACAATTGAATATGACTCACAATAGAGAATAAAACAAAATACAAAAACAAAATAATGGTGAATTTTCGGATTTTTTGTACTCCTTTTTTTAAGGCTGAGTAAAACTTGAAAATCCCAACAAAAAAATTCACCAAAATTCCAGAAACCGACGAAGAACATTAGAACAAAAACAGATCTTAAAAAGGAACAAAAGAATAAACAGATCTCATAATAGAACGAAAGATAAACTTACTTGAATTCAATGAACCAAAGCTCTAATACCAAATGATATGAATCCTCGTACGAACGAAAAGCAAACACGATTATTCAAACCACGTCCTCAATTCAATAATGTTAAAAGGGATTCATGTTGTGTCTCAATCTTTTGAATCATGTTTGTGCGTGATTTTCACCTCTAAACTATGAAAAGCTTAGAAACAAATAATCACAAAGAAAACAACCAAAACTCGAACGAACCTTCAAAGAACAAGCCCTTGACAAACCCCGTAAGAACGATCAACAAACGTCACAAAGTAAAAACTTTGATAAGTTTGATTTTAAATGCAAAGCAAGAAGCTTTTGGGTTGTTTGAGAGAAAACTCTAGAACTATCAATTCAATAATCAATAATCTGAAAAATAATGTTCAAAATTCGTGCATATATGCTTACAAAATAAACAAGACATGAAAAATTTAGTTTCCAAAACCATTAAAACTCTAAACTAGGAAACAAGTATTTTCCTCGCAGCTAGGCGCGCTCGGGTGGTAGGATCTTACCGCTCGAGCGCCGAGGGTTCTGGACATTTGGCGCTCGCGCGGTAAGATTTGACCGCTCGGGCGCGAGGTGTTCTGGAATTCTTCCTTGGACAGTAAAGGTGGCGCTCGGGCGGGGCCGCTCGGGCGCCGAAGCCTCTGGTTTCCTCATCATTTGTCACATGAATAATGTTCCTATGGCTTCCCAACTCACTCCCATGCATCACGAATCCTTCGGCACTTTGCACCTTGCTTGTAAGCCCTTCTTGATTGCTCATAATCCATTCAATACTTCCTTGAATTTCTTCAGTCGTCCCCTCGTGATTGGTCCCTTCGGAAGCTCTAACGGATCTCATGCTTTCCTCGGAGCTTGTCCTACCATGATCATATCATCAGGTATTTCAATGAACTCATTTCTAATAAAAAATTCTGAATTATGTGTATTAGATAACATATATGAAATCTGATAGGTAATAGAATATGGTTTATTACCTACATTCATCAGTCTTTTTTTTTTTGAAATTCTGATATAATGTCAAAGCTCGGCTGAAATCTCGATCTGCCAGGTTGTAGACTATTCTCGGATAAATTACTCCTACAATTTTTCCTGTATAGAGATTTTCTGAGATTGTTCCCAGTACTGAATCTTGAAGGTTTCTCTTTCGTTTATCACATATAGCAATATCAATGGGTGAATCTATTCCCTCTTTGAAAGTATCTTTTATCATAATCTGGATTGCTCTAATATGAATCCAGGACATGGTCCGTGTTACTTATATCTTGAGTTTTTGTAATTCCTTCTTAATTTCTTCGAAAGGAATTAGTTGCATCTCCATTCTATTTTCTGTAAGTTCCATTGGAATTGTCATTTCCCTTCTAGAAACTTTATAGATTAGATGATGCTTTATGTTTCTTAGGCCAATACTTTCTAAGAACTTTTCTACATGTCCTACAGAGAATCCCTGATATCTTTGAAGACTAGGATTTTCTCTGATGATCCTTTGGACCGTGTTATGAGATATTGTTGTCTGGCTCAAGAAACCAGAAAAATCTTCATGTGTTTCGTTTCAAAACACTTCGTCTTCAGTCAGATTCCGATTCACTTCCATCAGATTCCTCCTGACTTAAGACTTCTTCTTCTTCATATACACTTTCGTCTGAGTCAATATCCTCAAATCGGTATACCTGAATAAGATTTTGGTAATAAACTGCTTCTTCAATATCTGGGGTTTGATCGAAGCATTTAATACCTCTTTTTTTCATTTTCTGGACAGTTGGTTGAGATATGACATCTTGCTCCACATGTCCAGCGATTAAAATCTTTAAAACTTTCATTAGCTCGAGTATGAGCTCTTCTGAAAGTTTTTTTGTATGTGTTCTTCCTGTATTTCGAGAGATACTCGATGCTTGAGATGATATCCTACTTCTTGATGTTCAACTTCTATGCCCAGATTTATAAGATTTAGCTTTTTGTCTATAACAAAATGTTCTTGGTTTCCAAGAACTTCTTCCACTTCTAACGTAAGGATGAGTTCTAAAACTTCTCCTCTTCTGCCTTTGTGGTTTACTTCCGATAATTGTTGGAAGATCATTTTATTTACAACACAAAGGAGTACATTTGTTAATACCTCTTAATCGTTTGTAATTCTTTTGTAATGCTGTCAGATGACACCATTCTGTCAATTTTTCTTTGAGGAAAGAGGCTCTTCGTGCCAATGTATCTGGATTGCCAGAGACATATTCACTTATGAGCATTTCTCTCCAGGGAACTTGGCATTTTTGCGAAGAAAAGTTGCATTGCGAAGAAAAGTTGCATTGCTATATCTTCTTCCACCCCTGAATTCTATTTATATTTAGTGAACAACATAATATATTCATCCACTAGACGTATATCATGTAATTCAAGACTATAAAGAGCTTGAGTATATTTCTTTTTCATCTCTGTATCTTAACTATTAAAATAGTCTAGCCCTATAAATTGTGCTTTAAAAAGGGTAGCCATTCTTCCGGCTATCTCGCTAAGAGATTCTCCGGCTAGGACTGATTCTTTGATTTCTACCGAAGTCATGTCCCAAGAAATTTTAACAGATCCCATAATACTCATTTTCAGAAGTTTAATTAATCATTTTCTATTGAGATCGAGTGTACCTGCTGCGATTCTCATAGCTGATGTCCAATCATCTATGAGATCTACTCTGTTTTTGAATTATAATACATCTAGGTTAAGCATAACTCCATAAGGATGTGTTGGTTCTAAAACAGATTCCACATAAGGTGTTTAGTGCAAAGGAATTTGATTCTTCCTTGACCTTGTCCCTGCTGGGTGTGACTCTCCATTGGTATGGAAATCGGGTTGGGATTCTCTCATATTTATATTTTGAGATCATACACTTTCCTTTGGTGGTTAATGAGAAGATGACCAGGTTATGGAGGGTGGTTCACCTTCTGTTGTGTTCATCTTCAGATCTACGACCTTGAGGTTTGCAAATGATTCTGCAAGTTCTTTGAGATCCTCGAGACCAATCCTTTCTAAAGTTGTCATCAGAATATTTTCTTTTTCGAGACAGATTTAATTAGATTGATCATTTTTTCTTCTTCAGTTAAAGGTTATGGCATTACTTTGGCATTTCCTCGTTGATGTAACAAGGGCTCAGTACCAAAGGATGAAGGTAACCTTCCTTCTGAAGTCATCTTACTAGAACTTGGTTGTTGTATAAGTGTTTGAAGTCGTGTTCGAATCTCCTTTGATACTCCAAAAATTTCTTCCTGGTTTTCAAGGATCTTTTCCTCCTTTTGAGGTACATAATAGGTACATAATACAATATACTACAAGAATTTTGTATTGTCTTATGAATTTCTCTAAGATCTCCAGAGATTTTAGAGAAATCCGGTATTATTTCTAAGGACCTATTATTTTGAATCATAAGTTTACCTTAGGACTCCGATAAGTTCCTCTTTTTTATTTATATCTAACCTTGGTTAGATCTTCCCGTTTCAAATATTACAATATTTTGGAATAACTTCTGTAAAGAATTAATCTCGAACCTGGGTTCGGATTCATGTAATTTGTGAAAATTCTCATTCTCAATCATCTAATTAATCGGTAATAATAAATTTGCATGTTTGAAATAATTTTACCTGGGCTTTGATACCATTTTCTCCCAGGAAAATCAATCTTTCTCTATATAAGGGTGTTTTTGTCAATTTTATCTTTTTAGAAAGTCTGGTGAAAGTTTATAGGTGTAGGGAGTTACGATAGTAGATGTTTGGATTCGAGGATTTAAAACCAATTTTTTTAAAAAAAATTAAAAAAGAATTAATTTTCTTGGAAACGCGTGTTTTATCATTCGTGTACAAACGTTGCCTCTCTCTTGGCTGTAACCCAACGTTGACTATCATACTGTTGCCACACGTACAAATCCCTAATTTTCGATTCATCTTCCTTGAATTCACGTCTTCTATGTCATAAATTTGCCTAATATTCATTCCCGGCGCGGTTAATCCATTGACATTTGTATGCAATGTACAATTTTTAGTATTTTTTTGTTCTTGATTTTTGGAATGAGTGCTGAATTATAGCCCTGGTCATCCCGAGTATTTCTTGCAATAATCTTGCCTTTGAATGGCGGCGCAGAGGGGCCTGGTGGTGGACACCGGGGTGCGGATATTGGATGTGGATGAGGGGAAGAATCCGGAGTCCCCGACGGGGAAGAATTTCAAGGCAGACAAATTTCCGCTTTCGCGATGGGAATCTGCGGTGGCTTTGGGGGTGTTTTTGCTGTTTTCAATCGGGTTGATGTGCTTATACCTGACCATGCCTGCGGCGGAGTACGAGATGCTCAAGCTGCCTCGTACCCTTGCTGATCTTCGGTTGCTCAAGTAAAGTTTTTTTTAAAATTAGATTAGATTTCTTTATTTTTGGTTTAATTTATCTTCGTTAGTTTTTAACCCAGCTCCTGCCACTGCAGGAGTATGGTATCTATACTATTCCAAATCAAAATTAATGGTTTTACAGCATTGAGATCCAAGCATTTAAATTATATTCACGTGTCACTTTCATGGTTTCTCCTTTCCTTCAGTAGCACAAGATTTTGGCTTTGAATTTTGTATTTGGGAGTGTCTGCAACAGGATTGATTGGTGTTTCTGTTGTAGCGATATTGAGTTTCACAATCTAATTATGCTGCAGGGACCATCTTGCAAACTATGCTGGAGAGTACCCTGCAAAGTTCATCCTTGTTTACTGTTCGACATACATATTCATGCAGACATTTATGATTCCGGGGACAATATTCATGTCCTTGCTAGCTGGAGCACTATTTGGTGTTATTAGAGGGCTTTTCTTGGTTGTTTTTAACGCCACAGCTGGTGCATCCTCATGCTATTTTCTATCCAAACTGATTGGCCGGCCTATTGTTAACTGGTTGTGGCCTGAAAAACTCAGATATTTTCAAGCTGAGGTATTTATTTCATTTTTTGTAAGATTTTACTTCATTTCATTTTGTAATATCTGAGAAATTACAAGTTTCTTTTTAACCCCAATTGCCTTCATCTTTCACTGTCTTTGGAACCTTGCTGAGAAGGAAGTTTTTGGTTTCAGATAGCTAAGCGGAAAGATAAGTTGCTCAATTACATGCTCTTTTTGAGAGTGACGCCGACACTTCCGAATCTCTTTATTAATTTGGCATCACCGATTGTGGATATACCATTTCATGTTTTCTTTCTGGCCACAGTCATTGGTATTATTCCAGCCTCCTATATCACCGTCCGAGTAAGACTTTTTCTTTTTGTTAGATGCTTCTTCAAGCATTTCAATTTGGCTTAAGGATACATTACATGCAAGTCGAGTTGAATAAAAAGAAAATTTTCATACTCGAGTTCTACTTGATTTCCAAGTAATAAGTAAAGCTTGAGCACATAAAAGTATATAGTTTCTCGAATATGAAGTGAACTCGAGCTTGGATGCAAATGGAAAAAATAAAAAAGATATTATCATCCGAGCTCGAGTACTAGATCTATGAGGTATTAAAACACGAGTTGGACTCAGGAGAGTGCTCAAGCTGCTCGAACTCAAAGCTGAGAACTGAGCTGCGTGCCAGCTACGGACAAGTGGCGTGGCTCTCTTACTTCCCTAATTGCTGCAGTTGCTTAATTTCTATTAGTTTGTTCATCTTTATACAATTGACATAAGTTTCTGCCACTGCTTTTGTTTCCATCAGGCTGGACTAGCACTTGGCGATCTCAAATCAGTGAAAGATCTATACGATGTTAAGACCCTGTTCGTTCTTTTCCTTATTGGGTCGATTTTGTTACTTCCTGCTATATTGAAGAGGAAGCGGGTATACGAATAGAAGTGTCTCCATGAAAAATGAAAATTCAAAATATGGATCATGAGGTTTTTCCCCTTTTCTTGGGATACATGAAATTCTTGGAAGCCTCCTCTCCATATCAATTAGCAGAAATCATGAGATTCGACTCTTATGGAGCAACAATGGTCGAAAATAGATTTTGATTCAAGTATCAAATATATAGATAGTGCTTACACCTTCAATAGAGTGTCCCATTCTAAAACTGATTAGGAGTTTGGGATCTAAAGCTGACTACTGTGATATAGTTCATGATGCAATTTGGTACTGGAGAACTAAAACAAAATATTTATACCATTATGAAATCGTTCTGTGTTCCTCAATGAAAACCTAACCAAATATGATCGGTATATCCCTTTTGATCATGATTTGATGCTTTCACCCTCGAGACGAATGAGCTAGTAGCATGAATGACGGGCTTTATTTGTTAGGTTTGTCGTTTTCGCTAGCAACCGCGAAACAGTGCATGGAAATCTATGTGTTTTTGCATATAGTAAATTAATCTCTCAAATTTTTGAATCTTTATAAATTTATTTTCTATAATTGGAATGGATAGAGCTTTCATCCATGGGTTGCCTTAATCTGGGGTTGTGATATAAAAGCTGGTTGGTTGTGTTCGTCCAAAATTTTTTTTGGATCGATTATAAAAGGAATGTAAAAATTGAGTTTGATATCATCCATAATAATGGCACCATCCTAAACAATGTGTTTAATTTTTTAATAAATTATTAAAATATCGATGTATTTTTTTCCCAAAAACATTTAATTCTCTAAGTCAGTTAAAAGAATTATCAACACTCCCAGGTTTGGCTTACATGAATACAAAAATTTGTTAATTATAAGTATATATTTATATATAAAAAAGACCTACGTGCATTATTATTTTTAATAACTTTAGTTAGGGAGGCAATGGATCCATCGTTTGGAATTGGTAATGGGTTTTAAAGGATCCTCTCCTCCGGTATGTATATTGGTAATACATGTGGGGCAGTGCTCCATATGTTTTGGATGTACAAGATTCACACATATGTGATTTTCAAAAAATTAGTGGATCTCATGTATGTGTGGCTAAATTTGGGCCCTTGATTCTATCATGAGGGTAGTGCCCCTACATGTAGGATGTAATCAACCGTAATAATAGTAATAATATATTTATATGATATTATATTGATATTAAATAATAAATATTGTAATTTCTAATTTTATTTCACAAAAATATTATCGTTTTTTTCTGACTTATATAAAAAATTTCCAATTTACAAAAATATGATTTTTTTTATTACATTAAGATGAATTATTTTTAAAACTTTTTGGTTTGAATGTAATTTAGTAATTTTATACTATGACTTCAAAATTACTTATTCTAAGCTCCTCGTGTATTATTAGGGGTGTCAAAATGCGACACAAACCGTCAACCCAACACGACCCAACACGAAAAAAATCAGGTTCGGGTTGGAGTTTTTCGGGTTCGGGTTGGGTTGATTCGGGTTAGTGCCATGTTAGGCGGGTTTCGGGTTGGGTTGCGGGTTGACCCGCGAACTTTTTTTTTTTGAAAATATTACCTATATTTTTATATATTGTATGCTTGAACAAAATTTATTGTATATTATATGATAAATTTTCATTATTTAATATTTATTTTGCATATTTTTATTTTTTTAACAATTTTTTATTTGATTTAGTAAATATACTTTTAATTTTCTACGATTAAACTTTCAAATTTAAATCAAAAATTTTGTTATTATGTGTTTAAATTAAAATATTATTATTATTTTTTATTTTTTTGAATTTTTTCATTAATTTTTTTAAAAAAATAAATAAAATTCGAGTTAGACGGGTTGAGTCGGGTTATACGGGTTCGTGTTCGGGTTGGGGGTTTTCGGGTTGCTTCGGGTTCGGGTTTGGTTCGGGTTGAAAAAAAATAAAAAAAATTTCGCGGGTTGACCCGAAACCCGACCCAACCCACCAGATTGACACCCCTATGTATTATAAACCAGTATAGATGTCATTGTTGGGATGTAATTATGAAAAATCTATCAATTTTGGACTTTTTTTATTTAATATAATAAAAAATATGTCGATCCATAACAGGCTTGCAGGTCCAATCCGGATTAGACCCGTCAACTTTAGGGGCGGGACAGGTCCGGTCCAATCTTGGCAGAAGTGGGTCCTGAGATTGGAAACCCGTTTCAAACCCGCTCCGTCGCAATCCCTAATTTTAGTCAAATTTGAATATATTCAAATGTATATACTCTTTTAATGGTTGAGCGAATGATACAGGCGATCAGGGACGGAGCCACAGTACTTTTCACCTGGGCTCCAAATTTTTTAAAAAAAAATTTTATGTAAATTTTTGTATAATTTTGGATAAATTTGATATTAACCCGATAGATCAATTTAAAATATTAAAAGATTTAGAGTTTAAAATTCTAGCCCGGGTAAAATCGGATTCCTGGCTCCGCCACTGCTGGCGATGGTTTGATGGAGTCTCTGGTTTGTGTTCGAGAATAGACAATTATTGGCAGCTAATGTAGTATCGATGGTAAGCTATTTTTGGGAGAAATATTCAGCTTTTCAGAAGAAGAGCATCCCCATCAACTATCTAAGCATTTACCCCTTACCAAGGGAGTTTCGTAGTATAGGCGTCGGAGTGGTAGCTCCAACGACATTGCAGGGATCTTTACTCCTTTTCGTCGCAAAATCGATGGTTGTTCGTGAAGAATTGTTGGTGGCTCTTCAACATCAATGGACTCAAGTTATCATCTGAAAAGATGCCACTAATGTGGTCAAATTCCATTTACAATCCTTCCCTTTTGCAGCAGAAGCATCCATCATCACTTATGTTCACAGCTCTTGTTTTCATGCAACATGAATCAAGCTATAAATTTAAAAATTAGAGATAAATTTGATCCCGAAAATGTTATATTATTAGTTTTCTTTCAATTGAATTAGTTGACAGCCTAATCTAGACTTCCAATTCTCTCCGACAGTCATTCACTTGGATTTTTTGTGTTCATGGAACGAGAATATTGATATGATGCAATAAAAGATAAAAATACTACAACTAAGCAAATCAAAAAATGCCCCGAACAAACACAAATAAAGCTCACATACATTCAAACGATTCATGTATCTTTATTGAAGACCTAGTACAAGATGTTATTTAGAACAAGATGATTCTTGAAACAAGGTCGCATATACATATAGATGTAGTACTAACGTTGATAGAGCATTAAGCCTTCAAGCGCGAGTGTTCCCATGTTCAGAATGAAGCTCGAGTGTTCGACTAGGGACGACTTGAAGCACTCCCGGATGTTCTGCAGATTGTATCGTACTTTTATCAGTATATTGGAGTAGATTTAGCGTAATAATGAAAATGAACAGAATGGGACAGACATAAAAACTATGATTAGAAAAAAGACTAGAATGAGAGTAGAAATCTGTGCGTGTGTTACATGTAAATATTAAAGACGAAATTAAACTTTTGTGAGATCTATGTATCCTCTCGTTTAAAATAGATAAATTTGATCTTTGGTGCCATATAGCAAGGATATTGGTTTCTTGGCAGAGGGATCACATAGTTTTTGCTTTAAGCTCAACCTGAGACCCTATTATACATCTAAAACCCAAACAAGGCCAAAAGATTAGAATAAGAGATATATATAAAGTTTACACATCTAAAACCCAAACAAGGCCAAAAGATTAGAATAAGAGATATATATAAAGTTTACAATCCAAGTCTTAATCTAAAGCATACTATGTGTAATTCATCCATAAATTCCTGTCGATTTTTGTTCAAAACATCCTATAACCAAGACAAATTTCGATCTGCTAGCAAATAACTCAGCCTTGTCCTTCCTTGCTTTGGTAACAGATTTACTCAGGTCCCTCAAATTTTTTCCTCTCGCTTTCGAAAGTTCAATCACGCAGAATAATGACCATGAATATGAGACAAATCCAAGGTAGTCCAGCAACCGAGAAAGAATTTAGTTTAATAGCAACTTCAAACTTTTTGAAGGGTCAAGAATGGCGTTTCTGAAACTCCTTTTTTTTAATTATTTTTCATTTCAGAGGCAATGATCCTTCTCACCCATGCTGTATACCCATGAGAGAAAAATGCTGAGAACCAAGCAACACAAAAGTATACGCTAGTTTGTTTAACACTATACACATATACATTCATACATTTAACATTAAGGAAAACACAAAAGGAATACAAACAAGAGCACAACTATGTAGCATAGACACGGACATAGTTACACGAAGTTTTAAAAAAAATTGGTATGGCAAAAATGTGCATAAACACATACACACACAAACACGCATGCGATAACAACAATATTAATTATATATATCAAAATCTGAAAATATGCAGCGGTAAAGATATACCAGGTCCACTGAGAAACTAAAATACATAAATCTTTTCCAAGCTTTGAAATCATCATACAATACATGTAATGAACAGGAATTTCTAATAAATTATTTTTTCAGAAAAAATAATTTCCCTATCAATGTTAAAAGAAATGCTCGTTGCATCCAAAACTTGTCGGATGCTCTTTGCAGCCATGTCCGAAGTTTTTTCTTAACTTAATTTTGGACACAACATATATTCAAGCTACATACAGATTATAGTTGTAGCCAACACCAGCAAATCATTGAAGCAGCATAATCATATAAAAATCTACTTTCGCAAATGACACAACACTATGAATTAAGACACCAAAAATCAACAGATAAATTACTACCAATTCATTAACCCACAGCAAAAGAATAGGGGGGAAAAAAGGCTTACTTGAAAGCTGAGAGACTTGTTCAGGAGTTAACTTAGCTGAGAACCCACTGGCTGCGTGCTTGTAACTGTACACCAAAGCCTCCTTTGCAGCATCCTCACTTTTAACCAAAATTTCAAAAACAATTTCACATACCACCAAATATAATGATTTTCATCAAAATTACACACACCTTTATCTTCTATCTTAACAAAATAATCATCAAAGGTTCAAACAAAAACCCATAAAAAAGCATATAAAAAAATATCAAACCCAAAACTAATTCCGTCAAAAACAAAAACGTATTGGCCCAGATCACCAATAGATTTTATCATCAGTATAACAAATATAAAATATATATATATATATAGTCAAACCCATAAGAACTCACAATCAAATACCACAAGATTCCATCCCAGATCACTAAACGTAGTTTCCTTCAAAGGGATCCGAAAAGATTGAAGCTTTTTCTAAACTTGATAGATCTTACACACAGTTTTTCATTCAAATTCGAATTTAAAAAAAATTAACAAAATAACAACCTGCCGAGAACAGAGGTGAGGGTCTTGATATGATACTCTTCAGGCTCCTGGCCTTCAGGTTTTTCGGTGTAAACTATGTTAACTTTGGCTTCAGAAGAAGATGAATCAGCGGCCATGGTTGATACTAGGAACAAGAACAGCAGCAATATTTGCTTTGGGAGAAAATCGTGAATTTTCTGCATCAACTTTTCCGTGGGAGTTTTTTTGGATTGGGAAAATGGGATATGCTGATTCTTGGTTTTATTCTTAGCGAGAAGCTTTGAGGATTTTAGTGTGTTTAATTAATGCCTCGAGTAGTTGAATTCGGCAAAACGAGGGAACAGAACAATCTCGTTCTGATTCAATAATAGAGATGCTCATATTCAACTCAAATTCAATAAAGTGATGAAAAATTAGACTTAGGGATACTAACTCGATACAGTGAAAAAATTAGAATCAAACTCGACATAAAAATTCTTATGGATTTTATATATTTTCTTGCATAGAAGATTAAATATTGATGGATTCATTTAGTTGTAAGATGGGTTCTATAAAATTGTTTTTGGATTCGAGTCCCGGCCATTTCAAATAAGTTGGTGTCATTTTTTCTTAAAACTAGCCACCGAGACATATGTGTTGTGTGTGTCATGAATATATGAGCCTAATATATTAAACATTCATGATATCACAACACCATGACACCAAATATTTTGTATCATGAATATATTCTTGAAAGACAATGGATTTCGAAACTTAAAGAAGTATGACAACCTCAATTTGTTACTTTATATGATATAATTTTTTATCATTAAAAATAATATTATTTTAAAGCCGTAATAACATATCATGTGAAATAATGTTAAAATTAAATGTAAAAGAAGTAAACAAATATTGTTCAAAAAATATAATAATATCCTCAAACTAAAATTTACTAAATATAAAAAACTCAAATTTGTCTAATAAATGGAAGAAAAAAATTATTAAAGCTGTATTTATCGTGAGGTATTTTATGCATAAGTTAAATTTTTCGGATTCCTACCTCCATTATCTGTGTTTTCCATGTATGAATCTTTAGTTATAAATACATGTGCAACAAATATTCAAATACGCCAGATCAGTGTGTGTGTGTGTATGTGTGTGTGTGTGTCTATATATATGCAATTGTGACATTTGAAAGTTTGGATTTTTGTTATCGCAACTCTGCTAGATCTCGACACATTTGAGTTTAAAATTTATAAACCAAAATGTAAATTTATCTATAAAAATTATAATAAAACAATGTCTAAGAAGACCTAATATAATGATTTAATGACTCTGTTGAGAATATGTGAAAGATTAGATCATAGGACCTTGAAGCTCGTAATAAATATATTATCACTTGCAAGATCAAAACGAACAAACTAATTTGATATGATCACTAATATAAATCAACATAATATTTCATAGACTATAAACTTATTCATTAATAAAAACGAATAAAATGAAGATGAGAGCGAATAGATATGATCCATTAAATTGAGTATGTCATTTGTACAAAAACTTTGTTTGTGTCAGTTGTGATCCCTCCTTATCAATCTCCTCTCGAGTTTTGCAATCAAGAAAATCAAAGATTCAGAATATGAATAACAAATTTAATATCCACATGCGATCAAGTTAAAGAACACAAACGAAAATGAATGAAGAAGACACACGTTTACGTGATTCGATCAAAACTGATCTACGTGTACGGGAGGTAATCTCATTAAGAGTTTTGAGTAGAGTCCAGAATGCAGAACATGAAAGAATTACACCAATCAATCTTCTCAATACAATATACACTCTTGTTCTTTTCCTATTGATTTCAAAAGAACACTCTTGTATCTCGATTGGTGAGGGTGATCTTCCATTTGCTTGGCACACCTCCTCTGTTATTTTTGTCGTCCTCTTCCAGTTAGCCTCGAAGCTGAATATATATAAATCGGTCCTTCTACCATACACTTTAATCCAATGGATCTTCAATATCAGAGTCTCTTGGCCACTGATTTGTTTGCTTGAGTTAGGTGGCTAACTGCCATCTAACCAACTTCCAATTTCTTGATTTCTTCATGTGGATTCTTTTTCTATCCAATCACCAATTGTTGACACTTGACTAACAATATCCACCTTGGCAACAATTTAGGAATCCTAATGAGAGCACCTCCTCTGATGTTTCTGGCCTCAAGTGATGTAGCCCTTGGCTACATTCACTATTTCCATGCAGTGAAGTAACTTGTCTGTTTGTATGACTTTTGTGCACATGTCACCTGGATTTTCATCTGTGCTTATCTTTTGATTAAGATTTCTCAACCTTCAATGATCTCCTGTACAAAATGGAGTTTAATATCTATATGTTTGATCCTTTCGTGATAGGTTGGTGCTTTGATAGGTGTATAGCACTTTGGTTGTCATAAAAGACTGTTAAGGACTCTTGTTTAAAACCAAGTTCTAACATGAAACCTTTCATCCATTTGACTTCCTTGAAGGCATCTGTTACCGCCATATATTCAGCTTCGGTAGATGACAATGCAACTACTAGTTGAAGGGTTGCCTTCCAGCTTACTGCTTGCCCCACCATTGGATGGTATCATTGATGGACCCCAGAGATCCGAATGAACATAATCCAGTGGAGCAGTTGAGGTATGCTTTCCCACGTTTAATTTAACTCTTGTGGACTTGCCTCTGATGCGCTCTTCATAGAATTCCATTTGTTCTAGTGGCTTCTCTCCAAGTAGGCCTTGTTTATGTAGTTCAGTGAGACACTTCTCACTTATGTGTGCTAATCGGAGATGCCACTTTCTGGTATTATTTTGTTGTGCCTCAACCGTAATTGCTGACCCTACCAAAGTGTTTCCTGATAGGACATATAGTCCATTTATCATTTGTCCCTTCATCATACTTAGTGCTCCTCTGTAGATTGTCAGAGTTCCTTTCTCGGCCTTGAAAGTATATCCAACCTGATCAAGGCTACCCAGTGAGATTAAGTTTTTTCTTAAATCAGGGACTAGTCTTACTTCGTTAGGATCAACTCAATACCATTTGTCATCTGAAGGCTTACAGATCATATCCCTTTGATCCTACATGTCTTGTCATTTCCAAATATGACTTCCCCACCATCAATCTCCTCTATAGTTTCAAACCAGGATTTGTTTGGTGTCATATGAAAGGAGCATCCACTGTCAAGAACCCAGTGTTGGTCTGTATTGAGTTTGTAACACACAGTACCTCGACACTGTCATGCCCATCTTGTACAATTGATGCTTCTCCTTCCACCTTTGTTTTATCAGCTAGTCTATGTCGATCAGGGCAATCCCTCCTAAAGTGTCCTTGTTTATGACATAAGAAACACTTCAATTTTCTTGTCTTTGATCTGGATCTAATTCGATTTTTGAATCTAAATTCCCTCTTATCTGATCTTCCTCTTACATAGAGGCTGTCACCAGTTTCTTTCGCATCTTTCTCAATGATAATTTGGAATTCATTTTCCTTTAGAGCCTTTTGTATCTCATCAAAGACTAATGATTCTTTGGCATATTTCATTGTTTCCACAAACACGGAATATGATTTGGGAAGGGAATTGAGGACTAAGATAGCCTTATCCTCATCCTCAATTTCTATACCAATGTTTTCCAAATCCAAAATGAGTCTATTGAAATCATCTAGATTTTCATCGACTGTCTTGGAGTCAATCATCTTGAAGCCAAATAGTTTTTCTTTAAGATATATTTTATCTTGCAGAGACTTGGTCATGTAGAGGGATTCAAGTTTTACTTAGATACTTGCAGCTGTTCTTTCTAATGAAACTTCGCGAAGTACTTTGTCACTTAGGTGCAACGTTAATGTACTGAACGCCAATTCCATCATCTCCTGCTTCTTTTCTTCAGTTAGAGATTCAGGGAGTCTCTTTTCTCCCTCCAGTGCTTTGGCAACTTTCTGATGTACCAGTATGGCGTGCATTCTTCTATGCCAAAGAGCAAAGTCTCCCTTTCCGTCAAACCGATCGAGTTCGACTTTTCCAGCCATCATCTTATGAATGTAGCTGCAAAAAACAAAGTCTCTGATGCCAGTTGTAAGTTGTGATCCCTCTTTATCAGTCTCCTCTCGAGTTTTGCAATCAAGAAAATCAAAGATTTAGAGTATGAATAACGAATTTAATATCCACAGGCGATCAAGTTAAAGACCACAAACGAAAATGAATGAAGAAGACACACGTTTATGTGGTTCTATCAAAACTGATCTACGTCCATGGGAGGTAATCTCATTAAGAGTTTTGAGTAGAATCCAGAATACATAACGTGAAATAATTACACCAATCAATCTCCTCAATACAATATACAATCTTGTTCTTCTCCTATTGATTTCAAAAGAACACTCTTTTATCTCGATTGGTGAGGGTGATCTTCCATTTTCTTGGCATACCTCATCTGTTATTTTTTTCGTCCTCTTCCAGATAGCCTCAAAGCTGAATATATATAAATCAGTCCTTCTACCATCCACTTGAATCCAACGGCTCTTCAATATCAGAGTCTCCTGGCCACTGATTTGTTTACTTGAGTTAGGTGGCTAACTGCCATCTACCAACTTCCAATTTCTTGATTTATTCATATGGATTCTTTTTCTATCCAATCACCAATTGTTGACACTTGACTAACAGTTTGTAACATGTATCTTTCAGCTTTTGAGAAAAAAGCACAAAGAAAATTCAAAACCAGCAAAAAAATTCTACTTATACAAAAAAAAATCATAAATAATATGTTTATTCATTAGGCACTAACAAACCATTGTTCAAATTTGAATCAATAAATAAAAAAAGTGTAATACCCATGCCAAAAATGGTTATTCGGGAGACGTGATAAGATAGAGGATGAGAAATAGATAAACATTGGCAGAGATAAAATCATAGAGATTCAGAGGAAATAAATGAGTCTTTTGTGAAATATATATAAGAGAGAAGTTTTGGAATAGGAAAAAGAAAATGAGTGTAGAGAGAAACGTGCAGAGTAGGAGAACTAAAATATTGTGTGAAACGGTTTTTATTGGAGACGTGGAGTGATTGTGAGAGAGGAAAATATTACTAAGGTGAAGCAAGAGGGCAAAAAGGTCAAGAAAACTTGGTGCCGCACACTAGATGAGGAGAAGTAGTATTTCTTAACAATCTAACTCTAATAAAATAATAGAGATACATAAATTTATTTGTGTACTAAAGGATCGTAAGAATTTCCGCAGTAATTAACAAAGTGGGAGACCCATCATCTGATTTTTTTTTAAATAACATACACCCAGCTAAGGGTGGGCATTTGTAGTCGGGTATCGGTTACCCGACCCGACCCGATCGGGTCGGTTATTTACTTCAAATTCATGTTCGGGTTTCTACCCGAACCCGATATACAACTGTCGGGTTGTGCTACCCAAAACAAAAAACGGGTACCCGAAATACACTATATATATATATATATATATTTTTATGTATATCCCTAATTCTAATATTCTAGTGTCTTCACTCTTCGGCTCGTTGCTCTTCCCTCTTCCCTCCCGACATTTTTCTGTGCCTCAGCCAGTCAGCCGCCTCTTCTCAAAAAGTGAGTATACATTTGATTAAATCGTACATACACCTAAATTGTTTAATGTAAATATCTCTCTTAATTTGTATATCTGAATCCGTGTTATTGAGATTTGTTCAAGGTGGAATGATTTCTGGTACGTGGTAATCGTTTTAAACATGATGAATTGCTTTAGTATTGTGAAATATTATTATTTTTTGCGGGTTTTGTTTTCCCTTTGGGCTTGATATATTTTTGGTTCGTGTTATTAATAGTAGAGAAACTAGTTTTTTTGTTTTGTCCCCTAGATTAAAATCCTGGATTAGCCCCCCATTTTCGGTCAGTTGAAATATGTGGCTTTCTTGGTATGATGAAGATGCATTGATGTTAATAGAATTTTCTGTGACTTGATATACTTAAGAGACTAAAGCATGTTTGGCTTGATTCCAATATGCCTTCAAGTTTTATTTTTCAGCACTTGGAGAGTAAATAAATGGATTTGTTCCCTTTTTAATGTGTGTGTATACAATTTACAACGTATTAGTTTTCCGAAAATGTGTTTCACTGGACTGTCAATGTGCAATAGTTCATTCATTGTAACTGATTCTGATCCATGTTTCACTGGACTTGCTTTTGAATATGTGAATTACTTGTGAGTTAACAAATTAAATTCAATTGTCATTCTATTAAATAATCATTATCTTGATTTTTCTCAAATTTGAATGTATATTGGCTCATAAAATTGATTAAGGCATCAATGATGTGATTATTCGGCATACCTTATTGAATATTTTGGATTTCAGAAATTTATTGTGTAAATAGAGAGTGTAATAGATCATCTAATGGAAGAAGCTGATAATGCTGATTAGAACAAAAACAATGATGCAGATTGTGTGGAAAATTTAGATCATGATGGTGATAAAGATGAAGTGAAATCCGAGTCTAAAAAGAGAGCTAGGAAAGATATGACTGTTAGAGTATATGCCCGTCGAGCCAAGTGTTGGCCGAGGGTTCATGTTGAAACTCTATGTATACACAATCCTTATTTCAATAATATTTGAAATTATTGTTTTGACACATCTTTATATGTATACACATGCTAGTTGCATAGATAAAGTCCTTGAATATACAAATAGTAGAAAGAATATGAGATGCTAATATGATGAGTATCATGAATCTCATATTTGCAATACTGTATATTCTAAACAGTTTCTAGTCGATTCAGCCGCCGCTAAGAAGGATATAGGACGCTCGAGTTCGAGACTAGTATCTGCGATGTGAGTACCATGTTTCATTGGTAGGGGACATTGTGATGTCCGAACATGCAGATAGGTATTCCTTGTAGAGTGCACTGAACAACCCTCCATAAAGGACTTTCCAAGTGGTTCTCACTTATCAAGTGGAAACGTCCTAGTTTATGATTGTACACCATTAGTCCTTATGACCCGGACAACATTGAGACTCTATATGCTAGCATTGCACTTTGACTTGTTTACCGACTCATATGGGGTCATCAGGTGGCAAGGTTGGGTGTTTTGTCGAAACATATAGGAGTTGATGCATTGTACTCGGGGATTCACCGCTTACCTTCGGGTATGGATATCCTATGTGTATGTAGTTTGAAATCTCTGATCAGAGTATGGTGGTAATTAAGAAAGGGGTTTCTTAGATTACACCATCGATGCAACTACGACATGACACATAGTATCGATTCTTTGACAGCTCTCGATATACCAATAGTTGTCGAATCGGTCGGAAAATATGAGTTGAAGGGACCGTAGGGTACGCTAATCATAATTGAATGGTTCTTGTGGGCACTATCATTTGATACTTATGGAATCATGTAAGCGATGCTGCTAGGCGTTTAACACGATTGGTTTGGGTACTATCAGACTTGAGTTCTGACATTCTTATTATCAAGGAGTTGATAAGTAAGAATGGAGAAACTGAGGTATGCTCATATAAGGACGTGTTTAGTCTCAAATCACATAGAGATGTGAACTCACTGCTAGTTGTATCAATGAACCATTGAGGGTCACACAAGTGCTAACTTTCTAGATCCCGTTGAGAAGTAAAATAAGTTCAATATGTTGAACGGCTTATAAAGGAGTTAATAAGCACAAGAAAAATTAGAAGTATGACTTATATAAGGGGAATGTGACTTTTAATTTGAAGAAGTGTTCCTAAATTAAAAGTTGACCAAATAAATAAAGTATTTGAAAATTGTGATTTTCATAAACATTATTATGGACTAAATTAAATTAATTCAAGTGTTGAATTAATTAAACACTAGTGGGCCTAGTAGACTCCAAATAATTAAATTAATTCAAGTGTTGAATTAATTAAATAACATTGAGCCTTGTAGAGCCCAATTAAAAATAATTATTAAACTAGTGGGCTTGACTAAAATCAAGTAAAGTTTAAATGGTCTCAAATGTGTTTGAGACATTTAAATAAAAGTCCATGGGCCTTGTAATTGTTACAAGCCCAAATAAAATGCATGCTTGGAAGGTGAAGGATTGGAGGCAACTTTTGAGTGAATGGCATGTCATGCACATGCAACTTTTTACTTCAACTTTTTCCACAACCAAGAAAAACTCATCCTCCCTTCTCTCCTCATACTAAGGGCCAAAATTTTATCCAACAATTCCCTTCAATTTTGTTCTTCAATTGTTGAAGAAAAACATTCCCTTCTCAAAGAAAAATACCTTACATTTTCTAGTGCAAGTGTAAGGTTGATTTAGCTTGTTGGTGGTGGACCTAATTTGAAGGAAAGAGTCCAAGAGCAAGAAAAGCTTGTAAATGGTCAACCATTATTGGTTGGAGCCAATAATCAATCTTTGAAATTGATAGGTAATTTCTAAAACACCCTATGTATGACATTTTGTGTTTTATTGTATTTGCTACACACTATAGTGTTTAGGGTGCTCAGTTCTTGTATGAAAATTTTGAAACTTCCGTTGCGCAAGCAAGCACTTTAAACGATCCCCTTTCAAGTGGTATCATGAGCTATGGTTACTATTTTGTGTAGCATATACATGATATTATATTGAGGTCAATTTCTAACCGCATGAGACAATCAAAACAACAAATCGATGGCCGGATATTGGGCAGCAAGGGCATCCCAAGGGGCTGCCCGAACAGTCCCTTCAATTTAAAAAAAAAATTGTGCATGTTGGCCGGAATCCGGCGACGGAGCTCCGGTGACGGAGATGACGACTAGGTTTTCCAAAAGTGTTTTGGAATATCAAAGTGTCATAGGCCTTTGTAAGGCCCGAGATTTTAATTACTGTAATCCGAGATTAATCTGAAATGATTTATTGATTAATTGATATGATTATAGACAGAAAAGATCAGACCGGGAGAGCCGAAAGAAGATTTGACATGAGGTGCAAGAAGAGTCCCCGCGCACATGCGCGACATGTATGGGCGCACATGCGCGAGGAAGACAGAACCATGCGCGCACATGCGCGACTTAGATTCGCGCATATGCGCGAGAGGTCCAGAGAGTTCGGCGCATATGCGCGACGTAGATGGCGCACATGCGTGTGATGGACAGAATGTTCGGCGCATATGCGCGGAAGTGATTGGCGCATATGCGCGATTAGACGAAATGCTGGTCCGAACAACCGGCGCATATGCGCGACTTTGTGCGCGCATATGGTGCAGAACATGCACGACGCCACTTGTCTTTTAGGTGCAACGTGTATATATATATATATATATATATATATATATATATATATATATATGTATATACAAACAATTGATTCCTCAGAATTGAAAGAGGAGAGAAACGGAAGCTCCAAGTTCCTGATGTGCGAAAATTGAACGTCACGCAAATTCCGTCCGTCTGATTTTAAATCTGAGTACAGTACCGAGTTCTTAGCGACGAAAGCTATAACGGGACGTAAGTTTTGTTACGTTTTGACATATTCTGAAATTATGATGTTGTTGGAATTGAATACCCATCATATATGATGTTCTTGACATGTTAGACATCATAGAATCGAAGTCAGATTAAGAAACGGACTAACTATGTAATTGTTATGATTTTTGGAATTGATTAATTGAGATTCGATATCAGATTTGTATTGTTATTGAAATTATGAGTTACATCGATGTTTATTATGAGTTCTGGTATTATATCTGTGGTGTTGGAATTGACGGGGTTATCAAGACTGTATGATTATGCCGTCGAAACATCCGTAAATTGATATTGATCAGATTCGGTAGTGATTGAGATTGTATTGTGGTACCCTATGTCGATTGGCACTGATCATATTATGTTTTGATTTGAGTATTAATCAGAACAGGTTTTGAACTGAGTTATATACTGATATTGTATCTATTCGATTGTCATTATCAGATTGGGTATGGACAGAGTTGACTTCGATACTTCGTCTTGTCGGACCGAGAAGATAAATGTATAAATTAATGTTGAGTTGGGATTGCACAACTCGAGTGAGGTTTGGCTCGAGTTTCCCTAAATCACATACTTTGCCTTATTGTATTGATTTGATTGATATACTTGTTCTCTTGATTTATAGACAGCAGGTATTAGACGAGTAATCTTGTGACAGAAGTGCCTGATAGTGGTGGGATCTCCACGGGCACATTGCACGATGTCACAAGATAGTGTATTGGCGATAGTGCCAAAGTCTGTCACCGGATGATTGGCTATCGATGTGGATAGAAATGTGGCTTCTTCTATTACTGGTGATCGGTACCGTATCGATGTGGATAGAATTATAACTTTTTCTATTACTGGTGATCGATACTATATCGATGTGGATAGAATCAGAATTTCTTCTATTACTGGTGATCGATACTATTCCGATGTGGATAGAATCCGAGCTTCTTTTATTACTGGTGATCGATACCCTATCGACGTGGATAGAACTGAAGTCTTTTCTATTACTGTTGGTCGATATGGGAATGCCAATTTCTGGAAACCGGGATCCCTAGACTAGGATTGAGTCTAGTCTTAAATGTGGAGTCATGAGTCTAATTGACAGTTATATTGATTTATGTTGATTATTTTCCTGAATATGGTACATGATGAATTATGTTCCTGATGATGGTACATGTTTAGAATAGGATTTATTCTTGATATGGATTTATATTCTGATTTGAATACATGTTAGACATATCTGTTATATGCTTTTATATTGTTTTTATGATTTCATGTATACATGATTTATACTGAGAATGTAATTCTCACCGGAGTTATCCGGCTGTTGTCTTGTTTGTATGTGTTCATGGCAACAGGTGGGATAGGATCAGGGTCAAGAAGAGAACGGGGCTGGACTAGATAGCGTGGAGATCCGGGCTTCGAAGCAACTTAGGATTCAGCACTGATATATAGTTGAACCTAGTTGAATTCTTGTAGATAATACAAGATTTATATGTTTATGTTTAGTATGTAATCTGAATTGAATTACATTACGTTTCCGCTTCGTATTTTAAAAAAAAATTTAGACCCTGTTTATTATAATTGTTTGAATTATTCCTTAAGACGATTAAGGAATGAATTAGCGTCCGGGTCCCCACAACAGGTGGTATCAGAGCATTAGGTTCCAGAACAGTAGGTTCTAGAACTGTAGGTTCTTGAGATTGAAATAGAAGAGAGTGAGCGGGGTAGATTAAGTTTTCTTTCCTGCATGTGAATGCTAGCATGATATTATGTTTAGTGCTTTTAAATACATGTTACCTGAATAGCTGAGTGATTTGGTAATGTATTTGATTTGAAAATGAATCAGAACCAATTCTTGATCAGAAGGTAAGCTGATTAGAAAGGGACTGAGATTGATTTATCTCATGTGAGGGCTAACTCTTGTGGTAAGCAGATATACCTCCTCGAAAAATTCCTGAAAGAGGTAGTACTTCGATTGATCAGATGGATGAGACAGAAACTTTGATGGAAACACAGATGAAGAGGTTTCAATCGTTTCAACCGCCGATTCTGAAGGGTAATGAGACGCCAGGGGAGTGTGAGAATTGGCTAGATGATATAGAAATGTTATTTGAATTTCTTGGTTTTAAAGATGATTGTAGAGTTAAACTGGTTGGAAATCAACTACGGGAAGTCGCTAGGAGTTGGTGGCTGGTAACCAAGGAAGCCATAGCACAGCGTAGCTCAACGATTACGTGGAAAATTTTTAAAGCTGAATTTTATCGAAGATTCTTCTCAGGATCGTACCGAGAGAACAAGAGAGCAGAGTTTGAGAACTTGAGACAAGGCTAACTGAATATTGAAGAATATGTTGCTAAATTCTCTACTCTACTGCGTTTTGTTCCTCAGATAGCTGGGAATGATGAAGCTGTAGCTGATCAGTTCATCAATGGATTAAATTCTGAGATAATTGCCTTGATAAAGGTAGAACGACCCCACCATTTTGCTGATACTTTGAATAAAGCAAAAAGAGCTGAGGCGAGTCTGATTAGACAACAAGAAAGGTTGTGTGCAATGCAACCCCAGACACAACAATTTCCTCTCCGATTGGATAGTGGCAGTACGAGTGGGAAGCAAGATTTGCTGAAAGCTCGAAAGAAACAGTTCAAGAAGTTAGGGAGCGGTTCATCTAGCTCCAGTGGTTCTAGCCCGAGTTATACTGGAGTTTATTGCAGGACTTGCGGAGGGAGACATCCCATGGAGCAGTGCCAGGGAGTGAGTGGTAGGTGCAATATCTGTAAACAGCAGGGACACTTTGCTAGAGTCTGTCCACAGAGAGGTTCCCGAAGATTTCAGGGAGCAGAATCATCTGGTGGTAGTGATCGAGGAACAGACCCAGGACACACGTGATGATATACTGGCAGGTAATAATCTGTTATGATTATGTTGCATATGTATTGATATATACTAATGTATTCCCTACGATTATCTTTGACTGAGTTGTATTGATATATGTTGTACCTGCTGGGTCTGTATTACTGTAGTATTGATCTTTGTAACTTTTGGGAAGAGGAATTGATATCAGTAAATTCTGTGATATATTGTGTACTGCAGTAAAAAGAGAATGAGATTGAATTAGATTGTATTGTACTTGTGTTATCTGATTCTGACTACATTATTGATATCAATATGCTAACAAGTACAGAACTATTATTCGGACCTGAAATGGCCGAATAATAAATAATATGCGATAAGGATTTTGATTTAAAACTCCTTTGATATCCATATTATTTATGACTCGAGGATTATCGAAAGAAATGAAGTAATTCCTTATGTATTCAGTTGATTACTGAAGTTGAGCCTATCTGGGAATGATTTGTCAGTAGCAGGAGAGTTGCTATAGTCGTTCCAGAGGAAATTCCGGGTTTGTCTTATATCAGGGAGAGCGACTTCAGCCTTGATGTGACATCAGGTATGGATTTCATTTTAGACTTCTGTACAGAATGATATTGATTGAATTGAAAGAATTTAAATGTCAGTTAGAAGATTTACTGCCTGAGAGTTAGAGTTACATGTGATTATGTGTTTCTCTGGGAAATACTTCAGTTCTGTGTATGTGTTGATAAATCCTGTGTTCCGAAGTGTTCTGATGACCTTATGCTCGTTTTATCTCTGATATTTTGATATATTCGCAGCGTATGATTGATTGAATCGAACAGTTGAAATCTGTACTGAATATTCTGGGAATCGAGATTGTTGTATACAGAATTGTTCGGCTATGAATCCAGATTGCAACAGATTGTATTCAGAGTCTGTGATATCTGAAGATAGTATACTGATTAATTATAGCACATTTGAGACAGTGATCAGTGGCTAAAAACGACATTAATAATGGCAGAACTTCAGAACGTTCAAGCCGGCTCAGAGCTGATGTTGAAAATTACAGCAGTTCCGAAATTTGATCAGATTGTTCAGAACTTGAGTTCGATAGTCAGAATAGTGTGTCAATCAGAATACCAGGTAGGTAATGCTTTATTTTATATAATTAGCTGAATTGTTTGTGCTAGATACTTCGAATTTGAAATGACAGGTATGGTCAGAGGCACACAGTAGTAGATTCAGTATTATTCTGATAACAAGAAATGTGTGATAATTCGAACGGACAGTTTTGATGTAAATCAACGAAATCAGTTATGTCAGAATTTGTATTGAAATGTCTAAATCGCTGACAGATGAGGACAGTAAGATAGAAACCAGGAGATTGGTTATACAGATTATCGATTCCTGAATAGAAATAGGAGTATAATTCTATGGATCTGGTGATAGACTTACCGAAATCGTGCCAAGAATGTACCAGGATATGGTTATGATTGAACGATTGTTCAAATCGGCATATGTATATTGTACAGGATGACGTACAGATATGACAAGACGACTGAGAGGTATGTTATAAAAGGGGTCAGATTGTATTTGAATGCCAAAGTTAATTATATCATACCGTGATTTTTGGTTGATTTTATACTTTTGGCAGAATGTATAGCATGATTTTTTATCTATGATTTATAGATTGACAGATAGTCGAAACGAACTATCTAGATACTGGAAGATATCCAGGAACTGTAGTGCTGGATTTTAGCACTAGTGACCTGATGTCTCTTGTCACTTTATGAATTATTGTATAATGATAGCTATAAAATGAGTATTGAGATAGCTACAGACGAGACATTGTACAGTGAGTACTGCGGATTTCCGCTGAATGAGAACGATATTACGGTGATATCGGAGATGAATTTGATAACAGTTGATGATATTGAATTTGTATGAGCTGTTGATTGGTATATACGGATGTTGTATAGCCAATATTGTGAGATTGATTTTGTCAGAGTTATTTCGAAGGATATTATGATATTATACTTCTTGAATTCTTCTTCAAATTGAAATCAGGGATGCGTGAAAGAATGAAAATTCAGAATGAAGACTATTCTGTTGTTGGAAATACGGTAAAATTAGCAGGGCATTAAAAGAGACAGAATCTGATATGAGATTGAGATTTCAGAATGATTTTATAGAATAAATTTTCTGAAGTAACCTCTAGTATACATTTCTTCCTTATCTGAATTGATTGTCTGTGATTACGAGGACGAAATCATATCTTAGAGGGGGAGAAATGTAAGGCCCGGGATTTTAATTACTGTAATCCGAGATTAATCTGAAATGATTTATTGATTAATTGATATGATTATAGACAGAAAAGATCAGACCGGGAGAGCCGAAAGAAGATTTGACGTGAGGTGCAAGAAGAGTCCTCGCGCACATGCGCGACATGTATGGGCGCACATGCGCGAGGAAGACAGAACCATGCGCACACATGCGCGACTTAGATTCGCGCATATGCGCGAGAGGTCCAGAGAGTTCGGCGCATATGCGCGACGTAGATGGCGCACATGCGCGTGATGGACAGAATGTTCGGCGCATATGCGCGGAAGTGATTGGCGCATATGCGCGATTAGACGAAATGCTGGTCCGAACAACCGGCGCATATGCGCGACTTTGTGCGCGCATATGCGCGCAACGTGCAGAACATGCACGACGCCACTTGTCTTTTAGGTGCAACGTGTATATATATATATATATATATATATATATATATATATATGTATATGTATATACAAACAATTGATTCCTCATAATTGAAAGAGGAGAGAAACGGAAGCTCCAAGTTCCTGATGTGCGAAAATTGAACGTCACGCAAATTTCGTCCGTCTGATTTTAAATCTGAGTACAGTACCGAGTTCTTAGCGACGAAAGCTATAACATGACGTAAGTTTTGTTACGTTTTGACATGTTCTGAAATTATGATGTTGTTGGAATTGAATACCCGTCATATATGATGTTCTTGACATGTTAGACATCATAGAATCGAAGTCAGATTAAGAAACAGACTAACTATGTAATTGTTATGATTTTTGGAATTGATTAATTGAGATTCGATATCATATTTGTATTGTTATTGAAATTATGAGTTACATCGATGTTTATTATGAGTTCTGGTATTATATCTGTGGTGTTGGAATTGACGGGGTTATCAAGACTATATGATTATGCCGTCGAAACATCCGTAAATTGATACTGATCAGATTCGGTAGTGATTGAGATTGTATTGTGGTACCCTATGTCGATTGGCACTGATCATATTATGTTTTGATTTGAGTATTAATCAGAACAGGTTTTGAACTGAGTTATATACTGATATTGTATCTATTCTATTGTCATTATCAGATTGGGTATGGACAGAGTTGACTTCGATACTTCGTCTTGTCGGACCGAGAAGATAAATGTATAAATTAATGTTGAGTTGGGATTGCACAACTCGAGTGAGGTTTGGCTCGAGTTTCCCTAAATCACATACTTTGCCTTATTGTATTGATTTGATTGATATACTTGTTCTCTTGATTTATAGACAGCAGGTATTAGACGAGTAATCTTGTGACAGAAGTGCCTGATAGTGGTGGGATCGCCACGGGCACATTGCACAATGTCACAAGATAGTGTATTGGCGATAGTGCCAAAGTCTGTCACCGGATGATTGGCTATCGATGTGGATAGAAATGTAGCTTCTTCTATTACTGGTGATCGGTACCGTATCGATGTGGATAGAATTATAACTTCTTCTATTACTGGTGATCGATACTATACCGATGTGGATAGAATCCGAGCTTCTTCTATTACTGGTGATCGATACCCTATCGACATGGATAGAACTGGAGTCTTTTCTATTACTGTTGGTCGATATGGGAATGCCAATTTTTGGAAATCGGGATCCCTAGACTAGGATTGAGTCTAGTCTTAAATGTGGAGTCATGAGTCTAATTGACAGTTATATTGATTTATGTTGATTATTTTCCTGAATATGGTACATGATGAATTATGTTCCTGATGATGGTACATGTTTAGAATAGGATTTATTCTTGATATGGATTTATATTCTGATTTGAATACATGTTAGACATATCTGTTATATGCTTTTATATTGTTTTTATGATTTCATGTATACATGATTTATACTGAAAATGTAATTCTCACCGGAGTTATCCGGCTGTTGTCTTGTTTGTATGTGTGCATGGCAACAGGTGGGATAGGATCAGGGTCAAGAAGAGAACGAGGCTGGACTAGATAGCGTGGAGATCCGGGCTTCGAAGCAACTTAGGATTCAGCACTGATATATAGTTGAACCTAGTTGAATTCTTATAGATAATACAAGATTTATATGTTTATGTTTAGTATGTAATCTGAATTGAATTACATTACGTTTCCGCTTCGTATTTTAAAAAAAAAAATTTAGACCCTGTTTATTATAATTGTTTGAATTATTCCTAAAGACGATTAAGGAATGAATTAGCGTCCGAGTCCCCACAGCCTTGAAGTTGTTGGGCCATTAGATGGCTAATACAATTTGTGAATTTAAATGGGCCAAAATTTTTTTGGTAAAAAAATGATTTTTTGGGCTCTTAAGTTTAAATTTACAAAAGTTGTACATATTTTCTCATGAAATAAATAATTGAAGTTGGACTTTAATTATTTATAGTAAATTGTGATTTAGAAGAAATTCGGTTATAAATAAATTAATTAGAAAATAGACAAATGAGTTTGTATACTTTGTTCATTTAGTTTATAATCGTGGCGATTAGTGATTGGATCAATTGATTATTGTGATAATTAATTGATGGTGTATGATATATGATATTATGCATGAAGGATGATCAAAAGTCCAAGCCCAATTTGCTAGGTGTATGCTAGGATATTTTGTGTTGAATGATGGTAATAATTATCAATTTATAAAGTGGGCTTGATTTATGGCATGTTCCCACCCCATGAGATGTATCCATATTTGCCATGGATATTTATTTGTAAATATTAGTATAGTGGAAGATAAAGATTGGAAGATGGTGGCCTTGATGATTATGAAAATCGAAGACATGTAAATATTGGAGGCCTGTGTAAAAGTTGCATTTGCATCCCATGCATTTCCCTAGGATTGGACCTAGGCCCGTGCTTAGCTCACACGGGCCATTAGTTTTGGGGCGATTGATCATCCTTGTTTTTTTACTGTTTATAATATATGCATGATATGTTATAAATAATGAGTATGTGCGTTATTATTATGATAATAACAAAATTGCATGAATCCGGCAAACATACGATCAAACATGGCGAGCTTTTAAATAAAATTAATGATGAGACCTTTCAAAATTAAAAGTCCTCATTTTGAATAAGATTCAAAATTAATATCAAGCCTGAAAAGGGAAACTATAAAGATGTTTATAATTTTCATGTCTTCCATCGACAACGGGTACATGATGAACGCTACCCGTGTTCGGGGCTCGGCTCATATTATTAGGGGGCCCTGGACACCGGAAAGCTGTGACATCCATTGACATGGTGATGTGAACTACGTGGAACTCCCATATTTTCGGCTCATATTATTGAGGAAACTCATGGCGACAGTCCATTAAGGTTCAACATCGATGGGTAAGGCTTGACACGTAAAGATAAACGACATCATATTATTGGGTCATAATCAAACGTGAGACAAAAGTTTACGTAGAGGGTTGCATTGTGATGCAATTGGAAACTACCTTTTAGGAATTATGATTGGCTGATATTATTCGGGATTATAATTTGCTAATTAGACATTATGTACCTACTGAGGAAAGGAGTTTCCCGTTTTCACTAGAGGGTAGTGAAAAATGTCAAAACAGTGGGAGCGAAAATTTATGAAGTAAAAGTCCATACTTTATATCTTACTAAATATTTTAAAATATTCATTAACATTTATCTGTTTTACTTTTCAGTACATTTGTGACAATGTCTTCGATTCGCAATCCTCTATGTGCTATACTCGAAAAACACGTATTAACCGGACCTAATTACCTCAATTGGCGAAGAAACCTAAAAATCTTCTTGAATTCGGAAAGGATAGCATATACACTTACTGAGTCGCCCCCTGTTGAGGCTCCGACTAGCTGCACTCCTGAGAAATTACAGACTTACAAGGATTGGTGTGACCATGACTTGCAAGCTAAGTGTTATGTGCAGGCTTCTATGAATGATGAGCTGCAGAGGTGTTTTAAGGATGCAAAGAGTGTTGCTGATATTCATTTGCATCTCAAGGAGCTCTTTGGTGAGCAAACACGGCCTCTCAGGCATGGTACCGTCAAGGAGCTGATCACTTTACGCATGCGAGATGGGGCCTCGGTCCATGAGCATGGCCTAAAGTTGATTGGGCTTGTGGACAAGCTCGTTGGCATGGATCTTACGTTGCCTTTGGAGTTGACCACCGACGTGTTGCTCTTGTCGCCACCTAGCTCATTTGATCCTTTTGTGGTTAATTTCAACATGAACAAGCTAGAGCCTACCCTTGAGGAGTTGGTGAATATGCTTGTTACGTTTGAAGCCACCATCAAGAAAGAGAAGTCGGTTCTTTATGTGGGCACTTCATCTGACACGAAGACTGGTCCACCTGGGAAGGGAAAGAAGCGTTCTTTCCAACGTCCCAAGAAGAACGTGCCCTTGAAGAGGCAAGCTCCGAATCCCGTTGTGGCAGTTACCAGTAAAGGCTGACAAGACTGCTGATGTTTGTCATCACTGCAAGAAACCTGGACATTGGATGCGTAACTGCAGAGAATATCTTGCCCAGAAGGGTTCTGGAAATGGTATGTTTTATATTAAAGTAAACATTTCAATTAACTCTACTTATTGGGTATTGGATACCGGCTGTGGCTCACAACTCTGTAATGATTTGCAGGTGATGAGAAGAAGTAGGAGACTTAGGGAAGGTGAGACCTTCTTAAGGATGGGCAATGGAGCAAGAGTTGCTGCCAAGGCCGTAGGAGATGTTTACTTGCTTTTGAACAATGATTTTAAGTTGATTATAAGAGATTTTTTGTTTGTACCTGATTTGGTGAAAAAAATTGTTTCCATTTTATGCTTGATAAAGATGGATATTCTTGTTTATTTAGCAAAGGTGTTTGCAACATTTACAAGAATGAATGCTTGATTGGTACTGGAGAACTTGAAAACGATCTCTATAACTTAAAATTAAAAGATATTCCACTAAACAATGTCCAAGCAATAACAACAACAAACATGCGAAAGCAAGATACTCTTAATACGGCACAATTATGGCATGCTCGATTAGGACATATTTCCCTAAGAAGGATGAACAAGCTAGTGGGAGTGGGCATGTTTGATATGTCTGATATTAATTATCTCCCAACTTGTGAATCATGTCTAAAAGGAAAGATGACCAAAATTCCCTTTAAGGGCCATGTGGAGCGAGCCAAAGGGTTATTGGATTTGATCCATACCGATGTGTGCGGTCCACTTAGCATCATCACTAAGCATGGAAATCTATACTTCATCACATTTACCGATGACTTTTCGAGGTATGGGTATGTGTATTTGATGAAATACAAGTCTGAAGCCTTTGAAAGGTTCAAAGAATTCAGAAGTGAAGTAGAGAAACAGTTGGGACGAAGCATCAAGTCACTTCGATCGGATCGAGGTGGTGAGTACTTGAGTGCCATTCTCTCGCAGTGGACTCCGTCTGCTACACCACAGTTGAATGGTGTTTCAGAGCGTCGTAACCGGACTTTGATGGACATGGTTTGGTCTATGATGGGGTTCACGGAGTTGCCGCCATCTTTTTGGGGATACGCACTTGAGACAGCGGCACTGTTGTTGAACAATGTCCATTCAAAGGCAGTTAATAAGACACCATATGAGTTATGGATGGGTAAGCCTCCCAAATATTCTTATCTTAGAATATGGGGATGCGCTGCTTATGTGAAACAGGTAGTGGGAGATAAATTGGATAGTCGATCCATTTTATGTTATTTTGTGGGATATCCAAGGAATCCAGTTGGATATTATTTCTATCATCCCCAAGAAACAAAGGTGTTTATTTCTAGGAATGCAAATTTTTTGGAAAAGAAATTTCTATTGGATAGAAAATGGGAGATGATAGAACTTGAAGAGGTTCGAGAGACACTCACAATTGAAGAACCCACACTCGAAGAGCCAAGAGAGGAGATACAAGCTCCTAGAGGATCTGATAGAGTCTCGAGACAACCTATGAGGTATGGTCTGCTTTTTGAAGAGGGCCATGATAAGCCTAACCATGGATGTAATCCAAGGACCTTCAAGGAAGCGTTATCTGATGCCGATTCATCCAAATGGCTTGAAGCTGTGGAATCTGAGATGAATTCCATGCATTCGAACCAAGTGTGAAATCTTGTGGATCCACCTGAGGGAACTGTTCCCATAGGGTGTAAATGGATTTACAAGAGGAAACTTGAGGTGAATGGGAAGGTATTGACCTTCAAGGCGCGATTGGTGGTAAAAGGATATACTCAAAGACAAGAAGTTGACTTTGAGGAAACCTTTTCTCTAGTTGCAATGTTGAAGTCTATAAGGATATTGCTAGCCATAGCTGCATGGTATGACTATGAGATATGGCAAATGGATGTCAAGACAGCCTTTCTTAATGGGGATATTAAGGAAGAGATTTACATGTCTCAACCTGAAGGGTTTACATCTATCAGAAGTGATTATATGATATGCAAACTTCAGAGATATATTTATTGTCGAAAGCAGGCATCTAGGAGTTGGAACCTCAGATTCGATAGTACAATCAAAGAGTTTGATTTTACTAAGAATCCTTATGAACCCTGTGTGTATAAGAAGGTCAGTGGGAGTACTGTGACATTCCTGGTGCTTTATGTTGATGACATTTTACTCATTGGGAATGATGTAGGGATGTTTCAATCAACTAAAATATGGTTAGCGAGTAAGTTCTCGATGCAGGACTTGGGTGAAGCATCTTGGGAATACAGATCTATAGAGATAGATCGAGAAGATTGCTTGCTCTCACCCAGTCCACATACATTGATACTCTCGTGAAGCGGTTCTCGATAGATGAGTCCAAGAGAGGACATCTACCACTGTCTCATGGCGTGTCCCTATCCAAGTCTGTCTCCCAAGACTGATGCAGAGATAGCGGCGATGACAAGCATTCCTTATGCATCTGCAATTGGTAGCATCATGTATGGGATGATATCTATACGTTCTGACGTGGCTTTCGCACTAAGTGTTGTGAGTAGATATCAATTGAACCCTGGTCTTCCACACTGGAAAGCAGTGAAAGACATCCTCAAGTATTTGAGAAGGACCAATAAGTTGTTCTTGGTCTATGGGGGTGGAGAACTGAAATTGGAAGGCTATACCGACTCTAGTTTCCAAAGTGATATCGATGAGTCGAAGTCAACCTCTGGGTTCGTATTCATGCTCAATGGTGCTGCTGTCTCTTGGAAGAGTTCCAAGCAAGACAGTACTGCGGATTCCACCACTGAGACCAAATACATTGTTGCATCAGCTGCAGCAAAGGAGGCTGATTGGATAAGGAACTTCGTCCAAGAGTTGGGCGTCATTATTAATGGAGTTGCTCATGTCCCGGTGTTTTGTGACAACACGGGAGCTATAGCTCAAGCAAATGAGCCAAGGTATCATCAAAAATCCAAACACGTATTGAGAAAGTATCACATCCTCCGAGAGATTGTGGAAAGAGGAGAAGTGTCGATTGAAGAAGTCGGCTCCGCAGATAATGTTGCTGATCCACTAACTAAGCCTTTACCTGGACCATTATTCGAGAAGCATCGCGAATCGATGGGTTTGAAGCACATGGGTAGTTGGCTCTAGTGCAAGTGGGAGATTGTTAGAGTAGGTGTCCGTCGAGCCAAGTGTTGGCCGAGGGTTCATGTTGAAACTCTATGTATAAACAATCTTTATTTCAATAATATTTGAAATTATTGTTTTGGCACATCTTTATCTGTATACCCACGCTAGTTGCATAGATAAAGTCCTTGAATATACAAATAGTAGAAAGAATATGAGATGCTAATATGATGAGTATCATGAATCTCATATTTGCAATACTGTATATTCTAAACAGTTCCTAGTCGATTCAGCCGCCGCTAAGAAGGATATAGGCCGCTCGAGTTCGAGACTAGTATCTGCGATGTGAGTACCATGTTTCATTGGTAGGGGACATTGTGATGTCCGAACACGCAGATAGGTGCTCCTTGTAGAGTGCACTGAACAACCCTCCAGAAAGGACTTTCCAAGTGGTTCTCACTTATCGAGTGAAAACGGCCTAGTTTATAGTTGTATACCATTAGTCCTTGTGACCCGGACAACATTGAGACTCTATATGCTAGCATTGCACTTTGACTTGTTTACCGACTCATATGGGGTCATCGGGTGGCAAGGTTGGGTGTTTTGTCGAAACATCTAGGAGTCGATGCATTGTAGTCGGGGATTCACCGCTTACCTTCGAGTATGGATATCCTATGTGTATGTAGTTTGAAATCTCTGATCAGAGTATGGTGGTAATTAAGAAAGGGGTTTCTTAGATTACACCATTGATGCAACTACGACATGACACATAGTATCGATTCTTTGACACCTCTCGATATACCAATAGTTGTCGAATCGGTCAGGATATATGAGTTGAAAGGACCGTACTGTACGCTAACCATAATTGATTGGTTTTTGCAGGCAATATCATTTGATACCTATGGAATCATGTAAGCGATGCTGCTAGGTGTTTAACATGATTGGTTGGGTACTATCAGACTTGAGTTCTGACGTTCTTATTATCAAGGAGTTGATAAGTAAGAATGGAGCAACTGGGGTATGCTCATATAAGGACATGTTTAGTCCCAAATCACATAGAGATGTAAACCCACTGCTAGTTGTATCAATGAACCATTGTGGGTCACACAAGTGCTAACTTTCTAGATCCCGTTGAGAAGTAAAATAAGTTCAATATGTTGAACGGCTTATCAAGGAGTTTATAAGTACAAGAAAAATTAGAAGTATGACTTCTATAAGAGGAATGCGACTTTTAATTTGAAGAAGTGTTCCTAAATTAAAAGTTGGCCAAATAAATAAAGTATTTGAAAATTGTGATTTTCATAAACATTATTATGGACTAAATTAAATTAATTCAAGTGTTGAATTAATTAAACACTAGTGGGCCTAGTAGAGTCCAAATAATTAAATTAATTCAAGTGTTGAATTAATTAAATAACATTGGGCCTTGTAGAGCCCAATTAGAAATAATTATTAAACTAGTGGGCTTGACTAAAATCAAGTAAAGTTTAAATGGTCTCAAATGTGTTTGAGACATTTAAATAAAAGTCCATGGGCCTTGTAATTGTTACAAGCCCAAGTAAAATGCATATCTGGAAGGTGAAGGGTTGGAAGCAACTTTTGAGTTAATGGCATGGCATGCACATGCAACTTTTTACTTCAAATTTTTCCACAACCAAGAAAAACTCATCTTCCCTTCTCTCCTCATACTAAGGGCTGAAATTTTATCCAACAATTCCCTTCAATTTTGTTCTTCAATTGTTGAAGAAAAACATTCACTTCTCAAAGAAAAATGCCTTACATTTTCTAGTGCAAGTGTAAGGTGGATTTTGTAGTGCCCAAAATCAGTACACGTAAAACCCATGCATTTATTTAATTGTTAAATCATTTATTTAAATTTAAAATTTTTTTAGTGATGCATGATTTATTTAATTTGCATTATTTTAATATTTATGTGATGATTGTTAAAATCTTTTCTTGAGTTTCGTGTTTCAGGTGATTATCCGATGCGGGATCGAGGAGAAGAGACCGGGGACGATTTTTGGTAATTTTAAAACGTGGTAATTTATTTTAAGTTAGGATTGGGGCAATTTTTTAAAATGATTTATAAGTTTTTAGCATTTTTAAAGTCTAATTGAATTATTTAGTAATTTTAAGATTTTAAAACTTTTAAATATTTAGTACATGTGCATTTTTTTTTCTTAATAGACTTTTAGTCAAGTTAGTGGTTGATTAACATTTAATTAGTTGTTAAATTTTAATCTAAGCAATATTCTAATCCCTTAATTTAGTTAAACACACACACACACACACCGAGTACACACACACGTTTTATCACACACACAAACACTCTATTTTAGATTTTTAAAAGAGAAAACCTAGGGTTCCTCCACTCTACAGCAGCCGCCCCTCCCTCTCAAATTCCAGCAAGGTTTTGTTGTGTTTTCTTCAAAGAAAATCGTTCCACGTTCGTCCCGGATCAACCTCGCATCTTTCTCCGCGTCGGTATCGTCGTTTCCGTACTTTTAATTATCAAAAGGCATGTATAATCTGTTGTTTCTGCATCGATCTCGTTATATTATGTTTTGTGATGTTGATTATGTATGAAAACATGTGTATGTTATGTGGAAGTTTGAGCATAAACTTGTCGAATCGATTTTTGAACGTTTTTAGATATGAAATTTCGTTTTTCATTGTATTTTGAATTTCTGCGATTCTTCGGTCGCGATTTTGAGAAAACTTTCAACATTAAAATCGTAGAACTCTTTGATACCTTCGATTTGATATAAAATTCGAAATATTTGGATAAAAATTGAGTGAGTTATGGTGTTTTTCGTGGGATTGCTCAAACTGCGTTTTCTGGAAAAATTTTGTATTGATGTATTCTTGAATTTTTTGAGTTGCAGGCTTCGTTGGGAACCGCTGGTGGATCGCTGCTGCGTTTGGATATTGTGAGTATGACATTGGGATGAATTTTGGTGCTTAGTCTTGTGTCGATAGGCACTTTGTTGCATTAGAAGTCGTAGGAAATATTTTGGTGTCAAAATTCATGTTTACGGATTATGTTGTGTAGTTGTTGTGCGTCGTTGTTTTGGGGACATTTGTTTGAGTTGAATTCTTGTCATAGCGTCCTAAGAGGAGTCTCGTTGCATCGGTTCGAGTCGTTTAAGCGTGACTTTTAAAATTGCATCAAAATGTGTTATTTTGGGTTGGTTGTGCGCAGGATTAGCGCCGCAGCGCTCGCCAGGGAGTGCCGCAGCGCCCGTTCTGCGCAAGCCAAGCGCCGCGGCGCTGCCCTTGTGGCGCCGCAGCGCTTGGCCTTCGGCCTTGCTAGCGCCGCGGCGCTAAGCAGCGCAGCAGTGTCCAGCGCATAGGCGCTCGTCCATGACTTTTTAAAACACTATTTTAGGCTCATGTCTTCTATGTTTTGGAAATGTTCACACGTCATTTAGGATTTGTTTCGGATGTTGATGTCATGGTTTAGTACAACGATTAAAGGAGGTCAAGTCCCGAGCGATTTAGATTGTCATAAGAAAATTGCCATTTTGGGTGGTGAGCACGATCATTATGTCTAAGTATGGAAATTAATTGCTTGAACTCTTGTATTATGTTGCAGCAGCGGCCCCAAATGAGATCCAACGAATCCCTCAATGCCAAGTAAGTATGTTCGACGTGCAAAGAAAATATTTCAAGTTTTTGAGGTATGTTAAATGTCTTGTGACCAATTTATGTATGGGATTGGAAATCGGTAAAGCATGACCAGGGACCAATCCACCCCGTTAAATCATGAACGGGTTTAGATCAGGATTGGAAAGTGTAAAAACATGAACGGGGACCAATCCACCCATTAAAGCATGAAAGGGGATCTCATGTATGTGGCAGTGGATTCGTCCCTGTCAGTCCAGTACTGTGGTTTAGTCTGATCAGGTGATTTATTTTATGGGTCACTTGCTTTGAAACATTCCTCTATGCAAAATGATGAAGTTATGTATGTTCAAGTATGTTCAAGTATGAAAGCATGTTTAGAAAAAGTTTTATGACAATGGCACGTCTATGTATGTATGTACGTAAGTTCAAGCTTTTGATATGCAAGTTTAAGTTTCAGTATGTACTTCCTATTTTAAAGTTGCTTCTGATTTTACTACGTATTACTTGTTACTTCCAGTTTATACGTGTTGAGTCTTTAGACTCACTAGACTTGATCGATGCAGGTGAGGATGATTTCGAGGAGACTAGGGGTGGGGACCAAAGAGCTGGCTTGGACTGAGCAGGGGGCTAGACCCGAGGACCGCCCAAGTTTTTAAGTTTTTATGAAATGTCGAATACTCTGATTTCACGCTACTAGTTATGAGATTTCAAACAAATACTTTTGTCAAACTTTATTTTTTTAGATCTTTTGTTCCAACCACTTTTGGGACGTACGGTTACGTTATCGAATTTGAATGTTGATTACTCTTTTAAGAAAATTTTTAATTTTTCCGCAAATTTTTAAAAGGTAAAAAGTACGGTACGTTAGTGTTGGTATCAAAGCGATGTTCTTGTAAAGGGTTATGCCTACTGCCAGTCGCAAGAAGCTCACGAAGTCACACCTCAAGTCTGTAAGTTTTAAGGTTTTAAAATTTATGTTATGTAGTAAGCATGAAGTTCTGATTCCAGCATGTCCATGTTTCAAGTTCAAATTACGTGCATCTTATGCTATTGATATTATATTCATGCATGTTGGGTTTACGTGTTGGGTAAATTGTTGGAACAGTATGCCTCCTAGACGTGTGATTGACCGTGAGGCAAGAGAAGAGAACCAAGAGCCTCGAGATGATGGGAGGGCCAATCCCCCACCTCCACCACCAGATATGCAGGCACAGATGCTTGCAGGCATAACTCAGTTCTTCGCACAGTTTGCGAGGAACCAGGCAGCAGTGGATACAGGGACGAGGCCCAGACCGGAAGCCGTGTATGAGAGGTTCAGGAGGATGAACCCAAAGGAGTTTTCGGGGACCACTAACCCGATGATAGCTGAAGAATGGATTAAGTCCATCAAAGTAATCTTCGATTTCATGGAGCTGACAAACGCAGACAGGGTCAGGTGTGTCACTTCCCTTTTGTCATGGGATGCCAGAATATGGTGGGAGAGTGCGTCAGTACCAGTCAATTTGCAGATGATGACTTGGAACGGATTTAAGGAGATATTCTACTCCAAGTACTTCACTGAAGAAGTACGATCCAGATTGATCAGGGAATTCATGACGTTGCGTCAGGGGGATAGCAGCGTTGCGGAGTTTGTGAGGAAGTTTGAGAGGGGGTGTCACTTTGTGCCCCTGATAGCTAATGATGCCCAGAGTAAGTTGAGGCATTTTATGGATGGGTTGCGGCCGATCTTGCGCCGTGATGTTCGAGTTGCTGGTCCTAAGACTTATGCAATTGCCGTGTCTAGAACTTTGGCGGCAGAACAGGATCAGAGAGATATTGAGGCTGACAGGCAGGGCAAGAGGCCTTATCAGGCTCCATAGCAGCAGTAACAGCAGCGGCCTCCATTCAAGAAGCCTTTCCAGGGACATCCAGGGAAGAGGCCATATCAGGGACCGCCAAAGGGCAAGGGTCCAATTCAGCAACAGAGGGCACCTCAGAAGCCCGGTGATTTCCCAGTGTGCCCTAAGCGCAACCGCGAGCACCCGTGGCAGTGTTTATACGGGACAGGCAAGTGTTTCAAATGCGGGGCAAGTGACCACATGTTGAAGGAGTGCCCACAGTGGAGGCAGCCGACCTAGGGCAGAGTGTTCGCCATGCATGCGCAGGAGGCGAACCCAGAAACGACATTACTGACCGGTAAACTTTTCTACCCAAGCTCAGTATCATTTCGCCTTGCATGTTGAAATTTCTTTGGGAATTATTAGTGTGCTAGTAATATTTTTGAATGACTTGGGATATAAATTTCTACTATGATTGAGGTTAATGTTAGAATTTTGGGGATATAAGTTTTGTGTTGTGCTAACGTCTCTCAGGAAATATTTTCATTAAGAGATTAGCTACTAAGGCCTTGATAGATTTCGGGGCCACTCATTCATTCATCTCGGAGACGTTTGCTAACCACTTGGACATCAAGACCATCGACCTTGACGTGAATTATTCAGTGACAGTCCCATCAGGGGAAGAAATGTCAGCTACTAGCGTGGTCAGGGACATCGATCTCGAGCTGCAAAGCCACCTAGTGTATGCCGATTTGATTGTATTGCCGATGCCAGAGTTTGACATCATTCTCGGAATGGACTGGCTGACGAAGAACCGAGTCCTAATTGATTTTCAGAAAAGGTCGGTGTTAGTTAGACCGTTGGGTATGGAGCAGTTTCTTTTTGAATCAGCCAGATGGAGAAGTCTCCCTCGCATGATCTCTTGCATGCAGGCACGAAAGCTTGTTTCTAAGGGGTGTCAGGCCTTCTTGACTAGTATTGTCTCCGCACCTGACATACCCACTCCGTCTATATCTGATGTGCCAATACTCAGAGACTTCTCATACGTCTTTCCTGATGACGTCACAGGCCTTCCACCAGAGAGAGAGGTGGAGTTTGCTATTGACCTTATGCCAGGCATAGTGCCAATCTTCAAGGCACAGTACCGTCTAGCTCCAGCTGAGATGCTAGAACTCAAACAGTAGATTCAGGAGCTCCTTGACAAGGAATTCATTCGCCCTAGTTTCTCACCGTGGGGCGCACAAGTGCTCTTTGTGAAAAAAAAAGACGGGAGCATGAGACTGTGCATCGATTACCGAGAGTTGAACAAAGTGACGATCAAGAATAAATACCCACTTCCTAGAATCGAAGACTTTTTTGATCAGTTGCAGGGAGCTACAATGTTCTCTAAAATAGATCTTCGATCAAGGTATCACCAGCTGAAGATAAAAGATGCAGATGTTCACAAGACAGCCTTCAGAACCAGATATGGGCATTACGAGTTCTTAGTGATGCCGTTTGGACTGACGAACGCTCCAGCGATTTTTATGGACTTGATGAATCGAGTATTTCAGTCCTACCTAGATCAATTCGTCATAGTATTCATTGACGATATTCTTATTTACTCGAAGAGCCATGAGGAGCACAATCAGCATTTGAGGACAGTTTTGCAGACCCTGCAGAGTCGTAAGTTATTTGCGAAGTTCAGTAAGTATGAATTCTGGTTGGAAAAGGTAGCGTTTTTGGGTCATATAATGTCTAGCAGTGGAATTGAGGTGGACCCAGCTAAAGTGGCAGCTGTTAAGGAATGGGTTGAGCCAAAAAATACATCAAAAATCCGCAGTTTTCTGGGTTTAGCAGGTTACTACCGTAAGTTTATTCAGAGGTTTTCTTCGATAGCAGTGCCACTCACTTCACTGACCAAGAAGAATGCTAAGTTTGCGTGGAGTGATGAATGTCAGAAGAGCTTCGATACTTTGAAGCAAGCCCTTATTTCAGCGCCAGTGTTAGCCATGCCATCAGGGCAAGGAGATTTTGTGTTATACACCGATGCATCTAAGCTCGGGTTAGGCGCAGTGTTGATGCAGCATGGCCGGGTTATAGGTTATGCCTCCAGACAGTTGAACATGCATGAGAAGAACTACCCGACTCATGATATTCAGTTAGCCGCCGTTGTATTTGCTTTGAAGATTTGGAGACACTATTTGTACGGCGAGAAATGTCAGATATTCACTGATCACAAGAGTCTCAAGTATTTTTTCATGCAGAAAGAGCTGAATATGAGACAAAGACGGTGGTTGGAGTTAGTAAAAGACTACGATTGCGAAATTAGCTACCATCCGAGAAAAGCTAATGTTGTCGCCAACGCCTTGAGCAGAAAAGTGGCAGTTGTAGCTCAGTTGTCATTGCAAAGACCTCTTCAGTCTGAGATTCAGAGGTTTGGGTTAGAGGTTTTTTCCAAGGACAGAGCTCCCAGACTATCTAATCTGACCGTCAAGTCTGATTTGCTAGACCGAATCCGTAGAGGAGAGCCTTCAGATGAGCAGTTGCAGAAATGGAGGCTGAAAGATGAAGCCAAGGGCAGTGTACTCTACACAGTGTCTGGTGGTATTGTGAGATACAGAGGTAGAATGTGGGTGCCTAGTGTTGATTCGATCAGAGAGGATATTCTGACGGAGGCACATGCATCGCCGTATTCCATTCACCCAGGAGCCACCAAAATGTACAAGGATCTGCAGATTTTGTATTGGTGGCCAGGGATGAAGCGAGACATCTGTCGATTTGTATCCGAATGCCTCACTTTTCAGCAGGTGAAGGCAGAACATCAGAGGCCAGCAGGAATGCTCAAGCCACTCCCTATCCCCGAGTGGAAATGGGAGAATATTACCATGGACTTCGTCACTGGGTTGCCAAAGTCAGTCAGAGGATCCAATGCCATTTGGGTTATAGTGGATCGACTCACTAAGTTGGCGCACTTGTTGCCAGTGAAGACGACTTTCTCCATTACGCATTATGCGGAGCTTTATATCAGGGAGATCATTCGGTTGCATGGGATCCCAGTTTCCATTGTGTTCGACAGGGACTCGAGGTTTACATCGTCCTTCTGGAAGAGCATACATACAGCCATGGGGACAAAGTTGCTATTCAGTACAGCTTTTCACCCGCAGACAGATGGCCAGTGTGAGCGAGTGATTCAAATTTTGGAGGATTTATTGCGAGCCTGTATGATCGATTTCCAGGGGACTTGGGAATCGCAGCTACCTCTAGTGGAGTTTACCAACAACAACAGTTTTCAATCATCTATAGGTATGGCTCCCTACGAGGCATTGTATGGACGGAAGTGCATATCACCGATTCATTGGGACAAAGTCGATGAAAGAGCAGAACTTGGTCCAGAGACTGTTCAGCAGACTACAGATGTGGTGGTCAAGATTCGAGACAGGATGAAGACCGCCCAGAGTCGCCAAAAGAGTTATGCTGACAAGAGGAGAAGGGATCTAGTTTACCGTAGGTGATCACGTTTTTGTGAAGATAGCACCTATGAAGGGTGTTACGAGATTTGGGAAAAGAGGCAAGCTGAGTCCGAGGTTTATTGGACCATTTGAGATTCTTGACAGAGTTGAGACACTAGCTTATCGTGTTGCCCTTCCGCCGAATCTGGCCAGTGTACACAATGTGTTCCATGTCTCAATGCTGAGGAAGTACCTAGCTAATCCTTTGCATGTTTTGAGCTACGAGCCGTTGCAGCTTGCTCCAGATCTGTCATATGAGGAAAGACATGTCCAAATCCTAGACAGACAAGAGCGTAGACTTCGGAACAAAGTGACCAAGTTGGTCAAAGTCCGGTGGCTAAATCAATTAGTGGAAAAGGCCACTTGGGAGACCGAAGCAGACATGAGGACTCGATATCCAGAATTGCTTGGTAAGATTTAATTTCGAGGACAAAATTTATATAAGTGGGGGAGGAACTGTAGTGCCCAAAATCAGTACACGTAAAACCCATGCATTTATTTAATTGTTAAATCATTTATTTAAATTTAAAATGATTTTTAGTGATGCATGATTTATTTAATTTGCATTATTTTAATGTTTATGTGATGCATTACAGATTTAGCTTGTTGGTGGTGGACCTAATTTGAAGGAAGGAGTCCAAGAGCAAGGAAAGCTTGTAGAGGGTCAACCATTCAAGAGCCAAGTTGTTTACAACTTGGTTGGAGTCAATAATCAATCTTTGAGATTGATAGGTAATTTCTAAAACACCCTATGTATGACATTTTTTGTTTTATTGTATTGCTACACACTATAGTGTTTAGGGTGCTCGGTTCTTGTATGAAAATATTTTTGAAACTTCCGTTGCGCATGCAAGCAGTTTAAACGATCCCCTTTCAATGAACTCTAGATCACAATATTGGGAACACTTTGAAAATTTCTATTGTGAAGGTGCAAATATTGTTGCAGAGAGATTAAGGCAGATCCAAAAATACATGGGACTCGACTTTTACAGAATCACGTCGTTTCTTGTAAAAAAACCTCATGAAGTTGCAACTAATCAAGCTCGGATTTCTTTTCAACCATCAAAAGATGATCCAAAAGAAGCGCAAATTGGTACTTGGAAATTTGATAAGAACAAATTAAGAGAGGCACTAACTTATAGGTTGATTGTCGATGAACTTCCTTTCAAAACAGTTGAGAACAAAGGTTTTAGACACTTCATGTCAATTTCATATCCAATGGTTAGCATTCCATCTCGAAGGACAACAACCAAGGATGTTTATAATTTGTACATGAATGAAAAAGTGTAGTTGATGTCTTTTATGAAACAACATGGTCCAAGAATTTCTATAACTACAGACACATGGACATCAATACAAAAAGTGAATTATGTGTGTCTAACTGCTCATTTCATTGATGATGAATGGACTTTGCAAAAGAGAATGTTTATTTTTTGTCCGATTTCTGGACATAAGAATGATGATGTGGGTAAAGCAGTTGAAAAATGTTTACTTGATTGGAAAATTGATAAAATTTTTACCATTAAAGTTGATAATGCCTCATCAAATGATGGTGCAATAACATATTTGCAAAAAAGGTTTGATAATTGGAAAACAAATATTTTAGGGGGAAAATATTTACATATGCGATGTATTGCACATATTGTCAACCTTATTGTGCAGGATGGTCTGAAAGGGAAGGACGAATATTTAGCTATCTCTCGAATTAGAGGAGCAGTGAGGTATGTCCGAAATTTGCCAGCAAGGTATAAAAGATTTTGTGAATGTTTTGAGATCGAAAAGATAGATACAAAGAAACTATTAAGCCTTGATGTATCTACAAGATGGAACTCGACATATCTAATGTTAGAGTCAGCAATATCTTTGAAAAGAGCATTTGATTCATATGCCGATATAGATCTTGCCTACGTGAATGATCTCTTAAAACCCCCGTATGATAGGATTCCATCGGAATATGATTGGGAAAGGGCTAGTTTGTTGGTCAAGTTTCTTGGACACTTTTACAAGCTCACTTTGGCAATTTCTGGCTCTCTACATGTCACTTCAAACACCATATTTCATGAAATAAGTGCTGTTGACATGCTTCTAAAATAGTGGTTAGTAAGCGATGATTTTGAATTAAGTGAAATGTCAAGAAAAATGAAAGATAAATTTGACAAGTATTGGGGTTCGATTGAAAAAATGAACATGATGTTATATTATGCAGTGATTCTTGATCCTCGTCACAAATTAGAGCTTGTTGAGTTTTCATTTGATACAATGTATGATATTATCACAAAGAGCGTGATGATGAAGGAAAAAGTGAAGAGTGGAATGCAGGAAATTTTTTTCAATTATAAAGTGACACATGGAACTTCAGGAAGTCCGGTACGTTCTGCATTAGGTTCTACATCATTTTCAAAAGATTCTCAATCTAATGATTCAATGACTTCTCGAACATACTTGAAAGTTGAGTTTAGAAATACAAACTTGGTGGGAAAAAAGAATATGTGAAGTCACAATTGGAGAAATATCTAGGTGAGGATCCTGAGGATTATGATGAAAATTTTGACATCCTTCAGTGGTGGAAAGTCAATTCTCACATATTTTCTATTCTTTCTCGATTGGCACGTGATATCTTAGCTATTCATGTCCTCACTGTTGATTCGGAAGCAGCATTTAGTACAGGTGGTCATGTTTTTTATGTATTTAGAAGTTCACTATCTCCTAGAATAGTTCAAGCTTTGGTATGTACCCAAGATTGGCTAAGGTTGGATTCTAAGCCTATATGCGTGGAGGAAGATTTGGCTAAAATCGAAATACTTGAGAAAGACATATATTTTCTCTCTTTACTTTTCTATATTTATTATGTTTTATTCTCTAATGACTAACCTCTTTGCTTTTTTTTTTTTTTTTTGGCATAGAATTAACAAACTCAGGGAAAGATTCAACCATAATTGATATATAATTATGAAAAACATCAACAATCGATTATTGTAAGTTTTTAAAGTTTAAATTCATTATATTCGATGACTATAAATTTTTAAAATTTAAATTCTTTATATTTATCTACTTTAATAATGATTGTCTTAGAAAACTAATAGAATTATAACATTTCAGGTACTTTGATTTGAGTGGACAGATGATGCTTTAGATTGGAAGTTGGAAGATGATTTACCTCTTTTTTCAATCTATTGTTGATTATTTGAAAAAGTTGATGTTTTACTTTCGAAGATGATTGGATTGGTTACAATGTGAGGATTTTTTTGTTGTTTTGATTGACATATGTTTTATTTAGATTGATAATTTTCCTACAACTTTTTATTATTGTTGTGCTATTTTGTGCAGAGTATGTATTTATATATATATTGAGAGATATCGAGTACCCAACGATACATGAAATTTTCTGGTACCCGAACCATCGGGTAGCACCGATTAAAGTTCGGGTTCGGGTACTAAATGAGCTATCCGAAAATTTTGGGTACCCGATCCGAACTATCCGAACCCGACCCAACCCGACCCGACCCGACGCCCACTCCTACACCCAGCTAGCTATTCACAGAGAATCCCTGAACAAAACTAAAACAAATCATACAATTAATAACATGCTAAACTCCATTATATATAACTTTGCACACAAAATAAAACTAAAACGTGTTGGAAAACAAATATAATAATATTTGGTGAAATATTATATAAAAGTTTAAATAGTAAATTCATGTGAGTATTATCTCTTTTTGCATCACAATCATAGAATCTCAATTTAAATTTAAATTTATATAGTAAACCAAAAACATAAAATAAAATAGCTCTTTTAGTTAGTTTTATTTGATTGCAAGACTAAAAACAACATAAAGAAAAGATTTTATTTTTTTTCAAAAAATTAAAACAATTTAAAATTTTGAATGCATGAATGAGCTAATAAAAGTAAAAAAATGTAGATTTTCTTACCTGGTGTTACAATGTAGGAGAACAATTCAATAAACGTAAATGAGTTAAGACAATTGAGAGATGATTGAAATTAGACACCTAATAACATAAAAAATTAATGATTAAAATATTGATAATCCTCCCTCACTTTCAGGTAGAATTGAATAACAGGCTTCCATCAATACAAAAAACACCAAGCTCGACAACAAAAAAATCAACTTTTGATTTGACTTCAAGAAGAAGCCATTCTCACAATGATACACATCTTCCAACAACAAAAAATATTAATGGTATACAAATATCTATTCAAACTTACATGGATCGAGTATACCAAAATACAAAATTTTATTGAAACTTACACAAATGAAAATCCTTTTTTTAGCTAATTAAAAGCAGTATTATGTAGGAACACACGATGATGGTAAGATGAATTTGTTCCAAGTGAATTAAAAAATTAATAACCAAAAAATGACGACAGACATTTTTAAAAACAATAAACCCAATCAGGATGAGAAAAAACTCGGGTCGAAGCAATATATTCTTCGAGAAAAAAAAGTGGGAGACCCACCATCTGATTTTTTTCAAATAATATACACCCAGCTAGCTATTCACGGAGAATCCCAGAACAAAACTAAAACAAATCATATAAGTAATAACATGCTAAATTACATTATCTATAGTTGTCGTACTCGTTTGAAGCCAATCAGCACCCGACTGCAACAATGCATCAAAGCAAACTCTTCTAACCTAACGCGTTTATTATAGTTGCGAATAATCTTAGCAAACAACAATATATTTTCAATTCATGATTCTACTACAAAGGCCAAAAAAAAAAAAAAAAAAAAAAAAGGACAGATCAACTTTGAGATAACAATGAACATTACATGACATATATATTTACCATCAACGAAACAACATAAAACCATTAAAAAACAATTAATCACGAGGTGTCTTCACAATTGGATAAGAGGCCTCCATCAAATGGCATTTTCATATATTATCATTTATGCATGAACTCAATAAAATTCCAACAAAATTCATCATCATCCTCAATAAACAAAATGTACAGGATTCATCAAGAGAACGTACAATCAGCCATATGAATCGCAATTCCAGACTACAGAAATAAATTAGATTGACGCAAACGATTACGTCTTTAATTGATGGATCCAGACGGTCTCCAGAAATTGCAAAAGAACACTGTCATATTAACACTACGTGTCGTTTCAACCCGACATTAAACGCAATTTGATTTAATGAGAAGCCAAAATTCAACCAAAAAATACATTACGTCAATCAAATTCAACATTCAAATTTCAGTATTGAAATGCGGAACTCGAAACGAATAACGATCAGATCGGTTGAGAGCGGTTGAGAGGAAGATATTTGTGAACTTACCACAGGACCCTTATGATTTCGTGGCCGGAAAATTGAATTTGAACCGGCAGACAGGAGGCTGGAGATCGAGTGCAGTGGATGTGGTGTTGTGTTCGTCGAGGCTGAAACCGAGTATATGTTGGAGGAGATCACGGATTTGGTCCATCCCAATCCAGCATATAGAGAGCTAATTATGCAAAGCTGGGATAACAATGAAGATTGAGACTAGCCACTCTGTGTTTTTCAAGATAAATTGGTTTTTGAGAGAGAAGATTTGTGAAGGTAAACCAACAATATATGAGAGAATCGTGCAGAGTAGGTGTGTAGAACGGATTGTTGGAGATGTGGAGTGATTTTGAGAGAGAAATATTTCTGAGGTTAAGCAAAAAGACAAAAGAGTCGATAGAAACTTGGTGTCCGCGAGGGCAGTTTTTACGAGCATCTAACCTTTAATAAAATAGTAGAGATTAAGAGTGAAAAAGACTAAAATACCCTTAAATCCACTCTTTTTTATTCAATTAAGGCCCAGTTTGGTAAGTATTATTAAGGTTGGATTATTTACAAATATTTTGTTTGCTTTGATTTGTAAATTTGACATTGGCTATCTCTTTGACTATTTATATTGTTTACGTTGGAGAAGAAATCCATGCCTTTAAGATGGATAATAAATATCTGGCTACACTAAAAAGGAGTAATCACCAAAATACCCATGAGTGTAAATACAAAAATTGCAAGTGGGTCTTCTACACGTCATTGTCTTAATTTCTTCAGAAGAATCGTGCAGATGACCGCTGCTGAATCTCTTCGAAATTGAAATGGGTCAACCAAATCCTCATTTCTAAGATAAATCTGAAGAAATTTCTAGATTATTCGAAGGTAAAAAATAAGAAATTAAAGCTTTGAAGCTAACTGTGATTATTGATGTTACATCTGATGCATAAAGCCTTTGACAGTAGATAAATCTTAGGAACACTAGCCACTGATGAACAATTTCTTGTTTTTTGTTTCCGATTTATGGTACAAATGTATTGTAGAAATTGAATATTGTTATATTGTCGTTTGTTTGGTCTGTTCTTGTACTGAGAACTTTTTTTTTTAATTTTTAAATCCTAAAAAATTATGCTCATGTGAGATTGTAGTAGACATTCTTTGTCATTTTGTCTTTGGCTGTTGTACAACAACTATCTGTTTTTTTAACTTGTTGAATTTTTTTTGTAATGTTACAGATTAAAATGATATACAAGAGTTAAAATTTTATTAACTATGTTTCTGAGATTAGTTAATTTATGCATTGGCTTGTTCTAACTTTTATTATATTTGGTAAGTAAATGTGCAAAATGGACCGTAGACGTCATAACATTAGAATTTTCCTGCTGCTACACCAAATGATGATATGTACTATTTTTATGGTATGTCTTCTAATACGACATTGCACGAGATTTCTCGCCGAACGACGTCGTCACATAGAACGCTAGCTTCGTACATCATGACAGAAAGAATGAATGCACAAATGAACCATTTGAAAAGAATTATTGAAACCGGAGACGTTCAATGTATGGTGAGTATGAGGATGAATAGAAATTCATTTGCACAACTATGTTACTTGCTAACTCATATCGGTGGGCTCGACCATTCTAGATATGTTAGGACCGAAGAAAAAGTGGTTATGTTTTTGTCTATTTTGGCGCATCATAAAAAAAACCGAGTCGTCGGTCATGATTATCTACGAAGTGGTCAAACAATCAGCACACATTTCCATGAAGTGTTGGGGTCAGTACTGAAGCTACATACTATACTGCTTGTGAAGCCTTCCCCTGTCGATGAAACCTGCACCGACGAGACGTGGAAATGGTTCAAGGTAATATGAACATTTGCTAAATATTACTTATTACAAATTCCATTTATAATGTTGTACGTACAATACCTTTTATTAGACATCTTCATACATATGATTCATAATTTTGTAACTTATTTTGCAGGGTTGTGTTGGTGCGTTGGATGATACATATATAAATGTTAATGTGCCTATTTTAGATAAGGGAAAGTACAGAACCAGAAAAGGAACCATTGCAGTGAATGTTTTGGGAGTGTGCAACCGAGATATGAACTTCTTTTATGCCCTCTGTGGGTGGGAAGGATCGGCAGCGGATGCCCGAGTTCTTCGTGATGCATTATCACGTGATGAAGGACTTAAAATTGAAAGTGGTTAAAATATTGTTTCATATTATCATGTTAGTTCACCATACTTTTTAATTAGATTCCTTTTTCATTATTGTTTTAAATGGATATTTATTAACAAAATATATGACTTCGATGGTAGGTTGTTACTATTTGTGCTACAACGGATATGCAAACGTCCAGGGATTCTTTACTCCATATAAAAGAGTACCATACCATAGGGATGCTTGGGGCAATCGCACAAATGCTCCACAGAATTATAAAGAAATATTTAATTGGAGACACAACAAAGCTAGGAATGTGATTGAAAGAGATTTTGGCTTGCATAAGAAAAGATGGGCTATTCTTCGAAGTCCTTCTTCCTACCCACTTAAAACTCAGTACAGAATAATAATGGCTTGAATTTTGTTACACAAATTCATCCGTTCTCAAATGCCAGATAATCTTGTTGACGAGATTGAAGAGGAGACATTAAGCCCAACGCCACAGAATGAGAATTACTTTATTGAGGATTTTAATTCCTCCGATGCATGGGATATGTGGAGAGATAATTTTGCAATGTCGATGTACCACATCTAAGACAAGTGTTATATGTTATTGTATTTAGATTGCAAATTTGATTTTCTTTTCTAGTTACGTACTACTGATGTTTGTCAGAACAATTGTCTTGTGAATTATGTATTGGATTAATCATTGTATTTTAAATTATGTTTTCAAATGTGTTTATCCCTTTTCCAATATAATGTTGCATCTCCCATTCTAACTTCTCACATTAATGTGTAACAGATTAACATAGCAAAAACATTTGAAGCAATGGATAGCACAAGTGTGACTTCGAAAGGTAAAAGAAAACAGATAAGTTGCGTCGTAGTTGGACAGCCCCTGAGGAAGAGGTTTTAATTGTGGCATTGAAAGATATAATAAGGAAAGGATATAAAACGAAGAACAGATTCCGTAATGGCTATTTACTTTTATTGGAATCTACATCGATGAATGCATTCAAAGATTCAGATTTACGTGGGCATTACCACATAACTTCCAAAATACACGTGTGGAAGAAACATTATGGATGTTTGACATCAATGCTAGCAAAAAGTTGAATTAACATGATTGACGCCACAAATGAGGCATTAGATGCGATACTCAAGGTCATGAATTTAATTAAAATGTTTAATTTCATATTTCAAATGTATACTCTATTACAACGAAGATATTTCAGGTGGACAATAGTGTTCGAGTTATGCGTTACAAGCAGTGGCCACACTATAAAGATTGGTGCGAAATCTTTGGCTATGATAGAGCAACATGTGATCGAGTGGAGACATTTTCAGCGGTTGTTCATGATGTCTTAAATATGACTGAGCATGAACCCATTGACATGGAATTTGGAATGGATGACTTTTACCGCCCACTGGAAGGAGATGGTGAATCAATGTCTGTAGCTCAGACTCTCCCCTCATACCCAACTGGAGTTTCAAAGGTGAGGTCAAAGAAACGCGAACAATTAGACGAAGTTGACAACCAAATTGTTGATGCAATCAATAATTTAGCTGACATCACAAAGGAAACAATGTCAAACCTCATAAAAAAATGGCATCTGATTCGAAAATTGAAAATGCTATGGATAGTTTCTTGGCCACATTAGGAACCATCCCAGAATTAACTTCAGACGACAAAGTGCATGTGGCGGAGATACTGGTGGAAACAAACTAGCTTTGTTCTTGCGGCTTAATCATGAAGGAAAGATCAGTTTAATCAAACGACTACTAAATCCATAAGCTCATATGCTATGCGGTCCATGAACTTGATGCTTGTGACTTTTTTGTAATGGCTCGAAGTATTTTGTGTGTGGATCTTGCCACTTTTGTATGATGATGTATATGGTACCATATTTTGGCACATTATTAAAATACCAATGTTTAAAATTAAGACAATGGACACAAACCGACACGCATGGTCGCGCACCTGTGCACCCTACTGCCTAATTTCGTTTCAAAGTCTCGAAATTCGTGTGTATAGTAATTGAGGATATAACTTTATAGTTATGGGAAGCTGAATACAAAATACTGGACACTTGATTATATTTTCATCTAGTTGAAACTCAAATTGGGTTGATTCAAGTCAAATTTAATGGGGACAATGCAAAATAACACATTTCAGATTGTGCATTTTTGGTTCTGGGATATTGAAATCGTCGGTTTGGGTTTTGGTATAGGTATTTTAGCAATTCACGTCAATGTACTAACCAAAGTAAGCAATTAGTTTTTAGCAACAATAAGGACCACAACAATTTTTTCCTCAGCCTATAATAACAACACATGATATTTATTACTTCATTATATTTTAGTTAGTGGTGTGACATTAACAAATCACTCTAACAAAGAAACAAAGTAACATGGTTGAAACCGACGTAAAAGTAGCTTGGAGTTGGAATACTCATTAGCCAAAACTAAAATTAGTAATTAGTTAAACAACCACAATTACAATATCATCCTTCTCCACACGTTGCTGGAGCATCCAAAATAAAAGTTCATACAAACATCACAACCACATACATATTGCAAACCAAACACCACTTACGACCGACCGAGTAAAACAAAATAACAATGCATACACGAGGTAGTCCATTTGTGAATAGCAAAAGGGTAGCATACTTATGATATACTTGTACGAAGTTTTATGTGTAATGCGCTAAGTCATCCGAGCTTTTACTTGCTAGTTACACTTACTTCAGAAGATGCTTTGTATGTGACAAACATTTCGGGGGTGTTCTACAGAAATAGCAAAAGTTGATCAACTCAACCGAGCTTGTATTTGTGGTGTGACCCATGAATGTGTGCTACTTTAAGTAACACAAACACATTAAATATAGTTTACCAACCCAAGAGTAAATGCTTGTCATTCAAAAGAAATAGAGGATCATATTGATTTGATATCCCACCATATGTCAACATCTATGCTCATAATGATTCTTGATAGTGATCAAGTGTGCAAAGTTTTCTCAGCAATTAATATGTGCAGGTAGATGCGATGCATGCTTGTTAACACAACACACTTCTTCAACTACTACAACAGATTGTATAGAAGCCTCAGAAATAATTAATGCAAATTTATTAGAGAACAAAGAAAATTGATAAGACCATTTACTAATAGCATAATACATCAAAGCAATAAAATATGTATTTGTACCATTTACATTCACCACTATGAAATTTTTGTGACATATGTCCATAATTAACAGAAATCTAATGCAGATTTAGAATAAATCGTATCAATGCTTACCTAATATAAGAATGTATGAACCCCATCCCCAATTTTAGACTCTTCACCAAATCACCATTGAAGAGAAACACATGTTACTAATCGATATAAATTGCGAGCATGTACACTATTTTGTAGGAAAGTCACAAAGGTGTAAAATGGAACAACAGTAAAATCATATTTGCAAGAAAATTACTTACCCTTCACTGCTTTGTAAGGTTCACTGCTACACGTTATGACTTCTGTTGTATATATTAGTGAGATAATATAGGTGCTCAGATTCTCGAACAAAGAACTCAAGAAAAATTAATAGTCAGACAATTGTTCATAAATAAATCTAAAACCATGATAAAAGCCAAATAAATAATTCAAGATAAAACTTGTTCGTAGAACTTGCACACAATACATATGTCAAAAGTTATCAAAGTACATGTCATAGAGTTCGACAAAACAATTTTAATACACCAATATATACACAAAATGCAATATATCATAATTTCAAGAGAATGACTATAATGAGGAGGAAAAGAACGAAGATCAACGCACATATGAACCCAAAACAACAACAAACATGATCACGTGAATAAGGTGTGTTCTTCATGCCATGATTTGGTAACTCATATCTTGTACATGACATACAACAGTCCATTTCATAATATTGCTTGCTTGCATGTGGATGAGCTTCTTTCGAAGGACGAGCATATGGCCTCGAGGATGAGTTCATTGACTCCTTCTTACAAAACATTGGGGTACTAGTATGACATGAATGATCTTCCAAATTAGTTGAGTGGTTTTCAGATTTATACGACTGTTCCTCGGTGGGTGTTACATTCCTTCCATGGTACTCAAGATACCAAGAGAAACTGTTCCGATGTTTGAGACCCGCGGGACATATATAGTAATAGTGACCCGGACGAGTAGAGTAATCTCCAACTTTCCGTAATATAATTAATCTATTTCCACAATCGCACTGTGGTGGTGTCTTCAGTTCCTTGATACCTATAAATCAGTACCTCAGATTTGAAACCTTCGTTTACATATTCACAAAATCTAATTATTTTTGGATGATTTATTCAAGTTATGTATTTGTACATCTTTGGTGTAAATTATGTTTCAAGAAAGTATTGGATTCGTGAACATAGTAGGAAAAATTTCAGATTCAAAACACAATCTTTTATCTATTTTCTGTAACGTCCGAAAAATCAACCTACGTAAACCACATGCATGCAAAATTATCTTAATTGCTTAATTGTTTTATTTAATTTGTTTTAAATTCTAGCATAATATTATTATATGATTAAATGTATGCTTGCATGATTAAATGATAATATGACATGATTTCATGAAATTAAGGATTTTACCCGAATATTCGATAATAGGCAGGGAAAAGGAGATCGAGGACGACCAAAGCAAGAATATGTATTTTTATTTAAATAATGGCAAGGCTTCCTAATATGATTAAAAATGATTTAATTTTCTAAAAATGTTGGAGTTCGAATTATTTTACGAGTTGAGCTCGATTTTTCCCGAGAAATCGGTTTTGGGCAAACAATGAGTTTTAAAAGATCAAAAATATTATTTTATGGAAACTAATTCTATAAACTTTTATTATTTAATTAATTAAGTGTTATTGGGCTCAATTTAATTAATTTAAGTAGGCCCAATTACCCGTAAGCATGCAAACCCAAAACCAAAGTCCATTAGTATGTTAATTAATTTATAAATAAGGGTATTAGGTCTTCAAAACCTCACAATTCACCTCCATCAGCAGCCGTGCACTCCTCACACACACCACCATATTTTTCGAAAATATTTAGAGAAGAAAAGCTTGTGTTCTTTGTCGTTCGGTCGTCTAACGTCGCACCCTCGCCGAAGATCGAATAATCGAGCGTTATAAACGCAAAGGCACGTTTCCTAAATTTTTTTAAACATCGTACAAATCATATTATGCATGATTTAATTGTTTATGTGTGAAAAAAATAGGTGTTTGAATATTTTTACGGTAGAACGTTTATTTTCAAAAATACGATGTTTTACGCTTTTATGAAAAACGTTTTTGAATCCAACTAGTACGCTGCCATAACATGCTAAAATATGATTAAAATATGAGCAAAATATGTCAATTTTAACATGAAAAACAAGCTGGAAACGGTAGGAAGCATATAGGAAAGAACCGAAGAGATTTTTGTGCAATTCTCATGCATGTGGCATTAAGGGAAGGGTTCGATCACTATGCATGGGGTCTTGGGGCTCGACCAGGTTTGGGGGTTGAGTCCTAAGGTTCGTGGTATAGGGCTGGGTTGGGTCATAGGGCGGCTAGGTGCGTGGGAGTGGCTAGGGAAGAGTCCTAGTGAACTAGGACTCTCCCCCAAGCTTGATCGCGCCTGCTGTGATTCGGGAGAGAGGGCAGCGCGGCTAGGGTCAAGTCAAGAGGGTCCTATAGGGTCTAAGGATGGTGGGCAATGGCTGGGCCAGGGGCTGAAGCGTTGGGCTGGCCGCTGGTTCGAGGCAACGCGAGAAAGCTCAAGGCCGTGCAGAAGTTGTTCGGGAAAGAAGAGTGGCTTGTGGCTGGCCTGGGCACGAGCTAGGCTGGTTCATCAGGGTCCTAGGGTGATGGGTATGGGTCGGGCCAGGGGTTTGTGCAAGTGGGTGCGCTGGGGCTCGAAGAAACGTGAGGGAAGCATGGCAGCAAGGTGTAGAGCGCAGGTTGTTTTCCTGATTCAGAAGCTTCGCGCTTGGGCTCCAGGGGCTGGGCTGCTCTGAGTAGGGTCTGGGCTGGTCTAGGGATGGTGAGGGTCGTGTTGGCGCGGTGGTGGCTCGGCTGGAAGAGTCCTAGTGGGCTAGGGATTTATAAGCGTGAGCTTCCTTCCAGCGTGCAGGTTGGTGCTTCGGTCCAGGTGAGATTGAGCAACTTGGGGGCTGGTTCCTTGGTCTGGGCTTGGTCAGGATGGTGCCTAGATGGGTTGTCTAGGGTTTGGCTCGAGGTGGCTTGGGCGTGGCTCAAGTAAATCGGGAGATGGCTTGGGTTGGTCGGTTAAGGGTCAATTTCGAAAATTAAAGAAGTAAAATTGAATTCATGGGTCCACGGGTGTGGCTCATGACTTGGAAGGGTAGAATAAATATTAAAAATGTTATGTTTAAAATTTGAGGATCAAAATATGGAGTTTTGGATTTATCCGAGATTTTATCGCTGCACAAAACGCTAAATAAAGAATTAATTGAAAAGTCCTAGTTAAGCTTCATAAAATTATGAAAAATTATATTTAAGCTTAAATAATTATTTAGAATAATCACATGTCATTAAATGTGAGAAAAAGATAAATTCGAAAATTTTTACGTTCAGGGACAAAACGGTCTTTTTACGCTTAAGAAAATACGAAAAAGGCTTGGCAGCGTCCCGAAGGATCATAATGCTTGTAAAATGATATTTTATGATTTATTATGATGATTTTGATGATAATATGTATTTTTACGATTTATGGTAAAACTGTGCAATTTATACTGTTTAAAATGCTATTTTTGGAAAGTTGTCTTATTTTATGATTTTTAAAGAAAAAGAAAAATATTTTGACAGATGTGAATTGACTGTGACAAAAAGATATGATATAAGATTTTGTGGGGATGACGTGAGGGCCAAGGCCTCAGAGGGAACCCATATACGGGCCAAGGCCCCACAGGGATCCCGATTATGGGCCAAGGCCCCAGAGGGACCCCGTGTATGGAAAAGGCCCCAGAGGGACCCCAACGATCGTATTTCCACGGTGGAGCCTAGTGCACACCCCATGGGCCATGTGGAGCTAATACTGCAGTCGACCAAATGATAAAAGATAGTCACTTTCAATGATCAAACTTCACCCAAAATGATATATGATGGAAAGCTTGATGATTAAAAATAATTATTATGATATATGATTTATGATGAGAATTAAAGCTATTTTTAAAATGATTTATGTATGTTCAAAGCTTATTTTAAATGATTTTCAAAGGATTTATTTATGCTTAAAGTTATTTTAAAATTATTTTACGATTTATGATTTAATTATGCTAAAATGATTTTAAATGGTTTATTTATATTCGAAAGATATTTTAAATAAAAATATGATTTTAATGTATTAGATTGTATATGTATTATTTGTTATCCATATTTAGAACGTGTTGAGTCATTAGATTCACTAGGTTTGTATGATACAGGATTTGATGATTTATGGGAGACGCTGACGATTGGGTGGATCGAGTGCAGCAGTACACACCCAAGGGCCTTTATGTTTCCGCACTAGCTAGATAGATTAATGATTCAAAGATTATGTTAATGATTTTTAATAAAGATATTTTTATGCTTAATTTTATTGTTAGCCGATCTTTTTAAAGGTCGATTTAAGAATTTTGGTTAGTCGATGATTTAAGATTTATTTTATGCACTTGAGATTTAAATTGCTTAAATTATTATGATTCATAATTATGTTAAATTATTTTATTTAGTAATTTAGAATTTATGGTTTAAGATTAGAAAAAAAAATCGAGGTCGTTTCAGAAACATGACTGAAACAAGAAATTAACAGGATAAAAAAACTAAAAAATTTAAAGCAACATAACCATAAAAAAATGTCTACACTGAGACAAACTTGTTCAATTTGGTTTCTATGAAACTCGGAATTAAAAGATTACTCGAATAAGAATTTCGAAAATTACTCACAATAACTTTTTCTCAAAACGAAGCTCTTGCTTTCTTCCACAGGACCAAACGACGTTTCTAGATATAATCTTTGATCTCACCTATAAAAAATTAAATAAACTCAAAACAACATGCTCATGCTTTCTGCTGGCTCTTCGCATCAGATCTTTCACGGATCTCACCTCATCTTTCAATCTTCGTGATTTTATGGCAAACAGCGTAGGTTGGGGAGAAATAAACAATAATGGGAAATAAGTTAAAATATAAGGTGAAGGGTATTTTGGTCATTACAATATATATCACGATTTAATCTCTCTTGTTAAATTCACACCACGCATTATATTATATATCTCTCAAATTAAATAACTTATCATATCAAATATTTATCAATCAATTATCACATCCAATGAACCAAGCGAACCCTAAAAATATCATATTCACTCCAATTCAAATAACCTGCTGGTGAGTCATGTGTTTTAATGATGGGTTTAATTTTCTTGTGCGCTAATGAAATTACATATTTGCCCATTTATGTTGGTCATTGAAAACCACTCAGGTCGCACTAAACTAATTTGCTCGCTGCAAACACTTCATGAAAGTCGTTTTCATTTAAGTTCAGTCCTTTTGAATGCCTTTCAGATTTATAAGATTGATATTTGAAGGAATTATTGGGCAATTTTATTGGTTAATTATATTTCATCTTCTTCAAATTTTATGGAATTCTTTACTTTTGGATGGTAACTAAAAAAGAAAAAAAAATTGATGAAATATTTCTAGGAAAAAAAGTGATAAATGGATTTATTTGGAAAGTAAAATATGTGTGGACTTGTAGGAGTAATTTTCAATTAATTGGAATTTAATTTTTTAAAATTTTAAAAAAAGTAGGAGAAAAGAAATAGCATAGGGGTATTTCGGTCATACAAAAAATTTCATCGAAATTAATTTATCGTATTAAAAACATATCAAACAACATATATTTTATCGCATCATATTATTTATCCATGATTTTCATTTCTTATACATAATTTAATTATCATATCCATCAAACGGAACGATATCGATATTTCAAAGATGAATCTCACGAATCTTTATTTGTGAGACAGGTCAAACCTACCGATATTCACAATAAAAAGTAATAATCTTAGCATAAAAAGTAATATTTTTTCATAGATGACCCAAATATGATATTCGTCTCACAAAATATGACCCGTAAAACCGCCTCATATAAGTTTTTACCTTCAAAGATATCTTCTCATCAACCTGGTTGAAGTGATTCTAATACTAGTAGCACACAGTTCTTTGTCATTATTTTCAGGAGATGGCATTACATGTACAATTTCCAATTTTTACCAAATTATTTTAAAGAAAGATTCATGTGTGATATCATCTTCAATCAATTTAGTTGTTCATTCAATGCTACGACACATCCACTGTAAATCTAATGACCGATTACATGTTCAATGGTTTGCATGCTGGTATCAGCGATGATAATTTCATCGCAGAGATTATGTTAAAATATTAATTTTTTATTTCATTAAATTTATGATTATTTAAACACCAAAATAAAATTGTATATAATTAAAAAAAATTAGATTTACAAATAATTAAAATTTAAAAGCTTACACATAATTTAAAAAACATAATTAAAAAATAACATACATAAATATTTAAACACCCAAAATTAAGAGGCTAAGATGATTTTAATGTTTTTAAAAAAATTAAAGACTAAGATGATATTGACCATCGATCTACAGTTACCAAATCATCTCATGAACTCTTTTTTATTTTATTATTTAAAATGATTTATTATTAATTTTAATTTTTTATTATTAATTTTAGTAATATATATATATATATATATATAAAAGCAAAGTTGTCTGCTATATTTAGTAAGTTCTCGCCAAAAGTTTTACTAAATAAGGAAATAAAAAAATTATTTCCTAATATATTGAATAATATTACAATTTTCAATTGAAAATAACAATAAAATGGATTGTATTTTTAAAGTTGATTTTCGAAGTTCCCACGCCTATTGAATAACACAATTTGAAATATTTGATAATTAATATCTAATTAATTAAAATATGAAAATTAATAAAATTGTCATAAAACATATCAAATTCATTTTTAAATTTTAGTTATAAAATTGAGTTTGTTGAAAATATAAAGTTCACTTTTCATTTCAAATTTAAATCTAAAAATCTTGAAAATATAAAATGCATTCAAAGATTTGACATTGGTTCCATCAAATGATTTAATGTCTTGGTTTCATCACATAATTCATATCAATGAGGTTGTGCTGAATATAATTTGAATTCAAAAATATATATAAGATGAGTTTTTGCCTAAAGTACTAAGTTCTCATCAAAATGATAATTCTGAAAAAAGAAAGATATATAATTAATCTCGAAATATGTCAACTACAATAAATGATTGAAAACATTTAATTTTATACGATTTTCATTGATATTTTTGTAATAAAGAATTATATATTTTCTTTTTAAAAAAATTAAAATGTGAATTGAAGAAATTTGAAAATATAAAATTCAATTATTGCTCGAATTGATTGTATCAATTTTTTTATTATTTTAAATTTGAATTTAATTAATTTTTATATCAATTTCAATGTAATATATGAATCATGTGCTTTTCATATTATTTATTTAACTTGAAACTGAACTCAATTGAAAACATAAACTACTTTTAAATTATTCAAAAATACATTTAATGCTTAAACTCTGATTAGTTCGTTGATACGATCTACAAGCATATGGAAAAAACAGAAATTGAAGTTTAAAATGTATTTTTCTTTATCAAAATTTTACTATTTTTTTCATACATTTTATTTTTTGATTTAAAGGTATTACTTATATTTCTTTTATTTCATATGGTTCACACGCATGTACACATATATATATAAACAAAGTTTTTGCCATATATGGAAAGTTTTTTTTGTCAAAAATAATATGTTATAATTTTTTTTCATTATTAATGTATTCACATGTCACATTAATATTCGAAAAAAATAGGAAATAAATGCGTAATTGAATGTGAATTGTTTTCAATTTATTTTTTAAAATTCAAATTTAAATTTGATGTTTTTTGAAATTATAAACTATATTTAAGTATCTGCATTAATTATATAATTCTATTTAATATCAATTATGGTTTTAAGTTGTGTATTACTTTTATAGAATTTATGTTTATTATACTCTATCATATTAAATAAAATATAAAAGATTTTATATAATATTACGTTTTTCAATTTTTTAAAAGAATATCCGTAAATTATTGTTATTATTGTTATGTATCTTAATTGAACTTTAAAATATGTATTTTAATATAAATTGAATATAAATATTTTTAACATGACCAAAAAATAATTATTTTTTAATCCAAATTTATTCATATAATAAATGACAAAAAAATTGAATTTTTAAAAAAATGTTTATTTATTCTTTAAAATTTTGATAAACAAAATACTGAAATAATTTTATGTTCTTTTTATTTACATTAGTTCTATTTAACCAAGATAATAAGTCAATTTAAAGACAAAATATTGTTATCATCATTTGAGCGTTATTTCAAATGACATTAATATTTTGATGTAATAATTTTTATAATAATATTTAAAATTTAAATATATTCATTATATTATATCAATAATTTTAAATAATTATTCAAACACTAATACTTACTAATTTTAATAATTAATTATATTAAATAATATTCCGTGCATCGTACGGGTGAAATACTAGTCAGATTAAAAAAATAAAGTTGTAGACAGGGCTTCACCACACGGAAAGAATCCGCACGGGACCTGCTTCCATTATCGCACGAGGTGCATTCTCGCTCCTTGACGAGATGATAAATTAAATGAGCAACCCATCGAATTATATTTTTTCAGGCGTGCCCACATGTTACACCACTTTAACAAAAAATATATATGATCTATTTATATAATTTATTTACGCTTCCTAACCAAGCATATTAGTTATTTGTCAGACAAGTTAAATTTGTTTATATTTATTATAATAAATAAAAAATTTCGTATAAAAATAATATTTTTAATTGATAACTTAAATAATATGACCCGTTATCTTTTTAGACAAGTTAAATTTGTTTATATTTATTATAATAAATAAAAAATTTTGTATAAAAGTAATATTTTTTCATTGATAACTCAAATAAAATGACTCATTATCTTTTTAGACAAGTTAAATTTGTTTATATTTATTATAATAAGTAAAAAATTTCGTATAAAAGTAATATTTTTTCATGAATAACCCAAATAAAATCATTGGCGATACTTTACATTTTTGCAATGGGCCCACATTTTACATAAGATGATATACAAGGAGCGATCGAATAATAAAATTGAACCTATAAAGAGTTTGGATGCCACATAGAATCCACCCAATTATATTCTTAAATCTCCAAACTGAAAATATTTGGGTGCTGAAATTACGGGTGTTCGAACTTCGGATAAAATCGAAAAAACCAAAAAAACCGAAAACAAAATTTTATAATTCAGATATAAATGTTAAAACCGAAATTTATTTGGTTCGATTTTGGATCATATATGTTAAAACCGAACCGACCGAAAAAATTGAAATTTCATTAAATTAATAATTTTATTTTTATTATATATATTTTGAGATGATATTAATGAATGATGAATTATTTTGAATAATATTTAGTTGGCTGTTGTTTATGTAATTTATTTAGAATTTATATTTAAATGTTTTACTAAGAAATCATGTAAAAAGATAACATATTATATTTCACAATATATTTATTGAAACGACCTCGACTTTTTTTTATATAAATCAAAACTCGAAAATACTAAATAATATAACTTAACATTTTCATAAATCATACTAATTTAACATTTAAAATATCAAGTGTATAAAAATATCCATAAATCATCAACTAACCAAAAATCATATGTCGACCTTTAAAAAGATCAAGTAACATAAAATTAAAGCATAAAACTTCCTAATAAAATCATTAACAAATTTTGTTAAATCTTTTATCTCTCAAACTAGTGCGGAAAATAAAGGTCTCTCGCGAGTGTACTGCAGCACTCGATCCACTCAATCATCAGCGTCTCCCATAATATCATCAAATCCTGCATCATACAAACCTAGTGGCTCTAATGACTCGGCACGTTTTAAACATGAATAGCAAATAATACATATACAATCACATGCATTTAAAAAACATAATTTTATTTTAAAATAGCTTTTTGAGCATAAATAAACCATTTAAATCATTTTTTAGCATAAATAAATCATATATCGTAAAATCATTTAATCGTAAAGTTTTCAATCCTTTATCATTTTGGGTGAAGTTTGATATTTGAAAGTGACTAGCTTTTATCCTTTGGTCGACTGATCAGTTTTCAGCTCCACATGGTCCATGGGGGTGGGCACTAGGCTTCACCGTGGAAATACGATCGTCGGGGTCCCTCTCTGGGGCCTTGGCCCGTAAACGGGGTTCTTATGGGGCCACGATAGCCCCACAAAATCATATATCATATCTTTTGTCACAGTCAATTCACATACCTCAAAATATTTTTCCTTTTCTTTTAAAATCATAACATATCATAGCTTTCCAAAAATAACATTTTAAACAGTATAAATTGCACAGCTTTACCTTAAATCATAAAATATTATATTTTCATAAAAATCATCATTTTAAATCATATATATCATTTAACATGTATTATGATCCTTCGGGACGCTGCCAAGTTTTTACGTATTTTTCGAGTGTAAAATTATTGTTTTGTCCCGAGACATAAAAATTCTCGATTTTATCTTTTTATTACTTTTAATGACATGAGCTTATCCCAAATAATTATTTATGCTTAAAAATAATTTTTTATAATTTTATTCAGCTTAATTCGAGGCCTTTCGATTAATTCTTTAATTAATCATTCGAGACGATTAAATCCCGGATAAATTCAAAACTCATTATTTTGATCCCAATTTTTAAACATAACCTTTTTATTTCCTAACTACCTTTGTGAGCCATGAACCACATCCGTACATCCATGGTTCCAATTTTATTCTTATTAATTCGAAATATGACCCTTATGTGAACAACCCGAGCCATCTCCTTATTTACTCGAGCCATGGTCGAGCCACCTCGAGCCAAACCCGAGCCAACCCATCGAGGCACCCTATTGACCGACCGTGACCCATAGAACTTGACCCTAGCTCGCACAGAAGCCCTGCACCCGAGACTCACCAATCTACGCGTGAACCTTCACCTTCAATAAAACTCCTAGCAAACTAGGACTCCTCTAGCCACTTAACTAGCTATCACCTCAGACCATCACTGACCTTGGACCACGCCTAGACCCAGCCTAAGCCCAGCCCAGCCACTGAACCCAGCGCTGTGAGCCACCTTCAGCAAGAACAGCAGCCGCGCGCTACATGGTGCTCCCTCATGTTTTCCAAGAGCCCTCACCGAACCGAGCCACACCCCTGAGCCCAGCCCTCCTAACCTTCACTGGACCATCCTAAGTCACCGTCCAGACCACCTAGCCCAGCCCCAAACCGAGCCATGGGCCCCCCAGCTCGAGACTCACCTGATTGCTCATGGGGAAGAGTCCCAACTCTCGTGGACTCTTCCCTAACATTTCCCTCGAGTCCTAGCCATGCTAGGACTCTACCAGGCCCTCATCCCTGACCTCTCGAGCCCCAGTAAGGCTTGGCCGAGCCCACTTGCACCCATGCATAATAACCGAGCCCTAGACCCAAGTGCAACCCAACACAAAACCCTCGGTTTCTTCCTGCTTTTTCCCTCGGTTTTCCAACTTGTTTCCCTTTAAACTTTATCATGTTTTAACCATATTTCATCATGTATTGACAGCGTACTCGTTGGAAATCATGACGTGTTTCATATTTGCGTAAAAACATCATATTTTTGAAAATAAACGTTCTACCGTAAAAATATTCAAACACCTATAATTTTCATGCATAAACAATTAAATCATGCATATTATGATTTGTATGATGTTTTAAAAGAGTTTAGAAACACGTGCCTTTTGCATTTATAACGCTCGAATACGTGATCGTCGGCGAGGAAGGACGAACGGGCGACGAAGACTCCTAGCTTTTCTTTCCTTGTAAATTTCGAAATTAATGTATGTGATGGTGGGTGTATTTCGGCTGAATAAGGTGCTGAATTGTGGTGTTTTAAAAGCCTAGATAACCTATTTATAAATTAATCAACATGCAAATGAGCTTTGGTTTTAGACTTGCAAACTTAAGGGCAATTGGTCATACTTTAAATAAATAGACTGGGCTCAATAACACTTATTTAATTGAATAATAAAAGTTTTAAAAATTAATTTTCAAAAATAATCCACTTGATATTTTAAAAGTCCCTTGTTTTCCCAAAATCGACTTCTCGGAAAAAATCGATCTCGACTCATAAAATAATTCGAAATACAACATTTTAGAAAAATTAAATCATTTTTAATTATATTAAGAAGCCTTGCAATTATTTAATGAAAAAAATACTTTTTTCTTGGTCGTCTCCGATCTCTTTTCCCCTGCCTACTATCGAATATTTGGGTAAAATCCTTCGATTTCATGAAATCATGACATATAATCATTTAATCATGCAATCATACCTTTAATCATTTAATAAATATCATGCAATCATTTAAAATCAATTAAATAAACTAATTAAGCAATTAAAATAATTTGCATGCATGTGGTTTCCGTAGGTTGGTTTTTCGGACATTGTATTTATCTTATTAATTTAAATAATTGTATCAAAACCGAAATAATCGAACGAAATAACCGAACCATTTCGGTAGAAAATCGAACCGAACTGAACCGAAGAAAAATAGTTCGATTATCAGATTATATATTTGTAAAACCGAAAATCGAAAAAACCGAAATAAAAAATCGAAAATCAAACCAAATGACCGGAGAACACCCCTAGCTGAAATAATGATTTATGGGAGCAAAGTGAAATTTTACACTTTCCGGTAGACAATTGATTCTCTAACCTCCATTTTCTTCACCAGCACGCATCGCTCGCCCCTTGCTTCTCTCTCATACAAAGACTTGATTTACCGCTGAATCGTTGATTATTGCACAACGAATTCAGGGCGACGCATAGAATCGTAAGTTACAACTTTAATCACAGTGAGCGAAAAATTATCTGTAAAAAAATTTAAATTTTTTTTCTGTGTTGTTTATTTTGTTATCGCTTCCATTTTTTGCCATTAAATTTGAGCTTTGCAGGGAATCATGCTCTCGATTTTAGTCTGTAAACCTTTTATTTGGCCAACATCGTTATAGATGGTTCTGATTTGATTAACACAAAATAGATTCTAGGTTTGCTTATGGTATAAAACAAATTTCATAATGTGTAAGTGTGCGTCGTGGCGTGTGTGAATCGTGTTCTAAGTGCGGGTTAAGGTTTCTAAATTTTGGTGTTCATCCAAATCAATGGCAATTGTAGTTCGAATTAAGGTTTTTTTACTTTCTTTCCTTCTGCAATGGATTGGCTCAAACTAGGTATTGAATTATTGGAATCGAACTCGCTCGAATCAAGTTTCAAACAATTCAAATTGGACTTGGGCTCGAAATTCAGTTCTAACCCAGCTAGAGCAAAAATCAGTTATATTTTCAAATTTCGTATTGAATTCAAATATATTATTATCAATCAAGCTCGAACTCAAATTCCCTTATTTTTATAATATTGTTGTGGTTCGTTAACACCCCTGACTTGAAACTTTTAGATTAGTTATTTTTTTCAGTGAATTTGATTTGTTTGGGTTTATGATTTGTCTGAAATAAAATTTGAGAAGATATATTTTGTTTTTAACTGAACATTTGAGAAGAAATTTTCCGGTTTGTGTTATGTTTCTAACTAGGGCTATATATTCTAAATTTATGTTATGGGTTTTACAATTAAGTTATTTTTTTTGCATTCTTAAGCTTTCTTACTTGAATTAAGACCATATTCCATGACATTGTTGTTGATTAAATAAAAATACTTAGTCGTCATGATGAAGATGCCTACTCTTGTCTTTAAACTATTTATGTTTCATTTGAATTGAGTTTAGGAAAGTTTTGAACTAGGATTTTGATATTTTTCGAATAGATAGGCCAAGATCGTGTTCTATTTTACACCACCACCTTACATATTTTTTACCTTTTGATTTAATTAATTTTTGTATTTGGTTAAATTATCATTTTTATCAACGATGTTTTTCACATTAAATGGTACTGGTATGTACCTTATTTAGGTCACCCAAACACAATCCTGCTGTGACTCTTGTTCATCAAACTCCCCATTCATTTCCCATCAGAGCCAATATGCAGAGAAGTAGACGCAGGTGCAATGGCACCGCCATGGGCTCCATCGTACTCGATCTCCGTCCTGGTCTTGGCATCGGCCCTTTCTCTCTTGGTAATCATTTTTATCAATAATATTGTTGGCCCAGGAGTAAATTTTTGGGATTGGGGCACAGTCTAGTGTTTCTGTGCTCAGTTGAATTTTTTTCTATTCCAATCAACAAAAAATTCTCAATAACTTCTGCTTCAGTTACTCAGAAACCTCCATTTAAAAAAAGATTTACTGGTTCACGTGTCAGGAATGCCCATATCCGAAGCCTTTGCACAAATAGAGCAGCAACCCAATATTTATGACGTTGTGCACGTCAAGTATTATGATGAGGTTTGGCTATCTTGATTTAGATTTGAATTTATTCACACCTTTGCGTTCATGTGTCCTTCTATGTCTGTTTTCTTTTTTTCTTGTACTTATCAAATTTAGGACTATCATAGCTTTACAATACTCAAATAACAAGCCTAATGGCATAAAATCGACGAAATTCTTGCATTTATATTGTATGTTCTGAGTGTATGATCTTATCAAAATCATATCTGATGTCCGTTATAAAATTCAAAAGTTCTCAAGGAACTATATGTCTGCTGAACTGCCAGCATAATATCTTCTAAAATAGCAATGAAGCTCTTAGTTTTATCCCTGTTTTCCAGGATCCTTTGAGGCTTGACATTGTTATTAGCTTCCCCGATCATGGTTTCCACTTGAGATTTGATCCTTGGTCACAGGTAGTTTTCTCGAAGTTGATTATTTGTTTGTTCTTATTTTGGTTACTAAGTGGTTTTTGTGCTGTTGTTGTTAATATTTAAACATTTTACTAGTGATGAATTTAACATGCCTTTACTTTGTCGTTTAACCTATCAGAGGTTGCGTCTTGTTGAAATTTTTGATGTCAAACGTCTTCAAATGCGGTATGCCACTTCGTTGGTCGGGTATGGACTTGTGCCTAACTTTTATATTTCACCGTTCTTGTTTAACCAGTGTTGTTTGACATTCAAGTTTACTTCCAGTGGACCATCCACTCTTGCAACTTTTGTTGCTATCTATGCTCTTTTTGGGCCAACGTATCCTGGAATTTACGACAAAGACAGGGGTGTCTACACTTTATTTTACCCTGTACGTATGATTGATATCTGAACAGATCATATTTATTAGTTGTTTTCACATTTTGTTCTTCCAATTTTATCTCGTGACAATTTAAATATCTTGATTTTGTAGGGCTTGTCCTTTGCGTTCCCAATACCCTCACAATATGCAGAATGCTGTCATGATAGGGAAGGTATTCATTTTTATTTCTGTCTCTCTATTTATTTGGACGTATACCCCATGAACGACTCTAAATGGTTCTTCATTCTTGCTCCTCCACCAATTTGAAAGCTGGACTGCCTTTGGAGTTTCCAGATGGCACGACTCCAGTTACTTGCCGTGTCTCTATTTATGATGCTTCTACAGATAGTAAGGTTGGTGTTGGAGCATCAATGGTGAAGGCATGTGTACCTCCATTACCAGCTGACAGCCTCTACATGGAAGAAGTGCGAGTGAAGGCAAGCATTTTCTATTGTCATTTGCATTTCGTGGTTAATCTATTCGTAAGATGTGGAGTAACTGCTAGATGCAATTTATGTATGTCTCAGCTTACATTTGGCTTGCAGTTTGATGAAATGTACACTTCACATCTCTGTTTTGCAGTTAGGGGAAGAACTGTGGTTTTCAGTTGGTGGACAGCACATACCTTTTGGTGCATCACCACAGGTCTGACATTTTGAAACAAAAGCTACGCTGTCGATTGCCTGACTTGTCATTAACTTTCGACTTACTAACGCCATATCTTATAAACAATTCTTAGTCATTCATGTCCTTTGTTGCTACTGCTGATTCTTTTTATGGTTTATAATTCAAGCACGGCATGCCATTATCTTTTTAATATAGTGGACGCCAGAAAGGGAACCTCAATTTGATGGTGAACAGAAAAAAAAATTCAGGAAGAATGAGGTGTAGCACATCTTGACTAAGATATATGTTCAATGAAAATTGACTTGTTTTCTGCTAGAATTTGTTGTTCGTGCTGTGGTTTCTTATGTTGCTTTCATTTAAGCACTTTATCTCTTTGACTTGATCAAACTATAAAGCATTTCTTTGCTGTTTTCCATTCAGAGTTTGATAATTCCTTATGTTTCACATTTTGTTGTTGATTGTATTCTGTATGACTATGTTGGTACAGCAAACTGTTATAAATTGGTGTTCATCCAAATTTGTTTTAAAGACATGCTTTATTTAGTTAATTGATAAAAATAGATATGGGTTGCCTTTTATTTGTACATACAAGATGGCATTCGTTATATTTAGCAACCGACATTATCTATGTCATAAACTTTCAGTTACTCACTGGCATGACATCCTTGTCGCCAGTGGCATTAATACGTACATGCAAAGAAATTGACGCCAGAAGCTGATTCTCTTCTCTCTTAAATGGGCCTTTGTTTTGATATTTTTGTTTATATGAGATTATGTTGATGCCATTTTCATCTGCTTGCGGTCATCTGCAGATTGCATGTATATCATTCCTCTTCATTTCTTATACAGGATATTTGGACTGAATTAGGGCGCCCTTGTGGAATTCATCAAAAACAGGTAGTGTGATTTCATTTTCTGGTGAACATGACTGCTCTGTGTATCACGGTAAGTATATTTATATGTGATACAGGTGGACCAAATGGTGATTCATTCTGCTTCAGATCCTCGGCCCAGAACGACTCTATGCGGTGATTACTTCTACAATTATTTTACCCGTGGCATGGACATTTTATTTGATGGACACGTGAGTCTTTTCTTTATGTTTTTTTTCTCTACCAACTGCATGAACCTATGGATAAGACGCAAGAATGTTTTTGGCGATTTGCAGACTCATAAAATCAAAAAGTTTGTGTTGCACACCAACTATCCCGGGCATGCAGATTTCAATTCATACATGAAGTGCAACTTTGTGATACACAGCTCTGACTGTAGGTTCTGGTTGATAAATAAATTCAAATTTTTGGCTGTAAAGGAAAAGGATGAAACTAAGGTCTACATTTTTGTTTCATATTCTCAGTCAGTGGGTCGTTCGATCAGGATGTGAATGCATCGAAATGTGCTATCACACCCAGCACGCGGTGGGAGCAAGTTAAGGTTGATTACTTACTACAGTTTGTATTAAGTCGGACAGGATTACATTCGTTCAATTGAGTACTGTAAGTGCGATATTCTACAGGAAATTCTTGGTGATTGTGGTCGTGCTGCCATTCAAACTCAAGGCTCCACCAGTAATCCTTTTGGGTCTACCTTTGTATATGGATATCCACATGTTGCTTTCGAGGTACATCCCGTGTCTCGAACTTCATGGTGTTTCTGTGGCATTGTTAATGTTTTTTTCTCCTGATTCTAACGTCCGCAGGTGATGAAGAATGGTTATATCGCTACTGTAACTCTTTTTCAGTCCTAAGCATTGTACAGGTAGGTCGATCAGTCTTGTGATTGTAATTTGTAAACTCTATTTATTTGTCATTATCCTATAAAACTTTAGTCACTTGTGTCTACTCGTTCTTTCATTCTTCAAGTTTATTTTTGTTTTTAGTTCCTTATTTTTTAGCTCTAATTTCTTAAATCGGTTAAGGCCGGAAATTTATCGAATTCGAACTAACTTAAACTCTTTACTGGCCAACCGAACAGAATGATTTTCACCGAAAATGAACAGACCGAACCGATAAAAATCAGTTATTTCAAAAAATGAAATAATTGTTTCCTTTAAAAACAAAAAAAAAATTAGGTTCGCTTTTCAATTTTTTATATGTAATAATATAAAATTTCTTAAACGATTGAACATATGGATCAAATTTGTAGGTTTTTTTCCTTATCATATTTGAGTCATACCAAACTTTTAAAGGCAGGGTCTAAACAAATTTTATAACTCATACTTGAAGCTACCATACCAAGACAAGTACTATACGGTGTGTATCGGAGGAAGGTTTGAATTTTAAACCTTTCCTCCAAATCTATTAAATTCACTAAAAATATATATATGATCTTAAAATGTGGATTATGTGTACTCAATTGGAGAATAAGCCATACGTAACAGCCATGGATTTGGACCGAACATCAATCCATATAATATATATTATATTTTTCATAATCGTTATTTGTTACAAGGGTTGTTTTATTATTTCCAAAAAGGGCTAAATTAATAATTTGGGAAAGTTGAGGGGGTTAAAAGTTATTCTCCAAGCTCAGGTTGGGTGAACATCCCTCTGTGTCTTCCATTTCCCTTGACAAGGTCCAAATGGTACATTTTATCCCTCACCACATTCACCACCTCTGCTTGCTCTGCCAAAAATTAGTACATAAATCGATAAACTTTACCTATTTTAGATAATTGATTTTATCTGTCTAAAAAAAAAAAGAAGTTAATAAATACTATTACAGTGTTTATGACAACATTGTAATACAAAATACATGAATACGTTACCTTTGAGGAGCGTGGCTTGATGAAAGGTCATGGTGGCAGCAAAACCATGAATAACGTGGTAAGCGTAAATCAGCGCATCTTCCGCTGCCTTCTTACTTTATGTTCCCCAGACAATAGAAAATCAACGAAATTTTTGTTTTTAAATTTCACTTCAACAAATCAAATCATGCATAATTTTTTGAATATATGAATTTCGAAATCTTGGCTAGTCCCGAGTTTCATGTCTTGTCCGAAAAAAGTTTGATAAAATATCAGTAGGTTTCTTGTGAGAATGTCTCACGTATCTTTATCCTCTAATAAAAATATGTCTCATAAAATTGACTCGTGAGATTGTCTTGCAAGAGTTTTTGTGTAAAATATAATAGTAATGAGGACGGAAATTAACCTAGGAAACACGGAAGACAAGATTCTGAGGCAACGTTCCTTGGGGCATTCTCCTTTGGTTGTTGGTTCCGACAAATATACTATGTAGCTCCGTGGTTTATAACTCTCGGCCGGTGATGGAGAATGAGCTTCTGATTTTGCACTCAAAAATGCCAATTGAAACACAACAAACCAAATAAAATCACACCACCTTTCATATTCATAATTTTTTCTCCTACGAAAATGAATCAAAATTTGTATGTTACTTTCTTGTTTTCACCTTAAGCTGTTGCTCTAGGTATTTGTTCACTGAGATTTAATGATGTTTTTTTCTTGGTATTTTGTTGCATTAAATGAAAGGGGGGTTGTTTGGACTTTATGTTGCCTTAATGTTGGGTTTTTCTTTATTGCCATTTTGTTGTTGAGTTAACAGAGACGTTCCGTGAGAATTCAATGAGGGAAATGAAATTAATGAACCGAAATTCGGTTGAAATATATCGAGGGATTTAAACTTGGTGGTGAGTTAAATAAGGTTATTACAATATCGTTTCTTATTATATATACTAGTTTTAAGTCCTATTTTGGATCTTAGTCTTCCTATTTCAACAACCGAATATGTTGTTCAACATAAGCATCAATCCAAGACAATATATATTTTTGAGGAAAAATATATAGTTCCTACACTTTGCATCCAATAAGATACAAAAATGTAGGATCGATTCCTTCTCGTTTTATCAAAAATTATAGCTGATAGTAATAATATAATTTAAATATTTTGAACTATAGAACAAGTAGTTCAAACATCACGTTTCGATTATTTTGCTAAAAAATTCACAATTATTGCATCCTCACCAAAACATCTATTATATCGTCTAACATCTACTATATTTGATATATATATATATATACACACACACACACACACACACATATATATATATATATAACTCCAAACGAGTATCACGAGTAGAATAATTAGTTAACCAACATACTTCCAAACTTTAGTTAATTATTAGTTAGAACACAAACAACTCGGGAGAGACCACTGTCCAATTGCAGAATCTCATGCCACTGCCAAACCTTCTATCACGGGTACATGCATCATGGGTCTTTTTATAATAATAATTTATTATTTATCAAATTTGTTTTTATTTCCATGTCCAATATTCATAATATATTTTTGTTATACTTGTAGTAGGAAATACGTTAAATATCAAATTAGTGTACAAGATTCTTGTACAAATTAAAGTAACAATAATATTATAATATGCGCCTAGAAAATTTTATTTAAATTTTTTCCTACTTGATTCTGAATAAATAAGGATGATTTGTTTAACCCTATTTTGGACTCCGACTTGGGTTAGTTGTATCGATGTTCGATAGAGAGTAGATGAAATTTAATTTAAAAAAAAAAAAAAAAACTTGAATGAAACCATCCGAGCACTCATCAAACAATTAACGAGCGTAACATTTAATTGAATTAAAATTTTTATTACTTATAATAATAATAATTTAAAGATTAATAAATATGACTATTTACCCATCATTTTATTTATTCCTTTTTGTAGCGGCCGGTGGGTTGGGTACGTAGGACCCAAAACTACTTAAAGGCTGGATATGTTATCGATTCCATAGCCAGGATCTTGACGCTAACTACTCAATCTTACACCGCTATTTTCATTATTTTTTAACTTCATTTTTTTCCAAAACAAAGATAAACTAGTAATACTGAATATATAATCTCGATATTTTATCATGCTTCCATTTGTTTACAACTTTTTATTTATTTTTATTATCATTTGTCAACATATAATATTAGAGTAAGTGTCCAACTAGCCAACTTGTGGTTTGAGCTTTTGTAGACTCTTAGTTAAAAAGAATCTTTATTTTAATAATATTTTACGATTTATCCAATTATGACATTTACTTTATCTGTATACTCATGCAAGTTGTATAAATAAAATTCTTGAGTATGCAAAAAATATCATTAAGAAGTGTGTTGTATATTCTAAACAAGTTCTTATTTGAAGCAGCTGGATAAAATAAAGATAAAGTTCGCTTGAACTTGATACTATGATTTGTGATGTAAACGTCATGTTTCATTGGTAATGACATGAATATGTTCATTCACACAGAAGGGTGATCATATTATAATGCACTGAATAACTCTCCCTCAGATTGTCCAAATGGTTATCACTTATCGAGTTAAATGGTCCGCGATTATGGTTGTACACCATTAGTCATTTGACCCGGATAACGTAGAAGCTCTACGTACTAGTATGCACTTTGATCCGTTTACCAATTCTACTGAGGGTCATCAGGTGATGAGGTTGGATGCAACTCGTGTAAATTTTGAAAAGATTTTTCCTTAGTTGCACGTATTATATCACTATTATTACTAAAAAATACGTACGTCGTTATCGAATTCATATTCAACTCTCGATATACTAATGATTGCAGTTTCGATCGAGATATATGAGTTGAAGGGACTGTACTGTACGCTAACCATAACTTAATATTCTTGCTGACATTATCAGTTATATCTAGGGGATCATGAGGTGATACTACTAGACTCTTTACCATTATTCGATGGGTGCTATCAAACTTGAATTCTAACATTTTTGATCAAGGGGTTGGTGAAAAGAATATTTTACTTAGGGTAAGTCCGAAAAAGAATAAATGTTATTCTGAACAACAAGTTTAAGGAGTTGAATTTGACAATTTTAGTTTGATGAAAATCAAATATATTGCTTATAAAAGAGTTTATAAGTTGATTTCATATGTTGGAAGTTGTGAAAGTTAGCTCTGTTTTGATGAAAGAATTCACAAAACTGACAACTGCCAAAAATAGATCAATTGAAATTTTGGTCTTCAAAATTTTCAATTTTCATTGAATGAACAAGATTTGTACCATTGGTACATCGACGATGTCTGATCGTAAATCGGGGTTATAATGAGTTCACAATTATTTATTTAGTAAGTTTAAATTTATTAATTAAATAGTATTGTTAGTAGTGATTAATACTATACGTACATGATTCTCATGGAATATTTTAGAAAAGTCTAGAATTGATTAATTAATTTATTAACAATTAATTAAGAAATTAAATAATGATATGTCTATACATGTATGTATGTGTATATGTGAATGATCGGTTTTGAGATCTTTGAAGGTGCTTCAAACACAATATTCTCCATAAGTTGCAGTAGCTTGTGTTTTAAGAATACACCGATGAATTAAATCGAGTTTGGTTTTCAAACTATCAAAGAAGAATGACCCACTCAAAATTTTTGGTGTTTCGTGCGATTGAGCAAGTCTCCCCCACTTGCTCTACATATTTTTATTTTTTGGTTATTTCGCAGATGTAGTGAATGAAATTAACCCTATTAATAATAGACAATGTTTCATCAGATTTTTACAAAATTGATTTTACACGATAATATTTCATCATTTGATCAGTAGGCACGGGTTTTTAAAAACGATTTTATGTCTATATATATATTAGGTGATATATCTTGTTAACTAAATCTGGAAATAGAGGACAGATCCAAGAATTTCGACGATTATTGCTATGGTTTGATTTTAGTATGAGAGTTTCGTGTCTAATACATTTTAGAAATTAAAAAAAAAAGATAATGTTAACAAATTTATAGAAATGACATTTTTCACGTCCCGAGCCCGGACCCACGTCTGCATGACTGCACAATGAGCTCTATAAGAACTACTTCGTATTCATCATCGTTTTACAAAAATGAGTAACCCAATTTGCTATAAAAGTCAATTGTAAACCCATTATAAAATTATTTTAAATCTTTAATTTTTAGACAAAGGTATCACAACATTCACATGTCCCTCTTTTTCTTTTTCTTTTTGCATACGATTAATCGATTGATTTTATTCCAGAAATTTTGATATGAGCAGCTAGCTAGTTAAATTACTATTTTTTAAATATACTACTGTGCATTATGTATTTAGCTAAAAGTTTGAATTATGGCGCAGTATCTCTAAGTTCTAAAATACACATAATTGCATGCAGTTCCCTGAACAAAAATATTTTAAAATAGTTAAAACTCAAAATATGATAATTCTATCCGTTTAAAACTAATATGAGATGAAAATATATCTGAAGTTTTTTATACCATATGTTATAATTACATACCAATATGACAGTAACATGTTTGTGTGTGATGACCAAAATTACATAAGAATAATAATAAAAATAGAAAAAAAAAAACGATAATGCAATTGGAAGCAAAAAAGAACAAGAAAGCGTGTGCGAATCAAACTATCAAAGGAGAATGACCCACTCAAAATTTTTTGGTTATTTCGTGCGATAATCGAAATAACCATTCGCTAAGAAAACTGAACAATTTAAAGCTTTTAGCTTGTGTATAAACTGAAAAACTGAAATAAGGGGGATCAGTTCGGGCTTGTATCAGTTCAGTTTTGGGAAGATCCTAACTGATATCAGCTGCACTTATGAAATCATTTTTAAAACAATAGTTAATCAGTTAAGGACACAAGATATGTTTATGGATGTTCGGAGACTTCAACTGTTCCTATGTCACCCTTCCTACCACCTCGGATAGGATTCACTAGAAGACTTTGATTCATACAACTCTTTGTACAAACCCAGTCCAGAAGGGCAGCACCCAACTAGAACTCCTAACACTCAAGATTGTAGGTAGCACCTTACAATCTACATATTGTTTAACGTATTTATGCTAAGACTACAAACACATTGTTTTACGTCTTTGTGTGAAGACTCACTCAGCTAAACAATAAGCTCAACTCTCTGTATATGTGAGAGATTATGTGTGAGAACTGATCTAATCAATACAACACGAAGGTGTTCTCACACAACTTGGTTAACTGCTTCTAGTAAGCTGATATGTTATGAGCATGCCCTCAGTTTTCTTCACACACTAGTATTTAGTTGTGATTCTGCTACTTCTTGTTATCTTCAATGATATTTGATCTGGTATTTATAGGCACTCAGCTGACTGTACATGAAGACTCAATAATAATGCATGTTGCATTTGCATGTGCTTCCTTAGGACATGTCTTGTCATTCTAACAACAGTTCTGAAGCTTTTCTCTTTTCAGCTTTGCTGTAACGTCCATTATTGTAACTTGATATGTGAGGTAGCTTGTAACTTGTACCTTGAATATTCGCGTTTAGCTGGATTCCATTAAATAGTATTGTCGTGAAATGCGAACAGATCAGTTACAACTGGTGATTTTGATTGGTCTGGTGAACTGGTTCTCTGAACTGGCCTGGTGAAATCAGCTGTATCAGTATTTTTGTTCAGCTGGGTTCTTCATCGGTTGAGCTCTTCGTCAGCTGGCCAGGCTTCTGAATGTCTACGGCTGAACCACCTATCAACTAGACAATCAGTTGAACTATTCTTTGATATATTAGTCGGACTAGTTCAGATTTGAAAATCAGTCGGTGCTTTCAGTTGGCGTCTCGAAAACTTCAGTTTTTGGCTTTGGGAACTGATCAGTTTGTGACCCGATCAGTTCTAGCTTTCTGCCTAGATAAATTTGTTAAAAACAAAATAATAAGTTTTATTAACATCAAAATCAAGATTGCAAACATGAAATGTTCTAACAATATGTTTGCATAGATGTATGGAGATATATATCATGCATTATCAAAAGTTGACTTTGCATGATACATATAAGCATGGATATTTTAATCAATCAGTCAAAATAGGAATCCTGATGAGATTAAGATTATGAATCCAAATATGAGCGAGATTACTGATGAGATCATGAATCAAAACTTATAAATATTTCATTGAAGGACATATGAAACATCACAAGTTTTACACACAGATTTTGGTAGACAAAATTTTCCCATCATTCTCTCTTCAAAATTTCCATCCACTTGAGATTTTATAAGAAAAATTCCATGATCACTTCCGCGGCTATCATTGCCGCAAAATCTCTCAAATTTTAGTGACATAGTATTGGCACAAAATTGTTTAAGATCTCTAGTATGATCAAAACAAGGAATCTAATCTTTGATCGTAGATCTGATTATACGGTCAAAGGAGAGATCCGCTCGTAAGAATTTACAAGAAGTATTATATCTACTTAAAAATCGAAATGTTCGGAGCCGACGTTAAATACATATAGGTAAATAAACTAAAACACCTTATGAATATTATAAGTCATACGACATCCAAAGATGATTTCGAACGCTGATACTAAAATTTTAAACTTCATTGTGTCGTGGGTAAGAAAAAACAGTACTCTAACCTACTGCCCGCCAAATTATACATAAACTTGGCTAAGGTACACTTAGGTGGGTTCATAAAATATGTCTAGATACAATTTTAGTGTACGACCGAAGACTCTAAAAAGGTAAGTAATGCGAGGAATATAATGTATGATGTAATGCGTGCAATATTTCTTGACTTTGAGTCACGTACGTCCATCCAACCCCGCCTAATAAATTAGTAATGTATATTTTATCTGTATTATTAATAGCAATTATAAAAATACCTACTTCCCTTCATTATACGGGAAATAGTGAAAAATCCACGTCACAATCTTATACGTAACCTTAGTACTTATATAAATCAATATCCATGCTTTTATTATGATTCGTATTAGTTTTCTTCTGATTTTTTTTTATTTATTATTTATATACCACTTGTCAAGATACTCGTTTTTTAATTTATTTTTTTATTTATCGAAAATTGTATCTGTCATCATATATATATATATATATATATATATATTTATTTTGTGATTTTGACATTTGATTTTATTAAAATTCAGTCTTAGTTTCTCTTTTTATATAAAAAAACTATAGATACTAAGAATGCAGTTTTTCCTCCTCTGTATTCGTAAATGCAATCATTTGATGGGAGTTTTATTATAAAAATATGATATAGAAATCACAACTTTATGTTTAAAAAAAAAATAAAAAATCACAACTTTATTTACTTCGTTTATTATTATTATTTTTTAAAAAGGATATATTTCCATAACACTCCTCCATATTTATACTGCCCACACCACAACAGCAGCACTAAAGTAGCACACATTAAAGAAACTTGATTAAGCCTCTCAATATATATCAACAATGGCTCCAACTCCTACAAGATTCAACTACAACGTCCAAATCAACTCCGATGAGTCCGAAGAAGATGTCGACGGAACCCCTTACGCCACTCCAACGTTCCGGCCACTGTCGGCGGCTCGCCCGACTCATACTCCATCATACACAGAATTCAGTAGTACCACCACTGCTCCATATACCAGTTCTCTCCATTTCAATGGAATCCCATTTTCTTGGGAGAAGATACCTGGAATCCCCAAGTACCAAGAATCCCACAAGAAATCAACATCGACGAGGAGCTTCCTCCCTCTGCCGCCGGCAGCGAACTCCGCCTCCGCCGCCGTCACGAAAAAGGATCCATTTCTCGTGGCACTCGTGGAATGTTCCAAGGACAAGGATCATCTTGATCATGTCTGGAAGAGCACAAGCTCCAAGAATTTCATTACAAGGGCTTTGAGCGACAGGTTCGGATTCATAAGCTTGTATGGTTCTTGCAAGAGAGGCTGCGCGGTGTCGGAATCGGCCATTGTTTATCTGCCAAGATCAGCAACCCCTCATTATCTCTTCAACCGCCGCTCGAGCTGATCAGGATCATTAAGGGTAATTAATCAAATGAACTTGGTGTTTTACGTGATTATATGTCAGTTGAAATGTTAAAAATATATATATATATATATATATATATATAACCAGCTCAATATAGATCGAATAAAAACATGTTTTCTTTAGCATTCTCGGTGGATTTTGTCCTTTGTAATTTGTATGTTGAAAGGTTTTTATGTATTAATGTAGGAGAAACAAGTACCACTTGTCCTAACTCAAAGTGATGATGTGTAGTAAATATATAATAATTTATTAATCCTTTTTATTCCAATATATATAGTCAGAAACATTGTTAATTTATATATATATATATATATGTATATATGTATATATGTGAACCTGTAATTAGGAAAATAGTTTTTTAATTTGTATATTTTTTGGTTTTGGTCTATTACTATTTCGTCTTTCGGAAAATATTGACGTATACGGTATCATGTCAGCAATTAGACATTTAAAATTTGAAAATTTAATGATAAAAAAATCAAAATGAGACAAGTTAATCGATCAAAAACATTATTTTTCTTTCTGTCTTCATTCTGACCATTCGTAATATATTGCAAAAAAATTTTATTCCTTTCTGGATTAATATGTGATATAGTAGCATGTGAAGTTATTAGGAAGAGTGTTCATGTGTGAGACTTGTAGTTGGGTTGAGTGCATATCAGAACTCTTTGTACGAACAGGGCATGTGCTCACTGCAATTAATTTGAAGGAAAATTAATAATATATATTTTCTTATATTTTACTTAAATATTTTTTAGGAATATCAATAAAAGTAAGTTTTTTAATTTATGGTCCCAATTAATTACGTGTTTAAATCCATGGTGGAAGACTCTATAGTGAAAAGTCCTTTTTTTTAAGAAGATAAAATCTCTAAGACAAAAAAATGTGTAAATATTGATCAGTACTACAAATTAATGGCAATTATTTATTACACAATATTAAAAAGAAAAAACTTGTGAGAGACGATCTCACGAGTCGTATTTTGTGAGACATATATCTTATTTGGGTCATCCACGAAAAAAATATTATTTTTATTCTAAGAGTATTATTTTTTATTGTGAATATCGGTAAGGTTGATCCGTCGCATATATAAAGATTCGTGAGACCGTCTCACAACAGACCTACTCATATTAAAATTTGATATTAGATATATGTCAGGCTCATAAATTATAGCATCTATTCCAAACACTATATATTTATATCTCAATTATGCTACTCGTGCATGACATTTATCATTGGAAAAAGAATCATGAATTTTAGATAAATATAATAAAAATATTGACGAACACATCCTAGTACTTAGAAAATTGAGATCAGGCTTCGTAGTCAAGTGGTAGTGGTCTCTTCCGCGTAACTCGTAGATATAAGTTTGATCTCCTTCCTCACATTATACTTCAAAAATATGCAAAATTTGTTTTTTTTTTTTAATAATTTCATTTAATATATTATTATTATTATTATTATTATTATTATTATTATTATTATTATTATTCTGTTTGAGAGAGACGACTGCAAGACCAAATCTAATAAAGAAAATAAAAATTAAATCTTTAATGTGTTTCAATTATTACGTGACCAAATTTATATTAATTTGGTCGGGCCATAATGGGGAGCAAAGAAATTGAAATACTGTAGAAAATTTAAACTTTTTGGAATAAAATCTTTCTTGGTATGTGGTCGCAACTCCTTAAGATCTATTATTCTTTAATTTTTTTACCACTTTTCGAGTTGCATGCATAATCATTAAATTCTTAGTGGCTAAATTTCTTTCGGCACCTCAAATTTTAGTGGTTAAAAAACTAATTTTTTTGGGGAAAAATTAGTGACTTTTTAAAAATCCCGATGTCGAGTTTAGCTTAAAAAACTAAAATATTTTTTTTCCTGAATTAAGTTACATTTTGTAATTAAAATTTAAGAATCCGATTTACTGTGATGGTTGGTATTGACAAAAAAATATATATATATTTTTTTTATAAAAAATTTGTTTGGTTTTGTCACAATAACGAGTACACCGTAGGCATGCAACAAACCAATAATTAACCTTAGTGCCCCAAAACACACAAAGTGTACGATTGTTTTATATTTAATTTGTACTATTAATTTAACTCAATAAAATATAATGTTTAAATAAATTTAAATATTAAATTTATTTAGAGACGATCTCATCAATCTATAATCATAAAATTAGATTAATTGATTTGATTTATAGCTATCACGAATAATAATAATAACAATACATTAATTTTAGAGTTTTCAGTTCATATAATAATACATGAAAAACAAAAAATAATAAAATATATTCCAATGGTATGGTCGACTAAAAACAATAAATATTATATAAATATAAAAATAAATATATAAATATATATATATATATATGTGTGTGTGTGTGTTGATCAGAATATTTCATTTCCATTCTATATATTATTAATTCAATAAATGTATCATTTTATATACTACCGAAAATTTATCAATCAATTTATAATGTTAACTTTATTTAATTACTATTGCGCAAAGTCGAGTTTGCTATCTATTGAATTATTGATGTATTTTTAATAACATGTATTCATACATATTTGTGTGTGTTATTAATTATGTATAAATAATTTTATATTTAAATATCTTTTGTGTTGTCCGATACTCTTACAATAAGCTGCTAAAATATTTTCACCCAATGTTAATGTAGCTAAAAATAAATAAATATATAGTCTCACCGATAAATATTTGTGAAACCAAGAAACCTATTTAGAAAAAAATAAGAGTTTTTAATGTACTTGTTCTTTTACTCCTTGATATTTCTAGTTCACGAATCAAGCGGCTCATATCTTATGCATGCAAATCTATTGTTTACCGATCAAGGCAAAAATCGTTTACCCACGTTATGCTATCTTTTTCTATAGAATACTTCTTTTGTTTCGTCCTTCATCTTTCATACATTCACTGTTCTTGACCTGTGACATTCATATATTCGATTTTAGAATATTGTCTAACAATCTTAAAATAGATCCAATATACTCATTATGTTATTTTTTTTAGGTATGACTTCTGAAACGAACGTGCAAAGGAAACTGGTGTTGTTGTCCCTCATGTCACTGTTCCTGTTACGGTTCAACTCGTTCTTCATGTTGCCCCACGTGCTGCCGCAATTGATGTTCCAGCCCAGCAAGTCACAGAGAAAAACCAGAGAAGTTAACTGGTAAGGACTTCAAAAGGTGGCAGCATAAAATGCTATTTTACTTAGTGACACTGAACCTGACCAGATTCCTATCTGAGGATGCTCCTAACCCCAAAGAAGATGAGGAAGTTGTTGAATCCGTCAGTGCTCTGGAGGCATGAAATCATTCTCATTTCCTATGACAAAATTATGTAGTGAACAAATTGACCGATTCGCTCTACAATGTGTTTTTTGAAAAGAAAATGACTAAAAAGCTATGTGAATCTCTTGACAAAAAGTACAAAATCGAGAATTTATGTGCCCAAGAAGTTTATGTAGGCCACTTTCTGGATTTTAAAATGGTAGATTTTAAGATAGTTATCAATCAATTTCAAGAAATCCAAGTGATTATTCACGAGATTCACGCTAAGGGGATGATTTTTGAGCAAATCTTTCCAAGTGGCTGCTATTGTTGAGAAACTATCACCAGCTTGGAATGATTTCAAAAACTGTTTGAAACACTAGTGTAAGGAGATTAATGTTTAAGAGCTCATTGTTCGACTTTGCAATGAGGAAAACTACAAGAGTTCTGAAAGACAATATTTTTCTGCAGTTGCTGCCAAGGAAAATGTTGTCAAACATGGTCAAAGTTCGAAAAAGAGAAACTTTTCTCCTTCCTACAAAAGGATGAATATGAGACCAAAATAAGGCATTTCTAAGAATAAGTTCCCTAGAAATTGTTATAACTTTGATGGCACGTGTCACAAGTCCTCTGAGTGTAAGAAGCCGAAGAAAAACTGAAAGATAATGTGGTAGAGAACATATCTCAAGAAGTTTCAAACATGAATCTATGTGTTGTAATATCTGAAGCTAATCTGGTGTGCTCAAACCCAAGGAAGGGGGATGGATCAAACCCAAGGACGTGTTTGCAAATATTGAGTAATCTGAGAATGAGGAAAAATCTATTAATAGGAAATTCCGCTTCTTTTGAAATCAAAGGTTAATGAAAATTTCCTAAAGATGACATTTGGAAAAGATCTGACTTTGAACAATGTGTTGTATGTGCTAGACAACCTTAATAACTTGGTATCCATATCACTTCTTAACAAGCATATTTTTCGCATTGTCTTTGAGTCAGATAAAGTTGTTTTTCTAAAAGTGGAATGTTTGTTGGCAAAGGCTATGTAAGTATTGGTATGTTCAAACTCAATGTAATGATTATTAAGACTCTGATTAATAAAGTTAACATTTTTCTTACTTGCTCGAGTCTTCTTGTTTCTGGCATGGTAGACTTGGATACATTAATTATGATACAATTCGTATACTAATTAACATGAAAAACATTAATGCATTCCAAATTGAAAAATAACACAAATGCGAAACTTGTGTTGAGACAAAACTAACAAGATCATCTTTTCGAACAATTGAAAAATATTAAACCACCTGATCTAATTTACAGTGATATATGAGATTTAAAAGGAGTGTAAACACGTGGTGAAAATAAATACTTTATTATTTTTGTTGACGACAATACAAAATTTTGTTATATGTATCTTCTTAAATAAAAATAAAGCAATTGAAAATTTGTCCACTATAAGAATAAAAATGAAAACCAACTAAGCAAAAAAATTAAGGTGCTAAGAAGTGATCGTGGAGGTAAATATGACTCATCATTTGCCTGAGTTTTTGCTCAAAATAATATCAAACACGAAAGAACTACACCTTATCCTTCTAATAAAAATGACATTGTAGAGAAAAATAATCGCACCTTGAAAGAAATAATGAATGCATTGTTATTAAGTTATGGTTTACCACAGAAAATTTGGGAGGAAACTGTTCTAATAGTAATTACCTTTTAAATAAGGTGTCCCAAAAGAAGAAAGATAAAAGTCCATACGAGTTATGGAAATGGAGAACTCCTTCCTACCAGTACTTGCGAGTATGGAAGTGTTTTGCCAAGGTAGCAATACCCACTCCGTAGAAAGTAAAGATACGACCAAAAATTGTTGATTGCATTTTAATTGGATATTCTCAAAACACTATATTGCTTATCGTTTTTTTGTACATGAATATCAAATACCTGATATTCAGAAGAATACAATAATGGAACCAAGAAATGTTTCGTTATTTGAACACGTGTTTCCGTGAAAATCTAAATAAGAATCAAGTTCATCCAAATATTACATGAGACAATCGAAAAAGAACAAGATGTTAACCATGGTATTGAACGTAGACGTAATAAGATAGCCAGGACAGAGAAATCATTTGGTTTGGATTTCATAATTTTCATGATGGAAAATTAACCTCAAAACTTCAAAGAAGCACTGAATTCATCTAAGGGGATTTTATGGAAAAAAGGATCTTCTTCCGGAAAGCAAACCACTAGGCTGTAAATGAATTTTCAAATGGAAAATGAAATCTGATGAAACCATAAGTAAGTATAAAGCCAGATTGATAATCAAAGGTTATTATCAACGTGAAGAGCTTGATTACTTTGACACATATTATCTTGTAACGATAATAACCTCTATTTGTGTGATATTTGCAATTGTCACCTTGCGGAATCTTGAAGTACACTAAATGGATGTAAAGGCAATTTTTATAAATGAAGATTTAGAAGAAGAAATATACAAGAAAACCCGAGGGATTTTCTGCGAATGTGCAAGAAAATAATGTTTGTAAACTGGTGATGTCTCTATATTGCTTAAAACAAGCACTAAAGTATTGACACGAAAAATTTGATAATCTATGATAGAAAGTGAATTTAAATTCAGTGAAGACGACGAATTTGTATATGTAAAGTACACTGAAAATGGTTGTCATTTATGTCTTTACGTAGATGACATACTTATCATTGTTAGCAATGATAAGATGATTAAATCCACTAAGAAGTTGTTAAACTCAAGATTCGACAGGAAAGATTTTGGCTTAGACGATGTGATCATTGGAATTAGAATTCATAGAATATCAAAAGGGCTAGTTTTAAGCAGTCACATTATGTTGAAAAATCCTTGAGAAATTTAATAAGGATGACTATGCATTGACTAGAACCCCAATAGATACAAGTCAACATCTATCAAAGAATCGAAGTGAGAGTGTTGGGTGCAATAATTGTCCCTGCTTGGTAGAGCGATCGAATCGTGGTGCTTGAGCTGCTGTTTGATTTAAAAGATTTGAGTTGCACCATTACCACTAGCTATAGCTTTTGGTAAAACAGTAAGCACTCGGTCCTACAATTGGTATCAGAGCTAAGGTCACATGTTCAATTTCCATTGATTGTAAGGAGTACAATTATTGTGAAGGAGATTGTTGGGTGCAATAATTGTCCCTGCTTGGTAGAGCGATCGAACCGTGGTGCTTGAGCTGCTGTGTGGCTTAAAAATTTGAGTTGCACCATTACCACTAGCTATAGCTTTTGGTAAAGTGGTAAGCACTCATCCTACAGAGAGTATATTTCAATTAGAATACTCTCGAATCATTGGAAGTCTGATGTACTTAATGAGTTATATAAGACAAGATTAGCTTATGCAATAAGAAAATTGAGTAGATTCATGAGTAATTCAAGAGTTGAACATTGGAAAGTAATTATCAGATTTATAAGGTACTTAAGGTATACTCGTGACAATAGGACTGCATTATACCAGATATCCCTTCGTTATCAATGATAAAGTGCTGCAAACTGGATATCTGATACGAAAGACTCAAAATCTACAAGTAGATTTGTATTCAATTTATGAAGTACAACAATTACGTGAAAATCTTCTAAACAAATGTAATGTGTATATCCAAAATGAAATATGAGTTTATAGCTCTCGAAAAATATACTGAAGAGGCTGAATGGCTGCGTCAATTCTTAGAAGATGTTCAGGATGGGAAAAACACGTGCCGACAATATGTATGTATTGTGATAGCCAATATGCGATTAGAAAGGTACAAAACAATATGTACAATGGTAAGTCTAGGAATGTACGTAGTAGACACAATACTATCATACAACTACTCTGTTAGAACTTTCTAAGTTCGCAATCTTGATTTTCGGTGATAACAAAACCTGTTAATTATTTACTAATAATCTACCTTAGTGTGCAACATCTATGAACACTTACGAGACTTTTACATTGCAAAATTAAAGACCCAACTGATCGCACAAAATGAATCAGTCTAACTGATTACGTCAATTGAGCAGTCCAGCTGATTGTCCAGTTGATAGGTAATTCAGCAGGAAAATCTCAGAAGCCTGGCCAGCCGAAGGAGTATTCAACTGATGAAGAAACCCAACTGATCAGTCCAACTGAACTAGTGTGAAATCAGTTAAACTGACGAGTCAACTGATTCCACCAGCCCAACTGGAAGATCAGTTCAACTGACCAATTCGAAGCATCAGTTAGAATTCTTCTGTTATGGATGGAGACAAACTCTCTCAAGTGGAATCCAGATGTACGCGAAGGTACAAAGCCATTATCCAGTCAAATGACAATAATGGACGTTGCATCAGTGCATTAAAGACAAAACGTTTCAGAAGGACAGTCGAAAAAGTCGAGACACAAAGTCCAAGAAACGAATTCAAGATGCAACAAGATACAATAAATGAGTCTCACTGTACGATCAGTTTTCCCGCCTATATAAAGAGAAAATCAGTGAAGACTCAAAAGATAGACAACACAAGAGAGAAAAGAAAGGGCACGCTTCAAAATCATATCAGCTTAAAGAGAAAAGAATTCAGCCTAGTCGATGGAACTCTTTACAGATATATCAGCTTAGATTAGAAGCGTATTTCCCTCAGTGTGTGAGAACATCCTTGTTCAGTTCTCACACACAAACACTTTCATTCACTCAAATACAGTCTTGCACAAAGACGTTAAACTTCTGTATGTAGTCTTTGACACATAGACGTTAAAGAAGTGTTGGCTGGAAGGTGCTGCTTTCAGTCGTAGCTAGGAGTTCAGTTTAGGCAGTAATGTAAATCCTAGCTGAGTGGGTTTGTACAAGTAGTTGTATAAATCAAAGTCTTCTAGTTGATCCTATCCGTGGAGATAGAAAGGTTGACGTAGGAGCAGTTGAAGTCTCTGAACATCCATGAACATATCTTGTGTATTTAACTGATTAACTATTGTTTTCAAACTATTTTGATCAGTTGGAGTATTTGTCAGTTCAGTTGTCACCGTAACTGAACTGAAGAATGCAAAAACTAATCTGTCTTATTTCAGTTAGTCAGTTTACATAAGTTAAAATATTTTCTAAATATATCAGTACTCTTCATGAAAGATTACTTCGAGTTTCTTCCGCTTGGTTATAAAACCAAACTCGATTTAATTCATCGGTGTTAATCTTCTTAGAACACGAGCTATTGCAGCTCATTGGAGAATATTTTGTTTGAAGCATCCCAAAGATGCTGAGCAAACTGTTCCTTCAATTTGTATCAGAGTAGGTTGTTCTAAGAAGAACATTTGAAGAAAACTGTGCTTTAAAATATCACTTTAAAATAGTGTTAAAAGTTATTTAAAAATATCTCATACGATTTTCAAAACTATTTGAAAATATTTATATGTCGCTCTTTGGTAAAGATTTGAGAGGATTGGCTCTGCGACTAATATTGCAGCCACTTCTTTAGACTCTTTATTAGGGATTTTTAATTAGGCTGCAGGGGACTGAGAATCATCTGCAAAGATGCACAGCTAAATTGCTCCTTGAACAAGTTTTCAGTTGCAAGCCTATCAGGTCAGCTATTCTTCAGACGAAACTCATCCATGCTGGGACGTTGGATGATTAAAATCACCAGCTGCATTCCAGTTGAGCTTAGTCAGAGTCTGCTTGACCAGTTAGTCTGCTAAAAAGTCAAGTTCAGGCAGTTTAACTCGTTTCTCTAGCAAGATAAACTCACAACCGATGCAGCAGTTCAAGCAGTCAAGCAACCAGTTGATGTATATCCAGTTCTGTCACACGAACCAACTGATATCTGATGTTGTTTAAAATATGCTACCTTTGTAGTAATATTTCTTGTTCAACTATGCTCAGGTGTAATTACAAGGAAATTTCTTTAAATAAACATCGTATTTGTTCAGCAGTGTTTCTACTGTAACTGAATGGATATTTCCAAATCTCTTGTCTACATTGCTTGAATGATTATAATCTCTGAATGAATGACTATATAAATATCTTTCAGATACGGGCTTTTATTCAATTTCTGAGGGAGAGCTTCTTGTCTTTCTCTCAATCCCTCAATCTAAAATTGTTATCAATCAGTTTTAAAACTCAGTTGTTACGAAAAACTCTTTCCTATCCATCAACTGAAAAGTAGTTTCTTAATTCTGTCCATCTCTTTTAAAAGGTTTTAACTCAGTTTTGGAGATGGAGTTTTTGTTTATTAAATTCAGTTAAAAAAGGGGAGCCTTTAATATTATTTGAACTTGCTAATCCTTAAATTGAATATATTGCGCTTAACTGCTCATGTTTTGTAATCATCAAAAAAGGGGAGATTGTTGGAATATTTCAAGTTCGCAATCTTGATTTTGATGATAACAAAACCTGTTAATTATGTTACTAATAATCTACCTTAGTGTGCAGCATCTAGGATCACTTACGAGACGTTTACATCGCAAAACTAAAGACCCAATTGATCGCAGAAAATGAAGGCTAACTGATTACGTCGATTGAGCAGTCCAGCTGATTGTCCAGTTGATAGGTAATTCAGCAGGAAAACCTCAGAAGCCTGGCCAGCCGAAGGATTGTTCAACTGATGAAGAAACCCAACTGATCAGTCCAACTGAACTAGTGTGAAATCAGTTCAACTTACGAGTCAACTGATTCACCAGCCCAACTGGAAGATCAGTTCAACTGACCAGTTCGAAGCATCAGTTAGAATTCTTCTGTTATGGATGAAGACAAACTCTCTCAAGTGGAATCCAGCTGTACGTGAAGGTACAAAGCCATTATCCAGTCAAAGTACAATAATGGACGTTGTATCAGTGCATTAAAGACAAAACGTTTCAGAAGGACAGTCGAAAAGTCGGGATACAAAGTCCAAGAAACAAATTCAAGATACAACGGATACAATAAATGAGTCTCACTGTACGATCAATTTTCTCGCCTATATAAAGAGAAAATTAGTGAAGACTCAAAAGATAGACAACACAAGAGAGAAAAGAAAGGGCACGCTTCAAAATCATATCAGCTTAAAGAGAAAAGCATTCAGCCTAGTCGAGGGAACTCTTTACAGATATATCAGCTTAGATTAGAAGCGTATTTCCCTCAGTGTGTGAGAACATCCTTATTCAGTTCTCACACACAAACACTTTCATTCACTCAAATACAGTCTTGCACAAAGACGTTAAACTTGTGTATGTAGTCTTTTTGACACATAGACGTTAAAAAAGTGTTGGCTGGAAGGTGCTGCCTTCAGTCGTAGCTAGGAGTTCAGTTTAGGCAGTAATGTAAGTCCTAGCTGAGTGGGTTTGTAACAAGTAGTATAAATCAAAGTCTTCTAGTAGATCATATCCGTGGAGATAGAAGGGATGACGTAGGAGCAGTTGAAGTCTCCGAACATCCATAAAAATATCTTGTGTATTTAACTGATTATCTATTGTTTTCAAAGTGTTTTGATCAATTCGAGTATTCGTCAGTTCAGTTGTCACCGTAACTGAACTGAAAATGCAAAAACTAATCTGTCTTATTTCAGTTAGTCAGTTTACATAAGTTAAAATGTTTTCTAAATATATCAGTATTCTTCACGAAGGATTACTTCGAGTTTCTTCCGCTTGGTTATAAAATCAAACTCGATTTAATTCATCGGTGTTAATATTCTTAGAACACGAGCTATTGCAGCTCATTGGAGAATATTTTGTTTGAAGCATCCCAAAGATGCTGAGCAAACATTCCTTCATACTCTCAACTGGAGTTATCTTTATTGACAACATAAATTCAAAGGATAATATAGCAGATCCACTAACGAAAAGATTAAACAGAAAGTTAGTTTCGAAATAGTCAAGAAGAATGAGGCTTAAGCCGATAGAATAAATTATTGTGAAGGAAAACCCATCTACCCTGGCTGGAGATTCCAAGAACTAGGTTCAATGAGATAACTCAATCACAGTGATTTGGTGGAACACTGTGGGAGTTATCCATATTCCACACTTATTATGAAACAATGAATGTTGATGATAAGTTAAGGCTTTTAATGATTCTATGAGAAGCAATATAAAATCATCTATGCGAGAGAAAAGTGCGACCGCTTCGAAAGAATTTAAAGACTCAATTCTAGACCCTCTTACAGAACTATGAATGTGTTCATGGCCAAAACGAACATAATCATGAGAACTGAATAGTATCAAGAAGAGTCATGTGTGAAGTATAACTTAACTTACATAAACAACTGTACAGTTCAAAGAAATTACGTCTGTTGTCAATTAGTGAATTATTGTACTTTCACAAGGGAAGATTCAAAGAGTAACACCTACTATCCTAAATAAGATTCAATTGCTGAACTTTATCATAAAGTCTTTCATATAACTTTCAATCTCCATTCAAGTGAAGGATTGTTGGATTATAGATATATATATATATATATATATAATATAAGTAACGTATGTATATATATTTATATATATATATATATATATATAATATTAGGTTGTGAGTGTTAATGAGCTTTCCATTTGTGTGAATGAAAATTGGAGAATGATGGGTTTGTTCTACATATGAAAATAAAGTGATAGAGTTGAGTTTATATTGAGTTACAATTTAAGAAAGTGTGAGAATGATTGATCAAGAGGCTCTTTGTCACGCACTTCTGTGTAGAGGGTGCAAATCAAAGGCCTGATTTGCACTGGAAAAAGGCTTGAATTGTTTGCAAGCGCACGGTAGCGACACATATGTGTCAAATGTCGGACAGATCAAGTCAAAAATCGCTTATCTATGTTATGCCATCTTTTCCGAATTATTTTATTTTTTTCGGAATAGAAACCTTTCACATGCCCTGTGAGGCCTTACACCTGCTTGAGCGTTGGTGCTCCATATATCTGGCTGTTGGTGATTCATATGATTTCCCATTGGTGGCAACTTTTGACCTTTCGTATGAATGCAATTTGGCGTAATCTGCTTACTAATTCATTTTTACAATGTAGTGATTTGTGCTACCAACGCTACATGGCTGCCAATTGTATCCTGGGAAATACTCGTCTATTTGTTACGGGACTCGGTTTGGTTTACTTTTTCTTCTTGTTTTTATATACGCAATATTTATACTTCCAATTGTATACAAATTTTGTTTCGTGTTTTGTCTTTACATAGACGAGATTGTTGTCGTTCACTGTACTTTATCTGTGGTATTCATTTTTTCGATTTTAGTAGATTGGATAACATTCTCTATACTTAGCTATTCTTTCTTAAAATGATAAAAAAAATTCGGTTATGTAACTTACACATTTTCCAATTTCGGTCATGTTATTAGTTAATTTACGATCTAAATCTACTAATTTGAACTTTTTTAAATTTTAATTAATCATTTTTACAGGATTTCTAATGTGACATCAGACGCATCAGCAATTTTCGATATCACGTCAGTAATTTTCAGTGACCCATAATCATATTATGTAGATTTCACATCAACACTATAGTGAAAGTGATCTAAAATTGAAAAAATACATGCAAATTAGTGGACTAAAATTATACTGATAAGATGAAAAATATGACAATTGCATTACCAACACTTATGTGAATATCGATGATGTGACACTCATTTATAGAATAAAATGAAACATATCAAAATTGTACATCTAATATGTGAGTATTATCTCATTGATGCTTATATAAGTGTACATAATATATATACAACTGATCAAAACTATATCTATATATATATATATATATATATATATTGGTGAATAAAAACTATTATCTCTTGCATGCTTGTAATTCTGCAAACAAAGTGTCGGGGCAATATATAGTAAATCATTAATGCAAAATTAATACGTATTTTGGTGGAAAAAAAATTATGAAAGGGAACGATTTGAGCTAAATCAATGAAGCTTGATCGTTTGGTAAATAGCCATAAAAATTGGAATTTTTTGCAACTGAAAATTGAGAATTTGGAGATTTTTAGTTACATTATTATTCGACTTTTTCTTGTCTGAAACTTTGTGACGGTGAGATTCTCACAAGTAAATATATACCTTCGACTATTGCAATGGAATAATACCATTCTGTCGGTGACAGAAAAATATTTATTAAAAGTCCATAAAAATGGAAATACGATATAATTAAGTCCTTTTCCAAGGAGAAAATAACAGAAGAGACAACTCAACTGTATATATGATTTCGGTTGACTTGATGCAAATGTCTCTAATTTCTATCATGCATTATACAACTTCCGTCATTTTCCCATTTATTTATTTACCTATTTTCTTTGGTGAGGGTGACTAAAACAATTTAATATTTTTTTTTAAAAAAATTTATTAAATCAACTCTTCTGTACCTTGAGCAGTTGGGTTGAGGGTTAGATCAATTACGGAAAATATAATTAATTGAATGTTTGTACGCGTGGCTTATTCATATATATTTTTTAATCTTTTTAAAGTAACAAGTAATCAATGGTTCGATCCGAGTTCCTGTAATTGGAATAAATTTGATAGCGGATCAAGAAATGTTGCTGATTTTCTCTATCGAATGAGTTACATGTTTAAAAACAACAAAAAACTAAAATTGGAAAATATATAGCCGTTCAAGGATTGACAACTTATATGTCAATTTGAAAAATAACATTCACATCGTAATTTTTTTAAAAATTACCTTGTTACGATGAAAAAAAATGCGAGAAATTTGTGAGATTACATTGGTCAAACTTCATTTTTGAAAAATCACATTCCCCAATTGTGTTTGAATGTTTTCAAATACACACGAGAAAGTCGTTTTCTTTAGAAAATATTCGACCATTATTATTTTGCTAATGGCCTAATATACCACTTGTTTGGATCGTGTGCTTCAATTTTCAAAACACCTTTGAAGATGTCATTTTTTTTAAAATCTTCTCGTAAAAACCTTACACATTCGGTGATTTTGGCACTCGACATTATCATAGTAAGTACTAAGACGTTCATTTCAACAACAGAGATGCGTTGCCAAAACACCTTTGAGAATAAACGCATGGACATAAACCAAAATATAAAAAATAATTATTAATGAATTTGGATTATACAATATAAGAATAAATGAAATGGTCCCTAATGAGATTGATCATAAATTCAATGAACTGTACCAATATATATTCTGTGAGCCCAAATTGTTTTCACAATCTAATTTAATGCACCAACTTTCCTTGAATTTAATGTGTTCATCGGAACTTCCATTTTTTGGTTTTTTCTAAACATATTAAAATAAAATAAATATATATGGACTAAAACACACACAATTCTTGTGGGTTTATACTTATTTGCATTGCGTTTGTACGTATATCTATAGATACGAGAAAGATTTACGTGGTTCGATCTCGTTAAGATCTACGTCCACAGGAGGAACAATCAACTCTTATTTAATTCCTTAGAATTGAATACAAGCTAAAATCGACAAGAATCTTCGTAAGATTCCCAATCAAGTCTAATTGCCTTGAGGTGTTTTTGACGTGAAGTGTGTGTATCACACAGGAGTCCTCGACCTGTCAAGACTTGTAACGAGTATCAACCATTGACTTTGTATTCCACAATTATTATACCGACTCATGTTTGCCAACGATGGCCCAAGCTGCAGGATGATTCTTCACAATTATTATACCAAATCAGGGTCAATCTGCAGGATGAATTCTTCATAAGCCAGGCGAGTAGATCCCGAGACATCTTCTCACCGGGCTACCAGAAGCCTAGGCTCTCATACAAGCTCCCGGATGATTTCTACCCGGACTACCTCGAAAATAGCACCTCACTCAAGTGCATCAGTATGAGCTACCTTATGCTTGACAATCATTACTGTCAGAACTACAGGGGTTTGGCGTGTCCGAACAATTTGTCAGAAGTAGGGTAGTGGCAGCCATCTTACCCTAAGTAGCAAGTAGACATTGAAAACAAAATAATCATGTGATTTCCTCCTATAAATAACAGGTATGTATTTCATTTGAAGGATTCTGGACTTTTTAGCATTCACGTATATTCACTCACATATTCAGCTTTTCTTCTTTATCCTTCACCTGCTGACTTAAGCATCGGAGTGGCCACGCCGGACACCCCTCCGGTACCCATTCATGAGTTCATTCCTTGTTTGCAGGACATGGTTGCAGCCATATTATATAGAGATATACCATCACCACAAGATATATCTCCTTGCTCATCTTCCAAAATAAAACTCTTATCAGATCCGGTGGATTGTCCCGACCCTACTCACCCAATTCGTACGGATCGCATCGTTGGCGCTCGGATCCCGAGACTTGGGCTCCGTACCCTGGTTATTTATTAATCCCAGGGCTCCGTACCCTGGCTATTTATTAATCCCAGGGCTCCGTACCCTGGCTCATGGCTCCGCACCTCGACCACTCCAAGTCCCGGGATCCGCTCCTTGGCCCAGGGCTCCGTACCCTGGCTCGGGGCTCCGCACATCGACCACTCCAATTCTCGGGATCCGCTCCCAGGCCCAGGGCCCGTACCCTTGTTATTTATTAAGCCCAAGGCTCCGTACCCTGGATCGGGACTCCGCACCTCGACCACTCCAAGTCTCGGAGCCCTGGCCCAGGGCTCCGTACCCTCGCTCGGGGCTCCGCATCTCGACCACTCCAAGTCCCGGGATCTGCTCCCAGGCCCAGGGCTCCATACCCAGGTTATTTATTAAGCCCAAGGCTCCGTACCCTGGCTCGCGGCTGCGCACCTCGACAACTCCAAGTCGCGGCATCCGCTCCTTGGCCTAGGGCTCCGTACTCTGGCTCGGGGCTCCGTACCTTGACCACTCCAAGTCTCGGGATCCGCTCCCTGGCCCAGGGCTCCGTACCCTGGTTATTTATTAATACCAGGGCTCCATACCCTGGCTCGGGGCTCCGCACCTCGAACGCTTCTAGTCCCGGGATCTCCTCCTTGACCCAGGGCTCCGTATCCTGGTTATTCATTAAGCCCAGGGTTCTGCACCATGACTCAAAGCTCCGCAACTCGACCACTCCAAGTCTTGGGATCTGCTCCCCGGCCCAGGGCTCTGTACCCTGGTTATTCATTAAGCAGAGGGCTCTGTACCTTGGCTCAGGGCTCCGCACCTCGACCACTCCTAGTCCCGGGATCTACTCCCCGGACTAGGGCTCCGTACCCTAGTTATTTATTAAGCCCAGGGCTTTGCACCCTGGTTCGTGGCTCCACACCTCGACCACTCCAAGTCATGGGATCTACTCCCCGGCCCAGGGATCCGTACCCTCCGCACCCTGGCTCGGGGCTCCGCAACTCGACCACTCCAAGTCCCGGGATCTACTCCTCGGCCTAGGGCTCCGTACCCTGGTTATTCATTAAGCCCAGGGCTCTGCACCCTCGCTCCGGTTTCCGCACCTCGACCATTCCAAGTCCCGAGATCTACTCCCCGGACCACGGCTCCGTACTCTAGTTATTCATTAAGTCCAGGGCTCTGCACCATTGCTCAGGGCTCCGCACCTTGACCACTCCAAGTCTCGGGATCCGTTCTCTGGCCCAGGGCTCCGTACCCTGGTTCTTTATCAAGTCTAGGGCTCTGTACCCTGGCTTGGAGGCTCTGCACCTCGATCGTTTACTTAGTACAGAGATTCATACTCGGCTCAGGGCCCAACATCCCGATTACTTTTTGAAGTACCGACTATTTTACAACATTTATAAAAATTCAGAGATTCAAACATTCACAAGCAATTTATGATTAAGAAGAATAGCTCGATTATTATTCATGACTTAAAGAATTTTTGATTTATCTACGGAAAAAGAGAGAGTTAAGAAAGAATATTTCATTGATAGACCGAAGGCAAAGATTACAAGAAAAATTGAAAGAAAAAAATCTACAAGCCTATTCTATTAAGACCGGTCGCTCTTCAGCCTCCTCTTCCGAAACTCTCTCGGCATCTGCATTGGCCACCTTCGCATCATCCTTGGGAAGGGAATCAATGGACTTATCAATATCTGGGAAGCCTTCCTTGTCTGCTGGAATGAGACCCTTCTCCTCAAATTTTTCCCGGTATTTGTCAAAGCTGATCTTGAAGAAGTTATAAGTCCTATCTTCAACTGCTGCTTGGAACTTCAGAGACTGGAGGAAGGATTCGCCAGTATCCAGGGCAGCTTCAGCAGCCATCGCCCGAGAGTGTTGTCTCTCTTTCTCTGCGGACAAAGAGTGATTCTCTGACTCTAGAGAAGAGAGACGCCTTTGGAGTGTTTCCTCTCGGACAAGGCTCTCGTCAGCATCATCTCGGGCCTTAGCTAGATCCGCTTGAGTTGTTTGCATTTGCTGATTGGCCTCTTCAAAAGCAGTGAGAAGACGGGCCACTCTTCTTCATGAATGGATCGAACTCGAGACAGCTCTCCTTGGAGTTGCCCGTGAAGCTCTTGTATGGCCCGGGCTCAACCACTTTCTCTTGTAGCCACCGCAGCTACCTCTTCAAATGCTGATAACAGCATTTGAACACCCTGGTCAATAACAGATGAAAGGAATAAGTATGGAATACAAAAATTGAGACTGTGCTGGAAGAAAAGGATAGCTTACAGAGAGAATTCGGTTGGAACCCTGGAAGAGTTTTGGGGTCCGGCGAGAGCTCTTTAAATGAGCTTCCTCATCATGAAAAAGCATACTCTTGAGGAGTCCAACAGGGGAAGCTCCCTCCAAAAAGAGATTGGCCCGAGGAGGCGGACTGGGAGCATTGGAAGAAGAGAGGCCCTCGTTCGTAGGAGGGCGCGACCCGGCAGCTTGACGAGCCTCCTCTTCAGAGCCAGTTATCGCTTTTCTTTTCTGGTGTCGCAAAGGAATATGATACTATGCCTCCTCAGGAGAGTTTGGCGGGGAAGTAGTGTGGAGTAGTTGCCCCGCCCCGCTTGGCTCGGCCATTTGAGTAGCGACCCAGGTTTCCTCTTCATCGGCTCCCCGGGCAAGGGCTTTCTTAGCAGCTGCCTCTTGAGCAGCCTTCTTTTTTTCTGCTGTCGCTGCTTTTTCAGCTGCATGTTTGCGCGCAAAGGCTACTTGCATCTTGGTTTCACCTACAAGACATGCTTATAACCAGAATTGGCGGAAAGAAAAATCATTAAAGTACAAAATAAGAACAGAAGAAAATTACCAAGCTGGGTGCCCGAGCCGACCACTTCATCAATCACCCTGTCTGTAGGGTCCTCAGCCCGGTCACTCAACCCGTATGATATTAAATTCTCCTCAGTAAGGAGAACAGAAGAGGAGAATTTTTGTTCCCCCACCAGCTCCTGGCTCCGGATGTAGGGCTCTTCGAATTTATATCTGCGAGGAAGATCAGGTTGGGACAGGAGTCTAGGTAGAAAACCGGTTAGACAGGGAGGATGGGAAGGAAGGGCTATAAAATAGAACATACCTTTCCACCCCTTCAAAGAAGAAGAGATGTCATCAAGGAATCGGCTCTTTAATCGAGCAGAGTGGGAAAAAGCGTTGTCACCAAAGCGACAAACGAAAAAGTAATAAAAAATGAGAGGATTAATCAGAAGGTTTTGCATTTTCAAGAGAACGAAGACCGAAACCATAATACATAAATAATTGGGGTGGAATTGGTCTATGGGGACTCTGAGGAAGCGAGCCAGTTCAATGAAGAAGGAGGGGATAGTAAACCTAAGGTCACTACTCAGTTGGTCCTTGAAGAAAGTATTGAAGCCCTCCGGAGGCTTATCTGCCCTATCAGAAGGGCCGATGATCAAAATGGGAAAAGAGGAAGGGATGGAGCCTAGAGCCCAGAGTTCCTCTTCACCTCCTAAGCACAGTGTGCTGCTCATTGAAGCAAACCAGGGAGCTCCCGAGGTCTCAGATGGAGGAGGGGAAGAAGCCCGAGCTTTTCCCTTGCCCTTGACTTTTTTCAGAGCTTGAGAGGACCAGCAGAAGAGGGCTTTGATTTTTTGGATTGGGGTTTTGAAGAAGATTGAGTAAAAAAGCGTTTTGGTGGAGACGGGGGTGAATCGGAGCGCCTTGTGGTGGACTCGTAACTAGACGAGACTCGCGCATTTGCTCCGGAGGTAGAAGAAGTAGAGTTTGACATTTGTAGAAATAAACGAAGAGGAAACTTACAAAGATAATGGGACGAAGAATTTGCGAAGGATTTGTTGGTGGTCGGAATTCACCAAAACGGAGGAGCGCCGCACGTTCGATAAGTTGAGAGAGTTGAGAGAATTTTGAAATTTTAGAAAATGACAAATGAAGGGGGTGTATTGTTTTATATAGGCGAAGTGGAATAATCTCAACCGTTGATCTAAAGGCGAATCGGACGATCGAGAGGCATCTTGGAAATTGTGCGGGTAGATGAAAAGACGTGCACATAAATCGAAGTGTGTCAAACTGATCTTATTCTCGTAATTCAAATCGTTTCCGACCGTTTAAATTCTAGGACACACATCATCATGACATCAGCCCTACTACCCAAGAATACTAAACGACAAAATTTCTTAAGCCCGGGAGACATGAGGCCCGGACACATCATCCCATCTCTGGGATACATGAAGCCCCCAATGCTTTTATAGTCAGAATTTATTATCTTTCTATTTGAAGTCTAATCTGACTGATCGGGACAGCGAGTAAGACTCTAGCCCGACTATTTAAGGGAGGGGTGGTGATACCCCCATAAGAGCCCATGTCATCCATGACCCGGGGTATTAAATGGATATTCCAAATCAGGGTCAATCTGCGGGATGAATTCTTCATAAGTTGGGTGGGTGAATGCCTGGGACATCTTCTCCCCGGGATTCCAGAAGCCGGAGCTCTCATACAAGTTCCCAGATGAATTCTACCCGGACTACCTCGAAAATAGCACATCACTCAAGTGCATCAGTATGGGCTACCTTATGCTTGACAATCATTACTGTCAAAATTACATGGGTTTTGAGTGTCAGAACAAGTTGTCAGAAGTAGGGTATGGGCAGCCATCTTACCCTATGTATCAAGTGGGCACTGAAAACAAGGTAATCATGAGATTTCCTACTCTAAATAGCAGGTATATATTTCATTTGAAGGATTTTAGACTTTTGAGCATTCACGTATATTCACTCACATATACAACTTTTCTTCTTCATCCTTCACCTGCTGACTTAAGCATCGGAGTGGCCACGCCAAACACCCCTTCGGCGCCCATTCACGAGTTCATTTCTTTGTTTGTAGGACACGGTTGCAACCATATTATACAGAGATATACCTTCTACACAAGATATATCTCCTTGCTCATCTTCCTAAACAAAACTCTTATCAGATCGGGTGGATTGCCCCGACCCTGCTCACCCAATTCGCCCATATGACACCATATATATATGCTCATGTTTGCCAACGATGGCCCAAGCTTTCGAGACACTTATATATATATATATATATATGTATGTATATGTGTGTGTGTGTGTGTGATTGTTTGTCCACATTGGAAATGAGAAAACATGAAAACCAAATTTGTTTCAAAATTTCTGTTATTTTTATGGGACATCGTCAAAATCAAAATCGTTTTCAATAATTATATATGTTTTTATGTTGTATTTTAGCGAAAAGACTTAAAATGATTCGTAATTTTTTTAATCGCAATGATTGATTTCAAATTCTTTATTTGATGAGATAATTTATGTAGAACCTGTAAATTAGACTACGTATAAGTCATGCATAATTTCTAGCATTTAAAGTAAAATGATTTTTATTATTTTTGCATGAGTATTTATTCTTTCCTTTAAATCTAATTATCTTATGCTGTAGTTTAAATTTTTATCTTTTCAGTTAATTCAATGAGGCCGGACTGAATTTGGATGTGGGGACCCAGACGCTAATCAGTTCTTAATCGTCATCAGGATCAATTTACTAATCAAGTAATTAGGGTCATAAATTTTTTTTCTTTTTAATGCGGAATGTAGTGAAATCAAACTAATATACAACTCAGTATAAAATAAAGTACAAATCCTGTACCGTCTACAAATCAGTGAAACTAAGGTTCAACATCTGATTATCAAGTGCCAAAACCCTATATACATCAAAGTCCGAAGTCTCCACTCTATCACGATCTCTCCTCATCTCCTGGACCCTGATCATGTTCCACCTGTTGCCATGTACACATACAAACAAGACAACAGCCGGATAATTCCGGTGAGAATATAATCCCAGTATAAATCAACGAAACATGCAATCATATAAACAAATATAAAGCATGTAACAGATAACAGTAATATGTATCAAAATCTGAAACATAATCAATATCAGACTGTCGACAATACTCGTAACTCTACAATTCAGACTAGACTCAATCCTAGTCTAGGGATCCCGGTTTTCAGAAGTTGGCATTCCCATATCGACCAACAGTAATAGAAAAGACTCCAGTTCTATCCACGTCGATAGGGTGTCGATCACCAGTAATAGAAGAAGCTCAGATTCTATCCACATCGGTATAGTATCGATCACCAGTAATAGAAGAAACTTCGATTCTATCCACATCGATATGATATCGATCATCAGTAATAGAAGAGTTACGACTCTATCCACATCGATACAGTACCTGATCACCAGTAATAGAAGAAGCCACATTTCTATCCACATCGATAGCCAATCATCCGGTGACAGGCTTTGGCACTATCGCCCATACACTATCTTGTGACATCGTGCAATGTGCCCGTGGCGATCCCGCCACTATCAGGCACTTCTGTCACAAGATTACTCGTCTAATACTTGCTATCTATAAATCAAGAGAACAAGTACATCAATCAAATTAATGCAAATATCAATGCAATAAAGTAAAGTATGTGATTTAGGGAAACTCAAGTCTAAACCGACTTAAGTCGATCTCCCAATACCACATTGACTTATACTTTTGTTTGTAGTTTCGGTCAGGAATTCAAACTCTGTCAATCCCTCGATCTGGCAATGGCAATATCAATAATATCATATTAATATACCGCTCAAACCAATTCCAATCTGATCAATAATTCAAAATCAACGGTATAACCGCACAATCCCGATATCCCGGTCAATATAACATCACCAGATAATAATTCCCTCAACTAATAACCGATACCAATACAATCTGATATCATATCTCAGTCAATTAACTTCAGAAATCATAACCATTCCATAATCAGTCCGTTTCTTAATCTGACTTCGATTCTATGATGTCTAACATGTCCAGAACATCATATATGAATTCCATGCAATTCTGACAATATCATAATTTCAAAACATGTCAAAACGTAGTAAAACTTACGTCCAGTTGTAGTCTGCGTTGATATGAACACAATACCGAAGTTAGATTCAAAATCAGACGGACGGATTTTACATAATCGCGATCCTAAGATTCAAGGACAATTTTTCCCCAAAGTTTCCCCTTCGATTTCTCGTTTTCTGAAGTTTACGTATTTGCTTATATATATATATATATACATAACATGCATCAAGGCAAATGGCTCACTCTACGTGCAACACGTCTCGCGCATATGCGCGACCTAAATCGGCGCATATGCGCGAGACCTTCTGGTCTTCGCACATTTCTTCTCGGCAGCTCGCGCATATGACACCTTCCGCGCATATGCGCGAGACTCTCTGGAGTTGTGATCAAACCTTCACACAGCTCGCGCATATGCTCGCCTTCCTGTCGCGCATATGCGCGAGACCTTCTGTCCAATTCGCGCATGTGCGCGTCTCATGTCGCGCATGTGCGCCGATGGTACTGTCCTCGCACATACATTTTCACACGTTACTTCAAATCGTGTCTCGGTTAATCCTTTCGTAATCATATCAAATTATAAATCAATAATTACAGATTACTAGGATTAAATTTCCGGGCATTACATTTCTCCCCCCTAAGATATGATTTCGTCCCCGAAATCACAGGCAATCCATCATATCAATAAGAAGGTATGTAATAAAACTGAACAGAAATTTACATCAGTGAAATAATGCTGGGAATTCTTGTCTCATATCTGATTCAGTCTCCCAAGTGGCTTCTTCAACGCCATGACGAGTCCATTGCACTTTCACCAATGGAATTATCTTAGTTCTGAGCTGTTTTTCCTTACGATCGATAATCCTGATCGGTTTCTCAACATAACTCAATGTCTCATCCAGCTCGGTGTCGTCGGGTTGAATAACATGTGAATCATCAAGGAGATACTTCCGCAGCATTGATACATGAAAGACATCATGTATTCCAGATAATGAAGGCGGCAATGCTAGTCGATAGGCACGATCTCCTATCTTTTCCAGAATCTCATAAGGACCGACGTATCGTGGAGACAACTTCTCTTTCTTCCCGAATCGGACAACACCCCTGAAAGGAGAAATCTTCAGAAACACTCGGTCTCCTGCCTCAAATACCAACGGTCGTCGTCGAAGGTTGGCATATTTGGCTTGTCTGTCCTGGGCTGCCTTCATTTTCTTCTGGATCAACTTCACTTTTACTGTCATATCTTTGATCATATCAGGTCCAGTCTCAGGAACTTCAGAGATATCATCCCAATACAGAGGGGATCGACATTTCTTCCCGTACAACGCTTCTAATGGAGCCATCTCAATACTCGTTTGATAGTTATTGTTGTACAAAAATTCACAAAGAGGCAATGCATCTTGCCAGTTAGTGCTAAAGTCAAGCACTACAGCTCTCACCATATCTTCCAATGTCTGAATCGTCCGTTCTGACTGTCCGTCAGTCTGAGGATGATATGCGGTACTCAGATGTAACTTCGTACCAAGAGCTTGCTGTAAACTCTACCAGAAGTGCGAAGTAAACCGAGGATCACGGTCTGAAACAATCGACTTCGGCACTCCGTGCAGTCTAACCACTTCCTTGACATAGATATCGGCCATCTGATCATATCGGTATGTTATCTTGTATGGAATGAAGCATGCGAATTTGGTCAATCGATCAATCACGACCCAAATCACATCACAACCTCGTGAGGAACGGGGAAATTGTGTCACAAAATCCATGGAAATGTGATCCCATTTCCATTCAGGAATAGACAAACTCTGTAACAGTCCTCCAGGTTTCTTCCTTTCAGCCTTCACCCGTTGGCAATTCAGACACTTGGCTACAAATTCAGTAACATCAGATTTCATCTGTTTCCACCAATACTGTGTCTTCAAATCATTATACATTTTCCTGCCACCAGGATGAATGCTAAAACGACTGTTGTGCGCTTCTGCTAGTATTCGCTGTCTTAATTCCGAAACATTCGGCACGACAAGACGATTATTCACATACAAAATACCATTTTGAATCTGATATTCCGATCGATGCCCATTTCTGACCATAGCAATCGACTTCTGTATATTCTGATCAACTTTCTGAGCTGCTTTAATTCTCAAAATCAGCTCTGGTTCAGCTTGAATAGTATATAATCTTAGAGGCTGACAGTCTGTTTCAAAGGCTAATCCAGACAAACAGCAGTCTTCAATCAAATTCGAAACACCCCTAGTCGATAAGGATAGAGAACATACCTTTCGACTCAGTGCATCAGCTGCTGCATTAGACTTTCCTGGATAGTATTTGATTTCACAATCGAAATCTTTTAGCAAATCTAATCATCTTCGTTGCCTCATATTCAGCTCGGATTGTGAAAACAAATACTTCAAGCTCTTGTGATCAGAATATATCTCTAATTTCTCGCCGTACAGATAATGTCGCCATATCTTCAATGCAAAGACGATGGCTGCCAATTCAAGATCATGAATTGGATAACGAGATTCATGGGGTTTCAGCTGTCTCGAGGCATAAGCAATCACATTCCCCGCTGCATCAAAACACAACCCAATCCGCGGTGAGATGCATCACAATAAACAACAAAATCACCAGTACCTGACGGGATAGTCAGCACTGGAGCACTGGTCAATCTTTTCTTCAATTCGAGAAAACTGGTCTCACATTCCTCAGACCAAACGAATGGAGCATTCTTCTGTGTCAACTGTGTAATCGGTTTGGCAATACTCGAAAAATCTTTAATAAATCGGCGATAATATCCTGCCAAACCCATAAAGCTGCGTATCTCTGGTACAGAGGTCGGTCTCGGCCAAGAAATCACTGCCTCAACCTTACTGGGATCAACGGATATCCCGTCTCCGGATATAATATGCCCCAGAAATACCACCTGTTTCAACCAGAACTCGCATTTCGACAGTTTAGCATATAGTTTCTCTTGCCCTCAAAATTCTCAACACAGTTCTTAAATGTTCAGCATGCTCCATCACATTCTTTGAATAGATCAAAATATCATCGATGAAAATAATCACAAAATCATCGAGATATTTCTGAAAGACACGGTTCATTAATCCCATAAATACCGCTGGTGCATTCGTCAAACCAAATGGCATGACAATAAATTCATAGTGTCCATACCTGGTTCTGAATGCTGTCTTTGAGATATCAGAATCCCTGACTCTCAGTTGATGGTATCCAGATCTCAGATCGATCTTAGAATACACCGAAGAACCCTGCAACTGATCAAATAAATCATCAATACGAGGCAATGGATATTTATTCTTTACCGTTGCCTTGTTCAGTTGCCGGTAGTCGATACAAAGTCTCATCGACCCATTCTTCTTCCTCACGAACAGTACTGGAGCGCCCCAAGGAGAAACACTCGGTCTGATATATCACTTGGCCGATAAATCCTCCAACTGTTCTTTCAACTCTTTCAACTCAATCGGTGCCATCCTGTACGGAGTCCTCGAAATCGGAACTGTTCCTGGCATCAACTCAATGCTGAAGTCTATCTCTCGAATCGGAGGCAATCCAGGAATCTCATCTGGAAAGACATCAGCAAACTCACACACCACTGGCAAGTCCGCCAATGATGGGCTCGACTTCAGTAAATCAACTGAATATACCAGGAATCCATCCGCTCCTTTCTGCAATAATCGAGTCATATTTATTGCAGATATCAAAGGAATTCTAGCTCGAGAACCCTTACCGTAAAATTTCCACTCCTCAGCCATTTCAGGTCTGAATCGAACCATCTTGTGGAAACAATCGACTGTAGCCCTGTACTTGGTCAACGTATCGATACCGATAATACAATCAAAGTCAGATATTCCAAGCACAATACAGTCTAACTCAATTTCATGCCCATCATACTGCAGTATACACGATCTAACAGATTTCACTGATATCAAACCCGTCCCCAAAGGAGAAGAGACAGACACTACCGCAGATAATGACTCAATAGGCAAAGAATGCATCAAAGCAAATCGCTCAGATATAAATGTATGGGATGCACCAGTATCAATCAATACATAAGCAGGATAACTAGAAATAAAACAGTTACCAGCAACAACATCATCAGGTGCATCTTGTGCCTGCTCCTCAGTCAAGGCGAACACTCGGGTCTGCTGTCTAGGAGGCTGGCTCGCTGTCTGGCTCCTTCCTGGCCTCGGCTGTGACTGGGTAGGCGGTGCTGGCTGGAAGGAATGAACGGCAGCAGATCGTCTCCCTGTCTGAGCCACTGATCTAAATGACTCAGCGGCCTGGGATTCCTGGGCAATTCGCTGTGAACACACTCGGGCAAAGTGTCCATGCTGTTTACAAATGCGGCAGTTGCCGAACACTCCTCGGCACTTGTTCTGTGGAATGCTTCCCTCCACAAGTATTACAGTATGGTCCTGTATAACTCTGGCCCTGACCAATCTGTCTAGAGCCACTCGAACTGGATGAGCTACTTCCAGCTTTCTTGAATTTCTTCCCCTTAGCTTTCAGGAAGTCTTTCTTCCCACTACCACTGCCGCTCTTAAATCGAGGAGCTGGTGGAGGCATCTGTGATCTCAGTGCTGAAGACACAAACGAAGCCTCTTTCTGTCTTATCAGACCAGCTTCAGCTCCCTTGGCTCGATTCAAGGCATCAGTAAAGTTGTTTGGCCTCCTGGTATTCACCAAGGTAAAGATTTCAGGATTTAGGCCATTTATGAACTGGTCCGCAACGACCTCATCATGTTCAGCTACGTGGGGAGCAAATCGGAGCAGTGCAGAGAATTTGGCCACATATTCCTCAATGTTTAGCTGGCCCTGCCTCAAGTTTGCAAACTCGGCTCCCTTGTCCTTTCTATACGACACTGGAAAGAACCTTTGATAAAATTCAGTTCTAAAGACATTCCAGGTGATAGTCGTACCTCGTTGTTCCAAGGCCCGTTTTGTTGTGATCCACCAGTTTTTAGCAACGTCGTGTAACTGGTGTCCTATCAATTTCACCCTCTTCTCATCAGTATAATCCAAGGACTCAAACAACATCTCGATATCATCTAACCAACTCTCGCATTCCACTGAATTCTCCGTACCCTTCAGAGTTGGTGGATGGAACGACTGAAATCTCTTTAACAAGGTCTCCATGGGAGTAGCTGTCACATCCATGGGAGGATTTGAAGTACTACCCTGTTCAGGTACTCTTCTCGGAGGCATATTTGATAATCAAAAGGATTAGTAATCCCAATACACAAATATGTTTCAGTCCTCCTCCGATCATCTTACTGCTGATCCAGAATCGGTGCTGATCCATTCTCAATAACACAATGTTTTCAAATCAAGTCAGATAAACAGATAAACATGCATTATAAAGCAGTAAATCATGCTAGCAATCAAAAGCAGGAAAGAAAACCTCAATCTACCCCGCTCACTAGCTCCTATCTCAGTCTCAACGATCTATCGCTCTGATACCACCTGTTGTGGGGACCCGGACGCTAATCAGTTCTTAATCGTCATCACGATCAATTTACTAATCAAGTAATTAGGGTAATAAATTTTTTTTTTCTTTTTAATGCGGAATGTAGTGAAATCAAACTAATATACAACTCAGTATAAAATAAAGTACAAATCCTGTACCGTCTACAAATCAGTGAAACTAAGGTTCAACATCTGATTATCAAGTGCCAAAACCATATATACATCAAAGTCCGAAGTCTCCACTCTATCACGATCTCTCCTCATCTCCTGGACCCTGATCCTGTCCCACCTGTTGCCATGTACACATACAAACAAGACAACAGCCGGATAATTCGGTGAGAATATAATCCCAGTATAAATCAACGAAACATGCAATCATATAAACAAATATAAAGCATGTAACAGATAACAGTAATATGTATCAAAATCTGAAACATAATCAATATCAGACTGTCGACAATACTCGTAACTCTACAATTCAGACTAGACTCAATCCTAGTCTAGGGATCCCGGTTTCCAGAAGTTGGCATTCCCATATCGACCAACAGTAATAGAAAAGACTCCAGTTCTATCCACGTCGATAGGGTGTCGATCACCAGTAATAGAAGAAGCTCAGATTCTATCCACATCGGTATAGTATCGATCACCAGTAATAGAAGAAACTTCGATTCTATCCACATCGATATGATATCGATCATCTGTAATAGAAGAGTTACGACTCTATCCACATCGATACAGTACCGATCACCAGTAATAGAAGAAGCCACATTTCTATCCACATCGATACAGTACCGATCACCAGTAATAGAAGAAGCCACATTTCTATCCACATCGATAGCCAATCATCCGGTGACAGACTTTGGCACTATCGCCCATACACTATCTTGTGACATCGTGCAATGTGCCCGTGGCGATCCCGCCACTATTAGGCACTTCTGTCATAAGATTACTCGTCTAATACTTGCTATCTATAAATCAAGAGAACAAGTACATCAATCAAATTAATGCAAATATCAATGCAATAAAGTAAAGTATGTGATTTAGGGAAACTCAAGTCTAAACCGACTTAAGTCGATCTCCCAATACCACATTGACTTATACTTTTTGTTTGTAGTTTCGGTCAGGAATTCAAACTCTGTCAATCCCTCGATCTGGCAATGGCAATATCAATAATATCATATTAATATACCGCTCAAACCAATTCCAATCTGATCAATAATTCAAAATCAACGGTATAACCGCACAATCCCGATATCCCGGTCAATATAACATCACCAGATAATAATTCCCTCAACTAATAACCGATACCAATACAATCTGATATCATATCTCAAGAGAACAAGTACATCATACACGTAACATGCATCAAGGCAAATGGCTCACTCTACGTGCAACACGTCTCGCGCATATGCGCAAGACCTTCTGGTCTTCGCACATTTCTTCTCGGCAGCTCGCGCATATGCGCGACACCTTCCGCGCATATGCGCGAGACTCTCTGGAGTTGTGATCGAACCTTCACACAGCTCGCGCATATGCTCGCCTTCCTGTCGCGCATATGCGCGAGACCTTCTGTCCAATTCGCGCATGTGCGCGTCTCATGTCGCGCATGTGCGCCGATGGTACTGTCCTCGCACATACATTTTCACACGTTACTTCAAATCGTGTCTCGGTTAATCCTTTCATAATCATATCAAATTATAAATCAATAATTACAGATTACTAGGATTAAATTTTACGGGCATTACATTGGAGTTTTGAGATAAAATTTAAGATTTAAGAAATCATTCCCAGAGTTTATTTTAGCCTACCTAATAAGTTAATTTAAGTTAAAAGGAGGTTTAAGGAATTATTTAAGTAACTTGAGGTAAGTAGGAAATAAGTTCATTTAGGTTCCATAATTAAGGTGTTAAATCCCTAAATTATTTAAGGGATAGGTAAGGCACTTAAGGTTTAAACTACACTAACTAAACAATATTTCCCCTCCATTTATTTGATTAAATTCGGCCACCTCCTTAGTGATCAAACAATTCTTTAACAACTCACCACCTTTGACTCCTTCTTTATTATTTCCTGGCATGATAATCCTTTCATCTATTAAACCTCATTAATTAATATTAGATCATTATCCTAGCCTTGTGAGGACATGAAGAATCGGTCATACCTCCTTAATCCCTCCAAATCATTTTGATATCAAGCAATTTCAAAATTCAAAAAGGAGAGCAAGACTTGGTCTTGCCATCCCTTTTATATTGCAACCCCTTCCCCCTCACTCTCCTAACCACCATTCCCCCTTCCTCATCACCGAATTCAGAGCCATTTTGAGAGAAAAAAAATCGAGAGGTGCTAGGGGAAAAACAAGAGAGAAATCGAGTAGAAGGAAGGAAGGTAGATCACTCCGTCTTCTCCACGCCGCGTCAGTTGCGTTTCTTTTGTTTTCTTCGAAACAGAAAATATCCAGGCATGTGTATATTCCCCTTGCTCTTCGATCAAGTCATAGTACGATTTTTAAACATTTCATGAATAAGTTTTTCTTGCAAAAACCGAAACCTCATGACAGAATTTCTTTAAAGTTTGCACAGAATTTTTTGGCTCACTCCTAGCTTCACGGGTTGGCTTGTTGTGCTTGTTTCAGGTGTTGGCTCGTGTCCAGGCTCCCAAGGCTGCTCCTAGGCATGTACTAGGACTTGTTAAGATCATATTGATCCATTTGTTCAAGCCCCATACCCACTGGAATCTAGAAAAGACAGCAACTTCCCCATGAGTGTCATATTGTGTTCGATTTTCTGTCATGTTGCTGTCAAGGGGAAGTGTCTGATCTTGGCTGCCATAGGGGCCTATAGCCATGGTTAGAACACCTCCCTAGCATGTCTAAGACGTGACCAAGTCGCCCTTTGAGGCTTTGCCCACGATGGAAATGATTTTTAAATCAAAACACAAGAACAGCCCCCCCCTCCCCCCCTTCGGCCTTCTCATTTTACAGCAAGTGTAACTTTCGGTTTTGTGGCGTGGTGTGAATCTTGGTTGGCCTCTGGTCCATAGCCACGGTTCATACCATATCCCTTGATGTCTAGATCTTGCCATGGTCAATCAAATGGCCACTGGAACGACACGAGACAGCAAACGAAGCAAAACACCACACGCATGCAAGGGTGCTCTCGGGTGGGACTTTTCGGTTGGTTTCGGGTGTGGTGCGAATTGTGTCTGGCCTAGGGCCCTTAGCCATGGTTCAAATCATTCCCTAGGATGTTGGTAAGAGCCTCTGATTGGTGGTTCAAGCCCCAATGGCCGGTAGTCTCGAAAACGACACAAGGAAGCAAAGACACGGCTACTGTATTTTGTGGACAGCAAGTGGTGCGTTGGTTCGGAGGCTCGTTTGAGTTCTTGGTTGGCTTCTAGCCTATGACCTTGTACTGGACAGTGCCTCATCAAGTTAGGAAGGTCATTTTTTTTTTCCGTTTGTGATTCGGATCAGTTTTGAGGTCATACGAGAATTTACGGTGCGATGTGCCAAATTGACTCTCGAAAGAGAGTTTCATGTTTTGGCCTCCATTCACCAAAATTTCGACTTGCATCATTTTTGGAGCATTATTTCATCATTTTAGGTGTATTTTAATCATGACTAAATGATGGTTCGGTGTTGTTTCTGGTTGGCACGGAGTCATGATTAAATACGAAGTCGTTGGGCGTAATTGTCTCGTTTTTGGATTCAATTACAAAGTTTGGTCAAGAAAATCATTTGCATATTTTTCATGTTAAATTTAGGTCGCAGCGAGCTTGGGAACGATCCAATCCATGTGGTAAAATAATACAGGATATTTCATTACGCCATTTAATTATATTATGTGCATAAAAATATAAAATATTCATTTTTGAGATTTATGCGATATTGCTTGTGGCCATTTCACTATCATGGGATCATTGTATCATCCGGTCGCCAGTTACCGGCCAGTTCAGTTCAGTTCCACCTAGTATACTGTGGCATTAGTCTGATCAGACGATTATTATTTCATCCGGTCGCAGTTACCGGTCAGTTCGGTTCAGTTCAGTGCAGGGGCCACTTGCGTAGACCATGATCTCACCAGAAAATTATTACATGCTATTTCATTACAGGGCTCTATGGAGCAAACATTTCACTTATGATTTTCAGTCAGTTATGCACGTATTATAATTGCTCATGACAAGTTATTTTCACATTATGCCTCATGACATTATATTTTTACTCCCATGCAACTTTATTATATTATTTACTCGTTATTTACGATATATGCATGCTGAGTCTTTAGGCTCACTAGACTTGATTGTTGCAGGTACTGATGATGTCGGGGCCGAGGGCGGGGACCAGTGAGCTAGCTTGGGTCGGCAGTAGTGGAACCCGAGGACCTCATTTACAGCATTGACCATTTTTATGCTCAAACATTTTTATCAGTTGTTGGATTACTTTAACTTGTTATTTTGCGAACAATAATTTCTTCCGCTGCTATTTTGAACATTAAACTTGATTTACCAGTTTATTTCGTGAATGAGGCATTTTAATTATTTTAAAAAAAAAATTTTAAATTTTTTCGCAAATTTTCAAACACGAATTTTCGGGCCATTATAATTTATCTAATATTTCGAATTATCATTTATTTATTATTTCAAATTAAATTCATGTTTGATCCAAATGGAGTGAAACGACCCTACTTCTAAATTCATTTAATTTACACTAAATTTTTTTACACCATGCATAATTAATTCATCATAAATAAACTATCATAAATAGTTAAATAAACAAAATTCCATGTCATCCATAATCATTTATACGGAATAAGTAAAACAAGAGATAAAAGTACAAAGTTAACTCAATAAATTCTAGCATCCTAACAGTCTAAAAATAAAAGCGAAAATCCATAAATCTTCAAAAAGTCTTTAACATATGCGGAATTTTTAGGTCCTCGGGTATCCACTAGCGCCTCCCGGATGACTCAATTGTTCATACCTCACGACTTAAAATTATCATTACCTGCAACCATTCAAATCTAGTGAGTCTAATGACTCAGCATGCTCAAACCTCATATAACAATTATGTAAATATATACTCACATACATAAAAATTACTTTTACTAAAAATATATTTTTCCATGCAACCATGAAAACTTCAAATTATGAAACTTTTTAAACCATGCATAGATATGAACATTTGCCATTCAAAATCATCCTTTTTTAAAGTGAAGTCCGATCGTCGAAAGTAACAACTTTTATTCGATTGATCAATCTATAAGCCATAATACTTGGCCGCCGGGTTCAACATCCACTTTTTCGACGATCCCACCGACTATCATAAAAATAATTTCACTGTTCCCATTTTCAATGGATCGATTATGCTTGAGATTCTCGCCGATCAATTCACATTCCTCAAAAATATTTTCTTTACTTTATCATTTCATAAAACATTAATAACTTTCCATATTCTTTAAAAATTCCAAAATGTTTTACATTATTAATATATGTTGAGATTGCTAAAAATAACAAATATATGCAAATACGTTAAACGTTTAAAAATAGGATATATCATGCATATACTTTAAAACTTCTAAAAATAACATTTTTCATGATGTGGAATTGTTTTAGGAAGTTTCAAATCGCCCTCGTTTCCCTCGAACCGACCGCTCACGTTTCAATGATATACGTACCCGGACGACCTTAAACTTTGACTCAAGAAGACGACTCGATTTAAAAACTGTAAAAACACCCAGAAATATCCAGTAGCTCTCAATTCGCTTACCGGATGGCTTGTTTACCACCGTTTTCACGTTTCATGTAAAACAAATGACCAAACTACCCTTCCGACTCGAACCAACCCGAGACTAAACCTTTATTAACATCCTAAGACTTAATATAAGTTGCTGGAAGTCCCCAAGACCAAGCCAAATCTGAAAACATGGATTTAGAATTTAACCTAGGCTCACTTCGCTCCTATTTTGACACATTCGGACAATTTACGACCCCGAACGGACCACAGCTCAAAACAACCTCGAACCAGGCCCTAGACCCATTCCTTAGACACTAAATAGGACCATGGTCATGCCTTTTTATTCACAAACTAGACGCTCTAAGCCCTGAATCTCACGCACCAGTAGCTCGCAAAACGCATCCTCGCGCTCACCTTGGTTCCCTCGTGCACCAGCTGCTGTCCCAGCCCTTGGCTCGACTTTTGGCTCACACCAGCCCCTCACTAGGCCCCCGAGTCATGTCCCTAGCCCCTGGACCAGCCCTTAAACCAACCCCTCAGCCCACGTAACCCCCACGCTTGAAAACAGCCCCCAAGCGCGTCCAATTGAGTCACGGCTGCTGGGCTTCAGCAGCTCGTCCAGGCTCCATCAGAACCCCAACAAGACTTACCTAGGACCTTAAAAAAACCCTCCAGACCATGGCTAAGGCACCATACAGCCCCATTGACCGTTGAGGCCCAAGCCACGCCCATCTCCCCTCTCGGCTTGCACCTTTTGTACGTGCAGAATTGGACGGCCCCTTGCGGCTCTTGATTTACCTTTTGTCCCTTCAATTCTCTTCCTAAACTTCTAGACCAGCTCTTGGAACACTCGGTTTGTATCCTTCTCTCAACAATTCACAAACGTTAACAAGTTCTTATTGGAAACAAGAGATTTAATTTCATGAGATTAAAAAAATCACTCTTGTAACTTTTCACACAAAATCAGCATACATGCAATAATATGGATTGAATGGTGCTCGAAAAAAGGTTTGAAAACATGCCTTGCTCTTTTATTCTAACGAGATACGAGAGACGGCGACACGAAAGACGAACAGGACGCGAATTTTCTTTCCTTCCTCTCCTGTAAGTTTCCGGCCCCTAGAGTCCTTGTGTGTGTGTGTGTGTGTGAGCGCGCGCGCTGAATGTGTGTGTGTGTCGTGTGTTTTAGGTGTAGGGGTGGGTATGTTATTATTTAATTAAGTTGTTATGTTGCTAATTGGGCTTTAGGTGTAGTTAAAGGTTCTAATTATTTAATTAAATCATTATTAATCTAGGTCCTTTAAGGAATTAATTAAATACTTAATTAATCCTACTAAAAAGTCCCAACAATATTTAAAAATATTTGGTGCTATCCGATTTTTAGTATCGCACGCCCGAAACTACCCATTTTCTTCATAAAAGTTCGTTACCCTTTAAATTCGTCCCTCACTATAAATAGATTGTTGCTTTCCTAATGTGGACTTACTAAATATAGGGTTTCTATTTATAACTTTCTAAAAGTAGAAACTTTATCAAAATCGTCCCCGATTCTCTCGTCTTTGCTGTATCTCGCGTATTCGACTACAGAAAGTTCACATTCATAACATTCGATTAAATAATCATTAAACCATGCAAATACTTAAACATGCTTCTAGACCCCTCATTTAAATAAATTTCAAATAATTTTCATTCATGCATGTGGTTAGTGTGTTCAGGTTTTCGGGCGTTACAATTCCTTTACCCTTAAATAGAATTTCGTCCTCGAAATTTGTCTTGTCTTGATTATTGAAAAGCTTAGGCTCCCTCATTCACCTCATACTTAATGCACTTGTCTTAAATTTTGCACTCTATCACGCTTTCTCTGCGTACTCTGATATGTCATCTTCCATTTTTATATATTTATACCAAATTTATTGATCTCAAGGAAATCAAAGTTTTAACTAACTCTACATCCTCTATCAATTATAAATCCTGATCTACCTTAAGTTATTTTATCTTAGAGATTATTTTAACTGATTATCTTAGGTAATCATGACCGTATAATTTAAATTCCCCAAATACATTCCTATTGCCAAACCCAGTTTCGATCCATAGTCATACTATAGTATCCATGATTATAAAACACCTTAATGACTGGTATCTACTAAAACTCATTCATGTATATGCCAAACGTATTGTCCTTAACACCTATATACAATTGTAATTCTCTATAATCCACTGTGATATCCAAAAATTATTAATTTGACGAATCTTACTTTCTCACCAAAGTCACTAATACAAATATTTCTTGTTCCTTCTAGGACATCCTCATACTTACATATCTGTTTAATTTCCTCAATTGCAATTGCTTATGTAACCCGTAATTGGTAATTTACTTGCTGACTACATTCCAATAGACCATTTTTATTTTCAGAAAATAGCAACCTAAAATCCAAAGCTCTCGGGTTATTCATTAAGCCTAAATTATCGCATTCCAGCCCCTCAACTTATCGAATTAAATGCAAAACGGCTCCCTTAAATTTCGAAAATTGCTAAAATTACCACATAACCTAAAATTGCAATCAAGACCCAAAATTCTCGAAATCTCAAATATAGAGCAAAATTTTTGCATTGTATCCCTCCAAGTTTTCATATTCATAAAACTAAGCCCCTATATTTTAAAAAAATCACCCTCAATATTTTCGAAAACTTGCAATTAAGTCCCTCAAATTATTATAATTCAGTCCCTAAGTTTATGATTACTAAAAATTTCAACCCACAACATCTCTTCGAAATTCTCTTCCTACACAATGTAGAATTCGAAACAAGCGGTCCTAAATCACCAAGTTCAATTCCCTCAACTTCATCCTAGGTAGTGCAAAATTCGAGATACAAAAAAACTAAATTTTCCTCACGTCTCTGAAGCATAATTGTACACACCGTCCAAACAACGAAACCAACATGAATTTTAAAATAAAAGGCATCTAACATTTATCTTTGACAGTCATATAAGCAATTATATCTAAAAAATTAAATAAATAATAAAAATTTAAGCAATAAAACTCACAGACACTGAGGCGTGACTTCTCGAGCTCCTCGGAAAGAGCGGGATGCATAAACCTTTTCAAGAATCAGCGCTCTGATACCAACTGAAACGTCCACTACTTTTTAACTTTAATTTGCACTAGTTTTTTTACACCATGTATAATTAATTCATCATAAATAAACGATCATAAATAGTCAAATAAAAAAAATTTCATGTCAACCATAATCATTTATGCGGAATAAGTAAAACAAACGATAAAAGTCCAAATTTAACTCAATAAATTCTAGCATCCTAACAATCTATAAATAAAAGCAAAAAACCATAAATCGTCAAAAAGTCTTTAACATATGCGGAATTTCTAGGTCCTTGGATATGCACTGAGACTCCTGGATGACTTGATAGTCCGCACCTCACGACTTAACATTGTCATTACCTGCAACCATTCAAACCTAGTGAGTCTAATGACTCAGGATGCTCAAACCTCATATTGCAAGTAAGTACGTAAATATAAGCTCACATGAATAAAAATTACTTTTAATAAAAATATATTTTTTCATGCAATCATGAAACCTTCAAAATATGCAACTTTTTAAGCCATGCATATATATGAACATTTGCCATTTAAAATCATCCTTTTTTATGTGAAGTCTGATCCTCGAAAGTGGCAATTTTCGATTGATCAATCTATCAACCATAGTACTAGACCGCTGGGTCCAACGTCCACTTTTTTCGAAAATCTCACCGACTATCATAAAAATAACTTCACAGTTCCCGTTTCTAACGGATCCATTATCCTTGAGATTCTCGCCTCCTTTTCGACGGTTCACTCCCTTTTCATTGCATGTTCACTGTTCCCGTTTTCAACTAATCCCTTACTATTTTTATTTCACGATCAATTCACATTTCTAAAAAATATTTTCCTTTACTTTATCATTTCATAAAACATTCATAACTTTCCATATTTTTTATAAATTTCATAAGGATTGAGGAAACTATGCTTCTAAAACTAAGCTGATAACCCGTTGAAGTGTTCCCTCTGGGCTGATTGCTTCTTCGAAGCTGATAAGCATTATGTGTGCCCTATCCGTATTTGATCTTTTCACTCGTCAACTCTCATCATCGTCTTCACTGAGCTTCAGCTTATATTTATAGGCGTTTGGCTGAACGTACAGTGAGACTCAGTGAATGAATCTGTTGCAGTTTGAATTTGTTATCCCAAATAGATATCTGTAACATTTGGCTTTAAGCGCTGCTGCAACGTCTCTTATTGTACCTTGATCGTACAATAGCTTTTGTACCTTTGTGCACAGCTGGATTAAGCTTGTCGTATCTACAAACTGGTTTGCTCCTAACTGATGTCCTGAACTGGTCAGTAACTGGTGAGGTGAAATCAGTTGACTCGTCAGCTGAACTGATTTCACTTATTCAATTGACTCATATGTTGAACCACCAATCAACTGCACAATCAGTTGAACTGCTATTGATTCTCAGTTGTACTGGTTCAGTTCGATCAATCAGTTGACACTTTCAGTTTGCGTCTCGATAGCTTCAGTTTGAGCTTGGTAACTGATCAGTTCGAAGCCTAATCAGTTTCAGTTTTTACGCACTTAGGTAAACTCATTAGAAACAAATAAACAAGTTTTGTTAACATCAAAATCAAGATTGTGAACATGAAATATTTCAACACATATGCACCAGTTGCACAACTGGAAGCAATTAGAATATTCCTTGCCTATGCCTCATTCAAAGACTTCAAAGTATACCCGATGGATGTCAATAGTGTATTCCTGAATGGTCAGTTGCAGGAAGAAGTGTACGTTGAGCAACCACCAAGTTTTGTAAATCACTCTCTTTTTGATCATGTTTATCACTTGAATAAAGCTTTGTATGGTCTTAAACAAGTTCCCAGAGCTTGGTATGAGACTTTATCAAATTTATTGACTGATCATGATTTTGCTGTTGGAACACTGGATAAAACCTTATTCAAATTTTCAAAGAAAGATCATATTTTACTTGTGCAAATTTGTGTTGATGATATTATTTTAGGGTCAACTAACCCCAAATTATGTGAAAAATTTGCCAAGTTAATGCATGATAAATTTGAGATGAGTATGATGGGTGAACTGACGTTCTTTCTTGGTCTACAAGTGAATCAACTAGAAACTGGTACGTTTATCAGTCATAAAAAATATACGAATGAACTGCTTAAGAAATTTCGCATGAAGACATGTTCAGCTGCAAATAATACCATGAGTTCATCGTCTAAATTAGATAAAGATGGAGGGGAAATATCATTTGAGACGGTTTTTACAGAGGTTTAATAGGTTGTTTACTTTACCTAACTGCTAGCCAACCTGATATTGTATTTGTTGTTTTCATGCGTGCTAGATTTCAAGCTGATCATAAACAATCGCATTATTCAGTTGCCAAACGAATATTGAAATATCTTAAAGGAACACAAAATGTGGGATTATAGTATGCTAAGGACTCATCTTTCAATTTAGTTGGCTATTCAGATGCAGATTATACATGATACATGATGTAAACTTTATCGAAAAAGCATCAATGGATCATGTCAGTTTCTAGGAGACAGACTGATTTCATGGTTCAGCAAGAATTAAACTTTATCGAAAAAGCACCAGTGGATCATGTCAGTTTCTAGGAGACAGACTGATTTCATGGTTCAGCAGGAATCAAACATCCATATCAACTTCCACAATTGAAGCAGAATACCTAGCTGCTGGAAGCTGCTATGCCTAACTTCTCTGGATTTAGCAACAACTGAAAAATTATGGAGTTATTGTAGAAGAATCACCAATCTTCTGTAATAATACAAGTACCATTGCGATTACATACAATTCAGTTCTTCATTCAAGGACCAAACATATTGATGTCAGACATCACTTCATCAGAGATCATGCTCTCAAGAAGAAAATCAGACTGGAGTACATATCAACTTAACAATAAGCAACTGACATCTTCATTATGCCACTTTCGAAACTAATTTTTCTTACTTTAGCAATATTCTTGACTTAATTGATTTGTCTTAATATTATTTGCATTATTATATATTCTTGTTGTTATTCAGTTATTACCAGTTTGAATGCAAAATAACAAATCAGTAAAATAATGAACAGTAATGAAAAAAATATGCATTTTATTGATAATATCGATATGCTATTACACGGTTTAGTTCTCTATCCACTGCATCCTACCAAAGGGACATCCAATTGGATATTTCCTCGGAGAAAGTTCTCTTAAAGCTTTTTGAGAAGGAAATTATTTCCAAAACTAGATGCTTCTTCATGAGCATCAAGTAGTAGAGGCCTTCATCTGTGGCAAGGTCTGATGCATGAATGACAGAGAGATGCCGCTTATATTTGATTTTAGTTGCCTTTTGTTCATTAGTAGTAACTAGTCCTTCTCTTTGGAGAGTCTGCAGCTCCTGAATCTTAGTCCAGGTGAACATTGTTTTTGCGAAGGCAAAGTCTTTGATTTCTTTCTTCCAAGATGCTTCGAATGTTAGCCTCTTCTTCTCTACAAGATTGGGTTGCTTGGAACTGCTAACTTTGTCCATCTGTTCTTAATTTATATTGTTTGTTGAATTATTTTGCATCTAATGAGTTTGATCTTATTTACAGAGAGAGTCAAACCAACTGAAGAAAACGAACAGAAGAATATGAAGAGACTTCAGTCGACCGTCTACATTTAGATTATCCTAATGAGATTCTCTTACCCCATTTTATTTAATGCATTTATTTAGGGAGAATGTTGATTTTTAAATTGGTTAACTGATAAGACAATTATCAGTTGGTCTTAAACTGAACTGAATAAGTTTTAAACTGATCACGCAGTTATTGACCTAACTGATCTTATTACGTAGGTTAACTGATTATCGATAAAATTTCACATTAAATGTTGTGACTGTAAAAGTTCTGTCATTAATTATAATATCTTGTATAGTGATTGACTATGTGGCCCCAAGTAGTCCATTCGACTTAATTACATTTGCACATCACGTACACATGTTTTTCTTTATTCAAATTAATCTTCGGCTGACACATGTCCAAAAATTTGAACAGTCACCAACATAAGTAATCGTGCCACCCTTATTCAGTTCTTCTTCACGTCATTTCACTATCTCAGAGCTTCTATTCACTCAGAGAATTAAAACACTCAAAATTGTCTTCCTTGCATAAATTCAAAATTCAAGCAAAATGGCAAGCCAAACACCCGTATACATTCTCAAAGTGATGGCTATCGACTTCGAATCAGTTATATGTGTCAAAGATGGAGCTGTTCGAATTGTTTTTCTGAAACTCGAAGCAGCTAGCTTGAAGAAATTTCTTGGACTGACAAACCAGGAGATTTACCCAAAGGAAGTTCAAGAAATTTATGTCAACAACACTATCTCTGATGACGGTAAAATCTTATCAACCATCAACAATCAGATGCTGACAATAGATGAAGAATCTTTCAGTTTTCTTTTCCAGCTACCTTCTGATGGTTTATCTCATTTTTCCGAGATAAAACTTACTGATATTGAGGAAATGCAGACTCTGCTATCTGCTGATGGGAAGAAGTTCAAGGTATCTGATCCTAAGAAATAACTGAAGCCAGAGATACAGTTGCTGGCTGATATAGTGGCCAAGGGTGTTCTAGCCAAGGCAGACTCATTTGCTGCCCTCACCCTTGAGAAGTTTCAATTGATGACAGCAATCATGAATGGAAGGAGACTTAACTAGTCAACCACAATCTTAAACATACTGAAAAACATGGTTCAGTCCTCCAAAAAGTCCAATGGTTTTGCCGCGCCACTCAGCTACTTGCTGAAGAAATCTGGTTTGTTGGATGACTCAGCTGAGAAGTCATCCAAATTCAAGGTCTTCAATGCCAAGAATGTTCAGCAACCTAAGACAAAGATGGACATCTCTCATGAGCAATTTTTCAAGGTGAAAAAAGAAATTGAGATACTGGCAGCTCCCAAATTAGTTAAAAAGGCAAAGACAAAGGACTTGGCAAAGAAGAAGACAATCAAGAGGAAATTGATTCTCAGCAAAACTGAATAGGAGAAAACTCCATCTCCGAAAATTATGAAGAAGCCAAGGTCCCAGAAGACCAAACCAGTTGTTGTGGAAGCTCTTCTAGCTGATCGCCTTATGCCAACTGGAGCTGGATCACCGCTAATTGCTAAACAATTCGAGCAGTTCCAATTACATCATCATCTGAAGAACCTCAGCAAGCGAAGCCAAATGCTCCTCCGAAGAAGAATATAACCAAATCTTATGATAAATTGACATTAAGTGGAGTTTGTGCACCACCCATCACTGTTTCTAGACCAACTGTTCTACCAGTTGCTCGACCAAAGGGTGTGGTGATTAGAGAAAAGGTGGATACCACCACCTTAGGGCTGAGCATTTCTCACGCCCTAACTGATCCAAAAGGTAAGGAAAATTTAATTGAAGAGCCCAGACCTACCAACCTGATTCAAACTCACATCGGTCTTGTATGGGAAGAAATAAATGAGTTTTCTGAATCGAAGTTGAAAATTTATGACAAATGGGTCAGATATAGGACTGAAGTGCTTGCCAGGCGTTTGCGGAAGAAATCAGTTCTCAAGAGTTCATCACGCTGGAGACACTAGTCCTGATGACAGTTAAAGCTTCCACAATCGCTCAAGCATTGGAGAGGGGAACTTATTATTTTTATCTGATGTGTATGAAGAAGCTAGCTGAAGTGACAGCTAAGCTGAGAATGAATTATGATCCGATCAGTCCAACCGCCTACAATGACAGAGCAGTTTTCCAGCAGCTGAACTCGGATCTCTTAAATTTGCATATGAGGTATCTGTATTATTATATGATATATGTTGGATTGATTTGACTGATTGGATTGAGAAAATGTGTCTATATGCCTTATTTGTTGAGTTTATGTGGCATACATGACATTGAGATTTGATTATCGATGTATAAAATAAATGTTTTGTTAACACACATCGTTTGATGCATACATCGATAAATGACATGCACGTTGAGCTATGATCTTTGGATACCCTGATATGATTTGATTGGATTCTGGGGTTTGTGAACACAATGCTATGTTTGGTATTACATGACCCTTAAAACATAGACATTCGTGGCCCCGACGATTGATATGAGATTTGGGATTTGATGGCGCTTCGTCGACGCTATCATACGAGTATCCCTTATTGAGGCCGGTGTGCCAGCTCGAGCATTGATTTGATAGCGATTCGTTTGATTCTGACATGTGCTCAGTAGATGGGCATTTGACTTGATACCTCCACGACATACATGCATTGCATACCATATATCATTGTTTAGATACTTGTGGTATATTTGATGGTTGTTCCATACTGAGCTTTACTCACCCCCAAGGGGCGCTATTGTTGTCTTTGTGTGTGGACAATGGCAGGTATCCCAGGATATCAGGAGACCGGAGAGGGTACTTCTGGAGGGAGTCACAGTTGAGTTGAGGTTTATGTTTTGTTCCCAGTATATATGTATATGTATTTATATACAGGGGCATGTCCCGAGGATATGAGTTGTTTGTATATGATTGGTTTTGATTACGTGTGGGCATGTTTATGATGTGAGATGAAATACTATTTTTAGTATTCAAATGAAATGATTTGGGCTCATTGTAAAGAAAATTAAACTCGTTTTCCGCTGTAATTAATTAACCCCTAATCAGATTGTATTATAATAACGATTAGGAGCTAAGGGCCCCACACTAGATGGTATCAGAGCATAGCTGGGAATGCTCGATTGAGTTTTGTGTACACTTGAATAGGCACAAATGAATTGTGCGTATGTGTTTGATTTATTTGTATTACTTGCTTCTACTTGATTTGATTTGAGTAAGTATTTGATGAGATTGATGATATGAGATGATGGTATTATGAAATTGATATTGATTTGTGATATTCATCCTTTGATTGTAGATGGATCCCACAAATGAAACTGCGAGTAGCAGTACTGAGAGAATAGTTGGACAGTTTGAAGGATTGTCCATGGATGTAGTGATGGCTCGATTCCGGGATCTGAAACCACCGAGGTTCTTTGGCACTGAGAGTGCTGAAAGAGCAGAGGCCTGGTTAAAGGATATTGAGCATTTGTTTAATATTGTTGAATATTCCAAGGCTCGGAGACTGAAACTTGCTCTCTATCAGTTGAAAGACCGAGCTAAATCTTGGTGGGAAGCCGCTGAGATTGGATTGAAAGAGGCCGGGATTGAAGTCACATGGGATGTCTTCAAGGCCCAGTTTTTGGAGCAGTATTCCCCTCCATCCTATTATACTGTTCAGGAGAATGAATTTAATAATCTGCAGCAGGGAACGATGACTGTTGCAGAATATTCTTCGAAATTTTCTATGTTGTTGAAGTATGCACCTCACGTAGCTGGGAATGCGAAGGCAAAATATAACAGGTTTGTGAATGGATTACATCCTGCTATATATACTTATGTTGTTTCTGGATTGCCTACCAGCTACGCAGAGGCAGTTGAACGAGCTAAGGCAGCCGAGGTTGGACTTAGGCGGGGAAGTCCACAGTATACTCCTCCACCTCCAGTGTCAGCTCAGCAGCCTACTTTGCGGCCGAGAGGTAAGAAGTTCAAGAAGACTGGTTCTCTTTCTTCGTCTTCTTCGAGTTCGAGTGGATCACAGCGAGGGAGTCCTGTGATTGCTCCCTACTGTAGCCATTGTGGGGGTAAACATACTATCGAGCAGTGTCGAGGTATGTTTGGTACTTGTTATCAGTGTGGACAGGAAGGCCATTTCTCTCGAGTATGTCCGAACAGGGGTACGACTTCTTCCCAACCCCAGCCAGGATTTAGAAGTGGCCCCAGTATGATGAGATCCTGCTGTTCCTATTCCACCCTTTCAGCAGTCGAGTGTCCCACGATATTGAGGACCGGGTGGTCAGAGTGCCCAAGTTCCTCCTCAAGTGAAAGTGTACGCCATGACCGAGGATCAGGCAAGAGAAGCTCTTGGTGGAGTGATTGCAGGTATTTGCACGCTTTACGATTATCCTGCACGTGTTTTATTTGATACAGGAGCATCTCATTCATTCATATCTCATGCATTTGTTGCATCTCACGATATTGAGTGTACCCCGTTGTATGATACTTTGTCGATAGCCACACCAGCAGGGAAAATTATTTTGTCTGAGAACGTTTTGCATAATTGTGTATTGATATATGAGGATAATGTGATATTTCTGAATTCGATTGTTCTCCCAATGCACGACTTTGATTGTATTGTTGGCATGGATATCTTGATGGCAAATCGAGCTACTGTTGATTGTTGTCATGGAGTGGTTCGATTTCGACCGATTGATGGACCCAAGTGGAATTTTTATGGCAAGGGTTCCCAAGCCAAAATTCCATTGGTATCTTCCTTGGAAATGTTTCGACTTTTGACTAGCGGAGATGAGGGTTATCTTATCTACGCTATTGATGTCTCTAAAAAGGAACCTTCTTTATCTGAGATTCCTGTTGCGAAAGAGTTTCCAGATATATTTCCCGATGAGATTCCCGATTTTCTTCCTCATCGAGAAGTTGAGTTTAGTATTGATCTTATGCTGGGCACTGCTCCCATATCTAAAGATCCCTATCGCATGTCACCTCCGGAATTGAAAGAATTGAAAGAACAATTACAGGATCTTCTCGATAAGGGATTTATTCGACCGAGTGTATCACCTTGGGGAGCTCCAATTTTATTTGTTCGAAAGAAAGATGGTACTATGCGAATGTGTATCGATTATAGGCAACTGAATCGGGCTACTGTGAAAAACAAGTACCCACTTCCCCGTATTGATGACTTATTTGATCAGCTTCAAGGTACTTCTGTATACTCGAAGATTGATCTTCGTTCTGGGTATCATCAAGTACGAGTTCGAGACGAAGATGTGCCCAAAACTGCTTTTCGTACGAGGTATGGCCATTATGAATTCTTGGTTATGCCTTTCGGTCTTACGAATGCTCCTGCTGTTTTTATGGATTTAATGAATCATGTCTTCCGAGATTATCTTGACCGATTCGTTATTGTGTTTATCGATGATATTCTTGTATATTCGAAATCGAAAAAAGAGCATGCTGAACATCTGAGACTAGTACTTCAAACTCTTCGTACTAGTGATTTATATGCTAAATTGTCCAAATGTGAGTTCTGGATGGACAAGGTGGTATTTTTGGGCCACGTTATTTCGAGGCATGGCATATCTATTGATCCTGCGAAGGTCAAAGCTGTATTGAATTGGCCGATACCTACGAATGTTCCTGAGATCCGTAGCTTCAAGGGTTTAGCTAGATATTATCGTCGCTTTATTGAAGGATTTTCGAAGATAGCTAAACCTATTACTCAACTGACACAGAAGAATCAGCGATTCATTTGGTCAGATGAATGTGAAGCTAGTTTTCTTGAATTGAAGACGAGATTGACCACAGCACCTGTGCTTACTCTTCCCTCAGGTACCGGAGGATTTGTGGTATGTACAGATGCGTCTGGTAAAGGTTTGGGCTGTGTTCTGATGCAACATGGCAAATTAGTTGCTTATGCATCTCGTCAATTGAAATCTCATGAAACACGTTATCCTGTTCATGATCTCGAATTGGACGCCATTGTGTTTGCACTGAAGATTTGACGCCATTATTTGTACGGAGAAAAGTTTGTTATCTATTCGGACCATAAAAGTCTGAAGTATATCTTTTCTCAATCTGATTTGAATATAAGGCAACGCAGGTGGATGGATCTCCTGAAGGGTTTTGATTGTGAGATTCAATATCACCCTGGATCGGTGAATGTTACTGCGGATGCCCTTAGTCGGAAAGTTCATGATTCTGTTTTAGCTTCTGTTTGTGTCGCCAAGGTACATGAAGATATATGTACTTCTGGTTGGACTTTTCACTCGAATTGGAATTCTGTTACTGTCTTAGCATTGCAAATTGAGCCGAATTTGATATCGAAAATACGAAAGGCCCAACGAAGCGATGCTCAGATCTAAAAGTCGAAAGAACTTGTATATGCTGCACATCAGTCTGGATTTCAGATTTTTTCTGATGGTTCTTTACGACTTAATGGTCGGCTGGTAGTTCCTGATGATTCTGATTTGAAATCTGCCCTTCTTCAAGAAGCACATTGTTGCAAATACAGTATTCACCCTGGAGGCCGAAAGATGTATTTGACATTGAGACCTCAATTCTGGTGGAAACGTATGAAGAAGGACATTGCTGAATTTATTTCTAAATGTCTTGTCTGTCAGCAAGTGAAAGCCGAGAGAATGAAACCGGGAGGATTGCTCCATAGTCTTGAAATCCCGAAATGAAATTGGGAACATATTGCTATGAATTTTGTGACTCATTTACCTCGTTCGCCCAAGGGCTGTGATGCTATTTGGGTCATTATTGATCGGCTTTCGAAATCTGCGCATTTCATTCCGTATGAGCGGACTTATCCTTAGAAGAGAATGGCCCGTTTATACATTGAGAATGTTGTGAGGCTGCATGGTGTGCCAGTCTCAATTGTATCTGATCGTGATCTCAGATTTGCTTCTAAATTCTGGGGTAGTTTTCAAGAAGCGATGGGTACGCGTTTGGCTATGAGTACTGCTTATCATCCTCAAACTGATGGCCAGACTGAGCGTACGATTCAAACGTTGGAGGATATGTTACGTGCGATTGTGATGGATTTTAGAATGGGATGGAAAGATGCCTTACCATTGGTTGAATTTTCTTATAATAATAGCTTTCAGACGAGTATCGGTATGGCACCGTTTGAAGCTCTATATGGGAGACGATGTAGATCACCGTTATTCTGGGATGAGATTGGTGAGACAATTGACTGGACCTGAAATGATACAGGAAATGAATGATATGGTTCAGTTGATTCGGCAGCGGATGAAAGCTGCTCAGGATCGTCAAACGAGTTATGCGAACAAACGAAGACGACCCTTGGAATTCCAGAAAGGTGACAGAGTGTTTTTGAAAATATCTCCCTTTAGAGGCACTGTTCGATTCGGCATGCGAGGAAAATTATCTCCTCGATATGTTGGTCCATACAAGATTCTTGATCGAGTTGGTGATCTTGCGTATCGATTGGCATTGCCACCAGCTCTATCTGCCATTCACGATGTATTTCATGTTTCTATGTTGAGGAAATATGAATCAGATCCATCGCATGTGCTGGCACCTGATGAGGTTGAACTGGATCCTTCTCTTTCCTATGTTGAACAACCTGTTCGCATTATGGATCGAAAGGAGAAGATATTGCGTAACAAATCGATCCCTTTGGTTCGAGTACAATGGACACGGCATGGTGTGGAAGAGTCGACGTGGGAGTTGGAAAGCAAAATGCGAGATTCATATCCACATTTATTTGATGCTAGTCCATCTGTTCCATTGTATTTGATGTATTCTGATCCGTTTACTGATTTTAGTTTTGATATGTACTATAACTGGTGACATATATATGTTTACCAATGTTATGTATATAGAGATGTTTGAAATTTCGAGGACGAAATCTTTTAAGTGGGGGAGAAATGTAAGGACCGTGTATCATATTATCGTAAATCCTATGTGATTATCGATAATTCATGAATTTGATATGTGATTATGCAATTGATGTATATTATGACAATGAAATTGAGAAAATGAATATTGAATATGAGTTGACGTTGTAAGAGCTCGAGTGGAGAAGCCGGACGCCAATATAGTACAAGAGTCAATATTTGTACAGAACATGTGGCGCCCGGGCTTGTGTTCGGGCAGAACACTTCGCGCCCGAGCGGTAGTTTGCGACTGCCCGAGCGCGATGCAAGTGGGTTTGGGCAGAACATGCCGCGCTCGGGCGGTCACCCGAGCGGTAATTTGTGACCGCCCAAGCGCGGTACAAAAATAACTCGGGGGCAGAACATCTCACGCTCGGGCGCGAGAATTCTACCGCCCGATCGCCGAAGCGGTGATGATAAGAATGAGTTTTCTTCTTCTTTTCTTTCATTCTAACCGTAGGTTCGAGAGAGAGAAACGAGAGAACTCGATTTTCTTCCGTCTGAATCGACTTCGAAACGCTGTCTAAACGCGAAACAAATTATATATTTGTGATCTTCGCGTCGAGAGCTTCTGAATGAGGTAATTTTCTTCTAGTTCCAGCAGCTCTAAATATCAAAGTGCTGGAATAGCATGTATTTGAAGTTGAATTTCCTATATGTAGTAGAATAACCGACAATAAACTCATATTCGAAGTCGGAATTGAATTATGATATGATTATGATTTGATATGAATTTTTGAAGTTTCAAAAGATATTTGAAACTCATATTAATGATTTGGAGTATGTTATTGATTGGAATGAGTATGTTATTGATGTAGATAGAGTGTAATATCAATATCTTCAGGCTACATCAACTGGAAACGAAGAATTGAGGTATGTTGCGACCGAGTAACATACGACAGGTATCTGTATTATATGATATATGTTGGATTGATTTGACTGATTGGATTGAGAATATGTGTCTATATGCCTTATTTGTTGAGTTTATGTGGCATACATGACATTGAGATTTGATTATCGATGTATAAAATAAATGTTTTGTTAACACACATCGTTTGATGCATACATCGATAAATGACATGCACGTTGAGCTATGGTCTTTGGATACCCTGATATGATTTGATTGGATTCTGGGGTTTGTGAACACAATGCTATGTTTGGTATTACATGACCCTTAAAACATAGACATTCGTGGCCCCGACGATTGATATGAGATTTGGGATTTGATGGCGCTTCGTCGACGCTATCATACGAGTATCCCTTATTGAGGCCGGTGTGCCAGCTCGAGCATTGATTTGATACCTCCACGACATACATGCATTGCATACCATATATCATTGTTTAGATACTTGTGGTATATATGATGGTTGTTCCATACGGAGCTTTGCTCACCCCCAAGGGGGGCTGTTGTTGTCTTTGTATGTGGAAAATAGCAGGTACCCCAGGATATCAGGAGACCGGAGAGGGTACTTCTGGAGGGAGTCACAGTTGAGTTGAGGTTTATGTTTTGTTCCCAGTATATATGTATATGTATTTATATACCGGGGCATGTCCCGAGGATATGAGTTTTTTGTATATGATTGGTTTTGATTACGTGTGGGCATGTTTATGATGTGAGATGAAATACTATTTTTAGTATTCAAATGAAATGATTTGGGCTCATTGTAAAGAAAATTTAAACTCGTTTTCCGCTTTAATTAATTAACCCCTAATCAGATTGTATTATAATAATGATTAGGAGCTAATGGCCCCACATCGTGTCTCGGTTCACCTCCTCTGCTTGCATGGCGAACACCCTCCCCTGGGTCGCTTACCTCCACTGTGGGCATTCTTCAGCATATGATCGCTGGCCCCGCATTTGAAGCATTTGCTTGATCCCCATAAAAATTGTCCCGGATGCTGGAGGTGGCACTTCGGGCATACTGGGTACTCACCAGGCTTCTGTGGAGCCTTCTACTGAGGAATATGACCCTTGCATTTTGGCGGTCCGTGAAATGGCCTCTTACCCTGCTGTCCCTGGAAAGACCTCTTAAACTGAGGTCGCTGTTGTTGCTGCTGCTGAGATGCCTGATAAGGCCTCTTGCCCTGTCTATCACTCTCGACGTCCCTTTGATCTTGTTCTGCCACCAAGGCTCTAGACACAGCAACGACATAGGTAGTAGGTATTAGAGTAGGTGCCCGTTGTGCCAAGTGTTGGCCGAGGGTTCAGGTTTAAACTCTATGTATAAACAATCTTTATTTTAATAATATTTGAAATTATTGTTTTGGCACATCTTTATCTGTATACTCATGCTAGTTGCATAGATAACGTCCTTGAATATATAAATAGTAGAAAGAATATGAGATGCTCATATGATGAGTATCATGAAACTCATATTTGGAATACTGTATATTCTAAACAGTTCCTAGTTGATTCACCCGCCGCAAAGAAGGATATAGGCCACTCGAGTTCGAGACTAGTATCTGCGATGTGAGTACCATGTTTCATTGGTAGGGGACATTGTGATGACCGAACATGCAGATAGGTGCTCCTTGTAGAGTGCACTGAACAACCCTCCATAAAAGACTTTCCAAGTGGTTCTCACTTATCGAGTGGAAACGTCCTAGTTTATGGTTGTACATCATTAGTCCTTATGACCCGGGACAACATTGAGACTCTATATGCTAGCATTGTACTTTGACTTGTTTACCGACTCTCATGGGGTCATCAGGTGGCAAGGATGGGTGTTTTGTCGAAACATATCGGAGTCGATGCATTGTAATCGGGGATTCACCGCTTACCTTCGGGTATGGATATCCTATGTGATCTCATGTATATGTAGTATAAAATCTCTGATCATAGTATGATGGTAATTATGAAAGGGATTTCATAGATTACACCATCGATGCAACTACGACATGACACATAGTATCGATTCTTTGACAGCTCTCGATATACCAATAGTTGTCGAATCGGTCGGGATATATGAGATGAAGGGACCGTACTGTACGCTAACCATAATTGAATGGTTCTTGCAGGCACTATCATTTGATACCTAGGTAATCATGTAAACGATGCTGCTAGGCGTTTAACATGATTGGTTGGGTACTATCAGACTAGAGTTCTAACGTTCTTATTATCAAGGAGTTGATAAGTAAGAATGGAGCAACTGGGGTATGTTCATATAAGGACTTGTTTAGTCCCGAATCACATGGAGATGTGAACCCACGGCTAGTTGTATCAATGAACCATTGAGGGCCACACAAGTGCTAACTTTCTAGATCCCGTTGAGAAGTAAAATAGTTCAATTTGTTGAACGGCTTATAAAGGAGTTTATAAACGCAAATAAAATTAGAAGTATGACTTCTATAAGGAGAATGTAACTTTTAATTTGAGGAAGTGTTCCTAAATTAAAAGTTGACCAAACAAATAATGTATTTGAAAATTGTGATTTTCATAAACATTATTATGGACAAAATTAAATTAATTCAAGTGTTGAATTAATTAAACACTAGTGGACCTAGTAGAGTCTAAATAATTAAATTAATTCAAGTTTTGAATTAATTAAACACTAGTGGACCTAGTATAGTCCAAATAATTAAATTAATTCAAGTGTTGAATTAATTAAATAACATTAGGCCTTGTAGAGCCCAATTAGAAATAATTATTAAACTAATGAGCTTGAGTAAAATCAAGTAAAGTTTAAATGGACTCAAATGTGTTTTTGACATTTAAATAAAGTTCATGGGCCTTGTAACTGTTACAAGCCCAAATAGAATTGCATGCTTGGGATGTGAAGGGTTGGAGGCAACTTTTGAGTTAATGGCATGGTATGCACATGCAACTTTTTCTTTTCACCTTTTTGCATAAACAAGACAACTCATCCTCCCTTCATTACACTTCACCTTGGCCGAAATTTTTGTTGCATATTCTCCTTCATTTTTCTTTCTTCAATTGTTGAAGAAACTCTCTCTTCTCAAATGAAAAATGCTCTAATTTTTCTAGTGCAAAATTAGAGTGGATTTAGCTTGTTGGTGGTGGGCTTGATTTTGAGCAAGGTGTGCTCAAAGGAGGCTTGTAGATTTGTCTACCTATCAAGAGCCAAGTTGTTTACAACTTGGTTGGAGCCATCATCAATCTCAAGAGATTGATAGGTAATTTCTATAACACCCTATGAATGTCATATGTGTTTTTATGTATTTGCTACACACTATAGTGGTTGAGGTGCTCGGTTTTGATATGAAAAATAATTTTTTAAACTTTCGTTGCGCATTCGGGCACCTTAAAACGACCCCTTTCAAGTGGTATCAAGAGCTATGGATACTATTTTGTATAGCATATACATGATATTATATTGAGGTCAATTTCTAACCGCATGAGATAAATTTTTGCAACAAAAAACAAGGCCATGAAAGGGGCATTACAAGCTGCCCATTTCGGGCAGCAAGGGCAGCCCGAGGGGCTGCTCGAACACCCCATTGAAAAATTAAAAAAAAAATTTGTTGACCGGAATCCGTCGACGGAGCTTCGGCGACGGCGATGACGACTAGGGTTTCCAAAAGTGTTTTGGAATATCAAAGTGTCATGGGCCTTGAAGTTGATTGGACCATTAGATGGCTAACACAATTTGTGAATTTACATAGACCCAAATATTTTTTGGTGAAAAATGAATTTTTGGGCCCTTAAGTTTAAATTTACAAAAGTTGTACATATTTTCTCATGAAATAAATAATTGAAGTTGGACTTTAATTATTTATAGTAAATTGTGATTTAAAAAAAATTCGGTTATAAATAAATTAATTAGAAAGTAGACAAAGGAGTTTGTATACTTTGTTAATTTAGTTTATAATCGTGGCGGTTAGTGATTGGATCAAGATATATAATATTGGATCAATTGATTATTGTGATAATTAATTGATGGTGTATGATATGTGATATTATGCATGAAGGATGATCAAAAGCCCAAGCCCAATTTGCTAGGTGTATGCTAGGATATTTTGTGTTGAATGATTATAATAATTATCAATTTATAAAAATGGCTTGGTTTATGGCCCGTTCCAACCCATGAGATGTATCCTTTTTTGTCATGGATATTTATTTGTAAATATTAGTATAGTGGAAAATCAAGATTGGAACATGGTGGCCTTCATGATTATGAAGATCAAAGACATGTAAATATTGGAAGCTTATGTAAAAGTTGCATTTGCATCCCATGCATTTCCTAGGATTGGACCTAGGCCCGTGCTTAGCTCACGCAGGCCATTAGTATTCGGGCAATTGATCATCCTTATTTAGTTTACAGTTTATAATATATGCATGATATGTTATAAATAATGAGTATGTGCGTTATTATTATGATAATAACAAAGTAGCATGAATCCGACAAACATACAATCAAACATGATGAGATTTTAAATAAAATTAATGATGAGACCTTTCAAAATTAAAAACCCTCATTTTGAATAAGATTCAAAATTAATATCAAGCCCGAAAAGAGGAATTATAAAGTTGTTTATAATTTCCATGTCTTCCATCGACAATGAGTGCATGATGAATGCTACCCATGTTCGGGGCTCGGCTCATATTATTGGGGGGCCCTGGACACCGGAAGACTGTGACATCCATTGACATGGTGATGTGAACTATGTGGAACTCCCATGATTTCGGCTCATATTATTGAGGGAAATCATGGCGACCGTCCATTAAGGTTCAACATCGATGGGTAAGGCTTGATACGTAAAGATGAACGACGTCATATTATTGGGTGCTAATAAAACGCGAGAAAAAAGTTTACGTAAAGGGTTGCATAGTGATGCAATTGGAAACTACCTTTTAGGAATTATGATTGTCTGATATTATTCGAGATCATAATTTGCTAATTGGACATTACGTACCTACTGAGGAAAGGAGTTTCCCGTTTTCACTAGAGGGTAGTGAAAAATGTCAAAAACTGTGGGAGCGAAAATTTATAAAATAAAAGTCCATACTTTGTATCTTACTAAATATTTTAAAATAATCATTAACATTTATCTGTTTTACTTTTCAGTACAAATTTTGACAATGTCTTCGATTCGCAATCCTCTATCTACAATACTCGACAAACACGTATTAACCGGACTTAATTACCTCAAATGGCTAAGAAACTTAAAAATCGTCTTGAATTCGGAAAGGATAGCATATACACTGACTGAGTCGCCCCCTGTTGAGGCTCCGACTGACTGCACTCTTGAGGAATTGCAGACTTACAAGGAATGGTGTGACCATGACTTGAAAGCAAGGTGTTATATGCATGTTTCTATGAATGATGAGTTGCAGAGGCATTTTGAGGATGCAAAGAGTACTGCTGACATTCATTTGCATCTCAAAGAGCTGTTTGGTGAGCAAACACGGCCTCTTAGGCATGCTACCGTCAAGGAGCTGATCACTTTGCGCATGCGAGATGGGGCCTCGGTCCATGAGCATGGCCTAAAGTTGATTGGGCTCGTGGATAATCTCGTTGGCATGGATCTTACGTTGCCTTCGGAGTTGACCACGGACGTGTTGCTCTTGTCACTGCCTAGCTCATTTGATCCTTTTGTGGTGAATTTCAATATGAACAAGATGGAGCCGACCCTTGAGGAGTTGGTGAACATGCTTGTTACTTTTGAGTCCACCATCAAGAAAGAGAAGTCGGTTCTTTATGTGGGCTCTTCAACTGGTACGAAGACTGGTCCACCTGGGAAGGAAAGAAGCTTTCTTTCCAACGTCTCAAGAAGAATGTGCCATTGAAGAGGCAAACTCCGAGTCCCGCTGTGGCAGCTACACCAGTTAAAGCTGACAAGACTGTTAACATCTGTCATCACTGCAAGAAACCTGGACATTGGAGGCATAACTGCAGAGAATATCTTGCCCAGAAGAGTTCTGAAAATTGTATGTTCTATATTGAAGTAAACATTTCAATTAACTCTACTTCTTGGGTATTGGATACCGGCTGTGGCTGTGAGAACCCGGAAAAGAGATACTGGAGAAAGTGGGAACCTTAGCTTACCGTCTAGCTAAGATAGACAAAAGAGCTGGGCCGATCTGAAGAGAAGACCCTTACAATTGGAAATTGGTGAAAAAGCTTACGTCAAGGTCTCCCCCATGAAAGGAGTAGTTCGGTTCAGTAAATCCGGAAAGCTAAATCCGAGATATATGGGACCAATCGAGATACTGGAGAAAGTGAGAACCTTAGCTTACCGTCTAGCTTTACCGCCTGATATGTCCAGAATACATAATGTTTTCCACATCTCACAGCTGAGGAAGTATATCCCAGACCCTAGTCACGTACTCAAGGTTGCACCACTGATGATTGAAGGAAACCTCAATGAAGAACTCAAATACGAAGAACTCCCTATCCGAATAGTGGACACAAAAGATCAAGTGTTGAGGCATCGGACAATCCCATACGTCAAGGTGCAGTGGTCAAATCATACCGAAAGAGAGGCCACTTGGGAGCTTGAAGAGAAAATGCGCTCACAATACCCTTATTTATTCACAAGCTCCAGCTGATCCAAGTTTCGAGGACGAAACTTTCAATAAGGAGGGAGGGATGTGAGAACCCGGAATTTTCCGATCCGAAGCAAATCATGTAAGAGATTCGAACTTGAAATTTAACTCAAACTAAGCTTAACAACTTTCATTCTAACTATAAAACTTGAATATTAACTTAGATTTTCGGTAAATTTAACTCGAGGAAGTGACTTCAAAGCTCGGAGACTGACTCAACGGGAGGCCAAGCTGCAAGTAACCACATCCATCGAAGTATTGTCACTGGAGGAGTAAAACCCCAGCTCAAGGACTCGTTTTGTTAGCTCAAAACAGCTCAACCAAGCTTGTCCTAACAAGACAAAAAAAGGAGCTATAAGTTGAGCCAAGAGTTTGGACAAGTTAAATGTGCAGGAAATAACCTTTGCGTTAAACCATGGAGGAGCTACGGGAGGAGCTAAGGGCTAGAACATCTTTATCATGCAAAGAATGACCCTTGATGCTTAGCATGCCTTTGACCACCATAATGAGCACAATAAATTCTTTCTTGGGAGACAAGGTTTCGGCCATGGGCTAGATGAGGGGACAAGTTTTGGCCTATAAATATGAGACACCATGCATTGCAAAACCTCACAAAAACCAAGCAAGAAATTCGGTTTCCCCTTCCCCCACTCTACAAAACTTTCGGCCGAAATTCAAGATTAAGGAGGAGATCGTGCGGTTCAAGTGTTCGAGTTTCTACGTCGATGTGCTGCTGAAGAAAAGATAGTAATCGAAAAGAATACGTCGAAGTGCTGCAGAATTTTTGAGAGGCAAGGTGCCAAAGTTTACAAATTCGGTTCTACCTTCAATATACTGTAAGTGGGCTTTTGTTAAGTATTTCATTGTATTTTGCTCTTTGCATAAAAATATCATGAAATGCTAATGTATGTCAATATTTTCGAAAATTACTGTGCACTACGTTTAAAATTTCGATCGATGATATGTTCTGTTTGATCTTCGAATTCTTTTGATTCCGCTGTATATGTCTAAAAGTCTGAACTCTGAGAAATCTGATAAGTTCTGTCTGTTACCTCTGAATTCTTCGTTACACTGTTACGATTCAATTTGAAATGGGACGAGAATTGTGATTCTGTATAGGCCCCCAATGGTGGGTATAAAACCATTTCTGTTTGGCCCTAATGGTGGGTAGAAAACCATTTCTGTCTGGCCCCCACCGGTAGGTATAAAACCGAGTTCTGGCCTCACCTTTTAGAGGAGTAACATATTGGGGACAATTTGACCATTGAAATGAGATGAGTAACAGCGTTCTGTTTGTTATGATCTGATCTGTTTCTGAACCATTCTGAAAGATCTGATTCGTTCTGAATTATCTGTATCATATTTGTTCATTTCGATATGATAAGTTACAGACAATAAGATTTGAAAGATTGTTAAAGAACTGTTTTAAAGAATTAAGTTCTATATGTATCTTTGGAATCGATCGACCCCCACTTGCTGAGTGTTTTCCAAAACACTCACCCCTTACAAATTTCAGATAAAAATGAAAAACAACTGAATGAGGAGGAGCATGATGCGTTCTGGGGATGGTGATCGAAAGACAAGTTCAAGAATTTAGACTTTATTTTTCTTTTGTTCAGTTTCCGCATTTGCAACTCTGATGTATTCTTAATTATATTTTCAATGTAAAGAAAATGTTTAATTTATGAAAAAGACTGGTTTTTGGCATTTCGATACGAGGCTTAATTGTTTTCAAGAAATCATAAAACAATGCCGGATGTCACCGATGCTTCGGACACGGGGCGTGACATTTAGATGGTTTCAGAGCCGCCAGGTTCATAATCCCGCTGGGATTTTGACAGACAAAATTTGACGAAGTCAAATCTTGGCAAAAGCCTAGTGCATCCCAATTTGAGTCCAACTTTCATATGTTCATGATATCAAACTTTCATCTGTTTCCTAAATTTCGAATAGACCTCAAAAATCTATCCCTTCAATCGCTTCGCAATTCTTAGTGTCAAAAATTTTCCACGACAACTTTGTTTCTATTTTTGTGCCTTTCTATCCTTTATACGATTCTGATGCTTTACTTCCATTTTTATCCTAGGAAATGGCTGCTCCACGTACTCGCGCTCAGGCTGCTCTTCGTATGCGTCAGCTTACCATAGATAATCAAGCTAGGGAGATTGCGACTCTGAAGGCACAACTGGCTAGGGAGAAACTGGAAAAACAGGAGCTTAGTGAGATTAGGCACATACTGGAGACCGACGTGCAATGACTTACTCATCGTTTGGACTTGGCTGAGAGCCAACTTCTACATATACCGACTAATTCAGCTCGCATCGTGTGCTTAGCTTCACTCAACAGGGAGTTACTGGAGAGAGTAGAGATAGAACGAGGACGTGCTACGCAGGCCCGTCAGCGCCAAGAGGAGTTCAACGCCAAACAGGACCGGTACATTTCGAAGCTTCACGGCACTATGGACAGACTTCAAGAGCAGAACAACTACCTACATTTGGTGATAGAGAACATGGAGGAAGAGGAGGTAGCACCGATGGAAGTGGCCGGAGACGACAGTGCCAGTGACAGCGACTACGGAGAGATGTTCGATTAGATTAGCATTATAATAAAGTGTCTGGATTGTAGTAAACTTGTGACTGGGAAAATATTATGTGTACCAAATTATTTTGAAACTTGCTATTATCTTCTATTGCATATTTAAAATTTGATGAGTATCTTATTTATAAAAATGTTTTTATCTTATAGGAAGCCAACATGGACTTTCAAAGCATTATAAATGAAATTCAGAAACAACTTCAGGAAAAGGAGTCAGAAATTAAAACACTAAAAGAAAAAAAATGAAAAACTCGAAAGAGATAACTACCAGTTGGATGGGAATAACGTATGTATGATGGAGGATCTTCGTGAGGCCAGATTGGAAGAGAAGAAACTACATGAAGACGTTAGACGTTTCGCTGCTTATCATCTAGAGTCGGAGCGTCAACACGAGATCACCAAGCAAGAGTTGAAGGAAGCGCAAGATAGAATTTTTAAGCTCGAAATCCGGGGTAATAGTCTCCTTAAAACGCAGCGCCGTCTTGAAGAACGAATCGGGGAGCAAGAAATTGATGAAAAAGTTAGCCAATCAACAATACAAGAACTACAGAATCAAGTAAACAACCTTGATCACCACAACACACAACTGTAGAATTACATTGAGCACCTACAAAATGAAATGGTCAACATGGAAGAACTCATGGGACAACTAGAAGAAAATCCGATGGAAGAAGAAGTTATCGAGGCCGTAGGAGACGGAGAAGTTATAGACGAGTAGAGAGAGGACTCTAGATTAGGCATTGGTTGTATTCAGAATTATTTAATTGATCATTTGTTTTGAAACTTTTGATTGTATGAATTTCAAAATTTAATGAATTTATTTTGATTTTACATTATGGTGAAATAAAATAATAAAATATATGTTGTAGGATATGGCAGGCAGACCACCCCGAAATAACCGTAACCCTCGTGGCGCCAACCAAGATGAAAACCCACCACCACCTCCGAGAGTAAATCCTAATCAAGAAGATATGATGGCGATAGCTACTATCGTAGCAGCGACGTTGCAAGGATTCGTGAACCCATTGGCTAACGCTATTCAACCACCTCAAGAACCACAACCGCGTGGGATTAAATACCATTATGAATCCCTCCAAATAAATCGAGTTCCAACTTTCGATGGGAACCCAGACCCAGAAGTCAGCCACAACTGGCTCAAAAATGTCGAATCACAACTACACCTACTTGAAGTGCCTGCAAGAATTGAGAGTAGAGGTTGTAACACCGTTTCTTGAAGACAGAGCGCGAAAATGGTGGGAAACTGTGTCACCATCTCTAGCTAAAGTAGAAGAGATCACGTGGCAAAATTTTAAGAGGGAGTTTTTGAAAAAATACTACCCAGGCGAATTTCGTCTGCAGAAGTTAAGCGAATTTGAGAATTTCAAGCAGACCCCAGACATGACGGTAATGGAATACACTTCGAGATTCAATGATCTGGGAACCTATGTCCCAACGATCATGTCGGATGAAACGTTAAAAATGCATCACTTTAAAAAGGGACTCAACAGTCGGATTCAGACAGCATTGGCTGTATTCAAGCCAAACAGTTTTGCGGACTTGATGGGCACTGCAATGAGCGCAGAAACAGATATCAAGTGTCGCGAGGAAGAGAACAAGAACAAAAGACCAATGGTTAATCAACCTACTCAGAATGGTCCCAAGTTTAAGAAACCAAATTATTCAGGTGGGCCTTCCCAAAGAAGTTCTGGCAATACTGGCAACAGGGAAGGGAAGTGGTGCGAACACCTGTAAGCAGTATCATACCGGGGAATGTTATCGGAAGACAGGTACATGTTTTAAGTGTGGACAAGTGGGTCATCGAATTAAAGAATGTCCGGAAAACAAAGAAAAAGGGGCGGGACCCAGAAAGCAAAATGAGAACAAGACCAATGCTAGAGTGTATGCAATCACCCAAGAGGAAGCTGATAACACCAACGAGGTGGTGGCAGGTACTATTCTACTCAATGACATACCTGCATATACTTTGTTTTATTGTGGTGCTACGCACTCGTTTGTGTCCAAAAGATTTGCTAAGAAGCTTAAACTTGAACATGATATTCTTAGTGAACCGTTAAGAGTAGCAACACCTGCCAGCAAAACAATTGAAACCCACAAAGTGTATCGAAACTGTAAAATTTGTATCAGCAAACAAACTTTTGAAGTGGAATTGATCCAACTCAATATGGTTGAGTTTGACATCATTCTTGGAATGGACTGGTTAGCTAAAAACCATGCCATAGTAGACTGTCAAAGGAAAAATATCAGACTTTAGACTTCGACTAAAGAGGAAATCCTATATCACGGGAAATCCAAAGAAAGAAAATCTCTGTTATCTGCCTCACAAACCTGGAAGGCCATAAAAGGAGGAGAAAAGATTTATCTGGCAATGATCAATGAAGTTAAAAGAGAGGAGATTCCAAAGATGGAAGATATACCGATTGTTCAAGAATTTCCAGATGTTTTTCCCGAAGAGTTACCGGGTGAGATACCCGATAGAGAAGTAGAATTTGAGATCAACTTGGTCCCTGGTGCTGCACCCATATCAAAGGCACCATACCGAATGGCTCCAGCAGAATTGAAAGAGTTAAAATAACAACTTCAGGAGTTACTGGACAAAAATTAGGTCCGTCCTACTGCATCCCCGTGGGGAGCCCCAGTGCTATTCGTGAAGAAAAAGGACGGAAGCATGAGACTATGTATTGACTACCGGGAGTTAAACAAGATCACCATAAAGAATAAGTACCCACTCTCGAGAATAGATGATCTTTTCGATCAGCTAAAAGGAGCTAAAGTTTTCTAAAAACTAGATCTGAGATCTGGTTACCACCAGTTGAAGGTCAAAGCCAAAGATATCCCTAAAACTGCGTTCAGGACGAGATATGGACATTACGAATTCACAGTAATGCCTTTTGGCCTAACAAATGCTCCTGCAGCATTCATGGACCTGATGAATCGGGTATTTAAACCATACCTCGACAAATTTGTGGTTGTTTTTATAGATGATATCCTTGTGTACTCACCAAGTGAAGAAGAACACAGAGAACATCTGCGTCTCACTTTGCAGACACTGCGAGAAAAGGAACTATATGCCAAATTCAAGAAGTGTGAATTTTGGTTAAAAAGTGTGGCATTCCTAGGTCATATAATTTCTGAATTAGGGGTGTCAGTAGACCCTAAGAAGGTAGAGGCAATCAAGGATTGGCCACAACCAAGGACAGTGACTGAAGTAAGAAGTTTTCTGGGATTAGCAGGCTACTATAGAAAATTTGTGGAAGGATTTTCTTCTACAGCCATTCCACTCACCAAACTTACTCAGAAAAATTCGAAATTTATTTGGGATGAAGCGTGTGAAAGAAGTTTTGAAACTCTGAAGACGAAACTCGCATCCACACCAGTACTAGTTCTTCCCGAGGATGGTAAGAATTTCACTGTATACAGTGACGCTTCAAAGGGAGGATTAGGGTGTGTGCTTATGCAAGAGGGTCAGGTAATTGCTTATGCCTCACGACAATTGAAACCGTATGAGCAAAATTACCCCACACATGATCTAGATTAGCCGTAGTAGTTGATAGGCTCATGATAGTTTGTATTTTTATTGTCATATCTCTCATTGTTACGACTACCAACGTGCTTAATCGACACATTTTTGTGTGATTTTATTGTAGAAGGAAGTTTTCTGCTCTTGCGATAAATCTGGGCTAAAAAAGGTGATTTTATATCACAATTAAAGTTGCCGATATGATCTTAGTGGAAGAAATGGAGCAGAAAAATTCAGAAGATGTTTTTGCATAAGGCGTGACCACGCCTTGTGATGATTCCTTGGCTGCCTAGTGAGATAAGGAATTTTTATATCAAGGAAGAAAAAGAAGATAGAGTTTTTTCCATAAAAAAAACTCTATATTCTTGAAGGATATTTTCTATTATCATTTAATTTTTAGGGATTAGATTTTATTTTTTAGGTTATTGGTTTTTTTTAATGTTTTGGGCCCATTTTCTTTCTCTTGAGAGCCTACTATTCACGTGATAAACAAGAGGAGGCAAAAATCAGGTTTTCTAGAATCTCACACACAATCCTCTAACCACCAATCTCACGTGGTGAAGAGCAGAACCCTCCTCTCCAAAAAATCTCACGTGAAGCACAAGAAACAAGGGGCTGAAGGATTTTCTCTCCAACTCTCTCCACACCTTTAGGCTAAGTTTTATTTATGATTCAGGAGATATTTTTACTATCTCAATTTTATCATTGTGAGGCTTTTTGTGCTTTAATTTAATATTCGTGTTAGTTCAAGTATTTGTTGATTTATATTTAATTCTATGAAAGTTGTATCTCGGTTAATCTGACAATTTAATTCGATATATAATTTTCTACTGCTAACCATGAATTCAGTGATTCGTAATTGTCATGAATGATTGGGTAATAAATAGCATAGATTAGATGTGTTGTGCTATCATAATATATTTAGTATAAATAAATTAACGAAACTCGATCTATCAATTGCAGCTATCTCGGTTGTTAGATTTTAGGATTAACTGTTTTCACAAATCTAAATGCTATTTTTAATTAATATGGAACGCTGTCGTGCCCAGTTCATTATTAATAAGTTTTGACTGGATGCTGGGTTTGGTCAATTAAATTAGGAAAACACAAGGATTTTAGCGGCCATCCCTATAATTCTAAGGTTAATTATTTGTAACTGCATGAATAAATAATATATTAGCCGATGAACAATGAAACAACTGAATAGTGAAAATCCCCTTGAATCAGAGTTTGATAATTTAATTCTCGTTTAGATTTATTATTTTTTATTGCTTTCTAATTTTAGTTTTAATATTTTATTTTGTTCATATCCCAAAATCCCCCCATTTTTATTGCATTTTGCTCGAAAGAAATCACCCCCTGTTCCCTGTGGATTCGACCCTGCTCACCATTACACTCGTTTTTATTTAAAAGAGTAGGAATTTAAGTTTGGTGGCACAATGACATCACACCAAATTTTGGCGCCGTTACCGGGGAACGGTGCAAGGTTAGTTTTTTCGAGTTTTGTTATTATTATTTTTTTTATGTCTCATTCTTCTTGTACAGGTGATTCATCAAGAAAAGAAGAATTTGAGAATTTTTTATTGTGAAATACTTCGAGATGTTTCATCGACAAGTATTCACAAGTTTTGCCCAACAAAACGGAGAGCCATTCTACGCAGCATGGGAGAGATTCAATAATTTAGTAACAACATTCAGGAATCATGATTTTTCTAACTATGTTCTTATTCGACTTTTTCTTAAAGGTTTGGATACAATTACACGAAGATGGGTATTTAATGGAGCACTAACAACTGGTAGTCAACTACTTAGTCGACGTGAAGACAGTGTGATATATTTGCTAAATGATATGGCCGACTTTGACTACCATAAGTATTGGGATCCTTCGCTGCAGAGTTGGAGCCACCAATACACTCCAGAAATTAGCCAATCTGATTTTACAGACCAACCTTTCGAGCATCAAGAAGATGAGGGATATAGTTTGAAATAATCATAAGTCGATTGAATGATATGGTAAACAAGCGTGTGGCATTGAATGAGGAAACTGTTGAGCCTCAGTCTGAGGAAGTTTTGGAAGAAATATCAAACGAAGATGAGGCACCAATGAAGTTGAGAGATGAACAAGCTCCTGAGACTATCGATATGAGCTCGTCGATAATATTATCATACATACATCTAGGAGATCCTTGTCTTTCTCCATTGCCGATTTTTCAACAGATTTTGTTCTTCAAGAGCCAACGATGATACTCTCATCTCATGTCTATTATTTAAAGTCACGTTTTGTTGAGGAGACGAGCTTACATTGCATACATCAAGCCAAACTTGAGGGCACATGGAACCAAGACCCATATATGGTGTCATATGACACATACTTTGGACGGCAGCCGCTCTTTAAATGAGTGCTTTTGAGGGTCAAGCCGACGACTAAAAATCAAACGCTTTTGGGAGGCAACCCAAAATTATTTTTTTATTTTTAATTTCTTTTATTTTTATTTTTTTCACATAGTACAATCGTTATTACCTTTGTCCAGAAGATGTCTTCTAACAAGGCGTGACCACGCCTTACAAGAATATCACTTCTGCACCAAAAAAAAAAAAATTTCCAAACACAGTAGATGTCTTTTGACAAGGCGTGATAACGCCTTGTCCGAAATCATCTTCTAAAAAAAAAATTGTCTTACACGCAGTAGATGTTTTCTAGCAAGGCGTGATCACGCCTTGTGAGAAAACATCTTCTGATTTTGAAAAATAAAACAGAATTTTTGTTTGTTTTATCTAACCCTATTTGTTCTCACCCCCTTTCACATCTTCTGTCGCAGGCTTCGTCAACACCGCCACAGCAATAGAAAGCTTTGCTCCACGATGACCAACAATTTTCAGGGGAGTTTTCTAACTTCTTTTGCGTTTTTACTGTCTACGTTGTGCATTTAATTTTTATGTCATTGAGGACATTGCCACATATAGGTATGGGAGGGGGTACATATCTTTATTTTTAGTTTCAATTTTTATTTTTTCTACTTTTTTTGCATATTTATTCGAAAAAAATATTTATGAAAATAAAAAAAAAGGAAAGGAGAGTACGACGGAGTAAAGTCGTTTGATCCATAAAGCATTTAATGTTTATTCGTTATCTCTCTCATTTAAATCTTGAATGCCTCTGATGCGAGTCTATGAAAAAAAAAAACCTGATGTTTTCTTTGTATGCAACTGATTTTGCATTCTTACTGCTACATTTATGGGTAGTTGCTCTTGATGATGTGTTGAAATGACAAGTGTATGAGGTCTAACACACATACCACTTTTCTTTGGTGAGCTTTGAGCCTATGAGCAAACATTATATAATGCTCCATTTTATTTGATTGTGTGTTGGTCATACATTGTTGATTTTTCTAGAACTTGCATTGTTATACATGTCTTTGTTGATACCTTGTGATGGATTAGGTGCATAAACAAAGTAAAGGGTATTAGGTTCAAACCATTTTTTTCGCATCATCAGTGCCGTTCTTTTTGAGCCTACCCGGAGTCATTTACCCCTAGTGAGCCAAGTTCGAGCCTGAGCCTATTTGTTGAAAAATAACCACGTTACAAGCCATGATAAATCTTTTTTGTTGGTTATTCATCTATTTGAACCTTGAATTGGAGAATCATACAAACTTTTCGTATTTAGCGTCGCTTTGAGCCAAGAAAGTGCAAATTGTTGAGATCGAGTGAGTAATGCTCGAAATCGTTGTCTCAAAAAACTCCTTATAAAAATAAATGAAAAAAAAAGAGAAAAAATATATATTTATAATGAAAAGAAAAAATGAATGGAAAAAAAAGGGAGTGAGAAGAAAATAAGAGCAATGAAGAAAAAATATGCTCTTGGATGTTATAATGAAATTGAATATGTTATTGTTCGCTGGATTCTATTGTCTTTGTGAAAAGTGTGTATGATTTCTTCAATTCCATAAATCCATTGTGCCTTCTTTCCTACCTGACCTTTAGCCACAGTACAACCCATTTATAGCCCTTGTTTGTGCATTTTAATTCATTCATTTGGTGGAAGATGTGATATATTTGCAAGCTTATGGTAAAATTTTCAGTGTTTTGACATGAGAGCTCCTTGATACATACCTAGACACTTACGAGTGAAATGAGCGAATCCTGTGAGGAGTGTTTGGACTCTATGCATTTTTATTTCTACACATTCGGATGGAAGTAATTGCTCATGATGTTGATAGTTAGATGTTTAACAACTAAATTGCTTTGGTGCATGAAAAAATATTTTACGGACAAGTAAATGAAGCAGAAAGAGGATAAAGAGTTGAGATAATGGATCTATTCTTGTATGCTTGAGGACAAGCATGGTTTAGGTGTGGGAGATTTGATAGGCTCATGATAGTTTGTATTTTTATTGTCATATCTCTCATTGCTACGACTACCAACGTGCTTAATCGACAAATTTTTGTGTGCTTTTATTGTAGAAGGAAGTTTTCTGCTCTTGCGATAAATCTGGGCTAAAAAGGGCGATTTTATATCACAATTAAAGTTGCCGATATGATCTTAGTGGAAGAAATGGAGCAGAAAAATTCAGAAGATGTTTTTGCATAAGGCGTGACCACGCCTTGTGATGATTCCTTGGCTGCCTAGTGAGATAAGGAATTTTTATATCAAGGAAGAAAAAGAAGATAGAGTTTTTTCCATAAAAAAACTCTATATTCTTGAAGGATATTTTCTATTATCATTTAATTTTTAGGGATTAGATTTTATTTTTTAGGTTATTGGTTTTTTTTTTATGTTTTGGGCCCATTTTCTTTCTCTTGAGAGCCTACTATTCACGTGATAAACAAGAGGAGGCAAAAATCAGGTTTTCTAGAATCTCACACACAATCCTCTAACCACCAATCTCACGTGGTGAAGAGCAGAACCTTCCTCTCCAAAAAATCTCACGTGAAGCACAAGAAACAAGGTGCTCAAAGATTTTCTCTCCAACTCTCTCCACACTTTTAGGCTAAGTTTTATTTATGATCCAGAGATATTTTTACTATTTCAATTTTATCATTGTGAGGCTTTTTGTGCTGTAATTTAATATTCGTGTTAGTTCAAGTATTTGTTGATTTATATTTAATTCTATGAAAGTTGTATCTCGGTTAATCTGACAATTTAATTCGATATATAATTTTCTACTGCTAACCATGAATTCAGTGATCCGTAATTGTCATGAATGATTGGGTAATAAATAGCATAGATTAGATGTGTTGTGCTATCATAATATATTTAGTATAAATAAATTAACGAAACTCGATCTATCAATTGCAGCTATCTCGGTTGTTAGATTTTAGGATTAACTGTTTTCACAAATCTAAATGCTATTTTTAATTAATATGGAACGCTATCGTGCCCAGTTAATTATTGATAAGTTTTGACTGGATAATGGGTTTGGTCAATTAAATTAGGAAAACACAAGGATTTTAGCGGCTATCCCTATAATTCTAAGGTTAATTATTTGTAACTGCATGAATAAATAATATGTTAGCCGATGAACAATGAAACAATTGAATAGTGAAAACCCCCTTGAATCAGAGTTTGATAATTTAATTTTCGTTTAGATTTATTATTTTTTATTACTTTCTAATTTTAGTTTTAATATTTTATTTTGTTCATATCCCAAAATCCCCCCATTTTTATTGCATTTTGCTCGAAAGAAATCATCCCCCGTTCCCTGTGGATTCGACCCTGCTCACCATTACACTCGTTTTTATTTAAAAGAGTAGGAATTTAAGTTTGGTGGCACAACGACATCACACCAGTAGTATTTGCGCTCAAGATTTGGAGGCACTATCTATATGGAGTAAAATGTGAGGTGTTTACCGATCACCAGAGTGTCAAGTACATTTTCACCCAAAAGAAATTAAACATGAGGCAAAGAAGGTGGATGGAACTTCTCAAGCACTATGATTTGTCAATCAATTATCATCTGGGTAAGGCAAATAAGGTGGCAGATGCGTTGAGTCGAAGGAACCCTGGGACGGTGAGCTTATCTTCACTATCAGTACAACCAGGCCTCCGAGAGACCATCAAATTGAAGCAGAGTCAAGACACCTCCGTCCTTAAAATGAAAGAACAAATCCAAGAAGGAAAAGTTCCAGAATTTCAAATTGATGAAAATGGTGTACTCTGGATGAAAGGATGATTGTACGTGCCAAACATCGACGAAATTCGAGAAGAAGTAATGGCCGAGGCACATAAGTCAAGATTCTCAGTACATCCAGGAAGTACCAAAATGTATAGAGACTTGAAGAATAATTAATGGTGGAACGGAATGAAAAAAGACGTGGTTGTCTTTGTTTCCAAGTGCCTAACCTGTCAACAAGTCAAGGCAGAACATCAACGGCCTGGGGGACTTTTACAACCATTGGAAAGAACAACATGGAAGTGGAATAACATCTCCATGGACTTTGTAGTCGGACTACATAGATCAAGGCAAGGTCACGATGGAATCTGGGTAATCGTTGACAGATTGACTAAGTCGGCACATTTCTTACCGGTGCGGATGACTTACAACCTGGATAAGCTCGCTACCTTGTATATGGACAACATAGTGAGACTATACGGAGTCCCGACAAGTATACTGTCTGACAGAAATCCAATATTTGTATCAAGATTTTGGAAAAGTTTTCAAAAGGCTATGGGGACCAAGGTTACTCTCAGCATGGCCTATCATCCTCATATGGATGGTCAAACCGAACGAACAATTCAAACCCTCGAGGATATGCTGAGGGCATGTGCGTTGGATTTTTTTGAAAATTGGAGTGAACAGTTACCCCTGATCGAATTCTCCTATAACAATAGCTATCATAGTAGCATCGAGATGGCTCCTTATGAGGCTTTGTATGGTAGAAAGTGTAGGTCGCCTCTATATTGGGACGAAAGTCGGAGAAAAAGCTGTTACCGGACCTGATCTTGTTAAATTAACCGTTGATAAAGTAGCCATAATCAAGGAAAGACTCAAGGCAGCCCAAGATAGACAAAAGAGCTGGGCCGATCTGAAGAGAAGACCCTTACAGTTGGAAATTGGTGAAAAAGCTTACGTCAAGGTCTCCCCCATGAAAGGAGTAGTTCGGTTCAGTAAATCCGAAAAGCTAAATCCGAGATATATGGGACCAATCGAGATACTGGAGAAAGTGGGAACCTTAGCTTACCGTCTAGCTTTACCGCCTGATATGTCCAGAATACATAATGTTTTCCACATCTCACAGCTGAGGAAGTATATCCCAGACCCTAGTCACGTACTCAAGGTTGCACCACTGATGATTGAAGGAAACCTCAATGAAGAACTCAAATACGAAGAACTCCCTATCCGAATAGTGGACACAAAAGATCAAGTGTTGAGGCATCGGACAATCCCATACGTCAAGGTGCAGTGGTCAAATCATACCGAAAGAGAGGCCACTTGGGAGCTTGAAGAGAAAATGCGCTCACAATACCCTAATTTATTCACAAGCTCCAGCTGATCCAAGTTTCGAGGACGAAACTTTCAATAAGGAGGGAGGGATGTGAGAACCCGGAATTTTCCGATCCGAAGCAAATCATGTAAGAGATTCGAACTTGAAATTTAACTCAAACTAAGCTTAACAACTTTCATTCTAACTATAAAACTTGAATATTAACTTAGATTTTCGGTAAATTTAACTCGAGGAAGTGACTTCAAAGCTCGGAGACTGACTCAACGGGAGGCCAAGCTGCAAGTAACCACATCCATCGAAGTATTGTCACTGGAGGAGTAAAACCCCAGCTCAAGGACTCGTTCTGTCAGCTCAAAACAGCTCAACCAAGCTTGTCCTAACAAGACAAAAAAGGGAGCTATAAGTTGAGCCAAGAGTTTGGACAAGTTAAATGTGCAGGAAATAACCTTTGCGTTAAACCATGGAGGAGCTACGGAAGGAGCTAAGGGCTAGAACATCTTTATCATGCAAAGAATGACCCTTGATGCTTGGCATGCCTTTGACCACCATAATGAGCACAATAAATTCTTTCTTGGGAGACAAGGTTTCGGCCATGGGCTAGATGAGGGGACAAGTTTTGGCCTATAAATATGAGACACCATGCATTGCAAAACCTCACAAAAACCAAGCAAGAAATTCGGTTTCCCCTTCCCCCACTCTACAAAGCTTTCGGCCGAAATTCAGTTTCTGCATTTGCAACTCTGATGTATTCTTAATTCTATTATCAATGTACAGACAATGTTTAATTTATGAAAAAGACTGGTTTTTGGCATTTCGATACGAGGCTTAATTGTTTTCAAGAAATCGTAAAACAATGTCGGATGTCACCGATGCTTCGGACACGGGGCGTGACAGTGGCTCACATCTCTGTAATGATTTGCAGATGATGGGAAGAAGTAGGAAACTTAGAAAGGTGAGACCTTCTTGAGGATGGGCAATGGAGCAAGAGTTTCTGCCAAGGCTATTGGAGATGTTTACTTGCTTTTGAATAATGATTTTAAGTTAATTTTAAGAGATGTTTTGTTTGTACCAGATTTGGTTAAAAACATTATTTCCATTTCTATGCTTGATAAAGATGCATATTATTGTTTATTTAGCAAAGGTGTTTGCAACATTTACAAGAATGAATGTTTGATTGGTACTGGAGAACTTGAAAACGATATCTATAACTTAAAATTGAAAGATATTCCACTAAACAATGTCCAAGAAATAACAACAAACAAGCAAAAACAAGATACTCTAAATTCGGCACAATTATGGCATGCTCGATTAGGAAATATTTCTCTAAGATGGATGAACAAGCTAGTGAGAGTGGGCATGTTTGATATGTCTGATATTAATTCTCTCCCAAATTGTGAATCATGTCTGAAAGGAAAGATGACTAAAGTTCCCTTTAAGGGCCATGTGGAGCGAGCCAAAGGGTTATTGGATTTGATCCATACCGATGTGTGCAGTCCGCTTAGCATCACCACTAAGCATGGACATCCCTACTTCATCACCTTTACCGATGACTTTTCGAGGTACGGGTATGTGTATTTGATGAAATACAAGTCTGAAGCCTTTGAAAGGTTCAAAGAATTCAGAAGTGAAGTAGAGAAACAGTTGGGACGAAGCATCAAGTCACTTCGATCGGATCGAGGTGGTGAGTACTTGAGTGCCGAGTTCCAAGAGTATCTTAGGGAGAATGAGATTCTCTCGCAGTGGACTTCGCATGCTACACCACAGTTGAATGGTGTTTCACAGCATCGTAACCGAACTTTGATGGACATGGTTCGGTCTATGATGGGGTTCACGGAGTTGCCGCCATCCCTTTGGAGATATGCGCTTGAGACAGCGGCACTGTTGTTGAACAATGTCCATTCAAAGGCAGTTGATAAGACTCCATATGAGATATGGATGGGTAAGCCTCCCAAATATTCTTATCTTAGAATATGGGGATGCCCTGCTTATGTGAAGTAGATAGTGGGAGATAAATTGGATAGTAGATCCATTTTATGTTACTTTGTGGGATATCCAAGGAATTCAGTTGGATACTATTTCTATCATCCCCAAGAAACAAAAGTGTTTGTTTCTAGGAATGCAACCTTTTTGGAAAAAGAATTTCTATTGGATAGACAAGGGGAGATGATAGAACTCGAAGAGGTTCGAGAGACACCCACAATTGAAGAACCCAGACCCGAAGAGGCAAGAGAGGAGATACAAGCTCCTAGAAGACCCGAGAGAGTCTCGAGACCACCTATGAGGTATGGTCTGCTTCTTGAAGAGGTCCATGATGAGTTTAACCATGTATGTGATCCAAGGACCTTCAAGGAAGTGTTAATCTGATGCCGATTCATCCAAGTGGCTTGAAGCAATGGAATCTGAGATGAATTCCATGCATTCGAACCAAGTGTGGAATCTCGTGGATCCACCTGAGGGAATTGTTCCCATAGGATGTAAATGGATTTACAAGAGGAAACTTGAGGCGGATGAGAAGGTATTAACCTTCAAGGCGCGAATGGTGGCAAAAAGATATACTCAAAGACAAGGAGTTGACTTTGAGAAAACCTTTTCTCCAGTTGCAATGTTCAAGCCCATAAGGATATTGCTAGCCATAGCTGCATGGTATGACTATGAGATATGGCAGATTGATGTCAAGACAGCCTTTCTTAATGGGGATATTAAAGAAGAGATTTACATGTCTCAACCTAAAGGGTTTACATCTGTCGGAAGTGAGCATATGATATGCAAACTTCAAATATCTATTTATGGTCTAAAACAGGCATCTAGGAGTTTGAACCTCAGATTTGATAGTACAATCAAAGAGTTTGGTTTTGATGAGAATCCTGAGGAACCCTGTGTGTACAAGAACGTTAGTGGGAGTGTTGTGGCATTCATGGTGCTTTATGTTAATGACATTCTATTCATTGGGAATGATGTAGGAATGTTGCAATCAATTAAAATATGGTTAGCCAGTAAGTTCTCGATGCAGGACTTGGGTGAAGCGTCTTTTGTATTGAGAATACACATCTATAGAGATAGATCAAGAAGATTGCTAGGTCTCACCCAGTCCACATACATTGATACCATCGTGAAGAGGTTCTCGATGGATGAGTCCAAGAGAGGACATCTACCAATGTGTCATGGTGTGTCCCTATCCAAGTCAATGTCTCCCAAGACTGATGCAGAGATAGCGGCGATGACACGCATTCCTTATGCATCTGCAATTGGTAGCATCATGTATGGGATGATATCTACACGTCCTGACGTGGCTTTCACACTAATTGTAATGAGTAGATATCAATCGAACCCTGATCTTCCACATTGGAAAGCTGTGAAAGACATCCTCAAATATTTGAGAAGGACCAATAAATTGTTCTTGGTCTATGGGGGTGGGGAACTGAAATTGGAAGGCTATACTGACTCTAGCTTCCAAAGCGATATCGATGACTCGAAGTCAATATCGGGGTTTATATTCATGCTCAATGGTGTTGCTGTCTCTTGGAAGAGTTCCAAGCAAGACAGTACAGCGGATTCCACACTAAGGCAGAATACATTGTTGCATCATCCGCAGCAAAGGAGGCTGTTTGGATATGGAATTTCGTCCAAGAGTTGGGCGTCATTCCTAATGGAGTTGCTCCTGTCCCGGTGTTTTGTGACAACACGGGAGCCATTGATCAAGCAAAGGAGCCAAGGTCTCATCAGAAGTCCAAACATGTATTGAGAAAGTACCCCATCCTCCGAGAGATTGTGGAAAGAGAAAAAGTGTCGATTGACAAAGTCAGCTCCACAGATAATGTTGCTGATCCGCTAACTAAGCCTTTACCTGGACCATTATTCAAGAAGCATCGCGAATCGATGGGTTTGAAGCATATGGGTAGTTGGCTCTAGTGCAAGTGGGAGATTGTTAGAGTAGGTGCCCGTCGAGCCAAATGTTGGCCGAGGGTTCATGTTTAAACTCTATGTATAAACAATCTTTATTTTAATAATATTTGAAATTATTGTTTTGGCACATCTTTAACTGTATACACATGCTAGTTGCATAGATAAAGTCCTTGAATATACAAATAGTAGAAAGAATATGAGATGCTCATATGATGAGTATCATGAAACTCATATTTGGAATACTGTATATTCTAAACAGTTCCTAGTCGATTCAGCCGCCGGAAAGAAGGATATAGGCCACTCGAGTTCGAGACTAGTATGTGCGATGTGAGTACTATGTTTCATTGGTAGGGGACATTGTGATGTCCGAACATGCAGATAGGTGCTCCTTGTAGAGTGCACTGAACAACCCTCCATAAAGAACTTTCCAAGTGGTTCTCACTTATCGAGTGGAAACGTCCTAGTTTATGGTTGTATACCATTAGTCCTTATGACCTGGGACAACATTGAGACTCTATATGTTAGCATTGCACTTTGACTTGTTTACCGACTCTCATGGGGTCATCAGGTGGGAAGGTTGGGTGTTTTGTCGAAACATATAGGAGTCGATGCATTGTAGTCGGGGATTCACCACTTACCTTTGGGTATGGATATCCTATGTGATCTCATGTATATGTAGTATAAAATCTCTTATCTGAATATGGTGGTAATTATGAAAGGGGTTTCATAGATCGATGCAACTACGACATGACACATAGTATCGATTCTTTGACAGCTCTTGATATACCAATAGTTGTCGAATCGGTCGGGATATATGAGATGAAGGGACCGTACTGTACGCTAACCATAATTGAATGGTTCTTGCAGGCACTATCATTTGATACCTAGGGAATCATGTAAGCGATGCTGCTAGGCGTTTAACATGATTGATTGGGTACTATCAGACTTGAGTTCTGACGTTCTTATTATCAAGGAGTTGATAAGTAAGAATGGATCAATTGGGGTATGCTCATATAAAGACATGTTTAGTCACGAATCACATGGAGATGTGAACCCACGGCTAGTTGTATCAATGAACCATTGAGGGCCACACAAGTGCTAACTTTCTAGATCCCGTTGAGAAGTAAAATAGTTCAATTTGTTGAACGGCTTATAAAGGAGTTTATAAGCGCAAATAAAAATAGAAGTATGACTTCTATAAGGAGAATGTAACTTTTAATTTGAGGAAGTGTTCCTAAATTAAAAGTTGGCCAAACAAATAATGTATTGAAAATTGTGATTTTCATAAACATTATTATGGACTAAATTAAATTAATTCATGTGTTGAATAATTAAACACTACTGGACCTACTAGAGTCCAAATAATTAAATTAATTCAAGTATTGAATTAATTAAACACTAGTGGACCTAGTAAAGTCCAAATAATTAAATTAATTCAAGTGTTGAATTAATTAAATAACATTGGGCCTTGTAGAGCCCAATTAGAAATAATTATTAAACTAGTGGGCTTGAGTAAAATTAAGTAAAGTTTAAATGGACTCAAATGTGTTTGAGACATTTAAGTAAAAGTCCATGGGCCTTGTAATTGTTACAAGCCCAAATAGAATTGCATGCTTGGGAGATGAAGGGTTGGAGGCAACTTTTGAGTTAATGGTATGTCATGCACATGAAACTTTTTCTTTTCAACTTTATGCATAACCAAGACAACTCATCCTCCCTTCATTACACTTCACCTTGGCCGAAATTTTTGTTGCATATTCTCCTTCATTTTTCTTTCTTCAATTGTTAAGGAAACTCTCTCTTCTCAAATGAAAAAAGCTCTAATTTTTCTAGTGTAAAATTAGAGTGGATTTAGCTTGTTGGTGGTGGACTTGATCTTGAGCAAGATGTGCTCAAAGGAGGCTTGTAGATTTGTCTACTTATCAAGAGCCAAGTTGTTTACAACTTGGTTGGAGCCATCATCAATCTCAAGAGATTGATAGGTAATTTCTAAAACACCCTATGAATGTCCTATGTGTTTTTATGTATTTGCTACACACTATAGTGGTTGAGGTGCTCGGTTTTGCTATGAAAAATAATTTTTAAACTTCCATTGCGCATTCGGGCACCTTAAAACGACTCCTTTTAGTAGGACCAGCAACTCTCACATCACGACGCAAGATCGACCGTAACCCATCAATAAAATGCCTCAACTTCTCCCGGGCATCATTCGCAATTAGGGGCACAAAGTGACACCCCCTCTCAAACTTCCTGACAAATTCTTCCACACTGTTGTCTCCATGTCGCATCGTCATGAACTCCCTGGTCAGGCGGGAGCGTACCTTCTCAGTGAAGTGCTTGGAGTAGAAAACCTCCTTGAAACCATCACACGTCAGTGTTTGCAAGTTCACTGACACCAATGTGCTTTCCCACCACAGTCTGGCGTCTCCTGTCAGAAGGAATGTGGCACACCTGACCCTGTCTGCATCCTGCAGCTCCATAAACGCAAAAATTACCTCGATGGACTTAATCAATCCCTCAGCTATCATCGGGTCAGTAGTCCACGAGAATTCCTTCGGATCCATTCTCCTAAACGTCTCATAAACTGCTTCTGGTCTAGGCCTCGCCCCTGTATCCACTGCAGCATTGTTCCCCTGAAACTGTGCGAAGAACTGAGTCATCCCTGCAAGCATCTGAGATCGCATATCTGGCAGTGGACGAGGCATAGTGGCCCTCTCCCCAGCCTGAGGCTCTCTGTCCTCATCGCCTGCTCCACGCACAATCCTACGTCTGGGAGGCATACTGTTCCAAAATTTACCCAACACGTAAACCCAACATACATGAACATAATATCAATATCATAAGATACAAGTAATTTGAACTTAAACATATACATGCTGAAATCATGTCTTGATGCTTAATACATGAAAGAATTTAAAACTGTAAAACTTACAGACTTGAGGTGTGACTTCGTGAGCTTCTCGCAACTGACAGTAGGCATAACCCTTTACAAGAACACCGCTCTGATACCAACTGTAACGTACCGTACTTTTAAACTATTTTAAATATGGGGAAAAATAAAAATTTTCTTAAATAAATAATAAAAATTCAAGTTGTGTTAAAATAATCTGCTCTTCTAAAAATAATTGAAATAAAAACAGTTACAATCGAAGTTTGCAAAAAGATAAACGTTTAAACATCTTAAACAATATAATGAAAATCAGAGTATTTAGAACATGCATAAAGTTCTTAAAATCAAAGGCGGTCCTCGGGTTTAGCCTCCTACGCAGACCGAGCCGGCTCATTGGTCCCCACCCCTCGTCTCCTCATACTCGTCATCACCTGCATCGATCAAGTCCAGTGATTCTAAAGACTCAACATGTATAAACTAGAAATAACAAGTAATACATAATAAAATCACATGAATTTTTAAAGAAAAGCGTACATACATAAACTTGAACGTATTAATCGTAAACATAGACGTGCCATCATCATACAACTTTTCATAAACATACTTGCATCATACATACTTGAACATGCATAAACTTAATCATTTTTGGGTAGAGATATGTTTCAAAGCAAGTGACACATACATAAATGCGCTTGATCAGACTAAACTACAGTACTGGGCTGGTAGGGATGTCCACCACCGCATACATGAGATCCTCGGTCATGCTTTACCAGGTGGATTGGTCCCTAATCATGCTTTAGCGCTTTCCAATCCTGATCTAAACTCAGTCATGCTTTACCGAGGTGGACAGGTCCTCGGCCACATTCACCAACTTCCAAACCCGTTCATAATTGGTCACAAGACATTTGGTATACCTCAAAAACATAAAATATTTTCTTTTTGCACATCAAACATACTTACATGGAAGAGATTCGTTGGGTCTCGCTTGGGGCCACTGCTGCACATACTAACTCAATTTCATGCACTAAAATTCCATACTTAGATGTAGTAATCGTGCTCACCACCAAAATGACAATTTTCTAATGACGTTCTAAATCACTCAGGACTTGAACTCGTTTAATCATCGTACTAAACAATGAAATCGAACCCCGAAATAATACTCTATATGAAATGTGAACATTTCTCCAAACATGGAAGACATGGACCTAAAATAGTGATTTAAAAAGTCATGGAGAAGCGCCTAGGCGCTGCGGCACTGCCTAACGCCTAGGCGTTAGGCGGTAGCAAGGCCGCAGGTCTAGCGCCACGGCGCCACAAGGGAAACACCGCAGCGCTAGACCTGCGCAGATAGGGCGCTGTGACGCTAACCCTGCGCACAACCAACCAAAAGAACACATTTTGATGCAATTTCAAAAGTCACACCCAAACGACCCAAACCGATGCAACGAGACTCAACCTAGGACGTTATGGCAATGTTCCAAACTCACACAATGCCCAAAAACAACGACGCACAACAAACAAAGCAACACAACCCGTGAACACGACATTTTGACACCAATACGTTCCCTACGACTTCTAATGAAACTATGTGCCTATCGACATGAAACGAAGCTCCAAAATCATCCCAACCTCATACTCAATATACCTAAACGCAGGAGCGATCATCTAACGGTTCCCAACGAAGCCTGCAACAAATAAACTTCAAGAACACGTCAAGAACGCATTTTCAAAAAATCGCAGTTTGAGCAGTCCCACAAAAATAATCATAACTCACTCGTTTCTTGTCAAAAAATTACGAATTTACTGTCAACTCGAAGATATCGAATATTACTACGTTTTATATGTTGAAAACCTTTCCAAAAAATCGATCGAATTTTCTCAGTAATCGAAATGACAGCAGGACATTTTTAGATCTAAAAATTTGGACCTAAAAATCATTTCAAACATTTTCATAACATACATGGATTTTACGTATAATAAACATCACAACACACAATATGACGAGATCGATGCAGAAACAATAGAATATACATGCCTTGATCTTTCAAAATTCTTGAAACGACGATACCAAAGCGGAACAAATGCGAGGGTTGATCCGGAACAATTTGTGGCTCGATTTCTTGAAGAAAACCCAACGTGAAATGCTGAAAAATCGAGGGGCAAGGTGGTTGCTGCTGAAGGCACTAAGAACCCTAGGTTTTTCTTTCAAAAAAATGAAATGGGAATGATGTGTGTGCAATGAAAACCGATGTTGTGTGTGTGGGAGTGTGTGTGCGTTAACGTGTGTGTGTTATAATTAGGAGTAATTAATTTGCTTAATTAATAATTAACAAGCTAATTAAAATATTAACCCCTTCTAACTTTAATAAAATCCCCTGATTTGAAATAAAATGCACAAGTGTTAAACTTTAAAAGTTTAAAATCATAAAATCAACTAATAATTCTTAAAACTAAATAAATCATTTAAAATGTCTCATTCTTAACTTAAAATAAAATACCACATTTTAAAATCTCCAAAATCTTTGCTGATCTCTTTTCCTTGATCCCGCATCGAATAATTGCCTGAAACATGAAACTCGAGAAAATAATTTAACGTGCATCACATAAACATAAATAATCTAAAATAATACAAATTCATAAATCATGCATCGCTAAAAAATCATTTTAAATTTAAATTATTAATTTAACAATTTAAATAAATGCATGAGTTTTACGTGTACTGAATTTAGGCTCTACAAATAAACATCCACCAAAAAAAGTCACGACCACTTGAAGGAATTTTATATAAAATTTTGGCCAAGCATTTTCTTCCACCGCTGCATCCCTCCGATGCTGCACCGACTCTGTATTTGGAAATTCGGACGTCACAATCTCAACAAAAAATTGTTTGCGATTACTAGTACAATTTAAACAAGAAAAACATGATATTTTCGTTATTTAATTTGACAAACAAAAGACGGAGATCTGTTCGAAGAGAAATACAATAAGGACCAGACCATCTCCGCTAATCCTGGATTGGTGGAATCTAGTGTTTAAAATGCACATGTATACAAACTAAACATTCTATGGATGTCTAAATAAACATAGGATGTCCAATGACATTTTTGAACGTTGAAACTAAAAACTTTAAACTTCTTTTGTGTCTTTGGTATGAGAAATCGATGTCCCAATAATAGATTCCTGATTTAATGAAGGAGATGTGAATTTATACACTTTCATTGAGAAAGCATAGATTTTTTAAAGGTAGCATATAAAATTTGAATCAATTTTCTTGGGAGAAGGGGAATCCCTCAAATCTGCCCCTCCCCTCTTTCCTGCGTTGGTTTATTTAGTGGAGTGACTTTTTCCGTATATTGACAGTTTAATGCCAATTGTGTCGACACTTGGCTGACCTCATGGACAACATTCTGCACCCATTCGCAAGCATGATGCAAGCAGAAGCCTTGAGGGAAACCCACATCATCAGACTCGATGATAATTTGTGGTCAGTCGGCTCGCCTATCGATGAAGCTGTGTTTTTTATAGACTCATGTCTAGGGATGTAATCGAGTCGAGTCGAGCCGAGCCGAACTCTTGAATGTTTGAGCTTGATTCGTTTATAATCGAGTCGAGCTCGAGCTTTATTTAACGAATATATGCATTGCTCACGAACTTATTCAAGCTTTTATTGAGTCTAAACAAGAATAATAAATATAAATTATATATTTAAATTTTCATTAAATTAATTAAAAAATAAATTATATATTTAAAGAAAAATATATTATTCTTATTAAAATTTGTAAATTTATTATAATAAATAAATTTAATAGATTTTTTTATATATTTCATAAATAATATGCAAAATCAATAAATCAAATATCAAAACTATTATTTTTTTTATCTAAAAATTACTCATGAACTTACCAACGAACATGTTCACGAGCTAACGAGCCGAATACTGTAAAGCTTGAATTTGGTTTGTTTATCTTAACGAGCCTCATTAAACGAGCTCAAACGAGCTTTTATCGAATCGAGCTTCGAATAGCTCACGAACGGTTTGGTTCGTTTACATCCCTACTCATGCCAGGATCCAAGTCTTACCAGGTGCATGAGCGAATAAACTCTTGAAAAGAAAAAATGGGTTTCCAATATGTCAACACAGACCTCAATTTGTACCATTTGGCTTCGTTTGGTACGTTTGATAGGATAAGTAAATGATTAATAATTAGAGTGATTAAAAAATGAGATATATGGATTAATAGTATGGTCGGATAAATAACATGGTGTTTGGTATGATTTTAAAATGATGGATTAATTTTGTAAATTTTATTGTAATGACCAAAATGCTCCAAATGCTAATTAAATATATATTCTTAAAATAACTTGATAGATAATTAAATATTTATAATTATAATTTATGTTTATTAAAATTAATTTAAATATATTTATTAGAAATAAATTTGTAAATATGCATTTATTTTAATAATTAAAATAACAATAATATTTTTAATGTTAATGTTAAATAAAATTTTAGTAATAATTATAATATTATTGTTTTTTCTTAAAATAATTATAAATATTCTTAAAATAATTTGATAGATAATTAAATATTTATAATTAATAATTAAAATAGTTGTAATATTTTGAATATTAATTTTAATGTTAAATAAAGTTCAGTAATATTATAATATTATTGTTTTTTTAAATAATTATAAATATTCTTAAAATAATTAAATAGATAATTAAATATTTATAATTATAATTTATGTTTATTAAAATTAATTTAAATATATTTATTAGAAATATATTTAAAAATATTACGGTAATCATTAAACACAATAAATTAGAATTTAACAAATTTTTGTTTTCATAAGAGATCGGAGGATAAAAATGTAATTTGTGGTGTGTTGATAACTTATTCGACTTAATTTGTTAGATTAATAATCAAATAATTAATCATAAAAGTAGATTTTAAACCGGATCAAAATGATTATTAATATATCTTAAAATTTTAACCAAACTTTAAATAAATATGTGATTATTCATCTATCCTTATTTAATCACCTCAACCAAACTCAACTTTTTTGTACATGTTCAAGATCCCGAGCTCTTAACAATTGATTAGTGATTGGTATTTGTTATCATTATACTGCCAAGGTTTAGTTCGCTTCACAGAAATAGGACTCTTTCTTTTGAGTTTTCCATAATAGTACAAATCTGCTGTATCAGCGACATTGAAACAGAACGAATCGTCAGATCGTAATCAATCAAAGTTAGACAAAGTATGTGTATGAGCAGATCAGTGCAACTGTGCTGTAGAGTGACAAAATTGATCTCTTCGAGCTGCTGGCTACACAAATAATAAATTGGTGGCACGATACAATAAAATAAATGACACCATCTCGAAGATACATGAGGATTGCCTTGAATTGCGATCATTCTCTATATCTTATTTCGTGTTGTTTTACTCTATAGAAAGCTCTCCATGTCGAGTTCCACGAAAGAGCAGGGGTCCGGAATATCGAAGTTATCCAACACCTGATGCCATACAAACACAGATGCATGAATAAACTCAAAAGATCATTTTACTTCTATTTTCATGTCACCATGTCGTCCGAAATGATGAATTTATTTCTTGCAATTTCATAAAGATAGTCCGAAATGATGAACAAAGTTTCTGGGGAAATTACAAGACCAGTGTATGGCTGTGTTTCAAATGTTTTCTGGGAAAAATTTTCTGGAAATGTATTTTGAGAAATTGAATTTGAAAATAACATATATGTTGCATTTTGTCTTTGTATCGGCTATACATCAAAGCCAGGAAACGTTGGTTAAAATTAGGTTTGCATCATATGTTTGAATTACTATATATCAGGATTGCATGTGTTTAAATCGTGAGTCGTTCTTTGTGGCGTGAAAGGGATATTACATACCTGTGGATTGACGATACCGAAAGTGCCTATCTGTTTTCCCTTGTAAATAAGGTTCGCTTGTCTACCTGAAAGAAACTCAGGCTCCTGCAGTATGGATACAGTACATTATCTTATTTTATGTTCCTTGAAAAAATTCATACAATGCTCAACATTGTCAAAATAGAAATGACTAAAGCAAACATACGTCTGAACTCTGTATATAATAGCCCGTTCTGTCCCCAGGGGCTACAAAAGGAGTTCCGATGACTTCCATGATTCTATCCACAAGACCATGTATCAGCTGATAAAAAAAACCAAAAGATAAAAACTTCAGTCATGGATCCTCAAACTTAGGTTGATCGATAGGAAAGGATAGTTATTTTGAACAATAACAAAGACAGAGATCGACACAACATGACCATTTTCACAATATTAGTGACAAAACCATGCAACTCAGATTAAAGCTAAATAAAGTGCTTTTCAAGGTATCTCAACTATAAAGATAGGTATAAAGTAAAGTAGAGAATGTTGTGTAGGTACCTCGAATCCTGAGGTAGACCCACAATATAAAGCTGCAAGATAACGACGATTTGATGCACCAACATCTTTTGTCTCATTAAGCAGCACCACATCACCCACTTCAAAAATCTAAATCAAAAGGATACATGGATATAATAGTTTAATAAACAGAAAATGCAATGATGTAAAATGTATGGAGAAAGAAACATGACCCAACATTCTAAAACACATGGAAAGGAACAATAATCATCTCTCCTGCATGCACATCAGCGAAATACGATGCCCAGATTTAAACAGAGGGACAGAGGCTGACTGAGCATGCATGATGAACACATCCAGAATAGCTAGAAACTATAGGGTCATACTATCAAATTTATTCTAGCGTTTTAATTTCCAAAGCTCCATGCTGAAAATGCTCTTGTAGCACCATCTTCATAGTATCAGCAAGATAAAAATGTTGTGTCAGTGCTTATATAAATCTCATGATTGTCATGATAAGACTTATCATCAAATTATAGGCATGACAATGAAAATGATATGTGGACCAATTACCTTTATTGGTTTTGGATGGTCTTTATTGTGCCCGACTGTTTTCAATATGTCCGGCATAAGGCTGGTACGGACAACCTGAAAAATTAGAAAAATGTATGGAGGACAAAGGCTAAGAGGCTAAATGGACCAAAATGCTCCTGATATGTCAGAATCTTAGAAACAGTCAACTACTGATGAATCATACAGCATGAATGCAGATCAAAATTAAAGTTTAACTGATATTTTGAGACTTAAATAACAGAGCATATTATGTTAAGTTTGGATAAATAAGAAAAAGAATTGCAGAATCAGTTATATATTATGTTAAATACCAAATAGGGAAGGTGTTAACAAACAAATATTCATCGTTCATTTCCCCAATGGTCCTATTTTGCCCTGCACAAAAAGCTAAGTTTAAATGATCAGCATAGTCCCATATTGCATGGCAGAAGAAACAAACCTCAAAATCAGCAGAACGGGGATTTCCATTTATTGCTGCTGTTGCCTTGTCGTTTTTCCGGTTAAGCATGGTGAAATTTTCTTTATACGAGCATAAGATCCATGTTAGCACCTCTGTATAACCAACCATTGCAATCTAAAAGGGAATATCGCAAGTTTGGGTCAAAAGAAAGTAACTCCAAGTGAAAAACAATAAGATAATGCATACAGCCGCCTACCTCTGTTCGAATAAGATCACTGAACTGATTCAATGACTGTGGCTTCAAAGATGGCAGCTTCATCTTTGGAATTTCATTGTAACCATAAGCAATTGCAACATCCTTGAAGAGGGAAGAGAGTAACATCACACAAAATAATAACCAGAGCAAAGAAAATGAACTTATGTAAGATACCTCAGCCACATCACAAGGATGAAGAATATCGCTTCTCGTTGGAGGTACAGATATAGTGAAGATGGTTTGCTTCTCTTTAGATACAGATGGCTCAGTATGTAATTGCATTTTATTCAACAAACCTGCCACCTGAAATTCAATTCGTGAATATTAGTAGGCAATATTTTATTTTGTTCAGAGTTTCCTAGCCTATGCATGCGAGTCATACAGCAAAATACTTTGTGCATTTATTGAAGAATTTCTGCCACAAGTAGCATTCCTCATGGTTGTTGAACCAACCTGAGCACATAACATGCGACTAAAGGGTACAATTTCTAATGTTACTTTTCAATCTGATGCATGTTTTCCTGCATTCATTTTCAAGTTATGCAGCGACTACCTACTTGACCTTAGGTCAAAAATTTGAAGGCAAATTAATAGAAAAAATAAACATTAAAAGATGTATGGCTGTCACTAAGAAACAAAAAGGATAGAGTATTGATGATCAGCATGATGCAGAACCTCATGGACTGACAACGAAACTCCAACTGTACTAGTGATGTATGATAAAGGTACAACCATCTGGTACAGTGATAGATCTGGGCAAATGTATGATTTTCCATCAGGGTAAATTACTTCAACCGGCTCCACCTCAAACTTCCTTGCACAATAGACCGAAAACATGGCAACCTGTACAATAAATTGTTAACAGCACAAACAATGAAGAGAAAGAAGCAGAAACCTAATGCACTGGATCCATTGAGATAATACCATTGTGTTCAGAACAATATTCGCTTTCGTCAGATCTGTGGCTGTACACTCAATAAACACATTCTTTGTCTCCAAACTAATGGCAGAATGTGCACCATTAATAATTGGAGGCAAAGACAAAACAGTTCTGCAGAAAAGAAATAAAAGTCTTATCAGGTCAAAACATCAATAAAATTAATCATTAGGTATCCATATTTGTAAACAAGATCACACTTGTATACGCAAGCTAAGTGTCTTTCAAAGAGGAGGTAAAGTCCAAATTATAAAGGTAACTCCAGATTTTATGCTTGAATACAATGATTTAGGTTATCAGAGCATCCAATTACCTGCTATTATCATATATAACTGGGAACACCGGTGAATCCTCAATTATATGCAAGAATTTCTTCAGTTTCATATCCGACTGGCAAAGGATGTGGCAAACAATTAATTACAACCCCTATGGAGTGCCCAGTCATTGCGGCAAGTAAATACAAAATTCAATCAATTGACATTCTGTTGACAAGCAACGAGCACCAGAGACTGCTGCTAAGAACTAGATGAAAATGGGAAAAAAAATCCTGGAAAAGTAACCAAAGGAGTCACCTTGTAAAATTCCATTAGCTCATCCGCTCTGAAGTTCTTCGTCTAAGCCAGTGCTTATTAAAAAAAAATTCAGAATCATAAAGGTGAGGAAGAAGAAAATGTTACTGAAGTTAATGTTTACAAATTTATGGCCTATTACCCAAACTTGATGCACTGGCATATACGTAAGCTTTCCGAGATTTTTGTCGTTGGTTCTAACCATGTAGTGTTCTCGAAATGTTATAAAGATGTTTTGTTGTAAAGTAGCTATTTTTTTATATCAGCTACTCCATTACATTATATCAAAAAAGGCTCAGTAAAAGCTGATTACCTGTTTCAATGGTATGAAGTTTATCTGTGGAGGTGGTAAAGCCTGAAAATCATTCAAACTGGATATATCAATAATTATTTCCCACAAAAAAGTATTCAGCTTTAAAAAATAGAATATGACCTTGTAAAAAACTAATAGTGCTAAGATTGGTGTAAGTTGGGCATAAAATTTGCAGTCATTCATACGGGAAAAAATGAGAATAATAGGAACTAGAACTGAAACTTTATGTCTACTATTTGGAATTAATGGAAATAGATAAGACACAGACTAACTTGTTCAAAAAATTTCACATATAAATTAAGTCCAGATAAGGAGCATGAACAGTTGAACATAGCATTTTCTTAAATCAGACAATTCATAGGACTTTGAATGATGCACATATAAACAAGATAACAACATACTTCATATGTGAAAGGGCCTTTTATTGTATCCAAATCGTGCGTGCCAATTGCAACCAGAGTTCTTCGCCTAAACAGATGCAAGCACAAAATGAAGAAATTAAAGTGAATAAATAAATTGCCATATAAAAAAATTACAGGAAAATCATGTTCAAAATGGTGGAATTCACTTCACAGTAGAGGTAAATGAACACAAGTAAAACATTCATCAGTTCGATTCCCCTCATCCTTGAATAAATTAATGATAACAGTAAGCACATTTAAGAATCATACTCGAATAATTTAATGATAGGAGTAAGCACATTTAAGACTCATCCTTGAATAAATCACTGATAAGATTAAGCATTTTAAGAAAGGGGTAATATAAAATATAATCATGTTGTAGATACATTAAAACACAAGTATGCTCCTCAAGCACAGAAAAAGAATATGAATATTTGTGGTCTTGGTCACAAATTTTTTACTGTGTTTTAGAGCAAATGCATTTCAGTTTTCATTAGGCCAAGTGCAAATAATCTAAAAAAGAACGTCAAACACATAAAAATGGAATGATATTTTCCACTTTAGATAATTTTATCCCTCCTAACAAGACAGAGAATGGGCAGGTAGAATTAACACAGCCCCAAAATGTGTGTATAAACAGAACTTGCACACGAAATAACAACCACTAGAATTAATTACTCATTAAAAAGTAGGTATCACCATGCAGGAATCATTTTCTTACAGAAAAACTAAGCCAAAGATAAATTGATAGTAAATCGGAGATCTGATAACATTACCGGCAGATATTCTGATGAAGTCGATCTTGAAGATCTATAAAACTATTATATCTAGCTTCATCGAATGTAACACCTCTTAAAACAGCGCATACAACATATGGTCGAACCTGAGACGTCTGCAGCAAAGGAAAATCACAACTGGAGCAATGGCAAGAATGAATGCAGATTAACTAATAATATTACACTTGTTTTGGCAATTTGCATACCTCCGTTCGCACATGCATTTTCAGCATAGATTCTTTACTGATGTTTGCAACATTGTATGTAGGTATTGGATCAAGCCCATTGAATATGCGGAGGGCTTGTGCCAACCCCTCAAGACAAAGCAAGTCATATCTGCCACCAATATTTCAACCCGGGAGGAAAAATGGCACAAGTATCAACCTGTTTAGCCAAAAATTAAAAAATTACATTTCACATAGAACATTTCAATGGCCAAAAAATTTCATCAAATCCCGAAACTACCACATCACTTTAACCATTGCATATACAGCAGCTCACCGACAAATGTAATTGACAATAGTACCTATTGGCCGGCACCTCAATTTTGTAGATCACTTCTTCATCTTCAGAAGGGTCTTCTTCTTCCAAATGCTTCTCTTTCCGTATAATTGCTTTTTCCGTTGTCTGTTTCCACGTCAACGCAAACCAAAATGTCAAAATCCAGAAAACATGAACAACAAATGAAGTCATGCTCTGTATGCAAATCAACATCGCATTAAACATTAACGACTAAACAAGCAATCTACTAAAAACACAATCTACTCGAAATCCTCTTTGTACCTGGACTGCGGCAGAGCTTCGATACTCGCAGAACTTAGAGAACCAGAACTCGAAAATTTGAGAACAACTTGAGAGCAAATTCTAAAAATTATGACTGAATTTTGGGTGTTAATTTTCGAATGGGAGCCCTCTCCTATTTATAGGGTTGACTATTATCCTGATCGTGTAATATATTTACATTTAAACTTTTGAATTAAATCTTCAATATAGGATACTTTATCCTTTCTTATCTATCTCATTAGATATATTTTCGAAAATATTCCCTTGTTAGCCTGGAATTCAAACTCCATGTTTAATCTTTCAGCATCTGGTATATCTTTTATTCTGCAATATAACTTAATATATGCCCTTAAATTTTCTAATTTTTCCTTGTGTAATTTTGAATTTTAATCATTTATCCTTAAGATAGGTCTCTTGATTTTCTTGAAATCTTGATAGAAAAACTTTTGAATTTCCCATACATGCATTTTTTTTTATTGTGTGGACTTTTATCTATCTTCATGGTCTACCTCTATTTTCGGAAATTATATATATATATATATATAGACACACACACATTAAACTTTCAAAAGTCTAATATTACATTATCCTCTAGCTTGATCTTTCTTTTATCTTGATCTATATGTGTATCAAAATTATCTCAAATCTTATACATTTATCTTGTATTTTATTCCCAAATTTTGAAATTATATCCCAAAATTTTCGAAATATATAGATTTATATAGATTATCCCTTTTTTAAATTATTGGATCTTGACCTATTTATTTATCCCAAAAAAATCAAAATATAGGCGTATATCAAGTTTTGAATTCCATGAATATTTGTACATAAGTATTTAATTATCTCACACAACTTTAGATAGTCTGAATAATCACAAATAAAAAATATTGGATAAACCTAGTACAACTTTAACTACAAGAATGATTTCTCAAGTCTCAAAAATTTGCGGGTTTTAGAGTTATGGGCTAATACTCATTATTTTTATAATTTAAGGGATGGTCTATATTAAAATTAATTATAAAAAGTCACACTATACTAATGATAATCAATTTGGACAATAGGATTAGCTTCAACTTTGGATTCTCACACTCCTCTATAGTAAATCACTAAAGTGAGAAATTTTTACTCTTCTTCTTATAGCCTTTAAAATTTGGCATGGAAATTATAATATGATATATTCTTAAATGATATTCACCATATTTTATTGATTTCTTGCGCCTATGCATAATTATTGTATATCTTAATCTCGTTTATGCATATTTAATATGCACTACTCTGATTGTCACTCCTTCTATCTTAATGAATCCTCAATCATACCGGTATCCTTCTTATGGATCAAATCTATCATCTTGATCGCATCTTATTTAAGAATTTATTCCACTTAATTTACTCATTACTATTATTTTGTAATGATTTTATTCAATACTTCAATATAATGTTCTCATTGTAATACCAACATGCTAAGTGTGATTCTTATCAAGCTTCCATCAAATGAGTTTTGGATAATCATCGAACGATTGAATGATAAAGTGATTGACCGAGACAGTGCCATGGAAAACGGACTTTGGTCTAGAGACTGAGTCTATTAAAAAACGTGACTTTAATCCGAGTATATTAGTTCATTTGGCTTGTTACTCTTTACTGAACATTTTTTCATGCACTCATATAACCATATGTTGAACCTATTGTCTATTGTATCATTTTGTTATACTTAGTACCATATTTATCATTAGTTAACTCTCATTAATTCCTTAAAGACTTAACCTCTCTATTTTCTTTATCTATTGTAATTTTCAGAGCCAGGTATCCAGAAATTGGGATAAGGAATGAAGTGTCAGTGAATGATGTGTCAGTTGTTATTTGAAATAATTATAATAAATCGTTGTCATTTTTTTTATCTTCTAATTAGTTTAGTCTTGTAAAACTCTATCATTATTTACTAGTACTTTATACAATTCGCTTCTGTTAATAAAGTTTAGTAGTATTTTTTTACTGTCTACAACACTTCAAAAGAGACAAAATTCTCACATGAGGTATTATTAAGGAATGTTGCATTCCTCAAGGGCTAAAAACCGAGTTGGGTGCAACATATAATAAGTCAAACTTATTTTATGGAAAAAAATTGTGATCACAATTAAATTGTAAGATCCAATTTATTTGACAATCATATCAAGAAAAATAAATTTAATTAATACAAATTAATAGACAAGGAAACAATCAATAATTTTAAGTTAATAAGTAAGTGCTCAAAGGTAATCCGGAGATAGCATGGGGAACTATGGGCCTATAATTTCAAGTTCCAATAATATTGATAACATATTAAACTCTTCTATAAGTGTGTCAATATTATTAATTTCCAAGTTATACTACTATAAATATGGAACTGCACTCTTGAAATCATAAATATAAAATTACTCAAGAATAATGAATATGTAATGCCCGAGATTTTATATCGTGTTAAATTACGATTATTGATTTTAATCGAGACGATTATGAAAGGGCTATCGAGACACGAATTGAAAGTTTGCATGTAGGATTGTTGATGCGAGAGCCGAAGGTCTCGCGCATATGCGCGAAGAGTAAGCGCGCATATGCGCGAGTAGTGCAGAAGCCCATGATGAGGGACCGAACACTGGGCGCACATGCGCGACTTGTATACGCACACATGCGCGACTTGTATACGCACACATGCGCGAGAGGTCCAGAGAGTTGGGCGCACATGCGCGACTTGTGTACGCGCACATGCGCGAGAGGTCCAGAGAGTTGGGCGCACATGCGCGACTTGTCTACGCGCACATGCGCGAGAGGTCCAGAGAGTTGGGCGCACATGCGCGACTTGTCTACGCGCACATGCGCGAGAGGTCCAGAGAGTTGGGCGCATATGCGCGGAAATGTGTCGCGCATATGCGCCAGTAGTTGGGAAGACACGCGCCGAGACTTAAGGTCTCGCGCATATGCGCCGGTTGATGTCGCGCATATGCGCGAGACGTGTTGCGTGAAGGATGTGCCATTTGCCTTGCTGCATGCACGAGATATATATATATATATCATTCCTCTTCAGAAATGAAGAAAAAGAAGAAAGAGGCCGGAGAAGCTCCGAAAAATCTCTACGCCGTTTGTGAGAAATCCGTCCGTCTGATTTTGAATCCGACTTCGGTATTGAGTTCCTATCGACGTAAGCTACAACTGGACGTAATTTTTGCTACGTTTTGATATGATTTGAAATTATGGATATTGTCAAAATCTGATATGATTCATATATGATGTTCTTGTCATGTTAGACATCGTATAATCGAAACCGGACTGGATAACAGATTTCTGACTGATATGGTAGTGCTGGATATATTGAAATTATGACATTATATTGTTGAAACAGAATTTGATTGAATTCTGATTATATTCAGTATTGATTGAGTGGTGTATTGATGTCGTACCCTCAATATTGTTATTGTCAGATTGAGTATTGACAGGCTTTGAGTTCGAGACTTCGACAGAGTCAGAGTATCAGAAAGAAAGGTATAAATTAATGTCGAGTTGGGATTGCACAACTCGAGTGAGGTTTGACTCGAGTCTCCCTAAATCACATACTTAGTTTATTGCATTGATATTTGTAATTGATGAGATTGATGTTTGTAGTCTATTGATTTATAGTCACTGCATGTATTGACTACTGATTGTTTAGTCATTGGTTGATTCGCCTAGTCACCGGCTGATTCGTCTGGTTATTGGCTGATTCGTCTGGTTATCGACTGATTCGTCTAAACTTTGGCTGATTCGCTTAATTACTGGCTGATTCGTCTAGTTATTGGCTGATTCGCTTAATTCTTGACTGATTCGTCAATTCTGCGGCTGTTTCGCCCAGACACTGGATATATGAATTATATCGATGCCGTTTAGGGTTGATTCATTCCTATCGACTGAGATTCAATATAATTATCAATATCCAGACATTGGGATCCCTAGGTTAGAGTTGAGTCGAGTATGAGACGACGCGTTGTTTGAGTCGAGTCTGTGATGACTAGTTTATTTACAGTTTATATCATTCATGTTTGTTGAGTTGCTACATGTTAATGATATCTTATTTATGCTTTTATATATGTTTTTATATGATTGCATGTTTACATTGTTTATACTGGAATTTATTCTCACCGGAGTTATCCGGCTGTTGTCTTGTTTTGTATGTGTGCATGACAACAGGTGGGGCTGGATCAGGGTCAAGAAGAGGATGAGAGAAGACAGTTAGCGTGGAGATCCGGACTTAGGAGTATATCTGTTATATCACCTGAGATGTAGTGAAGAAACAGTAGTTATTATGATTTACGATTGTACAGGACTTGTACTTAGATCTGAATAGTGATATTGTAAATGAGATAGGACTTATTTCATATGCTGCGTATTCTCGTATTTAAAAAAAAAATTTAGACCCTGTTTATTTTAATTGATTAATTATTCCCAGAAAGTGATTAAGAATTGAATTAAGTTCGGGTCCCCACAACAGGTGGTATCAGAGCGATAGATCCTTTAGACTGAGATAGAAGCTAGTGAGCGGGGTAGATTGAGTTTTCCTTCCTTGCTTGTGATTGCTAGCATGCTTTACTGCTTTATATAATACATGTTACTTGACTTATTTGATTTGATTGTGTAATATGTATTATTGGGAACGAATTTGAACCGATTCTCGATCAGCAGTAAGATGATCGGAGGAGGGAACTGAAGTGAAACAGGTTTATTAGATTGGGGTACTAATCCATTTGATTATCAGATATGCCTCCTCGAAGAATACCAGAACAGGGTAGCACATCGAATCCTCCAATGGATGTGACAGCAACTCCGATGGAAACGTTATTGAAAAGGTTTCAGTCATTCAAACCACCGACTCTGAAGGGTACTGAGACATCAGTTGAATGTGAGAGTTGGTTAGATAACATGGAGATGCTGTTTGATTCACTGGATTACAGTGATGAGCGCCGAATTAAATTGATTGGGCACCAGTTACTTGATATTGCAAAGAACTGGTGGATTACGATGAAGAGGGCCTTGGAACATCGAGGTACGACTATTACTTGGGATGTATTTAAAACTGAGTTTTATCAAAGATTTTTCCCAGTATCGTACAGGAAAGACAAGGGGGACGGAGTTTGCCAATTTGAGACAGGGTCAGCTGAACAATGAAGAATATGTGACCAAGTTCTCTACCTTGTTGAAGTTTGCTCCACATGTGGCTGGAAATGACGAAGCCGTTGCTGATCAGTTCATCAATGGCTTGAATCCCGATATATTTACATTGGTGAACGCAGGGCGACCGAATAACTTTGCTGATTCTATGAATAGAGCAAAAGGCGCTAAAGCGGGCCTGATAAGGCAGAGAGGAGCTGCAGATGTTCCTCCCTGCACCGAGACCACAGCAACCACCTCCCTGATCCGAGAGTGATAGTAGCAGTGGTGGAAAGAAAGATTTTCTGAAGCTAGAGGAAAGCAGTTTAAGAAGTTTGGCGGCAGTTCTTCTAGCTCCAATGGTTCCAAACAGAGTTACACCGGAGCTTACTGCGGAAATTGTGGAGGGAGACATTCCACTGAGCAATGCCAAGGAGTACTTGGTAGTTGCCACTTCTGCAAACAACAGGGACATTTTGCCAGAGTGTGTCCACAGAAGGGTTCTCAAAGATCCCAGGGAGCCGAATCATCTGGATCAGCGGTACAGTGGAGTAGACGATCAGCTGCTGTTCATTCATTTCAGCCAGCACCATCTCAGTCACAGCAGAGGCCAGGAGGAAGTCAGACAGTTGGCCAGCCTCCTAGACTAGCAGGCCAGAGTATTTGCTTTGACTGAGGAGCCGGCTCAGGAAGCACCACATGATGATGTTGCAGGTAACTGTTCTTGATGTAGTTATCCTGCTTTTGTATTGATGAATACGGATGCTTCCCATACGTTTATTTTTGAACGATTTGCATTGAGTCATGCATTACCTGTTGAGTTTTATCTACTGTAGTATATCTCTTTACTGGTTGGGGAAAGTTTTTATAGCAGTGAATTCTGTAAAATATCGTATACTACAATAGGATGAGAATGAGATTGAGTTAGATCGTCTGGTAGCTGGTATTGTAATAGCGTTGTCTGAGTTTGGGACTGCATTGATGATATTGATATGCTGACCAAGTACAGAGCTACCCTAGATTAGTTCCAGAAGATGGTGAGAATCGGACCTGAGATGGCCAAAGGATGAATATTGTACGATAAGGATTCTAGATTGAGAATTCCTTTGATAATCCGTACTATCTATGACGCGATTATTACAAAAAAGAGCAGAGAGACTCCTTATGTATTCAGTTGATTTACTGAAGTTGAGTCTATCATTGGCTGATTTACCAATGATATGAAAGTTATTGATGTTTTCCCCAGATAAGACTTTAGATTTGATTTCAGTCAGAGAGATTGATTTTAACCTTGACTTGATATCAGAAATTGTGAAATGGTGAATCCTGGTGGAGACAGATTTCATTCAGGATGTGTTATATCTTAAGATGATGTACCTGTTGATTTTAGCAGAATTAAACCGTAATTAGTTGGCCGAGATGGATATCAGTGTTAGATATTTGCGGTTTTATGAGTTAGCAGATCAGTACCGATGAGTGATGTTTTGAATTTGATTGAATATTGCTGTTATTCTGAATCCGTGTTCGAATCAGATAGTAGACACTGGGGGAATTTATATTGTACAGTCCGACCCAGAGCTGATTTTGAAATATAAGCAGCTCAGAAAGTTGATCAGAAGGTACAGAAGATAGCGAGGGTTAGAGCAAGACATCGATCTGAGTATCAGGTTCGTGACAATGTTCTGTATGAAAATGATTGTATTGTTGTGCCAAATGTTTCGGAGTTGAAACGATAGATACTATCAGAAGCGCACAACATTCGATTCAGTATTCATCCTGGTGGCAGGAAAATGTATAATGATTTGAAAAGACAGTTTTGGTGGAAACAAATGAAAGCTGATATTGCTAAATTTATAGCCAAATGTCTGAATTGCCAACAGGTAAAGGCTGAGAGAAAGAGACCCGGAGGATTGTTACAGAGTTTGTCCATTCCTGAATGAAAATGGGATCACATTTCCATGGATTTTGTGACGCAGTTACCATGTTCCTCCAGAGGTTGCGATGCGATTTGGGTTGTGATTGACAGATTGACCAAATCCGCATGCTTTATTCTGTACATGATGATGTACAGACATGACTAGATGGCTGAGATTTATGTCAGAGAGGTAAGTAGACTGCATAGAGTGCCGAAGTCGATTGTAGCAGACCATGATCCTCGGTTTACATCGTACTTCTGGCAGAATTTACAGCAGATTTTGGATACGAAGTTATATTTTAGTACTACATATCATCCATAGACCGATGGATAGTCTGAGCAGACGATCCAAACATTGGAAGATATGCTGAGAGCAGCAGTGCTTGATTTTAGCACTAGCTGGCAAGATATATTGCCACTTGGTGAGTTTCGTACAACAATAGCTATCAAACGAGTATTGAGAGAGCTCCTTTCGAAGCGTTGTACGGAAAGAGGTGTCGATCCCCTCTTTAGTAGAATGATATCTCTGAGGTTCCTGAGATCGGACGTAGCATGACTAGAGATATGATTGAAAAAAGTGAAGCTGATTCAAAAGAGAATGAAGGCAGCCCAAGACAAACAAGCCAAGTATGCCAATGTCCGACGACGACCATTGGTATTTGAGGCTGGTGATCGAGTATTTTTGAAAATGTAACCTTTCAGAGGAGTTGTCAGATTTGGCAAGAAAGGGAAACTTTCTCCATGATATATTGGGCCATACGAGATTTTGAGTAGATAGGAGATCGTGCCTATCGACTAGCTTTAATTGCCTTCATTATATGGGATACAGGACGTTTTTCATGTTTGTTCTTGCGAAAATATATGTCTGATGCTTCACATGTCATCCAACCAAATGAGGCCGAGTTGGATGAGACAGTGAGTTATTTCGAAAAACCGATTCAGATTATTGATCGTAAAGAAAAATAACTCAGAACGAAGATTATTCCACTTGTGAAAGTTCGGTGGAGTTAACATGGCATTGAAAAAGCTACTTGGGAAACTGAGTCTGATATGAGACATAGGTTCTCAGTTTTATGTCACTAAGGTGAGTGATTTACTTAGCTTCTTCTATATACCTTCTTATTGATACGATTGATTGCCTGTGATTTCGGGGACGAAATCGTATCTTGGGGGGGGGGGGAGGGGAATGTAATGCCCGAGATTTTATATCGTGTTAAATTACGATTATTGATTTTAATCGAGACGATTATGAAAGGGCTAATCGAGACACGAATTGAAAGTATGCATGTAAGATTGTTGATGCGAGAGCCGAAGGTCTCGCGCATATGCGCGAAGAGTAAGCGCGCATATGCGCGAGTAGTACGGAAGCCCATGATGTGGGACCGAACACTGGGCGCACATGCGCGACTTGTATACGCGCACATGCGCGAGAGGTCCAGAGAGTTGGGCGCACATGCGCGACTTGTATACGCGCACATGCGCGAGAGGTCCAGAGAGTTGGGCGCATATGCGCGGAAATGTGTCGCGCATATGCGCTAGCAGTTGGGAAGACACGCGCCGAGACTTAAGGTCTCGCGCATATGCGCCGGTTGATGTCGCGCATATGCGCGAGACGTGTTGCGTGAAGGATGTGCCATTTGCCTTGCTGCATGCACGAGATATATATATATCATTCCTCTTCAGAAATGAAGAAAAAGAAGAAAGAGGCCGGAGAAGCTCCGAAAAATCTCTACGCCGTTTGTGAGAAATCCGTCCGTCTGATTTTGAATCCGACTTCGGTATTGAGTTCCTATCGACGTAAGCTACAACTGGACGTAATTTTTGCTACGTTTTGATATGATTTGAAATTATGGTATTATCAAAATCTGATATGATTCATATATGATGTTCTTGTCATGTTAGACATCGTATAATCGAAACCGGGACTGGAGAACAGATATCCATATGAAATTGTTATGATTTTGAATAGTTTTGGAGTCGATTTGATATCAGAATTGAATTGTTATCGATTATGAGGTGTTGGAATTGATATCTGACTGATATGGTAGTGCTGGATATATTGAAATTATGACATTATATTGTTGAAACAGAATTTGATTGAATTCTGATTATATCCAATATTGATTGAGTGGTGTATTGATGTCGTACCCTCAATATTGTTATTGTCAGATTGAGTATTGACAGGCTTTGAGTTCGAGACTTCGACAGAGTCAGAGTATCAGAAAGAAAGATATAAATTAATGTTGAGTTGGGATTGCACAACTCGAGTGAGGTTTGACTCGAGTATCCCTAAATCACATACTTAGTTTATTGCATTGATATTTGTAATTGATGAGATTGATGTTTGTAGTCTATTGATTTATAGCCACTGCATGTATTGACTACTGATTGTTTAGTCATTGGCTGATTCGCCTAGTCACCGGCTGATTCATCTGGTTATTGGCTGATTCGTCTAGTTATCGACTGATTCCTCTAAACTTTGGCTGATTCGCTTAATTACTGGCTGATTCGTCTAGTTATTGGCTGATTCGGTTAATTCTTGACTGATTCGTCAATTCTGCGGCTGTTTCGCCCAGACACTGGATATATGAATTATATCGATGCCGTTTAGGGTTGATTCATTCCTATCGACTGATATTCGATATAATTATCAATATCCAGACATTGGGATCCCTAGGTTAGAGTTGAAGTCGAGTCTGAGACGATGCGTTGTTTGATCGAGTCTGTGATGACTAGTTGATTTACAGTTTATATCATTCATGTTTGTTGAGTTGCTACATGTTAATGATATCTTATTTATGCTTTTATATATGTTTTTATATGATTGCATGTTTACATTGTTTATACTGGGATTTATTCTCACCGGAGTTATCCGGCTGTTGTCTTGTTTTGTATGTGTGCATGACAACAAGTGGGGCTGGATCAGGGTCAAGAAGAGGATGAGAGAAGACAGTTAGCGTGGAGATCCGGACTTAGGAGTATATCTGTTATATCACCTGAGATGTAGTGAAGAAACTGTAGTTATTATGATTTACGATTGTACAGGACTTGTACTTAGATCTGAATAGTGATCTTGTAAATGAGATATGACTTATTTCATATGCTGCGTATTCTCGTATTTAAAAAAAAATAAATTTAAACCATGTTTATTTTAATTGATTAATTATTCCCAGAAAGTGATTAAGAATTGAATTAAGTTCGGATCCCCAAAGAATAGTACATTGATATAGCCATTACATATAAATCAGTAATCCATAAATGATTCATAATTAAAGCTAAGCAATTTCTGTTAACCTATTTAATTATATTTTTTTCCTTAAGTCTCATTGATTCTCTAATTAATAGTATATTTATGATCTAGCCACAAATTGAGCTCTCTTATTATTCAAGTCTCGAATCAACACTAAATGGAACTATTCATCTAACTTCTTCACTAAGAAATGAATTTCATCTTGTATATTAATATTTCCGGCTATTTATTTTATTGTATTTTCAATATATCAAGAATAGAATTATTACACTATCTAATTTGTGTCATTATTCAATAAGTCAAAAAATACAAATCATAAATAAGAGTTTACTAATTACTCAGAATTAAGATCAAATCATATATGACTATCATTAATTAATATTGAATTCTATTTAAGATGACGGATTTCATTCCTATACAATCAAATTATTCATTTCAATAATTTCATTATTAACAATCCGATTGTTCATTAATGTAATGAACAACACTAATAATTTTAAATTAAAAATCTCGACTTTAATTTATGATTACATGCATCTTTAGATTATTATATTTTAGTTATTATCCTCATGTATACAACACTTATAATTATATTTTTAAAGTCACATGATAATAATCCGGGGCATCCACAACATGCATGCAAAAAATAATATTAAAATATTTCTCAAATAAAATGAAAACATTTGTTTATGAGCATATAGCCCAACAATCTCTCACTTGACCTTAAAGCCAAAGTGACATGTTTTTGAGTCACGTCCCATCGAGATGTTGCTCAAAACTCAGAGCAGGTAATGTCTTAGTAAATGGATCAACTATATTGTTTCCAGAAGAACTCTTTTGAACTGAAACATCTCCTGACAATCTCTCGTAATCAAGTGGAACTTTCGCTATATATTTTTCCTTTTGCGGTGATTTATTGGTTCTTTGGCATTGGCCACCACTGCACTATTATCACAATAGATCTTGATTGGTTCATGCATGTTTGGAAAAACTTCCAGATGTCTAAACATCTCCTGACAATCTCTCGTAATCAAGTGGAACTTTCGCTCTATATGTTTTCTTTTGCGGTGATTTATTGGTTCTTTGGCATTGACCACCACTGCACTATTATCACAATAGATCTTGATTGGTTCATGCATGTTTGGAACAACTTCTAGATCTTTAAAGAACTCACGAAGCAAAATTACTTCTTTACCTGCTTCACAAGCTGCCACATACTCAGCCTCTATAGTTGATTCAGCAACACAAGTTTGCTTGATACTCCTCCATATGATTGTTCCATTTCCCAAAATGAACACCGCACTAGAAGTATACTTTCGAGAGTCTATATCTGATTGGAAATCAGAATCTATATATCCATTATGAATCAAATCCCCATCGGAATATACTAACATAAAATTTATTGTCCTTCTTAGATATTTGAGTATATGTTTCACTGCTACCTACACAACATTGCATACATAAGAATACCAACTGATGATGCATAGGGAATTTGTCTCATCTTCTCTTCCTCTTGCGGTGTTTTAGGACACTGCTCTTTGGAGAGATTAGCTCCATGTCTAGAAGGTAAACTACTTTTTTTGGAATTTTGAATCACAAATCTGACAAGTACTTTGTCAATGTATGATGCTTGAGACAATGCTAGAAGCCTATTCTTACAATCTCGAAAAATCTTGATCCCAAGAATATAGTTTTGTTCTCCCAAATCTTTCATTTGGAATTGACTAGCTAGCCAATTCATTATGCTAGACAAAGATTCCACATCGTTCTCAATGAGCGAATATCATCTACATGAAGAACTAAAAAGACCACTTTCTCTCTTCTTATCTGCTTGTAGACATGGTTCACCCATACTTTGATGAAATCCATAAGACTTTACAGCTTCATCATATATTATGTTCCAAGATCTAGAAGCTTGTTTAAGTCCATAAATAGACCTTCGCAGCTTGCCGACTTTCTGTTCTTGGCCCTTAACCACGAAACCCTCAGGCTAGACCATATGAATGGTTTAATCAAGATGATCAGCGAATAATGTCGCCTTGACATCCATTTTTCATATCTCATAATCGTAATGAGCAGCAATGGATAAAAGAATTTGAATGGATTTAACCATGGCTACTAGTGAAAATGTATCTTCATTCATTCTTTTTGAGTAAAACCGTAAGGTCCAAAATTAAGACGACGTAATCCAACTACATGCAACTCTAGGAAATATGAAAAAATGAGTAATTAATTGATTTAATTGCTTAATAGTATATGTGACATGTTTATTTGATGTTTTAGTAGTTTTCTACTTACATGCATAAAAATGTGATTTTTAAAGGTTATTTGAGTTGTGATCGAGGAACAGAGACCGATGGCTGAAAAACATAAAAATGTTTTTATTAGATAATTGTTTTTAATTATTTAAAATATGAACGATACTTTTTCATATTTTTGGAAATAAGGAGTTTTGAGGTGATTTTATACGCCGGGAAGTAATTTTTATCGGTGTTGGTTTTTCAACAAAAATACAAACTTTTTGGCAACCCGGCTATTAAATTCACAAACTTATTTTGACAAAAATATTTTAAAATTTTAATTAAATCCTAATCAAGCACTAATGGGCCTAATTGGTATGCTTAATAGGTCTAGGCCTTGATTAGTGAAATAATTAACTATATAATATGTTAATCCCACCCCAAACCCCACACAACCCCACGCCTCAAATCAGAATTTTCTCCCAAACTCCCTCAAAGTACACGGCTCACACACACACAATTTGAAAGGAAAATTCGAAGCTTGCAAGGAATTTCTAGCCAAGGTCCCATCGTCACCGTTCTTCGTAATCGTTAACGAGAATTCGTGCGTTAAATACACAAAGGCACGCATATTTCTTTCCTTCAAACATCATCACACCATGATAATTGTTTAAGCATACTTTTAAAGGAAAATTATGGCACACAAACTGAATTTTCGAAACTATATGCACATGTGTTCTAAACTTGTGTGTTTGATTTCCAAAATCATGTTTTTGTATGGTTTAAGGGGCTGCCATGATTTAGGCTTGTTTCACATGGATTTTGAGTCCTAGATCATCACCAAAAACCTTGCACAAAACGAAAACACGTAAGCTGGAACCATGTTCGAACACTTGCATCATAGGGATCGGGTTTCTTGAGCTGGTGGCTTGGCTTGGTTCGGTTGGACCAGGTTTGGGCTAGAGTCTCGTGAGGGGTCTGAGAAGGGGTCCTAGCCACGCTAGGGCTCGAGTAAAGTGGGCTGGGAGAAGTCCTTTCCAACAAGGACTCCTACACGAGAATCTTCAAGCCACGCGCAGAAGTTGCGCAGGCTTCCAGGGGTTAAGGGGCTCGGTCTTTGGTTTAGGGGCTGGGCTAGAGTGAGTCTCAAGGGTCCTGGGAAGGTGCGTGAGTGGTTGGTTCAGGGGATGGGCTCGCTGGTAGGGTATTAGATACTAAAACGAAGAGTTCATGCATGGTAGGAGTTCTCGGCTGCAGAACTTGGGGTGGCTAGCTTCGGTTCTGTGGCTGGGGTCTGGTCCGTGAGTTCCTAGGGTTTCAGAAGGGTGTCCTAAGGGGTTGGTTAGGGTTTGGTCCAACATGGCTCGAGGAAATCGGCCCACGGCTCGGGGTGAACTTTTATGGGTCAAGTTAGGGTTTTTAAAGTTAAAATAAATCGAAACACGGCTCACGGGGGTCGAGTCGTAGTTCATGAGGGCTAAAATAATATAAAAAGACTAAGTTTTGAATTTAGGAATTTTATATTAAAAGTTTGAAATTTTTCGGGATTAAAACGCCTTCAAAACGACTAATTACGAACTAATTAAAAAGTCTAGTATTTAAGCTAAATAAAATTTTGGGGAAATTTAATTTAGGTTTAAATAATTATTTGGGACATGTTAAAGTCAATAAAATTAAAAAATATTCAAAAAAGTGAAATTTTACGTCTAGGGGTAAAACAGTCATTTTACACCTGAAAATTATTAAACGTCACGGCAGTGTCCTAAATGCTGTTTTATATGCTAATATGATTATTTTCAATGATTATGGATGTTTATGGATTTTTATATGTCAAATTATGATTTTTAAATGTTTATGATTTTTGTGATTTAATTATTGACATTTAAAAGACATGTTGCATGATTGGTTTCAAAATAAAACGATATTATGATGCATGTTTTTATCAAGTGATGGAAATACGACATGTTGAAGGACGTGAAAGGATTGTGACTAAATACGATGATATGTTGGAAATATCGTGAGGGTTATGGTCCTAGTGGGAGCCCGACGATCGTGTTTTCTTGGATACGGATACGAATATGAATACGTATATGTTAATACGTTGGCCAAGGCCCAGTTTACCGATGAGAGTGTCGCTGGTGTCCCCGCCGCCCAGTACTGTGTTTTTCTCTAGATGGATCCATCGCCCAATACGATTAAGAATACGAGTCACAATCACGATCGGAATTCAACAAACACGAATATGAATATGAATATGTTAAAATGAATATGAATATGTTAAAATGGATATGAATATGTTTATATGAAAATATTTATGTTTAAAGTTATCCGCTATCATGAAAATGTTATTTTAAGTAAAAATATTTTTCACTGTTGCTTGGTTGTATACGTATTATTTGGTATCAAAAATATGATGTGTTGAGTTTTTAGACTCACTAGGTGTAGTTGATGCAGGCGATTACGATAATAATATTATGGGAGGTCTTGATGGTTGACCTGACTGGACTGAAGATTCACATGACCCGAGGACCAGCGCTTCTACTTTCGCATTTAAGTTTATGAATTACATTAAAGATTTTTCGACTATTGATTTATGCTTTTGGGATATTTTTGAGAGGTTTAGTATGGGTTACACTTTGCATATTTATTGCCTTTTTAGGTTTGGTAAAACATTTGAAGATTTAAAATATTTTCCTTTGATTTTGAAATGTTAGTTGATTGTTTATTTTTAAAATTGTACAAGGTATTTTCAAAGTATTTATATATATGTAAGAGGAAAAAAATTCTAGCACATTTTAAGAAAAACGAATAAGCAGACGTTTCAGTTGGTATCAGAGCAAAGGTCCTGTAAAGGGTTGTGCCACCATCAGAGCCGGGAAGATCAGTCGTCCAGCCTCAATTTGTAAGTGTTACATGCTTTATATGATTTAATATGATGTTATCTGCTTGATGACATAAATAATATGTTTTATGTTACATGTTTACTAGCTTTTTGAGTATATATACCTTGTATGCTTAAAATTGCATAATGGATCAAGATATGTCACATGGCTAGAAAACTTAGATTTAAATGCATGTTGGTTACGTTAGAATTTGGAAAACGTTCAGATAAAATGCCTCCTAGACGTGCCCCTGTTAATGAGAATCAAGCCGAGAACAGTGTGAACCATAAAGAGAATGCACCCCCACCACCTCCTCCGGGGGATGCTGCTACTCGTGAATTAGAGGCGATGGCTCGTCTCTTCGAGCAACAGTTACAGCAGCAGCAGTTGTAGTAGCAGTTATAGAAGATGCAGCAGGCACCTAGGCCACATCATGATATTTATGATCAGTTCTGGAGGCTAGGGAAGTAAGAATTTTCTGGCACTACCGATCCTTTTGCTGCTGAGGGTTGGATTCGTTCACTCGAGGTACACTTTCGCTATCTGGATATGGGAGATGCTGACCGTGTGAGGTGTACCACTTATCTCTTTAGGGATGACGCTTCCTTATGGTGGGAAGGAGCCGACCATGGTGTTAACCTTGATACACTTACTTGGGCTCAATTCAAAACGATATTCTACGAGAAATATTTTACTGCTGATGTCAGAGGGAGATTAAAGAGGGAATTTGTGACTCTATGTCAGGGAGACGCTACTGTTGCTGAATTTGTGAAAAGATTTGATAGGGGTTGTCATTTTGTACCCCTTATTGCCAGGGATGCTGAAGAGAAGCTTAGACACTTCATGGATGGTCTACGACCCACCATACGGAATAATGTTATGATGATGCGTCCTTTGGATTATGCTACTGCTGTTATTTATGCATTCCAGTTTGAGCAATCCTTGAAGGACATTGAGTTTGAGTTACAGAGGCAGCAACATCAGAATAATAATTAGCCAAACAAGAAGCCATATACGAGTACTCTTAGACCTCAAGGGCCTCAAAAGCACCAAGGTCAAGTCAAGAAGCAAGGACAGCAAAAGCCACCACTTGAAGCACCAAAACCTGCAGAAGGAAAACCATGCAAGAAGTGCAATCGACTACACTATGGACCATGTGTGTGGGGTACTACTAAGTGCTTCATATGCAAGGATAAAGGACACAAAGCTGTTGATTGCCCAAAGAAGAATGCACCTACTATGGGACGAGCATATGTCATGAATGGTGAAGAAGCTGAAGAGGAGGCAGACACTACGCTTATCACGAGTAACCTAGTCATTTAACATTTTTATATTGCTTAATATTTCATGAAATGTTAAATTGGCTATTAGAATGGAATTGGGAACAAGATTTAACTAGTGGAAATTAGGTTGCATGTTCTACCTTAGTTGGAATTTAAGATATGATTTTGAAACCATAGAATTGGTATTGAAATTTGTGCCTTAGTTTATGTGAAGGATGTAATATTCCAAATAAAAGGTTTTAGGGCCAAAAATCTAAAGAAAATCATAATCAAGGGTTGATAGGGGTTTTCGAATTTTATTGAGGGGTCATTATGCAATTTTTGAAATTACAAGGGTCTAAAATGTAATTTTCGATAATTAAGTGGCCAAAATGTAATTAACTGAAAGATAAGGGACCTAAGTGCAATTTCTGAATTCTTAAGGACCACAAATCAAATTTTCGAAATTTAAGGGATTAAAATAAGAAATTTTGAAAAATATAAGGGTTAAATTGCAATAATTCGAAAATTTGAGGACTAAAATGCAAATTTTAAAAAACTGAAGGGTTAAAATGCAATTTCTCAAGAAATGCTTAACTTCAACGCGTAATCTACATTTAATTTTGGGAAATTAATGATAGTAAATCCTTAAGCTTCAACACGAAAAGATTTTAAAAAACGTTTTCGCTGCAGGTAGGATTATCATTCAAGGTGTGGCAACCTATGCACTTCTAGATTCGGGAGCTACACATTCTTTCATATCTAAAACCTTCATCAAAAGACTGAATATTATTCCTCAAGATATGGGTTTGAGTTTCAAAGTTTCTATTCCTTCCGGTGATCTAATGCTCACGTCTAAAATTGTCAAAAATCTGGAGCTTCGTTTATTCAAAGATGTGCTTCGGGCAGATCTTATTGTGCTTCCTATGCCCGAATTTGATATCATACTTGGTATGGATTGGTTATCAGCGAATGGAGCTTCGATTGATTTTCGTCCGCGATCAGTGTCTATTCGACCGCCTATTGGTGAATCTTTTATTTTTGAGGCGGCAAGAAACAAACAAATACCGCACATCATCTCTTGTCTTTGTGCGAGGAAACTTATTAAGCATAGATGTCAAGCTTTTCTATCATGTGTCACTACCACACATGCTCTATCAGTCAGAAATTGGAAGATGTTGATATTGTCAGAGATTTTCCTAGCGTCTTTCCCGAGGACGTTTCTGGCATTCCACCCGATCGTTAAGTGGAATTCTCTATTGAACTAATTCCGGGCACTGTTCCTATATCTAAAGCACCTTATCGCCTAGCACCCGCTGAAATGAAAAATTAAAAGATCAAATCCAAGAATTGCTAGACAAAGGTTTCATTCGCCCTAGTTATTCTTCATGGGGCGCACCGGTATTATTCGTAAAGAAGAAGGATGGTAGAATGTGACTCTGCATTGATTATCGAGAGCTTAATAGGGTCACTATCAAGAACATGTATCCACTGCCAAGAATTGAAGATTTATTCGATCAGTTGCAAGGAGCATCGATATTTTCCAAGATTGATCATGCGTTCTGGATATCATCAATTGAAAGTAAAAGAGTCTGATGTTCACAAGAGAGCGTTTCGTACTAGATATGGGCACTATGAGTTTATGGTCATGCCATTTGGGTTGACCAATGCGCCAGCGATCTTCATGGATCTCATGAATCGCTTATTTTAGCCGTATTTAGATCAATTCATCATAGTATTCATTGATGATATTTTGATCTATTCTAAGAGCAAGGAGAAGCATAGTCGTCATTTGAGGACAGCACTGCAAGTTCTGCAAAATAGGAAGTTATATGCAAAATTCAGCAAATGCGAGTTTTGGCTTGATAGAGTGGCATTCTTAGGCCACATCATTTCTAACGATGGCGTTTAAGTTGATCCAAGTAAAATTGAGGCAGTGAAAGAGTGGCTAGTACCGAAGAGTGTACCGAGATTCGCAGTTTCTTGGGACTAGCTGGCTATTATCGCAAATTCATCAAGGGATTCTCATCTATTGCAGTACCTTTGACATCCTTAACTAAGAAGAACACAAAGTTTATTTGGGGATCCAAGTGGTATCAAAAATATGATGTGTTGAGTCTTTAGACTCACTAGGTGTGGTTGATGCAGGTGATTACGATAATAATGTTATGGGAGGTCTTGATGGTTGACTTGACTGAACTGAAGGTGCACATGACCCGAAGACCAGCGCGTCTACTTTCCGCATTTAATTTTACGAATTACAGTAAAAATTTTACGACTATTGATTTATGCTTTTGGGAGATTTTTGAGAGGTTTAGTATGGGCTACACTTTGCATATTTATTGTCTTTTTAGGTTTGGTAAAACGTTTGACGATTTAAAATATTTTCCTTTGATTTTGAAATGTTAGTTGATTGTTTATTTTTAAAATGGTACAAGGTATTTATATATATATAAGAGGAAAAAAAAATTTTAGCACATTTTAAGCAAAACGAATGAACAGACGTTTCAAAAACACTTTGCCATCATCTTATCCTTGAAAGTATCCACTTTCCTATCGGCTTCTCTCTTTTTCTTATAGATTCATTTGCAACCAATAATCTTAACACCTTCAGGTAGATCAATAAGAACTCAGACTTAATTGGAATACATAGACTCCATTTCAAGTTTCATGGCTTCTTGCCATTTATCTCGATCAACATCATTCATTTTCATCTTCTATGTCAATGGATCATCACCACCTCCGTCGGTGACTGTAGCTTGTGCTGCCCTTTCATCATGATAGAAAATGGCCAATATTATTTACCTCCCACTGTGTCATGGTGGTGGTGGTGGTGTTGTTTGATCTAGAGCAGTGGTCTCCACTCTTTGTTGTTCAATAACTCTTGTTGTCATGGGGATAATCTCATAAGCCAGCAACTCCTCCAGAACTACTTTACTTCTGGGTTTGAAATCGGCCATATAGTTGTGCTCAAGAAAAGTAGCATTTGTCGACAACATTACAAAATAGAGCTTATCTTTTTTCCTTTGGGATAGCCCACAAACATACATACTTCTGAACGAGGTTCCAATTTTCCAGTCTTTCATTCAACAAATGTGTTGGACACCCCCATATGTGGAAGTTTCTCAAACTAGGTTTGCGACCATTCCAAAATTCTAGAGGAGTCTTAGGGATCAATTAGATGGAACAATATTAAAAATATATACACTTGTTTGCAGTGCATAACTCCAAAATGAGTTAGGAAGAGAATAATAATTTCACATTGATCTCATCATGTCAAGCAAAGTTTGATTTTTTTTTCAGCCACACCATTTTGTTGTGATGTTCTAGGTGCCATGAGTTGTGAAAATATTCCATTCTCAATCAAGTGGTCCTTGAATTCATAGTCCATGTGCTCTCCTCCTCGATTAGATCGAAGAGTCTTGATTGTTTTGCAAAGTTGATTTTCTACCTCAGCATGGAACTGTTTGAACTTTTCAAAAGATTTGGATTTTATTTATATCAAATATGCATATCCATATCTTGAATAATTATCAATGAATGTAATGAAATAGTCATAGCCACCTCTTGATTTGACGTTGAAATGTCCACATACATCAAAATATATAATGTCTAGAGTTGCTTAAGCTCTTTCACCTTTTGCCAGAAATTGTCTTTTGAACATTTTTCCTTCTATACAAGTTTCACATACTGGTAGAGTGCCAAATTTTAGCTCTTTTAAAGGACCATCTTTCACTAGTCTTTCAATCACATCTATGTTAATATGATCAAGCCATAAATGCCACATATATGTGTCATTATTTTCATCAGAAATCTTTCTTCTTTTAGGGGTAAGTTCAGCAACTTTGAACATTCCGTTTTGAAGTAAATTATGCAAAATTGTTTAAAAAACAATATACCATTCTCAACATAACCCAAAAAATATATTCATACCATTCTTATTAATTAAAGTATAATCAATGTTAAAAGAAATAGAAATAAATTGTTCATGCAACTTCGAAACCGAAATCAAGTTACGTTGGAATCCTGGAATAAAATAAATATTTTTCATAATCAAATATTTATTATTATTAAATTTCAATCGCACTATCCCAACTTTTGTCACCAACAATATTTCCCCACTACCAACTCTCATCATGAAAGCTCCATCTTCAAGATCCCTGGATGATTCCAACATCTGTAAAGAAACACAAAAATGGTTAGATGCTCCTGAATCAACTATCCAGTTTGAGTTATGATTCTCGACAAAGCATGTTTCCATGACTAGTAAATCAGATTTACCTTGTTTCTTCTTTTGTTTCAGCCCATCAACTATCCAGTTTGAGTAATCTATTATAGTTCTAGATCGCAATTCCTGGTAACTCAATGGAGTGGTAAATAAAACAAAAAATATGTCAACCAAATGTACCAACAAATAAGTTAAAAAGATGAGAAATATACAAAATATTATAAATACAATATTTAATTTTCTAAAATAGTGAAATCTACCTTTACTGATGACTTCTCGAGCTATGGTTATGTCTATTTAATGATATATAAGTTCAAAACGTGAAAAGTTCAAAGAATACATAGTTGAAGTAGATAAAAAATTAGGAAAGAGTATTAAAGCACTTCGATCTGATCGATGTGAAGAATACTTAAGTACTGAATTTCAAGACTACCTTAAGGAGAATGTGATTATCTCATAGTGAATCCCATGTGCCACACCCCAGTTGAATGGTGTGTTAGAACGTCGTAATCGGACATTGATGGACATGGTTTGATCTATGATGGGATTCAATGAATTTCCGCCATATTTTTGGAGATTTGTGCTTGAGACTACGACAATGTTGTTGAACAAAGTTCAAACAAATGTAGTGGATACAAATCCATATGAGACATGGATGGGAAAGCCGCCCAAATATTCTTTCTTAAGAATACGAGGATGTAATGTTTATGTAAAGAAGGCAGTGAGAGGCAAATTTGATAGTAGAGCCAAATTGTGCTACTTTTTGGGATATCCAAAAAATTCTGCTGGATACTATTTCTATGATCCCAAAGAAACAAAATTATTTATTTCAAGGAATGTCATCTTCTTGAAGAAGAAGTTTCTATTAGATAGAAAAGATGGAATGATATAACTCGAAGAGATTCTGGAACCACCCACTTAAGAAATAATAGAACCCACCGAAACAAAAGCTTTTAGAAGATTAGAAAGGGTCTCAAGGACACCTACGAGGATGTGCCTAGTTCTTGAAGAGGCCAGTATTAGCCCATTCCTGTATGTGATCCAAGGAACTTCAAAGAAGCATTATTAGATGTTGATTCATCCAAATGGCTTGAAGCCATGCAGTTCGAGATGGAGTCCATGTACTCGAACCAAGTTTGGTCCCTAGTAGATTCACATGAGGGAAATTTTACCATAGGATGCAAATAGATTTACAAAAGAAAACTTGGGGCGGACGGAAAGGTAATGACCTTCAAAGAAAGATTGATAGTAAAAGGTTATACTCAAAGGCAAGGTATTGAATATGAGTAAAATTTTCGTCAGTCACAATGTTCAAGTCATTAGGATATTGTTTGTCATAGTAGCATGGTAAGACTATGAAATATAGTAGATGGATGCGAAGACAGATTTCCTTAATGGTTACCTTAAGGAAGAGATTTACATGTGAAACGTCCACTACTTTTAAACTTTAAAATCATACTATTTTTTTTTTTTTCGAAACCTTCATGCCCACATAACTCAACATTTAAAAATCTGAAATGCATAAATTAATTTGACATTTAACATCTCAAGTTCGCAAAAATCTCTAATTCGTCAATTAACAAAAATCCTACATCAACCTTTAATATGATCAAAACTAACTTCAAAATAAAGCATAAAAGTCTCTAAATAAATCATTCTCAAAATATTTATTTTAAAACTTCAACTATCAAGCTAATGCGAAAAATAATGTCCCTTGAGAATGTACTGCTTGACTCGATCCACTCAAGCGTCAGCGCCTCCCTCAATCTCATCCTCACCTACAACATTCAAACCTAGTGAGTCTAATGACCCAGCACGTTCTAAACATGAGTAACAAATAATACATATACAAGCACATGCATTAAAAATCATACTTTTATTCAAAATAAGCTAGCATAAAATTTTAAGCATAATTTAATCATAAATCTTCAAATCATAAAGATTTCCATCATTTATCATTTTGAGTGATGTTTGATCCTTGAAAGTGACTAGTTGTATCATGTGGTTGACTAATCTGTCTTAGCTCACCATGCGCATGGGGACAGGCACCTAGGCACCGACGTAAAATATAAATACGATCGTTGGGCTCCCTCTGGGCCTTCTCCCGTAAACGGGCTCCCTTTGAGGCCTTCTCCCTCACGATATTCCCAATAACCATATATCATATCCTTCTTGTCACTGTCAATTCAAATTCTTCAAAATATTTTTCTTTTCTTTTTAATCATAAAATATCGTGTCCTTTCCAAATTCGTAAAATAGTATTTTAGCAGTAAAAATTCATAGATTTATCACAAATAATAAAACATCATATTTTCATCATAAATGTTTAAAATATTGTTTAGCATGCGTTATGATTCTTCGAGACGTTGCCAGACCTTTCGTACTACCTAGGATGTAAAATGAACATTTTGCTCTTGGACTAAAAAATTCCTGATTTTGACTTTTTCTCTCTTTTGTTGAATCGAGATTATCACAAATAATTATTTAAGCTTAAATTTGACTTCTAATATTTTATTTAACTTAAAATCGGGCTTTTTGATTTAATTACTTATTTACTAAACCGTAAAGCTATTAGAGTAGGTGCACGTCGAGCCAAGTGTTGGCCGAGTGTTCACAATGAAACTCTATGTATAAACAATCTTTATTTTAATAATATTTGAAATTATTATTTTGGCACATCTTTATCTGTATACCCATGCTAGTTGCATAGATAAAGCCCTTGAATATACAAATAGTAGAAAGATTATGAGATGCTCATATGATGAGCATCATGAAACTCATATTTGGAATACTGTATATTCTAAACAGTTTCTAGTCGATTCAGCCGCCACTAAGGAGGATATAGGCCGCTCGAGTTCGAGACTAGTATCTGCGATGTGAGTACCATGTTTCATTGGTAGGGGACATTGTGATGTCCAAGCAGGCAGATAAGTGCTCCTTGTAGAGTGCACTGAACAACCCTCCATAAAGGAATTTCCAAGTGGTTCTCACTTATCGAGTGGAAACGTACTAGTTTATGGTTGTACACCATTAGTCCTTATGACCCGGGACAACATTGAGACTCTATGTGCTAGAATTACACTTTGACTTTTTACCGACTCTCATGGGGTCATCAGGTGGGAAGGTTGGGTGTTCTGTCGAAACATATAGGAGTCGATGCATTGTAGTCGGGGATTCACCGCTTACCTTCGAGTATGGATATCCTATGTGTTCTCATGTATGTGTAGTATGAAATCTCTGATCAGAGTATGGTGGTAATTATGAAAGGGGTTTCATAGATTACGCCATCGATGCAACTACGACATGACACATAGTATCGATTCATTGACAACTCTCGATATACCAATGGTTGTCGAATCGGTCGGGATATATGAGTTGAAGGGACCGTACTGTACGCTAACCATAATTGAATGGTTCTTGCAGGCACTATCATTTGATACCTAGGGAATCATGTAAGCGATGCTGCTAGGCGTTTAACATGATTGGTTGGGTACTATCAGACTTGAGTTCTGACGTTCTTATTATCAAAGAGTTGATAATTAAGAATGGAGCAATTGGGGTATGCTCGTATAAGGACATGTTTAGTCCGAATCACATGGAGATGTGAAACCACGGCTAGTTGTATCAGTGAACCATTGAGGGACCACACAAGTACTAGCTTTCTAGATCCCGTTGAGAAGTAAAATAGTTCAATGTGTTGAATGGCTTATAAAGGAGTTTATAAGCTTGAGGAAAAATAGAAGTATGACTTCTATGAGGGAAATGTAATTTTTAATTTATGAATGTGTTCTTAAATTAAAAGTTGGCCAAATAAATAATGTATTTGGAAATTGTGATTTTCATACATTATTATGGACTAAATTAAATTAATTCAAGTGTTGAATTAATTAAACACTAGTGGGCCTAGTAGAGTCCAAATAATTAAATTAATTCAAGTGTTGAATTAATTAAATAACATTGGGTCTTGTAGAGCTCAATTGAAAATAATTATTTAACTAGTGGGCTTGAGTAAAATCAAGTAAAGTTTAATTGAGCTCAAATATGTTTGGGACATTATAATAAAAGTCCATGGGCCTTGTAATTGTTACAAGCCCAAGTCAAAAGCATGCTTGGGAGGTGAAGAGTTGGAGAATACTTTTCATTAAAAAAATTGCATGGCATGCAAATTTTGATTCAACTTTTTACAACACCAAGAAAATTAATTCTTCTCCCTTCCTTGAAGCACTTGGCCGAAATTTTGAGAGGAATTCTCCTTCAATCTTTCTCTCTTTTCTTCTTCAATAGTTGAGGAAAGAAAACTCTTCTCAAAGAAAAATGCCATACATTTTCTAGTGCAAGTGTAAGGTGGATCTTTTAAGTTTGGTAGTGGGCTTGATTTTGAAGTAAAGAAGCTTGTAGATTTGTCTTGCCTTGAAGAGCTTAGTTGTATATCAACTAAGTTGGAGCCATCATCAATCTCAAGAGATTGATAGGTAACGATTTCTCAACACCCTATGAATGTCATAGTTGTGTTTTTGTATATGTTACATGCTAGTACATGAGGTGTTCAAATTTTTCCTTTAAAATTTTCGATTTTCATGCCTTGAAAAGATTTTTGAACTTCCGTTGCGCATTTGAACACCTAAAATCGATCCTCTTTCAAGTGGTATCATGAGCTAAGGGTACTAGTTTGTGTAGCATATACATGATATTATATTGAGAACCCATTTCTAACCGCATGAGATGATTTTTTGCAACAAAAATCAAGGCATATTTGGGCGTTTTTTGGGCAGCTTGGGCTGCCCGAGGGGCTGCCCGAAACGGGCAGCAAGGGCAGCCCAAAGTGCTGCCCGAACAACCCCATTTAAAATAAATTTTTTTTTTGGCATGTTGGCCGGAATCCGGCGACGGAGCTCCGGCGACGGTGATGACGACTAGGGTTTCCAAAAGTATTTTGGATTATCAAAGTGTCATGGGCCTTGAAGTTGTTGGGCCATGAGATGGCTAACATATTTGTGAAATTTAAATGGGCCAAAATGTTTTTGGTGAAAAATGATTTTTTGGGCCCTTAAATTTAAATTTATAAAAGTTGCAAATATTTTCTCATGAAATAAATAATTTAAGTTGGACTTTAATTATTTATAGTAAATGGTGATTTACAAGAAATTCGGTTATAAATAAATTAATTAGAAAGTAGACAAATGTGTTTGTATACTTTGTTAATTTAGTTTATAATCGTGGCGGTTAGTGATTGGATCAAGATATATAATATTGGAATCAATTAATTATTTTGATAATTATTTGATGGTGTATGATATGTGATATTATGCATGAAGGATGATCAAAAGCCCAAGCCCAATTTGCTAGGTGTATGCTAGGATATTTTGTGTTGAATGATTGTAATAATTATCAAATTTAAAGTGGGCTTGGTTTATGGCCCGTTCCCACCCCATGAGATGTATCCCTATTTGCCATGGATATTTATTTGTAAATATTAGTATAGTGGAAGATCAAGATTGGAAGATGGTGGCCTTGATGATTATGAAGATCGAAGACATGTAAATATTGGAAGCTTATGTAATAGTTGCATTTGTATCCCATGCATTTCCCTAGGATTGGACCTAGGCCCGTGCTTAGCTCACACGGGCCATTAGTTTTGGGGCGATTGATCATCCTTGTTTTGTTTACTACTTATAATATATGCATGATATGTTATAAATAATGAGTATGTGCGTTATTATTATGATAATAACAAAGTTGCATGAATCCGACAAACATACGATCAAACATGGCGAGCTTTTAAATAAAATTAATGATGAGACCTTTCAAAATTAAAAACCCTCATTTTGAATAAGATTCAAAATTAATATCAAGCCCGAAAATGGAAATTATAAATTTGTTTATAATTTTCATGTCTTCCATCGACAATGGGTGCATGATGAACGCTACCCATGCTCAGGGCTCGGCTCATATTATTGGGGGGGCCCTGCGTGCCGGAAAGCTGTGACATTCATTGACATGGTGATGTGAACTACGTGGAACTCCCATGATTTCGGCTCATATTATTGAGGAAAGCTCATGGCGACCGTCCATTAAGGTTCAACATCGATGGGTAAGGCTTGACACGTAAAGATGAACGACGTCATATTATTGGGTCCTAATCAAACATGAGACAAAAGTTTACGTAGAGGGTTGCATTGAGATGCAATTGGAAACTACCTTTTAGGAATTGTGATTGGCTGATATTATTCGGGATCATGATTCGCTAATTGGACCTTGCGTACCTACTGAGGAAAGGAGTTTCCCGTTTTCACTAGAGGGTAGTGAAAAGATGACAAAACAGTGGGAATAAACATTTATAAAGTAAAAGTCCATACTTTATATCTTAATAAATATTTTAAAATAGTCATTAACATTTATCTGTTATACTTTTCAGTACAATTTTTGACAATTTCTTCGATTCGCAATCCGCTATCTGCAATACTCGACAAACACGTATTAACCGGACCTAACTACGTCAATTGGCTAAGAAACCTAAAAATTGTCTTGAATTCGGAAAGGATAGCATATACACTGACTGAGTCGCCCCCTGTTGAGGCTCCGACTGACTGCACTCCTGAGGAATTGCAGACTTACAAGGAATGGTGTAACCATGACTTGAAAGCCAGGTGTTATATGCAGGCTTCTATGAATGATGAGCTGCAGAGGCGTTTTGAGGATGCAAAGAGTGCTGCTGACATTCATTTGCATCTCAAGTAGCTCTTTGGTGAGTAAACACGGCCTCTTAGGCATGCTACCAGTCAAGGAGCTGATCACTTTGCGCATGCGAGATGGGGCCTCAGGTCCATGAGCATGGCCTGAAGTTGATTGGGCTCGTGTACAAGCTCGTTGGCATGGATCTGATGTTGCCTTCGGAGTTGACCACCGACGTGTTGCTCTTATCGCTGCCCAGCTCATTTGATTCTTTTGTGGTGAATTTCAACATGAACAAGCTAGAGCCGACCCTTGAGGAGTTGGTTAACATGCTTGTTACGTTTGAATCCACCATCAAGAAAGAGAAGTTGGTTCTTTATGTGGGTTCTTCATCTGGTACGAAGATTGATCCACATGGGAAGGGAAAGAAGCGTTCTTTCCAACGTCCCAAGAAGAACGTGCCCTTGTTGAGGCAATCTTCGAATCCCGTCGTGGCAGCCACACCAGTTAAGGCTGACAAGACTAGTGATGTTTGTCATCACTGCAAGAAGCCTGGACATTGGAGGCGTAATTGCAAAGAATATCTTGCTCAGAAAAGTTCTGAAAATGGTATGTTCTACATTGAAGTAAACATTTCAATTAACTCTACTTCTTGAGTATTGGATACCGGCTGTGGCTCACATCTATGTAATGATTTGCAGGTGATGGGAAGAAGTAGGAGACTAAGGGGAGGTAATACCTTCTTGAGGATGGGCAATGGGGCAAGAGTTGCTGCCAAGGCTGTTGAAGATGTTTACTTATTGTTGAACAATAATTTTAAGTTAATTTTTTAAGAGAAGTTTTGTTTGTACCTGATTTGATGAAAAAATATTGTTTCCATTTCTATGTTGATAAAGATGAATATTCTTGTTTCTTTTGCAAAGGTGTTTGCAATATTTACAAGAATGAATGTTTGATTGGTACTGGTGAACTTGAAAACGATCTCTATAACTTAAAATTGAAAGATATTCCACTAAATGTCCATTACAAAGGCAGACATCATATGAGATATGGATGGGTAAGCCTCCCAAATATTCTTATCTTAGAATATGGGGGTGCCCTGCTTATGTGAAGCAGGTAGTGGGAGATAAATTGGATAGTCGATCCATTTTATGTTACTTTGTGGGATATCCAAGGAATTCATTTGGATACTATTTCTATCATACCCAAGAAACAAAAGTGTTTGTCTCTAGAAATGCAACCTTTTTGGAAAAGGAATTTCTATTGGATAGAAAAGGGGAGATGATAGAACTCGAAGAGGTTCGAGAGACACCCACAATTATAGAACCCACACCCGAAGAGCCAAGAGAGGAGATACAAGCTCCTAGAAGATCCGAGAGAGTCTCGAGACCACCTATGAGGTATGGTTTGCTTCTTGAAGAGGGCCATGATGAGCCTATCCATGGATGTGATCCAAGGACCTTCAAAGAAGCATTATCTGATGCCGATTCATCCAAGTGGCTTGAAGCAATGGAATCTGAGATGAATTCCAAGCATTCGAACCAAGTCTGGAATCTCTTGGATCCACCTGAGGGAATTTTTCCCATAGGGTGTAAATGGATTTACAAGAGGAAATTTGGGGCGGATAGGAAGGTATTGACCTTCAAAGCGCGATTGGTGGCAAAAGAATATACTCAAAGACAAGAAGTTGACTTTGAGGAAACCTTTTCTCCAGTTGCAATGTTCAAGTCCATAAGGATTTTGCTAGCCATAGCTGCATGGTATGACTATGAGATATGGCAGATGGATGTGAAGACAACCTTTCTTAATGGGGATATTAAGGAAGAGATTTACATGTCTCAACCTGAAGGGTTTACATCTATCGGAAGTGAGCATATGGTATGCAAACTTCAAAGATCTATTTATGATCTAAAGCAGGCATCTAGGAGTTGGAACCTCAGATTCGATAGTACAATCAAAGAGTTTGGTTTTGCTAAGAATCCTGAGGAACCCTGTGTGTATAAGAAGGTCAGTGGGAGTGCTGTGAGATTCCTGGTGCTGTATGTTGATGACATTCTACTCATTGGGAATGATGTAGGAATGTTGCAATCAACTAAGATATGGTTAGCGAGTAAGTTCTCGATGCAGGACTTGGGTGAAGCATCTTTTGTATTGGGAATACAGATCTATAGAGATAGATCGAGAAGATTGCTTGGTCTCACCCAGTCCACATACATTGATACCATCGTGAAGCGGTTCTCGATGGATGATTCCAAGAGAGGACATCTACCAATGTGTCATGGAGTGTCCCTATCCAAGTCTATGTCTCCCAAGACTGATGCAGAGATAGAGGCGATGACACGCATTCCGTATGCATCTGCGATTGGTAGCATCATGTATGAGATGATATCTACACGTTCTGACGTGGCTTTTGCACTAAGTGTAGTGAGTAGATATCAATCGAACCCTGATCTTCCACATTGGAAAGCTGTGAAAGACATCCTCTAGTATTCGAGAAGGACCAATAAGTTGTTCTTGGTCTATGGGGTGGAGAACTGAAATTGGAAGGCAATACCGACTCTAGCTTCCAAAGCGATATCGATGACTCGAAGTCAACCTCTTGGTTCATATTCATGCTCAATGGTGCTGCTGTCTCTTGGAAGAGTTCCAAACAAGACAGTACAGCGGATTCCACCACTGAGGCCGAATATATATTGCTGCATCAGATGCTGCAAAGGAGACTGTTTGGATAAAGAATTTCGTCCAAGAGTTGGACGTCATTCCTAATAGATTTGGTCCTGTCCCGGTGTTGTGTGACAACACGGGAGCTATAGCTCAAGCAAAGGAGCCAAGGTCTCATCAGAAGTCCAAACATATACTGAGAAAGTACCACATCCTCCGAGAGATAGTGGAAAGAGGAGATGTCACGATTGACAAAGTTGGCTCCGCAGATAATGTTGCTGATCCGCTAACTAAGCCTTTACCTGGACCATTATTCGAGAAGCATCAGCGAATCGATGGGTTTGAAGCATATGGGTAGTTGGCTCTACTGCAAGTGGGATATTGTTAGAGTAGGTGCACGTCGAGCCAAGTGTTGGCCGAGTGTTCACAATGAAACTCTATGTATAAACAATCTTTATTTTAATAATATTTGAAATTATTATTTTGTCACATCTTTATCTGTATATCCATGCTAGTTGCATAGATAAAGCCCTTGAATATAAAAATAATAGAAAGAATATGAGATGCTCATCATGAAACTCATATTTGGAATACTGTATATTCTAAACAGTTCCTAGTCGATTCAGCCGCCGCTAAGGAGGATATAAGCCGCTCGAGTTCGAGACTAGTATCTGCGATGTGAGTACCATGTTTCATTGGTAGGGGACATTGTGATGTCCGAGCATGCAGATAGGTGCTTCCTTGTAGAGTGCACTGAACAACCCTCCATAAAGGACTTTCCAAGTGGTTCTCACTTATCGAGTGGAAACGTACTAGTTTATGGTTGTACACCATTAGTCCTTATGACCCGGGACAACATTGAGACTCTATGTGCTAGAATTACACTTTGACTTGTTTACCGACTCTCATGGGGTCATCAGGTGGCAAGGTTGGGTGTTCTGTTGAAACATATAGGAGTCGATGCATTGTAGTCGGGGATTCACCGCTTACCTTCGGGTATGGATATCCTATGTGTTCTCATGTATGTGTAGTATGAAATCTCTGATCAGAGTATGGTGGTAATTATGAAAGGGGTTTCATAGATTACACCATCGATGCAACTACGACATGACACATAGTATCAATTCATTGACAACTATCGATATACCAATGGTTGTCGAATCGGTCGGGATATATGAGTTGAAGGGACCGTACTGTACGCTAACCATAATTGAATGGTTCTTGCAGGCACTATCATTTGATACCTAGGGAATCATGTAAGCGATGCTGCTAGGCGTTTAACATGATTGGTTGGGTACTATCAGACTTGAGTTCTGACGTTCTTATTATCAAGGAGTTGATAATTAAGAATGGAGCAATTGGGGTATGCTCGTATAAGGACATGTTTAGTCCGAATCACATAGAGATGTGAACCCACGGCTAGTGTTATCAGTGAACCATTGAGGGCCACACAAGTACTAGCTTTCTAGATCCCGTTGAGAAGTAAAATAGTTCAATGTATTGAACGGCTTATAAAGGAGTTTATAAGCTTGAGGAAAAATAGAAGTATGACTTCTATGAGGGAAATGTAATTTTTAATTTATGAATGTGTTCTTAAATTAAAATTTGGCAAAATAAATAATGTATTTGGAAATTGTGATTTTCATACATTATTATGGACTAAATTAAATTAATTCAAGTGTTGAATTAATTAAACACTAGTGAGCCTAGTAGAGTCCAAATAATTAAATTAATTCAAGTGTTGAATTAATTAAATAACATTGGGTTTTGTAGAGCTCAATTGGAAATAATTATTTAACTAGTGGGCTTGAGTAAAATCAAGTAAAGTTTAATTGAGTTCAAATATGTTTGGGACATTTAAATAAAAGTCCATGAGCCTTGTAATTGTTACAAGCCCAAGTCAAAAGCATGCTTGGGAGGTGAAGAGTTTGGGAATACTTTTCATTAAAAAAATTGCATGGCATGCAACTTTTGATTCAACTTTTTACAACACCAAGAAAATTAATTCTCCTCCCTTCCTTGAAGCACTTGGCCGAAATTTTGAGAGGAATTCTCCTTCAATCTTTCTCTCTTTTCTTCTTCAATAGTTGAGGAAAGAAAACTCTTCTCAAAGAAAATTGCCATACATTTTCTAGTGCAAGTGTAAGGTGAATATTTTAAGTTTGGTGGTGGGCTTGATTTTGAAGTAAAGAAGCTTGTAGATTTGTCTTGCCTTGAAGAGCTTAGTTGTATATCAACTAAGTTGGAGCCATCATCAATCTCAAGAGATTGATAGGTAACGATTTCTCAACACCCTATGAATGTCATAGTTGTGTTTTTGTATATGTTACATGCTAGTACATGAGGTGTTCAAATTTTTCCTTTAAAATTTTCGGTTTTCATGCCTTGAAAAGATTTTTGAACTTCCGTTGCGCATTTGAACACCTAAAATCGATCCTCTTTCAAAAGCGTTTAATTTCCAAATTAATTGAAACTTAATTTCATGCCTAAACTACCTTCGTGAACCATGAATTGACCCCCGTGGACATGGTTCAAGCCCTTCCCTTCACCAGGCCAAAATTCGAACCCTAACCTACCCATATTGAGTCACGGCTCAAATCCTTCGAGCCACCACCGAGACATCATGGACCAAAACATTTGCAAACCCTCTTGGACGCTAACCGACCTAGCCTAGACCAGCACGAACTAGCCCAAGCCTCTGTCAAAGCTCGTGCAGTCCTATTCCCCTCTCCAAGTCGCGGCCCTCATCCCCTCGAGCCACCACGAACCACGGTTTCCCCAGGTCCTGATACGACCCCTAGCCATCTTCCCTAGACCCTATTGGACCAGCCTAGCTAGCCCCACCTAGCCGCGAGCCACCCTAGCCACAGCCTTCCATCCGCGTGCATGAGGAAGAGTCCTACCTCTTGTGGACTCTTCCCTAGCTGCTATCAACAAGTCCTAGGCTTGCTAGGACTCTTCTTAACCCTGAACCAGGTCTAGCACAAGCCCATACCCGAGGCCTGACCGAGCCGCACGTTGCCATGCACCAAGCCGTGCCCATGATCGGGTGGCCCTCCATAGAAAACCCTAGGATCGTTTCTTCCTAGCCAAGCTTGACTCTAGCCCTCGTGTTTTCCCTTAAGGACTCTTTTCCCATCCCTTAAACACCTCCTATTGGCAGCGTGTCTTTAGAAATCGTAACATTTTCAAACAAGCGTAAAATCATCAAAATTTTGAAAGTATTTGTTCTATCGTTAAACGAATCGTGTTTAATTATTTTTCATGCAAAAATAAATAAAACAAGCATAATTTGACTTGAATGATGTGTCAAAGGAGTTTAGAAGCGTGCCTTTGCATTTTAGAACGCTCGAATATACGATCGTTGGCGTGGGGTGCGAAGAAGGACGAACGGGCGACGAAGACTCCTTGTTTTTTTCCTCCTCAAAATCTCGAAAATATGGAGTGTGTTGTGTGTGTGTGTATTTTCGTCTGAAAGAGCTTAATGAAGACCCTAGGTTTCTATTTTATAAATTTAAAATTTGCATGTTAATAGGCTTGAGTTTTATGCCTTTGAGTTTATAAGCAATTGGGCTTACTAATCTTAGATAAATTAGAACTAATAACACCTATTTAATTGAAAAATAAAAGTTTATAAAATTTAGTTTTCAAAAATAATACTTTTGGTCCTTTAAAAGTCCCTCGTTTGCCTAAAACCGGCTTTCCCGATAAAATCATACTCGTCTTATAAAATAATTTGGTCTCTACTATTTTTAGAAAAATTTAATCATATTTAGTCATATTAATAAGCCTTGAAAATATTAATTGAAAAAAATATTTTATCTTGGTCGTCATATTTATTTTCCTCAGCCTATTATCGAATATTCGGATAAAATCTTCAATTGTCATGAAATAGTGCAATCTAATTATTTAATAATGCAATTAGACCTTCAATCATATAATATACATCAAGTAAGCATTTAAAATCAATTAAATAAAACAATTAAGCAATTCAGCACATTTGCATGCATGTGGTTTACGTGGGTTGACTTTTGGACGTTACATGTCTTTAACCTAAAAGATTCACATCAGTAGGAAGTGAGCATAAAATATGAAAACTTCAGAGATCCATCCATGGACTCAAACATGCATCAAGGAACTGGAACCTCATATTTGAAAATACTATCAAAGAGTTTGAATACTGAGGAACCATGTGTATACAAGAAGGTCAATAGGAGTGTAGTAACATTCCAAGTACTTTATGTTGATGACATACTATTCATTGAGAAATATGTAGGGATGTTACAGTCAAGTAAAATATGGTTAGCTAGTAAATTATCCATGTAGTATATGAGTGAAACATCATATGTATTAGGAATAGAGATATATAGGAATACATCAAAGATGATGCTAGGGCTCACATAATCCACTTATATCAATATCATAACGAGGAGATTCTCTATAGAGGAGTCCAAGATAGGATATCTCTCAATGTGTCATGGTGTGACTCTATCGATTCTATGTGCACTAAGACTGATAATGAGATAGAAACCATGAGCCGTATCTCATATACATCTGTTGTAGACTGTATAATGTATGGTATGATATCTACTCGACATGATATTGAATTTGCACTGAATGTTTGAGCAGATATCAGTCGAATCCCAGAAAATTGCATTGGAAAATAGTGAAGGATATTCTTAAGTACTTAAGAAGAACTAAGAATTTATTCTTTGTTTACCAGATTGGAGAATTAAAAATAGAAGACCATATTGATTTTAACTTCCAATCAGATGTCGATGATTCAAAATCAACCTCTGGATATTTATTCAAGATAAATGGTATTGCAGTTTCTTGGAAGAGTTCCAAGCAAGATACCACAGCGGATTCAACCAACGAAGCCGAATAAATAGCTGAATCAGCTGAAGCAAAAAAAGCTGTATGGATGAGTAATTTTGTTTAAGAGTTGGGTGTCATTCCTAAAACAGTTGATCCAGTCCAGGTCTACTGTGACAAAATCGGTGCCATTGTGCAATAAAAATAACTGAGGTCACATTAGCGATCCAAACATATACTGAGGAAGTTCCACATAATCCGATAGATTGTGGGAAGAGGAGATATACAGTGGAGAGAGTCTCCTCTGCAGATAATATTGTTGATCCACTGACGAAGCCTCTGTCAGGACTATTATTTGAGAATCATCGTGAAACAATGTGTCTGAAATATATGTGTAGTTTGCTGTAGGGAAAATGTGAGATTGTTAGAGTGACTTGAGCTTTATTGACTTTTATGTAAAAATAATCTTTATTTTAATACTATTTTATGATTATATTTACTTGTATCATTTACTTTATTTTAATACTCATGCAAGCTGCATAAATAAAGCTCTTGAATATTCAATAGGTATCATGGGATCTGTTTCGCAACGTAAGATCCTGAAACTCATTACGAAGTGTACCATATATTCTAAACAAGTTTTTAGTCGAATCAGCATTCTAAAATAAAGATAAATGTTTCTTGAGCTTGTGACTAGCATATGTGATTTAAACATCATGTTTCATTGGTAAGATCGTGAAGACGTACATGCATACAAATGAGTTATCATTTGATGATGCACTGAACAACTCTCACTTGGACTATCCAAGTAGTTATTATTTATCGAGTGGAATAGTTCGCGGTTATGGTTGTACACCATTAGTACTTTGGCCCGAGACAACATAGAGGCTCTACGTACATGCATGCACTTGAATCCATTTACAGGCTCTATTGATGCTCATCAGGTGGTGAGATTGAGTGTATTTTCAAAATACGTAGGAGCCAATGCATTATTGATATGAGTCCTCGTATGAAGAAAAGCGAACACGATTAAATATGAATCGCGCCCTCAATTCAATAACGAACAAGGATCTTTGTTATGATGTCCCGATCATTTGATTCAAGCAATGCGCAATCTTCACCCCTAAACTACGTGGTTTAGTAATAAACGATCACAAAGAAACAACCGAAACTCAATCGAACCTTCAAAGAACTCGTTTTTGACAATCTGCATGAGGAACAATCGACAAACGCCCGAAAGTAAAACTTTGATAAGTTTGATTTTGATTACAAAGCAAAAGCCTTGAAAAAGTTGAGAGCAAACTCAAAACTATTGTATAAAATCAATGATAATCTGAATTGTCTTCAAAATTCGTCCAAAATAATGTTTACATACTCAAAAGATAACAAAATCTAGTTGCCAAAATAATTAGGACTCTAATCAAAGAAACGAGGATTTTCTCGCAGCGGGCTCGCGCTCGGGCGGTAGGATCTTACCGCTCGAGCGCCGAGGGTTCTACACATTTGGCGCTCGGGCGGAAAGATTTGGCCGCTCGGGCGCTAAGTGTTCTGTAATTTTTCTTCATGGGCAGTAAGTGTGGCGCTCGGGCGGTAAGCTTTGGCAGCTCGGGAGCCGGTGCTTCAGGAATCCCCTTCATTTATCACTTGAATAGTGTTCCTTTGGCCTCCAAACTTACTTCCACGCATCATGAACCCTTCGGCACTTTGCACCTAGCTCGTAAGCCCTTCTTGATTGCTCATGACTCCCGGTAGTGCCTCCTTGAATCTCTTCAGTCGTCCTCTCGTGATTGATCCTTCCAACAACTCTAAAAGATCCCATGCTTTCCTTGGAGCTTGACCATACGTGTTCGCATCATCCTCCCCTTCTTGAAAAGGATTTGTTCTCAAATCTTGTTCATCACCTACATCAAACAAAGAAATATCACTAACGTTAAAAGTAGAACTGACGTTATACTCACCCGGCAGATCTAGTTTTTTAGGCGTTGTCATTGATCCTTTCGAGGACTTGAAATGATCCATCACCCCTAGGTAGTAGCTTTGAACATCGCTTCTCAGGGAACCTTTCCTTACGCAAGTGTAGCCACACCCAATCACCCTTTTCAAACACCACCTTCTTCTTCCCCTTGTTGGCTTGCTTGGTATATAGCTCATTTTTCTTCTCTATGTTGGCCTTGACCTTTTCATGCAAACTCCTCACAAATTCTGCCTTCTTTTTACCAGTCCATGTTTAACCTTTCACTCACAGGTAAAAACATCAAATCCAACGGAGTCAAGGATTAAAACCATAAACAATCTCAAATGGCGAATAATTTGTAGTAGAATGCACACTTCGATTATAAGCAAACTCAACAAATGGCAATCATTCTTCCCAATTTTTCAAGTTCTTCTTAAGTATAGCACGCAAAAGTGTTCCTAAAGTTCTATTAACAACCTCAGTTTGTCCATCCGTTTGAGGATGACAAGTAGTAGAAAACAACAAGTTTGTGTCAAGTTTAGCCCACGAGGTCTTCCAAAAGTAACTCAAAAATCTAACATCACGATCAAACACAATAGTCCTAGGCATACCATGCAACCTAACGACTTCTCTAAAGAACAAATTTTCGATGTTAGATGCATCATCAGTTTTGTGACAAGCAATAAAATGCGCCATTTTCGAAAATCTATCCACCACAATAAATATAGAATCCCTCCCCTTCTTTGTCCTAGGAAACCACAAAACGAAATTCATAGAAATATCAACCCAAGGTTCACTAGGGATGGGAAGTGGTGTATACAACCCATGTGGTTGAGTTCTAGACTTAGCTTGCCTACAAGTTATGTACTTATCACACACTCGTTCAACATCACGCTTCATAAGTGGCCAATAGAAATGCTCATGTTAAGCATTCAAAGTTTTAGCCACACCAAAGTGTCCCATGAAGCCAACCCCATGTGCCTCCCTAACAATATTTTCTCTAAACAAGAAACCATGATACAAATAAAATTTGTCATGTGGACCATGCATACATGTTTCAAAGACACCTATAAAATCATCATCTAACATATATAACTCATTGACATGCTCAAACCCCAAAATTTTAGATTCCAAGGTAGAGAATAATATGTACCTTCGTGATAATGCGTCGGCCACAATGTTTTCCTTACCTTGTTTGTACTTGATTATGTAGGGGAATGTTTCTATGAATGCCACCCACTTGGCATGTCTCTTGTTCAACTTCTGTTGCCCCTTAAGATGTTTTAAGGATTCATGATCTGTATGAATCACAAACTCCCTAGGCCTCAAGTAGTGCTGCCACGTCTCTAGCATCCTCACAAGTGCGTACAACTCCTTGTCATACGTCGGATAGTTCACCACTGCTCCATTGAGCTTCTCACTAAAGTACGCCACCGACCGTACTCCTTGCATCAAAACTCCGCCAATACCTACACCTGAAGCATCACATTCAATTTCAAAAGTATTAGAAAAGTCAGGCAAAACAAGTAAAGGAGCATTAATTAATTTTTGCTTAATCATATTAAAAGACTTCTCTTGCTCCTCGTCCCAATGGAATGGGACGTTTTTCTTTATCATCGCCGTCATCAGTGTCGCAAGTGTGCTAAAATCCTTTACAAACCTCCTATAGAAGCTTGCAAGACCATGAAAACTTCGGACTTGACCAACAGTAGTAGGCGTTGGCCAATCTCGAATAGCACATACCTTGTCTTCATCCACTTGTTTTCCCTGAGCTTACCGCAAAACCAAGAAAGACAAGTTTGCTTGTACAAAAATCACATTTCTTTAAGTTAGCATATAAACTCTCCGCTCGAAGTGTGATTAACACAAGTTTTAAGTGTTCAACATGCTCTTCTAAAACTTTTTCTATACACTAGGATATCATCAAAGTAGACCACAACAAATTTCCCTATGTGTGCACACAAAACATGGTTTATTAACCTCATAAAAGTGCTAGGAGCGTTAGTTAAGCCAAAAGGCATTACCATCTACTCATATGACCCGTTTTTGATCTTAAAAGCCGTTTTTCACTCATCACCTTCCCTCATTCTAATTTGGTGAAAACCACTCTTCAAATCAATTTTACTAAAGATACCAGATCCATGTAATTCATCTAACATATCATCTAATCTAGGTATGGGATGCCTATACTTGATGGTTATATTATTGATTGCCCTACAATCCATACACATACGCCATGAGCCATCTTACATCACAAGGAGACATGGACTTACGCACAAAACCCCTTTCTAACAACTCACTTACCTAACGTTGAAGCTCCTTAGTGTCCTCCGGATTGCACATATAAGCTGGACGATTTGGCAATGCACTTCCCGGGCACAAAATCAATTTGGTGCTCAATCCCCCTCAATGATGGTAGTCCTTGAGGTAGCTCATCCGGAAATTTATCATCAAACTCCTACAAAAATGAAACAAAAATTCTCGGAAGGGACCCAACTATATCACTTGTGTTAAAGAGGATCATCTTTATAAAGAATCAACACAAGTGGTTCATGTGTGTGCGTCAATTGCTTCAACTCATTCTTTCGGGCCATATATGTTTTCTTTTTGTCCTCTTTCCTCTCATTTTCTTTCCCCTCATTTTCTTTCCTCTCTTTTTTGTTTTGTATGGTCGTCTCACTCTTTTGATCACTCTTTTTTTCAGCCATTTCTTTTTTGCTCTCAAAGGCCATCTCACTTTTTTGTTCACTCTTTCTTTCGGTCTCTTCTCACTTCTTTTTTTTTTCAATTGGTCCTCCAACACTTGCTTTGGGGACAATGGAAGCAATACAATAGGTTCCTTCTTCAATACAAATGAATGCCTATTCTTGAACCCGTCGTTAGTCACTTGCCTATCATATTGCCATGGCCTACCTAGCAAAATATGACAAGCATGCATTGGCACCTACATCACACAATACCTCATCAACATACTTCCCAATTGAAAATGCAACTAAAACTTGCCTATTAACCTTCACTTCCGCATAATCATTCAACCATTGAAGCCTATATGGTTGCGGATGCTTCAATGTAGGCAAACCCAATTTCTCCACCATCTCAATACTAGCCACATTAGTACAACTCCGCCCATCTATGATTAGATTGCAAACTTTTTGATTTACAAAACACCTAGTATAGAACAAGTTTTCCCTTTGGTTAGTATCCTCCTCCTTGACATGGGCACTCATGATCCGTCTAGTCACTAGTGCTTCTCCTACGACCGCCTCATAACCTCATGGGAATCCTCTAATGTAGGCTTCTCATCATCATTATCCTCGTCATCCCCCTCACTTTGAGACTCATACCCACCATAGTCATTCAATATCATTACCCTCTTATTATAAAATTGACTAGCAATATGACCAACTCCTTGACACCTAAAACATTTAATATCTCTAGAACGATTAAGAGGAGTTTCAGTTTTACCTTGCGCTCCTTTTTTTAGGCGTCTCTTGCTTGGTCTCAATTTTGGGCTTGGTCATCATCTTATTCTCCTCACGTTTAACCACATTTGATCGCCAAGAATATGATGAACTCCCAATTTGATTGGTGCGGCCAACTCCTCGTCTCTTGAGTTGTTGCTCCACCTTTATGGCCATTTGCACCATCTCGTCTAGATTCAAGTAGTGTCTAAGCTCCACTTGATCTTGAATCTCCCTGTTCAAACCACAAAGAAAACGTGTCATCGTCGCCTCACTGTCTTCTTCTATATTTGCCCTAATTATGACTACTTCCATCTCTTTATAGTAGTCCTCAACTACTCTTTACTCTTTGCCTCAAAGTTTGTAGCCTCTTAAACATCTCCCTATAATAGTGATTGGGCACAAACCACTTCCTCATGACCCTCTTCATCTCATCCCAAGTTTCAATGGGTCTCCCATTATATCTCCTCCTAGTTGTCACTAGTTGATCCCACCAAATGAGAGCGTAGTCTAGAAATTAAACCACCGCCAACCTAACCTTCTTTTGTTCGGAGTAGTGGTGACATTCAAACACAAACTCTACCCTCTTTCCCCTCTCTAAATATGCCTCCGGGTCAGATTTCCCATGGAACGATGAAATCTTCATCTTAATACTACCCATGTTACCATCTTCCCTATCATCGTATCTACCCCGTACGGCTCCTCTTCTTCCTCTACCAAATCCTCTATCTCGTCCGTTCATAGCCCAATTTTCATTTTGGCTCTCCTCGTCTCCTCCCAAATCATACTCTTCCTCTTCTTCTCCTTTACCCAAATGTTTAGGCTTAGATTTATCTCCACTAGTGCTAACTTCAGGCCTACTCATCCTCTCATGTAACGGCTCCAACTCGGCCCTCATCATCCTAGAGAAATGTCCAAACAACGCCTCCATTTGAACTTTAGACAAGCCTTGGTTAGACCTATCTCTTTCCTCCTTGTCAATTTTTCTTTCGGACATTGTACCTGCAAGAAATGTTAGTATAAAGAAAATAGAATATTCCTCACCCAAATTCTCACGGTCACTTCAAATAAAATTCACTCATCTCTCTTCTTTTTTTTTCACTACAAATACTCACCGGTCGCTCCAAAGAAAATTCACTTGCACTCAAGTATTTTCACTCGAATTCGAGATTTCCCCCAAAGGTGCTCAAGATTTGTATTTGTGTATATCAAACAATCAAGTTCAACTCGTGAACAATTGTAATCGACTAACTTAGACTATGTAGACAAGAAATTTGAAAATATAAATATATATTTTTTTGACTGTGAAAGACTATTGAATATGACTCACAAAAGAGAATAGAACAAAATATCAAAACCAAATAATGGAAATTTTCGAAATTTTTTGTACTCTTTTGTTTTTTGGCTGAGTACTACTCGAAAATTCAACAAAAAAATCATCCAAAATTCGAGAAACTGACGAAGATCGATAGAAAAAAACAGATCTGAAAAAGGAACAAAAGAATAAACAGATTTGAAAATAGAACGAGATAATATAGCGATAAAATTACTTGAATTCAATGAACCTAAGTCTGATACAAAATAATATGAATCCTCGTATGAAGAAAAGCAAACACGATTAAATATGAATCACGCCCTCAATTCAATAACGAACAAAGATCGTTGTTATGATGTCCCGATCTTTTGATTCAACCAATGCGCGATCTTCACCCCTAAACTACGTGGTTTAGTAATAAACGATCACAAAGAAACAACTGAAACTCAATCGAACCTTCAAAAAACTCGTCTTTGACAATCCGCATGAGGAACGATCGAAAAATGCCACAAAGTAAAACTTTGATAAGTTTGATTTTGATTACAAAGCAAAAGCCTTGAAAAAGTAGAGAGAAAACTCAAAACTATTGTATAAAATCAATGATAATTTGAATTGTCTTCAAAATTCGTCCAAAATAATGTTTACATACTCAAAAGATAACAAAATCTAGTTGCCAAAATAATTAGGACTTTAATCAAGGAAACAAGGATTTTCTCGCAGCTGGCTCGTGCTTAGGCGGTAGGATCTTACCGCTCGAGCGTCGAGGGTTCTGGACATTTGGTGCTCAGGCGGTAAGATTTGATCGCTCGGGCGCGAGGTGTTCTGTAATTTTTCTTCTTGGGCAGTAAGTGTGGCGCTCGGGCGGTAAGCTTTGGCCGCTCGGGCGCTGGTGCTTCTGGACTCCTCTTCATTTTTCACTTGAATAATGTTCCTTTGGCCCCCAAACTTACTCCCATGCATCACGAATCTTTCGGCACTTTGCACCTTGCTCGTAAGCCCTTCTTGATTGCTCATGACTCCTTGTAGTGCCTCCTGGAATCTCTTCAGTCGTCCTCTCGTGATTGGTCCCTTCGGCAATTCTAAAGGATCCCATGCTTTCATTGGACCTTGATCATCCGTGTTCGCATCAATTATAGTCAGAGATTCACCGCTCACCTACGGGTGAATATATTCTTTGTGATCTGATAAGTTGATAATGTAAAGAATCTCTGCCCAGATTAAGACATGTGTATTTTGGAAATATGTTTCCTCAGTTGCATATAGCATATCACTGAAATTACTCAAAGATATATGTAACGTCCCGAAAATTCGATGGTCCACGTGAACCACATGCATGCAATATTATTAAATCGCTATAATATTTTAATTAAATGATTTTGAACGCATGAATGATTTATTTTAAGTGACTAAATGAGTAATCATGTTATTTTGCCCGATTCCATGATTTAAAGATTTTCAGGCGAATATCGGTGGTTGGCTGAGGACGGAGGACCGGAGACGATTAAGGTGTTAAAGATTTAAAAGATAAAATTTTATTTTTAGTTAAGAAAATAATTATTTTAAATAATTTAATAATTATGGAATTTTTAAGGTCAAATTTAAATCAATTGGTGGGACCAAGGAATTTTATGTATTTTATAAGGGGATTTTTGAAATATATATATGTATTTCGACCGATTAGTAGAAGGATAAAAAAATTCTAGTACTTTTTAAGCAAAACGAGTAGTGGACGTTTCAGTAGGTATCAGAGCAATGTTCTTGTAAAGTTTACATGCTTTATATGATTTTTATGGTGTTACATGCATAAGTACATCCTGCATAAGTACATGATTTATATGATTACGTCACATGTTTAATAGCTTTATGAGAATATATGTTTTATGTGTTTAAAATTGTTCAAAAATGGATTAAGTATATGCTGCATGATTTAAAAACATGGACGGTATTTATGTTTAAGCTTGCATGATAAATGATTTTATGATTAAATATGCATCATTGCATGATTTTTAAAGGTAAAAGATTATAGAATTTAGAATTTTTACGAATGTTACGATATGAAATAAGAAACTATATGATTTTCATGCATGCTGGCTTTGTGGTGGAATTGGACATGTTTAAGAATTTGGTTAATGGACCTTAGAAAAAGTTGAAAATTATTGGACTATATTGATTTTTGGGATTTAGTATTTATGTTCTACTTCTTGGGTCATAAGTTAATCGTGAAGATAATGAATACTCTATGGGAAATGTAGATTTTCTAAGAAAATACTGATGATTCGTGATTACTAGTTGAGTTAATTTTTTAGAATTACACATAAGTAATAATGATTCGAAGACTGCGATGATCATTAGAAGTAAGAAAATGTATAAAATGGAATGTTAGGATTCGATGGAAATGTATTATCGGTTATGAGAATTGATTTTGGGTTAATAAGCTTAAAATTATTGAAAATTATGTCATGTGAAACCTGTAGAAGGGAATTAAGAATGCCTAAAAACTTATGAGTTAATTGTAGGATTTTCAAAATTTAGGATCAATTGGGTAATTCTTGAGGAAATTAGGAAATTATTTTGCAATTGTTAAGAAATTTGGGGACTAGTTTAGCAATAATTTAGAATTGAATGGATATTTAGAACTTCGAAATATAATAAGTTGATGAACATCTTAGGTATAATATAAGGAAAGTAAGATACAATAAGTTTGGACCTCCATTTATAATACTGGAAATTGTAAGAAAAGTCGAAATTCGATGTTATAATAACATAGAATTAAGGTCGTTTTAAATTGCGATTCGCAAATGAGGATTTAGAAGGAGAATTTAATTAGGATTGAGGAGACATAAGGACATCCTAAAACTTATTTTATCAGAGTATCGCAGCGGAAGCGTGGATTATTGAGATACTAGAAGTAAGAGTTTAAACTTTTGATTATCGAGGATAAGCGAATTTCGAGGACAAAATTCAATTTAAGGTGAAATTATCATCACACAGTTGGCTTATGCTTATCAAATTTGAATTTAATCCTTCAACATGAAGCACATTGTGGAACTTTGGTAGTCCTTCAACATTCAATGTACCATTTCCAACAATCCTTCCTTTAGCTCCCCCTCCATAGGTTACTCTACCACATTTTTTTTCAACATAATCAGTTAGATGTTCTTGTGATCCTGTCATATGGCGTGAGCTTCCACTATAAAAATACCAATGACCTGCAGTGTTAGTTTTCAATGAAGTATAGACAACTTTACAGTGAGTTTTTACCTTTGGTACCCAAATTTGTCTTACTGTAGGTCGGTGGTTGGAGGTGTTGCGGGAAATGTTGGACAACATTCGGGGCAACATTTGGCTCGACTTTTGATTCATGCGATCATCCCTGAGTTTAAAACAGTATGACCTGATATGATCAGGCTTAAAGCAGTAATAACATGCATACCTTCGTTTTCTTCTCTTAGGGACATGTGTAGTATGTTGTCTTTTTGGTGGAGAGCTTTTGGTTGAAGATGTAGTTTGAGATGGTGTGAATGTTTCAGTTTTTCCTTTCACAAACACAGTAGATTTTGAAGACTCGCCAATTTCAAACACACTATCTTTGAAGCCTAAGCCTTTTTTGTCATCTCTTCCCATCAAAAGTATGGAATCAAGCTTGGATGTGCTTGGATTGAAATTGGTGAGTGTCTCAGTTGCCTTATTGAACTCATCCTTGATCTTCGAAAGTTCTAAGTCCTTTTTGTTCAAAATTACTTCAAGTTTGGCAACCACGGGTTTTAGATTGATGTTTTCTTTCATAAGAGTTGAGTTAAGCTTGTTTCTTTTGGTCCAATCCTCAAAAAATTCTTCATACAGTTTTTGAACACTCTCAAGAGTAATCTCTTCATCATCAGCTTCTGATTCATCATCTCCACTCGAATTTCCAGAAGTTGTGGATTTCAAACACACTGATTTTTGCAGATGTTGCGGCAAGATGTGGCAACACCTAGGGCAACACCTAAAGGATTCACTTGCAACCAGTGTTTTTCTTCATTCTTTGGTCGAAACTGTTGTTGGACAGGAGGTTTAGGAGATGGTGGTCGAAGTGCTCCGTTTGCAAGTGATGTGTCCATTAAATATTTCTGTAAAAAAAAAATAAAAACCAGAATTAGCACTTAGTATATCAAGAATAGGCTCTGATACCACTTGTTAGAATTATTTTATCTGACAGATGCTCAAAATAATAAGAATATCAGTATATTATGTAAAATAGAAAATTTGTGTTTTGTCAGAATTAGGTGTTGTTCCAGATGTTACAACATTTGGAGACAACATGCAGCGGAATATTATATTTTGTAACACAAATTCACTTAACTTAAACAGATGGACGAGATTAAATTTGAACAAGTATAAATACTTGTGCGGTGCCTTATGACAAAAATTAATGACTAGAAAAACCAATCGTTTACAAAAACTTATCACTAGTGATTGTCACTAAAATCAATTTCCTCAACAAGTTAAGAAAACAAATGCTTTCTAAAACAAATAACCAGAATAAAACTAAGACAAGAAAGCAAAAACGTGTTGCTAAAAAGTAGATCCACGAGAAGCAATCTTCGGCCAACTTCTTCCCAGACTGTTGTCCGCAGATGTTCTCAACATTCACAGCAACACTTTATCACACTCTTCACAGCACGTCTCTTGAATAAGGTTTTCTCTGAATTTCTGAACGTGCACACGTGAGTGAATATTGACCGAGGAAGAGGAAGAAGGCCACCACAAAAATCTCCCACGAAAATCTCCACGAAAATCTCTCCAATAAAAATTCTTCCACAAAAATTCTCCTCACGTGAAAACTCTTCACGAAAACTTTCCACAAAAAACACTCTGTCTCCACGAAAATTCTACACACGAACTCTCTGAATTTTTCCCACGAAAATTCTTTCTTTTAAGCTCCCACGAAAATCACCTCCACGAAAATTCTACACGTGAATTCTCTGAATTTTTCTTCTTCTCTCTCACTTCTCTCTCTCTCTATTTTTGAATCTTCATCTCTTATATTTAAAATTCACTTCATCTCACAAGGAAATCTACAAAATAAATAAATCAAGAGTTAAATCAATAATATCATATCTTCAAGATCTTTATCATAAATATAATATCTAGAAAAGTAAAACACAATATTCCACATAATCTTATCAAGATGAAATTAAAATTAAGGAAGATATTATATCACAATAAAATCTTAACATAATTATCTAGAAAGGCAAAATCATAATTAAATATTATACTTAATCAAATCAACAAGGAAAAAATAATATTAAGGAAATCAATTTTATATGTAAATTATATTTCCCTTCAAAAGCATTAAGTGCATCAGGTATTTTTCCTTCAAGATAATTGTTTTCCAGGTGAAGACGTCCGAGCAGAAGGCAACTGCCCAAAGTGCTTGGCATAAATCCTGATAATCTATTGTTAGACACGTCCATGTATACAAGATTACTTAGAAAATCGACTTCTTGTGGAATAGAACCCGTGAAGGCATTGTTGGCCAAGTTAAAAGAAATCGAAATGGATGAAAGGCTAAAAATGTCTGGAGGTATTGGCCCGATGAAATTGTTAAAGGAAAGGTCTAAGTATAGCAAGCTGGTGCAATTACTTAGACTTTGAGGAATCGTTCCTCCCAAGTGGTTATAACTCAAGTCAACATGATTCAACAACGTCAAGTTCCCAAGAGAAGCTGGTATCTCATTTGCCAACTTGTTTACATCCAGATAAATTTCTTGCACCCTACTTAGTTTTCCTATGCCGGAAGGAATAGGACCGTCAATAAAATTGCCTTCAAAACCGATGCGTGTCAGACCAATGAGGTTTTGAATACCCGAAGGAATGTTTCCATGTATTTTATTATCATCTAGGTACAAGACTCTAAGCTGACTTGAGAGATTGGCGATGGAGTCTTGCAAAGAACCACTCAAAAGATTATCGGCGGCAACTAGTACTTCAAGATTAGTACAATTTGTCAAGGATAAAATAAAGTTAATATCTTCTCAATACTGTTAGAGTAAATGAGGAGTTCTAGAAGAGATGGAAGCCTGTTGTAATATTTTAGATTTTTCCCTGTAAATTTGTTTGAAAATAAATATATTCTTTCAAGAAAGGAAGCATTTGAGACTGAAAGTGGAATGGGTCCATTTAAATCATTCGCTCCCAAATCAAAATACGTCAGTTTTGGAAGTGTGAAGCCTATATTCCAAGGAATGTTTCCTTTGAGTCTATCGTGGCTCATTATGAAATAAGATATACTGGAAATAATATATAAACCAGATGGAATTGCACCAGTCAACTCGTTGTTCGATAAACTGATAACCAATAAGCTCCGGAGATTGACAAGTGACTCGGGAATTTCTCCTTGCAACACACAGTTTGCCAGAGATAACATACCTAAACCGGTTAGATTTCCCATAAATGGTGGAATATTGCCAGAGAGATTTTTTTTGGCTAAGCCTAAAGCTTTAAGTTTAGACAAAGAACCAAGCTCTGGTATGATGATTCCTGTGAGTTCGTTGTCGATCAAATTCAGGTAATAAAGATTTGAGCACATGGACAGGTTTCTTGGTATCCCTCCACTGATAGAATTGTTACTGAACTCAAAAAACTGGAGCCGCCTCAAACGACCAAACTCTTCTGGGATTTCACCTGTGAAAGCTGTTGTTTTGTAAAATAAACTTTCTAAGAAAAGAAAGATTGCCTAAATGGGGTGAAAGGGATCCCACGAGGCCACGGGACATCAAGTTAATGGATACAACTTGTCCTCGATGCCTTTTGCTGCAGAGAATTCCTTCCCAATCACCAAAATGTACAGATTCATTCCACAACCTCAGAGACCCCAAGGGATCAACATGAATAGCGTTCTTGAAGGCCGGTAGGGCTGAAAAATCGGTTTCGTTGCTCAAGCAAGTCACAAGAGTAGTGGTAAAATACAAGAACAGAAGGCTTAACAACAACTCCATGGAATGAGTATTATTGCTAGAAATTAGCTTTGCCATTGCTAGTTTTTGTTGGTAATTAAAATGAGAAAGAAGAGAAGACTTGAATAAGTTGCTGTAGCTTGAAGGGAAGTCAGAACACACTTTTCAACGTTAAGCATTACAATTTAAATAACAAACTAATCCTAAAAAAAGCCATGAAAAATTGAATATGAACAGCACACCCCAACCAACTCCTAAGAATGAGGAACAACTTTGACTCAATCAAACTTAGACTTGTTCAGCAGTCCTAAGCATGTATTCCAACACTCCTCCTTGCTTTAGGAGCTGTGAATACCAAGTTTCTGTCTTAGAAACTCAAACTTGCTGACTGGAAGTAGCTTTGTAAGCAAATCTGCCAATTGATCTTCATATTTGCAGTAAACCAAATTCACAAGTTCTTCTTTCTTGCACTTCTCTTAGAAAAAACAATTTGATGTTGAAATGTTTAGTTTTCCCATGAAACACAGGATTATGGGAAATGACAATGGCTGCTTGGTTGTCAACAAAAATCTCAGTGCTTTCTTTCTGCTCCAGAATTAGTTCCATTAAAATCTTCCTCAGGCACAAAGCTTTATTGACAGCAGCTGTTGCAGCAACAAATTCTGCTTCAGCAGTGGATTGAGCTACGGTTTCTTGCTTCTTCAAACTCCATGAGAAAATACTAGATCCAAGAGTAAAACAGTAGCCTGAGGTACTCTTCATATCATCAATGGAACCTACCCAGTCACTATCAGAGAAGCCAACCAGATTGAACTCCTTACTTCTTGTGAATTTAACACCGAAATCACTTGTACCTTTGACATACCGAATCACTCTTTTGGCAACCCTGAAATGAAATTCACTTGCACAATGCATAAACCTAGATAAGATACTTACAACATTTAAAATATCAGGACGTGTTGCTGTAAGATACATCAAGCAACCAATCAAACTTCTGAAATATCCTTCATGAACTTTATCAGCTCCATCTTCCTTACACAACTTCTCCTTTTGATTCATAGGAGTGCTTGCTTCCTTGCATTCTTCAAGCATAAACTTCTTCAAAATCTCCTTGGCATACTTCTTCTAGCAGATGAAGACTTCATGCTCAGCATGTTTAATTTCCATTCCAAGGAAGAAGGTCATCAACCCAAGATCTGTCATCTCAAAAACCTTCATCATTTCTTGTTTGAAGTTCTCAACCAGCTGTGCATTATTTCCTGTCAGCAAAAGATCATCGACATAAAGAGAGACTATCAAAACATCAATACTTTGATGTTTGACATAAAGAGTGGTCTCAGACAGGCTTTTTTTAAAACTTAACACTACAAGAAAAATGATTTTCCGCACCATATCATCAACAGCATGCATTAAAAGAACGCTGCGAATAGTACTTTTAACGGCGTGCATCAATATGTGTGCTGTTAATATTGTTGCACTTGACAGAAATAACGGCGTGCATTAAAAGCACACTGCGGAAAGTAATATCCGCAGCGTGCATTTATGTGTGCTGTAAATATTATATACTTTCTGCAGCGTGCTTTTAATGCGCGCCGTTAATAACATATACATTAACGGCGGGCATGAAAAGCACGCTGCAAAAAGTAATATTATATACTATCCACAGCGTACAATAATGTGTGCTGTTAATACCCTATATGCGAATTTTTTAATTACCGACGGTTTCAGTCAAACCGTCGCTAATTTAAAAGTGGCGACAGTTTTAAAAACCGTCGCTAACTTTAGAGACGGTATAAGATAAACCGTCGCCGATTGACAATCGACGACGGTTTAATTAAACACCAGCGACGGTTATTAGTAAGTCGCTAATAGCTGTAAAACAGCGACGATTATATATAAACTGTTGCTAATAGCGACGGTTTGACGGAAATCCGTCGCTAATAGTCGCAAATTATCTATAAATATCCGATTTCCATTCCACTTTCCTCCACACCACTTCACAAAACTTAAAATTGTTCTCTCTTATACGATTTTAATTTCGATTTAGGTACATTTTTTTGTTTCAATTTTTGGTTAATTTATTAAGTGTTAGTTAAGATCATCAGTCAATATATCATAGTTGTATTTTAGTTTTTTTTTTAAAATTTATTAAATTAAAAAAGTAATTTTTTTTATTTTTACGCAAACTTTAGCGACGGTTTATTTAAAAACCGTCGTTAATGTAGCGACGGATAATAAACCGTCGCTACTTTAGCGACGGGGTCTTCGGTTTTAAACCGTCGCTAATTGTGAAAAACCACCGCTAATATTTAGATTTTTTTGAATATTAACGACGTACATTGTACGCTGCGGATAGTTGTAATAACGGCGTACATATGCACGCCGTTGATAATATTATGAACAGCGTGCACATGTACGCTGCGGATAATCTTGAACTTTCAACAGCTTTCAACTTCGCAGCGTGCAATGTGCGCCGTGGAAAGAGAATTTGCACGCTGCGAAAAGCCATTTTTGTTGTAGTGTAAGCTCAGAAAATGTTCATTTATCTTGCTGTACCAAGCTCTTGGGGCTTGTTTCAACCCATAAAGAGCCTTTTTGAGGAGACACACCTTGTCCTCCTTTCCCTTTTTCTCAAAGCCTTCAGGCTGCTCAACATAAATTTCTTCCTGTAAAATGCCATTTGATAAACCTAAATTAATTGTGGCGATGAAAATAAAAACCAGCAGCATTCGTTAAGAACAGTAGACAATATGAAAAGAACTGTGTCAAAAACAGAAGCAGTAGAACGGATAGAATATCAGAAACAGAAGAAGATGTTTTCTAACGGAACTAATCTTAAATGTTACCGTTAAGGGTCACCTAGTACTAGTATTAATTGTAGCATTAATTACTGTACGAAGTCATTTAATTCGCTTTACCGATTTTAGTATAAAACAGGACTGATTGTTTTATAGCTTTTCTGCAGGAACCTATTTCGGTAATAAAGCTGATTCTATCAGAAGTCAGAAGACATTTTCTGATTATAGACGTTGAACTCTGTCACCTATATATATGGAACAAACCCATATAGAAGAATGCGCTGAATCCTTCTCAAGAATCAATTGTATTTCACAAAGCAAGAAAATCACGAATCTTTGATATCTTCGAGTTCAACATAAAGAAAAGTAGCACACGCTTCATAGCAGATATCTGATCTATTGAGATCATTTTGTGCTACTGTTTCTTACACTCTTCATAATTATTCACAGTACTCATATTTTATCAAGAAGAGTTTGTAATCTGAAAAGAGTCTTTTCAGAACTTTGTTGTATCGTATTTTCACTGTGTTGAGTAACTAAGAGTTTCAGTAGGCAAAGGGTAATTCCTGCTGAAGTGGGTGCGTACAAGAGTTGTACTGTAAAATCCAAAGTCTTTTAGTGATACTTTCTGGAAACAGAAGAAGGGGAGACGTAGAAGACTTTATCTTCGAACTTCCATAAACAATTGATGTCTACTGATATTACTATTTTCATTCACTCCATCGGATTGTTTCCGCACTTAATATTGTAATCTGTTGGAAGTATTCACGACAAGATCAGCTACTATCTCTAACAGGATTCTAGCACTTTCTTTATCCAAGAAAGAAAAGAAGAAATTGGAGAAGAGTTCATTCACCCCCCTTTTAAACTCTTCCTCGATCCCCAACACCATTTAAAAATGTTGATTTTACATCAAGCTGATACACTCTCCAATTCATTTCAGCAGCTATAGCAAGCAAAAGCCTTATTGTGTCCAAACGAGCAACTGGTGCGAAGGTGTCTGAGTAATCCACACCAAAAACTTGAGCATAGCCTTTCACCAGAAGTCTTGCTGTATGCTTGTTGATTGAGCCATCTACATTAAGCTTGGTTCTGTACACCCACTTAAATCCAATCAACTTCCTATTTTGGGGTCGATCAACCAACTCTCATGTTTTGTTTTTCTCAATCATGGACAACTTCTCCTTCATTGCAGCCATCCAATTTTTGTCTTTCATTGTTGATTCAAAATCTGCAGGTTCACACACGGCTATATTGCACCTTGCATAAATGTCAGTCAGTAATCTTGTACCTCTTACAGGAGCATCATCCATCATTTCATTCTGCCAATTTTCATCAGTGCTTGAAATAGGAAACTTAACCTGCAGATCTACTACAGTTTGGCCATTTTTCTTTGCCTCATCCCAGTTCCACTCTTCATCTTCCACGAAATGAACATCTCTGCTTATAAAAATTTTCTCAGTTTGCGGTTGGAAAATTTTATAAGCTTTCGCAACAGTGCTATAGCCGATAAAGATGCCTGGAAGTGCTTTTTTGTCTAACTTGTCTCTCTTGATTTTTGGAACATGAGTGAAGCACAAACAACCAAATACTCTGAGAAAACTTAGAGATGGTTTATGATCATACCAAGCCTCATAAGGTGTCTGATCCTTGACTGCTTTTGTTGGTAGTCTATTCTGCAAAAAACGGCAGTGTGAGCTGCCTCTGCCCAAAATTGTTTGGGTAGATTCTTTTCATGCAACATACATCTAGTCATTTCTAAGATGTATTTGTTTCTCCTTTCACTAACTCCATTTTGTTATGGAGTATAGGGGGCTGTTAACTGATGCTCAATGCCAGCTTCTTCACAAAATGCGTTGAAATTTTCTGAGGTATACTCCTTGACATTATCAGTCCTCAATATTTGAATTTGGTTGCCACTTTGATTTTCCACAATCTTCTTGAACTTCGAGAATACTCCAGCCACTTCTGATTTGAATTTTAAGAAAAAAAATCCAACACATTCTAGTGAAATCATCAATAAAAGCAACATAATATCGACTACCTGCTAATGAGGGAGTTCTCCGAGGTCCAAAAACATTTGTGTGGACTAATTGCAGCTTATAGGTGGCTCTCCATGCTGATTTGGAAAATGAATTTCTTTTTTGGTTTCCAAATTTACAAGCCTTACAGGTTGATATGTGATCATCAAATTCTGGAAGATCAATTGCCATATTTTTAAACTTCATCTGCAGTAGCCCTTGGTGGTGATAGTGCCCGAGCCTCTTGTGCCACACCATGGAGAGGCTTTCTTTGGATAGAAAAGCTAATTGCTCCTACTGCATTGGATTGAGTGAGAAGCTCCTCCCCGCCATCTTAACTTCAAACATCTTTTGGCCTGTAGCATCCTCTATCACACAGGCCTTCTCCATGAACATCACTTTGAATCCTTTCTCTATCAATTGACCAACACTGAGCAAGTTTTAATCAATATCTGGTACATAGAGAACATCAGTGATCAACTTGGTTCCTGAACAGCTTGCAATGGCTACGGCGCCCTTTCCTTTGACAGCAATATATTCACCGTTCCCAATTCTGACTTTCTTGGACTCGGTGCTCTTCAATTATTTGAACAAGCCAGTTTTCACTTGTTTCATGACTCGTGAAACAAGTTGCAACGAAAAGCTGGTCCTCTTCTTCTTGATCTGCCACTTGTGTTTCATCTCCTTGCTGCTGATTTTTATTTTTGCAAATGACAGCTTCATGTCCCATTTAATTGCACTTGCTGCACTTTGCATCTGGTCTTCTCCAGCACTTGAAAGGAGGATGACCTTTCTTGCCACAATGTTGACATGGAGGGTAATCTTTCTTTACTGCTGATCTTTTATTTCCAATTATGCTTCTGTTCCCAGGTGCAGAGCTTTGTCCACTTACAGGCCTCCTATTCTTTTCATCATCTTGATGCTTCACTGGTAGAGCTCCTTCGACGGCTCCTTCTTGCCTCATTACACGCCTCTGCTCTTGTGCTTGCAAAGCACTTAGGAGTTCTACCAGAGCAATCTTTGACAGATCCTTCGTGTTTTCTAATGTAGTGATGGTAGCCTCAAATCTTTCAGGCACTGTTACAAGGATTTTCTCAACAATCCAAAAATCTTCCAGAGAAGAACCCAATAACTTGACACGATTTGCTATAGTGAGTAGTCTGTCAGAATAATCCTTTATGGTTTCTGTCTCCTTCATCTTTTGCAGCTCAAAGTCACGAACTAGGTTCAGCACCTGCATCCCTCAAATTCTTTCATCTCCTTTATACTCAGTTTTGAGATAATCCCAGATCTCCTTTGCCGTTTTTAATGACATGATACGAGTGAAGATCATGGAGGAAACTGCAGCAAACAAGCAGGCTTTTGCCTTGGACTTCTTTGTCTTCTTCTCCTTCTGTTCTTTAATTTGTGCCACAGTGGGATTGTCCGGGAGAAGAGAAATGTCATAGTCTTCTTCCACTGCTTCCCAGAGATCAAAAGATTCCAGGTATGTCTCCATGCGCACTGCCCAGGTCTGGTAGTTATCTCCATCAAACAACGGTGAAGCAACTGAAGAGAAGCTAGCTTCGGTCTCCATAACTGCTCAAACTCACACACAGGTCCCTTAAGAAGAAACCTCTGATACCAGAATGTTGGTAATTAAAATGAGAAATAAGAGAAGACTTGAAGAGAAGACTTGAATAAGTTGCTGTAGCTTGAAGGGAAATCAGAACACACTTTTCAACGTTAAGCATTACAATATAACTACAAACCACTAACAAACTAATCCTAAAAAAGCCATGAAAAAATGAATATGAACAGCACACCCCAACCAACTCCTAAGAATGAGGAACGACTTTGACTCAATCAAACTTAGACTTGTTCAGCAGTCCTAAGCATGTATTCCAACAGTTTTTAGGTAAATACTTGATGTATTTATTATACATGTATATAAACAATTTAGTTGTCCAAGTTTCAATCCAACAAATGGACCTTGGCTTCCATCAGTGTTACTGTATCGAGTCTTGATTCCAGGTCTTTGCAAACGTGGAATTCATGCAACGACCGGAGTAGACGAAGACATGACTTCGAATATGTGAGTTGCACGTACCATGGAACACAAATTTTCCATAAAATGCATCTTGGTATCCCTCCACTGAAAGAATGTTACATTGTTACTGAACTCTTCTTGGATTTCACCGTAAAAGCTGTTGTTTTCTCAAATAAACTCTCTAAGAAAAGAAAGATTACCTAAATTATGGGGTGAATTATTGATAGAAATTGGCTTTCCCATTGTAGTCGTCTGTCTTTTGGTTCGAAAAGCAAAAAGCTTAACATGGAATCTATTTACTGCGCGCTCTTGAATTATTGCAAACATGTCTTTGTAGGGTTCTATAACAATCCGACGAACCATTTCTCGGGTTTAATATAGACCCGAGGAATCACATAATTTTTTTAAAAAAAATTGCCAAATATGGCCGTATTTTGGCGAATAATTTTTTTAATAAAAAAATGAATTTCATATAATGTGTGTGTTTGCATGCTAATAATTTACACTTCTGAATCTTCTCATATTTTATCTAATTTTTTTAAAACTCTAGGAATCGTCTTATATTTGCAATTAAATTTACTTTAAAAAAAAACACCTAGTGTTACTATTAGAATTATAAGTAGGTCTCTTGTGAGACGGTCTCACGAATATTTATCTGTGAGACGAGTCAACCCTACCGATATTCACAATAAAAAATAATACTCTTAACATAAAAAGTAATACTTTTTCATGGATGACCCAAATAAGAGATCCTTCTCACAAAATACGATCCGTGAGACCGTCTCACACAAGTTTTTGTCTAGAATTATTATTATAATTTCGCACGATTTTGTTGAAATAAAGATGGAGGTGTAGTATCATATTCCACAGTGGATAATGTAGAACCGAACATTTGCAGTTTATCAAAATCTATAGTTGGTGATAACGGTGCAACTCAAATTTTTTAAATCATACAGTAGCTCAAGAACCACGGTTTGATCGCTCTTCCAATATAGACAATTATTGCATTTAACAATCTCCCTACCAATAATTGCGCACCTTGCAATAAATGAGAATCGAACCCACGACTTTGACTCTAATACAAATTGTTAGGATCAATTATTTACCACTAGGCCAAAACCTATTGATGTTAGCCAATGAGCAAATTTATTTTTTTATACTTGTGGCAGAGCTTAGTGCACCTATTTGTGTACTAATTGGTCGGGCTGCCAGGCCCATGATTCTGCGGAGCTGCGTGTCTATCTCATGGTGCTGTCTCATATCCCTTAGAGAACAATCTTATCCTTTCTATATCGTCAGCTCTGTCTCCAGTAAAGACAGTACTACCCGTTAAGATCTGTCATCACTTTTGTATGGCTCATCTAGCCAATCAGATCAAGCGGCGCAATCTCATCAGCTTGACGTACGAAAACTTCCCACGAGGTCACTTATTCAAGTATTACTATAATTCATACACGTTTAACCCAAGATTCCCCCAAGGAGTATAGAAATATGCTTTTCGGAAAACTTGAACTCATGATCTTGCTTTGATACCAATTGTAGGACCGATCGTTTGTCGCTTTACCAAATGAAGAAAGTTGGGGCATAGTTTGTCGCATGATGTTTGATGTTCCAACAGATTAAAGCGGAATATCAGTGACTAGGAGGACTCCTACAACCTTTGACAATTCCATAATGTAAGTGAGAACATATATCCATAGACTTCGTGGTGGGATCACTGAAGGTCAATCAAGGGCATGATGCAATATGGGTGATAGTGGATAGATTGACTAAATCTGCTCACTTCTTACCCGTATGCATGAACTAAAATCTTGACAAGCTAGCAACCCTTTACATGGACAACATAGTAAGACTATATGACGCCCCAGTCAGCATCTTATCTGACAGAGATCCGAGGTTCGCAGCAAAATTTTGGAAAAGCTTACAACAAGCGATAGGCACGAAAGTGACACTTAGAACTGCCTACCATCCTCAGACGGATGGACAGACTGAAAGAACCATTTAGACTTTGGAAGATATGTTGAGAGCTTGCGCACTAGATTTTAGTGTTAACTGGAATATGAGCCTACCCCTCATTGAATTCGCCTCCAACGATAGCCACCACAGTAGCATCGGCATGGAACCGTACAGAGAGGCTCTGTACGGCTGAAAGTGTCGGTCACACTTATATTGGGATGAAGTTGGAGAAAAAGCAGTCACAGGACCGGAATTGATCCAAATCACTATAAAGAAAGTTTCAATTATCAAGGAACACCTTAAAGTAGCCCATGATCGAAAAAGAGATGTGCCGACACGAAGAGACGACCCACACATAGAGTACTAACTGATTCTATAACAGATGTTTCCATATCGGTTTCCTTGTTCCAAATGCAACTGGTTTGAGAAACTTGACACCAGTCCTTGTACCCCAATTACAATTTTAGTCCATCACAGAAGAAACACATCCCTTAATTTGTGTTGAAACTAGTTAATATGTCATTAGAATCGAACATCATACTTCTGACTTTAAATATATGATGCTTATTGTAAGGTCCAAAATTAAGGCGACGTAATCCAACTGCATGCGAATCTAGGAAATAATGAAAAATGAGTAATTAATTAATTTTAATTGCTAATTAATTATGTGACATACATGTTATATGTTAAATATGATTTTATTATCATCATGCATAATATTGTAATTTTAAGGAATATCCAAGTGACGATCGACGAACGGGGACTGATGGCTAAAAAATGTAAAATGTTTTTATTGAACAATTATTTTTAATTATTTAAAAATATGGTTGATACTTTTTAGTATTTTTGAAAATAAGGGGTTTTAAGGTGATTTTATACGTCGGGACGTAAATTTTATCGGTGTCGGGTTTTCAACTAAAATACGAGCTTTTTGGCAACCCGGCTAATAAATTCACAAATTTATTTTAAAAAAACATTTGATAATATTTTATTAAATCCTAATTTAGGCTAATGGGCTTAATTTAAGGGCTTATTAGGCCTAAGCCTAAAGCAAATTAATTAGCTATTTAAAGTTTTTATTCACCAAAACCCTCACTTTGGCAATTCAATCTCTCGGCAACCCACTTATTGAATTCTGAAACTCTCCCCATCACATTCAACACCACAAGCCCTACACCATTCAACTCACGTCACTTTCTAAATTATTGAGCACCAAAACCTTTCACTTTGCATCAAGAAAATACACGGCCACACACTTCTAAATTTCAGAAACTCTCCCCACACCCCCTTTTCACGATACAACTTGCACACCACAAAGGAGAAGAAAAATTCGAGGGGTTGAAGGAGAAGATAGCCTACGTTTCGTCCCGTTCTTCGACGTCAACAGTTTTTCGTGCGTATATAACGCAAAGGCACGCCATACATCTCATTTTCTCGTCTATTACATCGTATTAGTGTTTTAAATTATGTTTGCATGAAAAGTTTGAAGTTCATATGAAATTTTCGTGTTATTGCATAACCATGTGTAAAATTCATGATTTAAAGTTTCAAAAACATGTTTTTATGTGCTTCAAAGGGCTGCCATGATTAGGACATGATCAAGCCAGGTTTTTGCATGAGTTAGAGTCTTGGAACCACACCCTAAACACTACAGAATTGAAGGGAACCTGCTGGTGCGAAAATCTGTTGCATGATCGCAAGGTCAAGGTTTCACGAGGGAGGGGTCGGTCAGGGTCTTGGCTTGGGCCAGGGCTCGGCCAAGGTCTGTCATGGGTCAGAGAGAGAGTCCTAGCCAAGCTAGGACTCACGGTAAGGGCTGGGGAGGGAGTCCTAGCCATGCTAGGACTCCCACCCGAGAAACACGCAGCATGAGCGTGGGAGAGTGCAGGTGTCCAGGAGTTGAGGGGCTCGGTTCGGGGGTCACGGCTGGGTTAGTAGGAGTCCCTAGGGTCCTAATCAATTGCACATGGGTTTGGTTCAAGGGTCGGGGCGTTGGCTAGAGCCACATGCACCAAAACTTAGAGTCCTAGCAAAGTTAATCTCTCGGCCAGCTTATGGGTGAGGGAGGGGTTCACGTATTTGGGATTTGGTTG